>NC_139720.1:183126838-183847994 GCF_964211835.1 Anser anser | reverse complement strand
AGGGAAGGGAAGGGAAGGGAAGGGAAGGGAAGGGAAGGGAAGGGAAGGGAAGGGAAGGGAAGGGAAGGGAAGGAAGGGAAGGGAAGGGAAGGGAAGGGAAGGGAAGGGAAGGGAAGGGAAGGGAAGGGAAGGGAAGGGAAGGGGAAGGGAAGGGAAGGGAAGGGAAGGGAAGGGAAGGAAGGGAAGGGAAGGGAAGGGAAGGGAAGGGAAGGAAGAAAGAAAAGAAAAGAAAAGAAAAGAAAAGAAAAGAAAAGAAAAGAAAAGAAAAGAAAAGAAAAGAAAAGAAAAGAAAAGAAAAGAAAAGAAAAGAAAAGAAAAGAAAAGAAAACTGTCCAGCACCTTCCACTACTAGCCTGAACTTTTCCATGAAGAAGAATTATCAGTTCTTTTATCACCCCTGTTCTTATATTTCTTATTTTTTACCATATGTGCACAAAGCCCATAGGGCTCCTATTCATTTGTCAGAGCTTCATCCTTTCCTGATATGGGGAGATTCTTCATTATCCTGATTTGCTGAGTCTTAACTTTTTTGCCAGAGAATTTTTGGAAATGCAATCATGTCAGGGATGGTACTTTTTTTACATCTGTTGCCCCCTCCATATTAAGTGCTTGGCTTGTGGCCAGCCATCTTACAAGTAGCCATATTATTATTGAAACCACATGCTCATTAGTGAGGCTGGCACTGGCTCAACAACCACTGTCCGAAGCTAACATTATATTCCATAATATCCCAGACAACAGGACAGTGTAGTACACAGTTTGTTCAGAAGAACAAACAGTCTCATTTGACAAAATCTGCATCTTAAACCGTCAGAAATGCAATCCATTTTCTGTCTCTTTGTATGTGGGCTCTTGTCATTCACAGAGAGATGTGTTTTGAAAGAAAATACTGCAGCACTAGCTTATCTTCTTGAGTTTTAATTTCAAGGTTTGCAGGGACAGCAGAAGTTCCTGGGCCCTTCCCTAGTGGGTTTAATCACTTTATCCCTTGGGAGGCATGCAAGAGTATTCCACTTAATATACAGGAATGACTCATGATCATTGCTTTCAATTAGGAATGTCCTCTGGGATTTCTGGGAACGGTGTTCTCGTGGTTGGGGGAGGGAAAAGAGAATAAGAGGGAGAAACACAGATGGAGTCAGACCAGTTCAGACCAACTTTTCCAAAGAAATGCATTTCAAAATGGGTCAGTTCCCACTTTCTCTCAGACCACCAAACCATTTGCCTTGCCCAGCATAATTACTGGCCCTGCTCATTAGCTTCACAGTTCAAACTAAGGATTTACCTGAATTTCATCTTGCACCAAAGCCCTTGCTTGTAAATCTTTGATAACCATATGAAATGTCTAAAGGCTTGCTAAGGTCAGAAACCTCATTCACTGGAAAATGGACTGGGACATTTTCAGCCATTCTTTTCTGGCTGGAAATAGTTGCAGCTGAAGGTCAGTTCTTGTTTCTTTTGCTGTAGCAGGTATTACACTGATGGCTGTGTGCATAAAGTCTCAGATGCAATATAGTATTTCTCAAAGACTTCTGGACTGACTTAAGTGCTGCGATTTCTCACAGAAGTAACCTTATTCCATTGAATTGCTTTCATGCTGGTGACTGGGGCTTGCAGAATCACCTAGGGTTGAGTCCAACAGTTTTCAAGGTGATACAAAAGGCAAAAGCAGAACTATCCCACCCTCAGCTGAAACACGAGAAGAAAGCACTTTTCTTGGGTTTAAGTGTACCCATTCTTGTACAAAAGTACTGTGTCTTGCTCACAAAAGCAGGAATAAATGTGCATTTACCATATCTCAAAGAGAAATAAAGGCTTACACAAGAAAAGGCTGTTATAAATTCCTGCACTTCAGAGTTTTATAGAGGCAAGACCCATTTGCAAATGCAGACTACAAGAAGATAGCAAATAAGCTCCTTTTCTTTGAGGAAGGGAAGGGTTAACCCTGACAAATGACATGCTAAATTTAGAGTCATTTTTGCATGTGGTTGCATGTCTAGTTGGAACAAGTCTGCCAAAACTCATTTTACTTATGACCCTTTACAGCTAGCAGAGAAAGAGGTCCATTGTTTTCTTTGTATTAGCGAGATTAAAAACACAGTCCCCCCAACTGAAAAGGCAAGCACTGGAAGCACTGTCTGAAGCAAAAAGAAGCATTTTTAATTCTTAATAAACCACATACAGACACACATCTATATGTGTGCATCCAACACATGCAAGCATGTGCATATCCTAGAGGGCCAGATCTCTTTCTATAAGCAGCTACGTGCCATGTGGGTGAAAACAAAATGAGAGAGAGGGATACGTCTCTTGCTGGCCACCCTTACTTCAAACACTGCTGCAGTCTTCCCCTCCTAGCAGGCCCTCAGGAGATGCCTTGTACAGTGGGGTCTGTCTGCCTTTGACCAGATGTGACTGGGAACAGATGCAGATGTGCCACCAACCCCCTGGCACAAGTGGCAGGGAGCAAAGTGGATGCACTGGGGATGGATGCAGTCCCTTTCCAGAGCAGCAGCATATTATTAGGCTACTGAGCCATAGGAGTGAAAGCAGAAGCTCTGTGGGCCCAGCCAGCCTCGGCAAAGAGGCAAGCATCCATCTGCTTCAGCTTTGGCAAGTGCATGCTGAGGATGGGATCGACTGGATGTAGATGTCTGTGCCCAAACAAGTCACCACAGGGCTCATTTGGCATCAACAGGGGCACAGGCAGACACTTTTGGACATGCTTCGTCTTGCTCTAACGCAACATGTCTTAAATACATCTCAATGGGCTCTCGGGGGAGGTAGATGACTAACGCAGGTGTGGATGTCTATAGGCTTGACATCAGCAGCTAGCTGGGATGAATCTCACCCTGGATATTTAACTGCTATTCATATTTCTTTGCAAAAGGTAGGCTTCACCTCTTGCCTGCTCCTGACGAGGAACTGGCCTTGGCCATCCCAAACCTTGCACTAGCTGGTAGAGCTCTAGTAGTTAGAGCTCCTTCAGCCTACAAACTACTAGAAAAGGAGCCAGTGTGCCATGAAAAAGAGCAGAACATCTGCCTGACTTTTCTGTGGGGAGCAAAGAGGCTGAGCAGCAGGACTGTAATAACTGTCTTTACCTACATAGCACTTCAGTTCTCTATCAATGGTAGAAAATTCATCTCTCCATCCTCTTAGTGTCAAAATATTTGTCTTCTGGTTGCAGGATGGACACAGGTGGGCAAAGTGCTGGATTTTTCTTTGACCTGTTGAGAGCATTCAGTGACATTGGAAGTGTCTTTCTCAGGCATATAGTGCTCTTGGAGACACAATGCTTTCATGCAAACAAGGTAAAGGTGATAGGAGGAAGCAGTATCTTGCATTGCACCAGCTGAAATGGTTAGAAAAAACAGACAAGGTACTGGGTCTGTTAGTTCAGAAACTAAGACAGCAAACATCTGGAAGGAGAGCGATTGTTCTGAATTTGGTTACATTTATCAGTGAGGTGATCTGAGAGAGAAGATGTTTTCTGCTGCTGATACAAAAAGATGTGCCCTTTGAGACAGAGGGAGAGAGAGGTAATTATCACCAGTATAACACCAAAGGGTTAGCTGGAAGGAACTGGAAAATTATAATGTGCACAAACCAACTTCTCAAGCAGCTTAGGCAGAATTTAGTCACCCATGTCCAAATATGTGATCCACAAAGGATTTGCTTAATCCTTTAGATGTCTGTAAGCACTTGAGTTTGGACAGGAAAGCTTAGTTTGGCGTCAACATTTCTGCTGCAAAGCATGCCCAATGGAACCATGATACTGGCTGAGCCAAATACTTTTTCTCCATCTCTGCCAAAGGCTGTGAGATTCATGGATTGTGCCTCAGTTCCTGGAGGCTGGATGCAGTAAACCTGTTCAAAGCACACCTAAACTTCCCTGAAAGTCATGAAAGTTCAAGAAGCTATCACTAGCAAGGGTGGCAGTGAAAGCTTTTTGTATAATAGCTCAGCAGTTAGCCCACGATTTCCTCAATAAAAGCAAGAGAGAGTTAAGTTCTTACAACTTAGGTTCTCACAGTCCATCTCACCCCCTCTCAAGAAGGTGTTCTAGCCACCCAGCTGTGCACTGCACCAATTGCTTGCCTCCTTGGGAGGCAGGTGGAGCAGCTCCCCTGATGAAGATGAGCTCCAATGCCAGAAGGAAACTAAGTATTTATTAGGCCAGAGAAAAGGCAGCCCATGCTCTGCAGTCTTCTGCTCTGGACATTTTTCTCGGCTGTGGGGATTTCTGGGTTAGGGTCAGCTCATCCAAACCAGCAGGAATTCTGAGTGTACACAGCTGCAGAGTTGTAGGAACCTAAGAATGTTTTGACTTTAATTTTGCATCTGGAGACAGTCTAAATCATTCATTAGACTTCCACATCCTTCTTTGGATTTTGCCCTCAAGGTCCTATATATGTACATCCATGGCAGGGGCACTAATGGACTGGGATCTGCAGACAGAGGCTTGTTGACAAGGATCTGCCACACAGTTAGAAACTGTCCCTGATGCACCATTACTCTGCCCTGCACCTGTGCCAAACTCAACAGCCTTCCAAAGTCCAGCTGTTGCCAGCCATTTCAAGAGGTGCTGATGGCTGCAGTCAAAGTGTTGGCATGTAGAGGAGGTCACCAACGCGTCTCCCTCATCTTCATCCTTCTGAGACACCTTCCTTTCACTTCCTTGATTGCCAGTCCACGATCAGGGCCACCAATCTGTCTCCAGATGCATTAAAAACAAGCTCAGTAAACAAGAGGAAGGTTTCAAATGTGTCCCCTACCCAGTACAGAACACCTTATATTTTTCTATTTATTTATTAACAGTTAAAATCCTCACAGGTATTTCCATTCCACAGAACTTTCTGTACCTCGTTGATGCTCTCTGTCTTCCTGACTGCAGTGATATCCCAGAATAATGACTTTCATAAGTTAAATATATGCTCTGCAATTGATTTTATCAATTTTAATTTGCTGTCTCAGTTTCACTGTATTCCTCTGCTTTTTGTGTAGGAAAAATGGTAAGGAAGAGCATCTGATTTATCTTCCCAGTTCTATTAACTAGCTTGGATAGCTCTACCATATCCTTCTCTTTTTCATTTCCTTTCTAAATGATCCCAACCTTTTCAGTTTCTCTTCATATGGAAGTCATTCCATGTCTCCAATCTTTTTTTTATTGTCCATCTCCCTATCTAGTTTTACTGTTTGCTCTCCGGGGCAGGGAGACCAGCAGCGAGCACAGCATTCCCGGCAGCGGGAGGACTACCACTTATGCCATGACACAGTGGGAAACAGCGGTCTCAAACTGTGAAATCCATTTTGTATTTGGGCCTCCATTTTGTACGACATGCTGAATGTGTCTAGCCCCAAGCCAGGATGTGTAAACATGCTCCAGTACAGCCCGCTGTCAAGGAGAGGTATTAGACGCTACCCGAGAAAGCCATTTCGTAGCAGTCTGGACCCAACAACTGCAATTGGCTTTGAGCTGTTGGCCCAAACCCAAAGGAAAAATAGATTTTAAACAGAAGGTGCTGGCATGCCTGGTGGATCTGCAGCTTCCCAGCCTCTGCATATGGCAAAAGGAAAGACGTTTTGCTTAGCTAGAGATATTGCGCTCAGCAGTATTAGCTGTCCATTGCCACACAACAAAGTGCCGGCAGGAAAAAGAAACCCTTCTTCTTCTGACTGATGGACAGACCTCAGAGCCATCAAAAAGGTGATGACGTGCAGAGGGAAAGGTGTGTTCTCCAGATGTTTGTCACAAGATGTATTTTTATGGTGACTGTGAAAACAAATATAAATGTGGAAGTCCCATGTGGCAAGAAGAGTCCCCAGACTAGCTAGAAACAACCAGGGGACCAGACTGCCTGTGATTTAAGCACGAATCAGATCTGGCATGGGTCTGGTGGACAGAAGACACATTCTGCGTGATGGATCCATTTTATTTTACACCGTAGCTCTTATTCATACCAAATTTCTCTCTCTCTCCCCCTCTCGTTTTTTGTTTGTTTGTTTGTTTGTGTGGAGTTATTTTTTGTTGTTGATGGTGGTGGGTTTGTTTTTGTTTTGTTTTGTTTTCATTGCTGCACACAGGTCTGTCTTTGTATTAACCAAGGCTCTCCCAGTCAGTCACAGCATTACGTCTTGCTTTGCCAGCAAGGTCTATGTTGCATGATAGGGGCTGGTCCTGCTCACAAGACATGTCCATCCAGCCCCACACTGCCCTTTCTCAGAGAAGATGCTGTTTGATGAGTACTGCCCTAAAAGATGTGCCAGCACTCCCTGCCTGGAGGCTTTCCCAGTGCATGCAGCCTCTGTTGCTGCTTTCATATCTATCCAGGGCACCAGAGGCACCTGTCTAATTTCACACAGGCAAATCTACAAACACTGAAGAGCCCCCATTGTGTTCCAGGTTCACCCTACCTCCATTTCTGCCTGGCTGAAAATTGGCCTCTTAGTCCTGCCACGTCACCTGCCACCCCAATAGTCAATCAAGTGCATAACACTGAACAACAAAATCGTCAGCTTGAAACTGATGGCAGAGAAGGGCAAGAGGTAACCTCAGGGCTTCATAAAAGCTGGATTAAAGCAGAAGTGAAAAAGTGAGTGCTCTGGACACTAGCAAAGGCAAAGGCTTGGTTAGAGGAGCAGAAGTGAAAGAGGGAAGTGTTTTCCAAATAGCAAAGGCAAACTGGAAGAGCAGAGAGAGGGGTAATGTATGGCTTACTGCTTGTTGTGCAAGCTTTGGGAAGCTGTTCTTGGCTCTTGACAGTAGGTTGTTATATGCTTTGCACACATAGCAAATAAATATTTCTTTTCCTCTCAACACAAGTAATTTTATTCTGCTGTAGTGAGGCTGGACAATTATTTCTGAAACACCTATATTAGTGACTGACTCTGTCTGGCATAGGTTTATTCATTTACTTATTTATTGTTTATGACTAAGTTAACAAACTGAACAGCAAGTCCCCACTAATTCACACTAATAAGTGGAGACTCATTTGTAATCACTGGATTTACAAAATTAAAGCAAATGAAAAACAACAACAACAGAAAACAGGGATAATGAATCACAATGTGTACTTGCTTTGTCAATTCTTATTGCATTGTAATTATTTAATGTCATTGTATAATTTATAGAAAAAAAAAAGCAAAGCCTCTATAATACACATCAAAATTATAGAATTTTGTCTGTTATTAAGTATTTGGTGATACAAAGAGTGAAACTAGCTTTTCTTCTGGCCTGTCTTTGTGCCAGGCAGCATAAAGGAGGAACTATCCTGCATCATCCAGTATGGGTTATCTTACACATGAGGGCTAAGAAAGCGAATCCATGGAAAAAGTTCCTACATCTCAAGGAAAGTCCATGGCAGTACAAGTAATGTTCTTGGTCTTGCCATTAATAGACTCATCTTCATGAACAGGGGAAAATCACTGGGGCTAGTCATGAAAACCCTGGGGAGAAATGCATTGGTGATTAACAGCTGCCTCAGGTGCCTCACTCCACAATTCAGGCCCATGAAATCCCATTGAGCTTTTGGTTAGCTCTAGGGACAGTTGAAAGCTGGCTTCTCTAGATGTACCTGCTTCTCCAGGCATGATGGATAGATCCATCTCCCCACTAAATGTCCTCTTCCAAGGGAGTTCAAACCTCCTTGAAGAAAACTCTCACACTTGAGCTGTGCCCTGTCTGGGAGGCAGTGACATTACTTCTCCTAACCCCCACAGTCCAACTAATATATCACAGTATAGCGAGATGTGGTGATAGCAAAGGAAACTTTTTTTCCACTTGCATATGACTCATTCTCCTGGAAAGAGACAGAATTAGGAGCAGTATTCTCATTTTCAAATGATTAATTTGCTTTTTCTTATTTCTGAAGAAAGCATTTAAGGGCTAGCCCCAAATCAGGAACCTGAATTTCAGTCTCTTGCAAGAGAGGCAGCAGGCATCTCTTCCCCATTTACAGTTTGACTTGCTAACCCGGAGACTGCAGGATTCATTTCACAACCCCAGGCTCAGCTTGGTGGGAGAAATAAAGCCTGTGCCTTCAGCACAGCCACCTGCACTGTGAAAGATTCAAATCTGCTCCAACAAAGCAGGAGCTTGCACAAGCACTTCTCACATCCCTGATAACTAGAGAGCTATGGAGGGTCTCTTCCTTCCCCTGACTCCTCCAAGATCTCCACTGTGCCTCTGGGCAGAAAGACTGGGGAAGACCCCAAAACAGTGTGGAGGAGGGTGATGGTTTCCTGCCCTGGCTATTCGCCTGCTGATAAAGGGGGACAAATTTGTTCACAGACCTCAAGTCAATAGCTCCTGTCTCTCAGTTACATTAAAGCTGCCTTACAAACCCTAGCAACACAGACAGGCTCAGAATGTAATTTATAACCTAGCCAAAGGTGTTTACTTACACTGACTTTAGTGTAAATGGGAATCAGCCCAGTAGGCTCCATAGATCATTAGGGTTTGTTTAAGAAAACACCCACACTTGATTTGAAGGAACTACTATTAGCCAAGAAATCACATGCAATAATTCTCCTTAAGCAGAAATGAAATAGCTCATACTCATCAGACCAGACAATCCTCATCAGGGGGCAAGGTCTGTAACCAACTCATCTGCAGTAGACATTTCTAACGTGTAGAATTTCCAATTGCTGGTGAAAATTCACACAGATTTTGCCAGATAACGTTTATCAGCACACGCAATGCAAAATAAAAAAAAAAAAAAGAAAAAAAAAAGAATTGCACTGAGAAAAAGATTTTTGGCCCATATTTTTCTATGAAACCTGATGAGGAGGGTGAAGGGGAAGTGTCTTTCTTCCCTACTGTCTCTAGAGAGTATAAGCCTGCTTGATAAAGGAAAGCTTTGTTTCAACAGTTATCTAGTGAACTAGTAAAGACAATAACAGGATTAAATGTATAATTTGAGATCTGAGATGAGTGGGTTATTTTGTATTTTGAAAGCTAAGCAACATAGCTTTACCATGTCCAGAACAGACCAGAACTTGGCTGCAGTCAGTACCTTGAGGAATAGACTCCTTCTGGCAATCCTATTCAGCACTGCAAGAAACACCTAACCGTCCTAACTGAGAAAACTTTTTCCAGAAAGGTATTTTAGGGGAGGGACAAACAGAACCTTTCCAAGCCCATCTTTACCCTGAAGAATTCTTCCACATCACTCTGTTCACCAAAACACACGTGACTGGAAAAAAAAAGAAAAAAAGAAAAAAAAAAAAACTCACATCGGCTCATTTGGAAACAGTCGGACAGGCTTTGGATGTTCTTGTTTAACCAAACTATTGCCTTAAGAAACAAGCTCTACCGTCGTGTTAAGTTCTGGCAGATGCAGTAAACATGTCTGGATCCAAACCACATTATATTATGTGTGTGCCTTGCTGTGAATCAACTGCATTAGCGTTTTTATAATGTGTTTTACACATGAAGCAAAGATAACAAAGCCTTTCTACACATGCTGTAACGAGGATGCAGAGGAGTATATGCACAGAAACAAACAAAATAATCCACATCTTTATGCTCAGAATCAGTTTATCATTCTTCCACTTACATCAACTGTAGAAGTACAATAAAATTACCTCGGAGCAGAATGATGCCAGAGCTGCAACATAACCTTGTCACTTCTGTATGAGGTCTTAAAAATGTTCATTCAGGTGTGGACAGAAATTTGGCCTGACCTGTGTTGCAAATCCTCTCGCATTCGCTTTTTGTGCACTCAAACGGTCACTTTTGCAGCAAGGAATGTTCACCAAAGATCACCCAAAATTAACCTTGCAGGATATTTGTGCAAAGTCAAGGTTAAATTTGTAATGGGGAGAAACTGCACTGGAAAAAAGATTCTGAATGTTAAAACATACTCATCTAGGGAGCATTCTCAGTTAGCATCCAGCCAAAACAGCTTGAATTTCAAGTATCAATATACTCATGACCAACTGATTGCAAATGATCTACAGACCAAAAATTATTCAGAGAAATTATTTGATGAATCACTCTGAATAAATTTCAGTGATGATCAAATGAAAGAAAATTGTGATCAGATGATGGAAACTTTGTGAACAGAAAAGGGGAGGTGAGATTTATTGAGTTACTTGTTAGGAATTATTTGTCCTGCCCTGCCTGCTACCATGCAGCAATGGGAAAGCTGTAGGAAGCAACTGTGGAGCAGATGAAGAAGCAGGTAGGGGACTCCTTGTCATGCTCTTCTGCCACAAAGCCCATTCAGTTGTGACAGCTATGGTAGAAACTTTTGTACCACTGGCTGGAGGCAATGTACATAATTTAAGGAAACTATGTTTTCAACTTAAGATAAATATATATATATGTACATTTTACATTTTGCCCATGGAGCTAAACAAACAATATTTAAAATGTCAAGTTCTCTGAGCATCATCTTATAAAATCTCTTTTAAGCTTGTTGCAGCAGAATAGCTCAGCTGATTCATTCCTAAGAAGTTTACAGTGGCATAAGGAAAACCAAAATTTGGTCCTTAGTGGATTTTAAGTAATTGCTACCCAAGAAAAGGATTGGATCATGTTCTGAATATGTCTGAAACCCAGTTACATTTGATTGAGTGACTAATAGGGGAGATATACGCTGTCCCTGGGGTACATGTTACTTATATCCAGTTCTGCAAATGTCTCAGCATTTCTCACATTTACTTTAAGTATATGGTAACTCTTTGCTTCGTCTAAGATCCTTGGCTTTGTATAAGAATCTATGCATAAGGAAAGAAGATTGTATCACTGTTGACAATAAAACTGCAATGCAAAAATACAGCAAGCAGTTTGGTTTACGAGTACAAATAAAACATTTCACTTCAACACACTGAGGACAGATTTATTTTCACTTGCTTCTTTATGAAATGGCTCCCTATACCACCACATACATTTGCACACACATGCAGGCACATTAGAAAAGAAATCATGCTGGTTCTTGGTTACCCCCAGAACTGCCAGAGAGTTAACGTATGGTCCAAGAAGAGTTTTCAAATGGAATTTTAACCTTTTCTTCCAACAGAGATTCATGGATTTGATTCCTGTCATCACTGAAGCCAACAACAAAACTATTGTTTATTTCTGTGGGAAAAGGATCAGGTCCCTTATTTGCAATTTTGGCTTTTTTCAGAATCATGTATTTTTTTATTAAAAGGAAATAAATCCCTATCTGCATTTAATCACACAACTAGCATGAAAATGAACTCAATGAATAAAAATGTCAGGAGTGGGAAACGATAGGGTTCTCTCTTAGCCAAGTTTTCTGTCTAAAATTAGCCTGCCTTTCTGGATTTACTGCTGTTATTAAGTGAATGTCCTTTTGACAATAAAGCAGTGCTTCTTGGATTTAGACAGTGTTGTGAAGAATATGATAAAGTGCTCTGTGATGTATGACTTTGATTGACTCAGGGGACCTTACTGTTTCAATGCTGTGGTCTGTTCTTTGTTCACTAGATGAAGACTTTCTGTTCATTTAATACTTAGTTCAGGACCAGAACTTGGAGAAGGATGTGTGTAAAGATGTAGAGTACCTTGTTTCTGCCATGCTAACATGATGAATTATAGTGTATTAAGGAAGTGTTGACACATGTGGGAATAAGCTCTTGACATGCTTGCCAGTAATTAAGGCACATTGTATGTAAAGTCACTAAAAAAAGTTGGAGGCTTATTCTTTGTTATAGGGATTGTTTGCCAAGTGGTGTTATTCATAGTCTTGATGGAAAATACTTGTATCTTCAAAATTGTTGTGGTTCACACAATAATGAACGCAACAGACAGAGATTCGTTAGTATGAAAATTTTTAACATTTCCAATAGCCAGATAGGTGACCATTTTCCTGCCGGAGAGGAAAATGTGCAGTAAGGCCAGTGTCTCTCTGATATATCACCTGAGCACTACCAAAGTGGTCAGAGCACTTGAGTTGTTCCTCCTGTGCAAGTGCCCCACACCTGCCACCGAGAGGTCTTCTCCACCTGCACCTCACCATGCCCACAGCCAGGACCATGGCTTCCCTACCAAGCGCAGCCTCCGTGTCTAGGGGAGGGAGCTGTGGGGCCTTAATTTCCTCCAGACTTTATACCGGGAAGGGCAGTACGTTAGTCTCGTGCAGGGTGTGGATCAAGCAAATCATGCTATGGGATCCTTCTGCTACACACTCCAGATGTGCCCAAGAAAGATTTAAGCCTTTCCTTGGCTTCATTCCTATCAACAGTGAATGGTGCACATCTCTCCATCGCTCCCAGGAGCAGGCTGCAGCTGGGAATTAGCAGGGCACCAGTTTCCTCAGCTGCCATTGGGGAGCCTGCTGAGCTCATTGTAACCTAGATCAGCCCTATCCTCCCTTTCTTGCTTTAGGATATTTTACTTCCTCTCCTTCTGAATAACATTCTTTAAGACTGAAAAGAAATCATGAGACATTTCAGACAACTCCCTGCAAAATCCTATTATATGCCCAGTTTAGACCGTTTTTTAATGTGTAATGCATGCATTTAGCAGTATTTTTTTACTCAGAGAGCTGGCAATTAATGTTTAGTAAATGATGAAGAATTTGGGCTGTGGAGAGAAGTTAGTACTTGATTGAAAATTACAATACACCACCAAATGACAGGCATTAGAGAGACAGAAGAGAGCTCATAGGCTGCCAGTTGCTCAGGCATTTTGTATGAATAAATACACATCTCTCAATATAAAATTTCTCAACGAGTCTGTGCACAAGTGTAACTGCTGAATACATCTCACCCTTCTTAACAAGCCAAACAGCACCAATATCAGTTCTGAAAAAGCAGCAGGGTGCTGATCTTGTCTCACAGGTCTGCACCCACGCGGGCACGAGTCAACTCTATGGAAAATAACATTCGGTTATACAAAGCCATCCTCTGCTTTTTGGGTAATGCCATTCATTTGTAAAGCAGATGGCTCTTTCATCAGCAGCACAACCAAGCAAGAAACTTCTCTTAAGACAGAAGTAACCTGAAAATTGTTTATAAGGAACTTTTTAGCCTTTCTTTCTTCCCCACATTCTGGTATGCTCTTCAATATCAGAACTTTCCCCAAAAGATTTCCCTAAAGCCCTGTGCTTAGACATGAATCCCAATGCCTATTGATTTATTCAAAACATTTTGTTCAATGAATTGCATTACACTGCCAAGTTCCTTTATATCTTTCCATTGGCCAGCATAGCCTCCACAGAGTATACCAGCCAAATATATAAACTCTACATATGTTTCTACTAGAGCAACTGGCCTCACAATTAAGTCCAATTAGTTTTTACTCCCAAGAATTTAATCACATCTATCATAACACATTCAGTACATCACGGTTTTATTTATCTTCTTTTTTTTTTTTTCCTACCTCGCTAGAGATTTTCTTCAAACTTTCAGGTCCTGGGACTATATCAACCTTCCAGCTCTTTGAGGAAATGGTAAAGAGAAAAGGATGAAGAATAAAAAAAAAATCCTAAATGGTGCAACAGAGGTAGGTAGGGAACGATGTTACCAGAGCTACAGGGCACCCCATGAAGCCATCAGGCAACCAGCTCAAGGAAAGCGAAGATGCAGGTTTTCACGCAGCACAGGCCAAGTCCCATAACCGACTGCAGCAGAGGCTTGTGGAAGGCAAAGGTATAAAAGTGGTCAAAAAGGGATTATACAGATTAGAGGAGAATAGGCCATTAGTGGCTATAAAAATGATGGCTTAGCTGCAACCTGAGACAGACTGCTGAAAGGGCAGAGGGGGAAGCATCCCTCCAGCCTGCCCTGCTCTCTGCTCTTCCCACCCAGCCACTGTTTACGCCTGTTTAAACAACTATTGGGTTACGGTGACTTTTGGTCTGACCCAACCAGTCTGGCAGTCCTGACACCCTGTATTTTCAGCACGAAGGTGTTATTTTGGGTAGCTCATTATACAAAGATGCTAGACTGTTGAAAAAAAGAAAAAAAAAAAGAATGAAACATAATATAGACTATTATGTTGTGGGAAGACTGAAGATGTGCCCTCATCTGCAGCTCTGGAGTCCTTTTTGATCCTATTTAACAAGACATGGAAGATATTTAAAAGGTTCCAAATGCTGCAATGAAAATAATTCAAGGAATTAATAGCGTGGGAGGGAATTTCTGCAGGAGATATAAGTAAAAAAAGAATAAACAGGACCATTTATTTTACAATGGACAAAGGAAAACATATGTTAGAGATATATAAAATACAGTGTGTGTAGAAGTCCAAATGCGTGTTTCCAACCATACTCTTCCAGAAAAAAAAAAAAAAAAAAAAAAACCACTCAAAATGAAACAAAATGCAACAAGTGAAAAAAGTCATATTGGTTTGAAGATCCAAAATGCCTTTTGAAGCTTACTGCTATCATGTATCTTTCAAATAAATATATCAATAGTAAACAGATTTAACTGTTTACCTAGGGAAGATCTTTTTTCTGTTCTGTTCGCTCTTTCCACCCTGTTTTCACTTGAAAAATATCAGTGTCATTAATATTTTTCATTTTTCAAACTAAATTTTAAGAAGTATTTTTCTTTAACAGACAGAATGAGAGTTAAGAAAGAATCTCATTTCCTCTCAGTTGGCATTGGTTTTTGTGTGCTTTTTTGTTCAATGTTGGGCTGTCACTTTTTTATGGGAAAAAGATATTTTTCAAAATGGGCTAAACACAAAAAACATCAGAAATGCTACAATTTAACTTTCAAAAAATCATTTTTGATTTTTATTTTCATAATTTTTTTTGTAACAGACATTCTTGTAATTCTGTAAAATTCTTGTATATCTTGTAAAATTCTTTGTAACAGACAATTCCTCTTTCTGAAATTTCCATTAAAGTAAGTGCACTGAATTTCCTCTAGTTTATAAGGTTTAAATACAGAATAGAGAAAGAGAGGAAGAGTGTGACCATGCACACTGAGAATTGGTATGCAGAAGGGAAGAGACATACGATATACAGGACAGGTACGGTCCTGTATATCAGCCATCCATTAATTACTGGGTTAAAGTAATCCTAGAGAGCAAACAGGTAAAGTCAGAAAACTGAATGATGAGTAACAACCGAAGAAGTATTCTAGCTGTTGTCAGCAATGCTGGAATACTAGTGTAGATGAGCAATTAATAAAATACAACTTAGCAGTTCCTACATTTCTGACAATAATTTATGCCTAGTTTTGTTTCTGATCATGTAATCTTTATTCATCTGAATAAACAATGCTCAACCAAGAAATGCTTGCAGATCATCTCCTGGAGCTTGGACTTTATTGGGACAAAATCTCAACTGAAGGTAGTGAGAGTTTTGCCCAAGTCAAATCCTAGCGAGGACTTCCAGGTCTAGCCCAGCGGGACTGCTCTCAGGAGCAAGGGTTGAATTGTTATACCACAAAATACCAGCTGTAGTTACGTTAACCAGGATAAAATTTCAAGGGGTATCCAATCCCAGTGCCTCAATGTAAAGCTAATCACCAGCTGGACTAAAGAACAAATTTCCCCTCTGGTATAATATCACACAATTATATGCATTATGAGGGTTTAAAATCTGGCATTGGCTGTGCTATTGTTGGAACCAGGAGAACCACTCTAGTTCCAACAAGAGGCCATTCATCTGCACTAATTTGTAGGTTAGGGAAGGTTTTAAAATAGGAAGTCTTTTCTTATGCAAATAGGGACATGTTAAGAAACCAGGGGCCTGCAGGCAGCCATCTGAGGCATCACCAGATCACAGAGGATGAGCGTCACAAAGCCCACGCACCAGGGCAACCTTCAAAACCAGACTTTGATGGCACCTTGGTGTAATATAAACCTTATGGCTGGGCCTCTACACAGGGGTGAATTTAACTCCTATTTTGAATCCAGCTTCTAAAATATTGCTAACAACCCCCTAGTCCAAAGATTTGGGATAAAGGAATAAAAACAGGAAAACTAATCCTAATAAATTATTCTCCTGAACATATGCTGCCCCTTTCATTGCTTTCCCTGGATTCACACATGACTGTATTTGAAGCATTGAGCAAACTCTTTGTTCAAACAATGAGCACTGTTGCTTTTGATCCATGACTCTGGGCCGTTTCAGGGCTGTGCATTTGGGCTTGTAAGACACATGGCATTGGCTTGTTATACATGGGGCATCCACCACAACTGACTAAGGCAACACTGCAGAGAAAGAGGTTCCCCCTGCCATATTCCTTCAAGCTACATCTCTTCTCCAAAGCAGAGAGCCTCTCTTTTCCCTGAGCAGAGAGCAAGCTCCTTCCACTCCTTTCAATTTTAAAATTTCCAGTGGAGGAACTATTCTCCAGTAGAAATTTTGCATATATGATCTGTTGTGTATCAGAGATCATCCTGCTGCTCTCAGTCATCTCTTGCACTTTCTGGGTACCTGGGCATGTTCATTTCCCTGCATTGCCCATAGCCTTTGGGACTCTCAGGAGTGAGATGAAAGGGCAGGATGACAAAACCAACCTCAGGTACTTCCAGCCTGAGTCTTTACCCTCATGTGCTTTCTGCATGCACATACAAGATTAAGAGGAATTTCCACAGTAACTAATAATGTATGGGCTTTACATAGTGATAGAGAGATAATTTTACACTATTCTTCTTGAAAGTAGCTGAGTGCAGGTCCCAGAGTAATCACTAAGAGTGGAAGATGCTCAGCACCTTGTGGAACCCTGGACAATGACTCCAAATCAAGCTCCTACTTCTGCACTTAAATTCTGGGAACTCTCCGTACCTGCTTCTTCTACCTACTTAAGAAAAGCAATCTGCCATCCAGAGTAAAATTTAAATGCAATGAAAATGCTTTGATAGGTGCAAAGATTATGTACTTTATGTAAGGCCTTTAGTAGCCAAAGTATGAAAGAACCAAGTATGTATTCCCAGGTTATATCACTAAGGTTATAAACACATCAGAAAATTCCCATAAGTGTAAGAAAGACAATAACTAGGGTAGACAAAAAAGACAAGGTCTTTGTTAATGACACGGAATAGTGCTGTTTTGCAACTGGGGGAAAATGGTGTATAAATTAGATAGCATTACAGAGTTCTAATTTAATACTTTATACCCCCAAATTTTATAGCAGATACAAGGCTTAACCATCTTATAGTCTTCTTCTGGTCTAGTATATTCCTGCTAATGTCTGCGTTTAGCACTGCACAACATTCCAGAAAATGGATCTTAGTGAAAAACAGCATAGCTCATACTAAACAGGCTAAAAACTTAGGAGTCTCCAGAGTAACTCAATGGAGAGTGACTTTACAGTGGGGATATTTTACAGGAGGCCCATTTGGATTTGCTTTTGTTATTTAATATGTTTATCTGTGATCCAGTATAAAAATCTACACCCATTCCTTGCAAAGTCTGCAGATGACACAAAAATCATGGAGTGGTAAATAATGAGAAAAGCAGATCTGTTCTACAAGCAATCTGGTTTGTATGGTAACATGAGCTCACTAGAAAAAAAAAACACTACATATTTTATTGCACAGTTAAGCATAATTCTGAGTATCTCATATAGTTTGTATACAGAGGATGCAAACTATATTTTAGAAACAGAGACTTAGAAAAGGATTTAGAGGTCATGGCTGATAACCTGCTGAGCTGCACAGGAGTTCCCCGCGCAATGCACTGACGAAGAGAGATGTGATCCTGGTATATGCAAGCAGGGGACTATAAAACATGAGGACAGAAGGGCAGATGCTCTCTGTTCCTTCTACTATTAATAGCAACGAGAAAGAAGGTCCGGCTCTGATGTCCATATTTTTAAAATGACTATTGATAAATTGGAAGGAGTTCAAGAAAGAATTTCAAATATACTTGCAATTGGCAAAAGCTGTTAGTGAGATACTAAAAAAAATAAAATAAAATAAAATAAATCAGTTCCCTTAATTTATCCAATAGAAGAATAAATGATGATTTGTCTGCAGTTTATAATAGAGCTGGCTGGGTATTCTGTCTCAACAATAGAAAATGGAATTTCCACACAAAATTATGTAAAGAAAAAATAATGTTAATTTTCCTTCAGGACAAGCAAAATGAAATATTTCACTTTAAATCACTCCACCTCAATTTGTTCTGTTCAAGGATACTTTACATTTCATCTTCTTGCAAATGCATTTCTCTGCAGCCTGGGTACCTGTTTTCTCCTATAGGCCAGCTGTGGGGTAGTTTGTCACTTGATTCAGTTATATATAACATTAGAGGAGCTGCAGTCCAGCCAACAAGCCTCTGCCTAAGTTGAACAAGGATAGTGTTCAGGCTCTAATTCCCAAGAGCAACACAGCATTATGGGATTTTATTTATTTATTTATTTTTATTTTTGAGTATTGAATTGACTCGAAAGCCCTGGTCAATCAGTTCAGGAAATTCAAGCAGCAAGGGTCCTACATTAAGGAAAATGATAGTTTTGCTTAGATTTGATTGTTTGTTTCCCTTTTTTTTAAGGCAGGGGGTTTTTGTTTGATTTTTTGGCTTTTTTTATTTTTTTGGTATATTTTGGAGAGAAAACAAATGCTGACAAGTTGTATCTGCCCACTGTGTGAAAATTCCCAATTTTGTTCACTCTTAGCTTACAAGTAGCTGTATTATGTTTCTGATACCAGGGGGACCTCTGAATTAGCAGACAGAGACGCGACATGCAGTAGGTGGAATCCGACACTAGATTAATCGAAACTAGATAAATGCCAAGATTTTAAAAAGGGAGGGAATTAAACACCACAACTATTTATCTAGGAATGGGACAGACTCCCTGCCTGTTGCAGTATTTAAAGATGGGCTATCTCCCTATCTGTTCTAGCTGGTGATTCAATCCCACAGGCTGTGACGCAAGCGATAATAACAAAAATCCCTCCAGCCATAACATTTAAAAATCCAGGCAGCAACAGTGCAGAAAATGCTAGGAACCCTCCGTCTTCAGGGATGGAGAACAGGAATGGTTAACATTACATGTATGTTCCCTTGTTCATCCGTAATTCAGCTTCAGTGTAATCAAACATTTCATGGAAGTAACCTATAATTGCTCTGTGGTTTGAGGCCAAGCTTCCTTGAACCCAGACATCATCACTGGTTCCAGGGACATGACCAAGCCTGCTCCAGCAGCCTTTTTCTTGCTTTCTTGCTCAAGCCAATCCATCCACAGCATGGGAAAACCTTTTTCAGTCACAAACTAGACCTTGCTATGATCAGCAATACCAGACTCCATCAATCGACAACCACCTTCTGAACACAAAGGAGGTGTGACTTTTTCTTCTCTACAGTCAAACATTTCGTTTGGGTCTGCCCACCAAGTCTGCTTACGAGAAAACCCCTTGTGCAAGGAGTATCTTTCCTTGTGCAACATGTCCCGGTGTGCCAACTGAACGGCTCCAACACTCATGGTGCTACCAGCTACCCTTTCATATGACAAAGCGTTCAAGATCTGCTGCCAGCGATACAGCAGGGGATGATTATGGTTTCAAAATATATGGTGTTTGAGCAGGCACCGGCCTGGCTGCAGGTTTTCCTCCAGCCAAATAGCAAAACATTAAAAGCTGTGCAGCGCACAGCACCGTTAAACTGACTGATGGCAAGAAGACGTCAGAAAACCCAGTTCAGTAAATCTTTCCCCCATGTAAAAAGGCAGGGCTCAGATATCCCTGCTCCCTCCACACATGTACACATGTGCATCCCACAGTGCCCCAGGAAGCCCAAGACGTATCACACTGGAAGTGCTGTCTCACATTTTAATGTCATATTATTCAAATATTTGAATACATTTCCTTACGGATTTTAACAAACACATTCTCCCTTTTTGATGAGCTGTAGGAAAACAGCAGCCTCCTGCTTTAAAGCCATGTAAACAAATTAAAAATAAAAAGAGGCTGATGTCACCAGGTTTTTGTGTGAGATGAGCTGAGGCGAGGACTCGCCTAGCTGGGAAAAAACTCTCCCCAGCATCCACGGGAGCACTTCAGAGGCAGCTGAGGAAACAACACAAACTCCAAATTTCCCGACTCTGGTCTCAGTCCATGCTCATCCTGGGCTGCTCTAAAATTAGACCTGTTTTACAGAGCCTGCTTCAGCTGTGCTCAGGAAGGACTGGCAGTGCCTGGCACGATGATTACTCACATAAGAAGGGGATGGAGAGGCAGCCCCAGGCCCCAGCCCACGCGGTGGCCAGTCCCCAGGCGGAAGCGCTCGCCATCTGCGAGGCCTAAACACGGCCAGGGTGGGGCAGCGCAAATGTTACTATTTAGGCCTCACGGGGGATTTTTCACACAAGCCCTTCGTTTGTTTGGTAAATCCGAAACGGCCGGCAAAAAAACATCCACCGTCAATAATGCTCTTGTTGGGAAGGCTTGGTCGGGCCCACCGTGGAGGAAAGGCCCCTCCTGGAGAAACCACAACCTGCCCTCAGGTCCTGCAGGAAGTTGGAAGATGAGGTCCCTCTCCCTGCATGACCTGACCTCCAGGTCAGCTCCGGGCAGAGCTCAGCTTAGCACCAGCTGTGCTCAAAATGAGCCTGCATTCTGCTGAGATTTGGGCACATAGTCCATCATTTGCATCTCCCCCTGGTCCCCATGAGGCCTGATTCATAGGGGGCAGCCCCAACAGAAAGGGGGGACCTGGTAAAGCCCCATACCCCATGCTGCTGGAGGAGGATGGCAGCACCTTTTGTTCAATGCTACATGTGGGAGCTCCACAAAGTACTGAATTTCTCCAAGGTCCAGCCCCTCATACACACTTTCTTCTCAGATAATGTGGCTCCCTGTTGTTTTCAGTAAGGGACTGCAGCACCATAAGCATTGTACTTCCCCACGAAACATTCATCACACTAACAAGTTAGCTTTTTTTCTGCAGTGCCGTTAAGAACATATAACATTGATGGTCCTGAATGTGAAAATAAGAACTTCCAAAGTTTGGAAAAGAAGGATCAATTTATCCCCTGTTCCTTAGAAGCAGAGTACAGAATCACCCAGTTCCCAGCCCTTTGATTTAGAATCTTTGGTTTAACTGCTAACCCAGAGCCCAGGCACAGAACATCAAAACAATCTTTCCAAGCATTCAGTAAACAATGACAGTCCCAAAAATAGCCTTCTAGTTTTCTTATAATGTACTTCCACACATCAACTTATGTGACCTTGAACTGGTATCATTTCTCACTTGGGAATTTTTCCTTAGCATTTGTTGCTGCAGCTCTTGAAGTATGAAGAATGAAGTGCTGGACTCTTACACTCCTTCATTTCCTCCTTTCATTTATTTTGGGTCTGATGGGGAAAACGTATGACTGGGTATGCCATTACAGGCAGACAATCTGATAATCACTAGTTGATAGGACAGTGACTAAAAATTCTATCTGTAGCCAGTTCATTCTTTTTTTTTTGTAACATCATCAGACTGGGGAAGGGGAGGGGGGCTGGGGACATCATCATTTTTATTTTATAAAAATCCTACAGACTACATACTCCACGTTCAAGCTTTTTGAAGCAGAGATTTGGGAGCATGTCAAGTTCCTTTTTATTTATTTAGAGTAACTATTCAACATCTCTTTCCAGAGACCTATGCAGTAGGTTGTTTCAGTGGGATCCAGAGCAATCATTCTGGTGGTATTTATGGGGCTTAAATAGATGCTGGTTTTCACAGAGCAGTTGTACATCCCAGGACGTAAAGAAGGGACCCAAAAGCCCCTCTATCATTTCACGCATAGGAAAGGCAAGGGCCTCATGGGCCAAATCCTCCTTATGTGAGGATGCTTTTCCACCTGGCAGAGGAGATGCTCTGTGGGCACCAGGTTGTGGGAGTGAGTGTCTGTGGAGGGGTACAGTGGCTGGTCTTCCCATTAATTTATTTTCTGCCCCCTTTTTTAAGTCATTCTGCTCTAAGGCCTGTTGCTCTCCAAGTTTATTTCTTGCCTTTCACTGGTGGGATCACCTTGGCTGAGGACAAGAGAGGGGACAAAGGACCTGTGACAGGCACTCTCCCGTGCCAGCAGAGGACAGAAACTCACCAAGAGCTGCAGCACCTAAATGCTGGAAAGACAAACAGACGAAGCTCTGCCAGGCCAACCTCACCCATCTCCTGCCTGGGCTTTGGGCTCTGGGCAGTGGTGCTCCAGGCAGGACAGAGGCAGACGGCATGGCAGCTCCCTGATGAAAACACCTGCGACTTTTATGAAAGCCAAACTCGCTACCTGCGGTGTCCCACGGATGCTGCAGATCCTGAGGCCCTGCTTTACTGCAGGAGCTGCAAAGGACAGCCTCAGGCGTCACAGCACGTAAAAAATACGAGGGATCAAGTACACAGAGGCACCTCATAAAGTATCCCTTCAGACCACGTGCGGATTTACAGGAGGGAAGTGAGTGGCCCTCAGGGGGCTTTCGCTTGCCTATTAGCACTGGCTGGACCCCGGGATGTGTCCAGCAATAGCATCCTCTGATTTCCTTTCCTTAACACTACTGTTTTGTGCAAAGGACACTTGGGACCAAGCTAGGGGGAGACTTGGGACAGCACAGTGACAGCCAGAGGAGCAGAGCATATCCCTGTGAAGCAAAAGACCTTAGATAAGCCTGGGAACAGGCAAAGGCAGAAGGCACAGAAAAAGAAGAAGAAAAAAATAACGTAAGAAAAGGAAGAGCAGAGAGGAGGAAAAGGGGCAGGGAGAAGTGCAGGACTGCAGGGCGAAGCTGCTTTGCAGAGAAGGGTTAAGGTGAGCAAAGTGATCCCCCTGAATCATACAGGGTCATACAGGAAGGAGGGACGTAAAGGAAGGAGAAACATAAAGGACGGAGGAAAAGCAGAAGACGGTGAGAGGTAGAGAAGAAAAAGATCTGACTAAGGGAGGAAAAAATAGCATCAGAGCAAAGAACTTCAGGGCAAGGGGGAGGAAAATGAACTGGAGAAGCTGAGTAGGGGAGCAGAGAGGGAGGAAACGAGCATGCAAATGAAAAGAGATAAAAGCAGAATGGTCCCAGAGGAAATGAACTGGGCACTCTGAAATAGTGTCAGACATAAATAAATCAGACAGGAACATTTGGACACTTGGAAAAATGGGAGGAAAAATACAGTGTGATATACAATAGCAGGAAAAAAGTGGGGTGATGGCAAGGGGAGAGAGGGAAAAACAACAAAGAGAGAGAAAGAGAGGGAGTGAGCCAGATAGCCCAAGCAGACCCGACATATTTACATGCACACTTTGAGGTGTTTGCTCTAATGAGCAGTTAGGGCAGCAAAGAAAGTACAGAGTAATGCAATCATATCGTTTATATGGGCAAGTGGGGATTTTGCAAGCCAGAAGATATATGCACACAGTAATTGTGGGTGAAAGTTGGGAGGCCAATAATTACAGCAGTAAATCATAATCCTTTTAATATATTATCAGTTTGATGCCCAAGCAATAAATGCATATGCATATGGGTTTTGTGCTTAAGAAGTGGCAGGAAACTAGACTGCTAAAAGGGAAGGGACTGCAAAGGGAAGGGAGAACCTCGGTTCTCTCTCTCTGTTGCCTGAGAGAGTGTTAAGAAATCCACTCCCTCTCTCCCTCTGTCTGTGAAGGCCATCGTTACTGGAGTTGCCTGGGGTGGATATTTTCTAATGGGAATGCACTTCCTCCAAAACTGAATTTTTCCACAGGAAGATTTTGATTTTGCTACACACAAAAATCCTATGAGAAAAATTTGAACCAAGTGTTTCATTTTGGGTGACTTCAGCTCAAGCCAGATTTTTTAAAAACTGATATGAAACTTTTTATTACATTACTACTAGTGGAACCTGTACATTTTCAGATGGGAACAAAACACGTTTGAAATCTAGCAAATCAATTGACTCTGAATTTTGTTTCAGTCATTATATCTGTAGCTCTACAGTGGCAGATATACCTGTGTGTGTGCCCCTGTGTGCGAGTGCATTTCATCATGTGCAAACGAGTGAATAAAATTGGGGGAAATAAAGAGAATAAACAAACATTCAGAGTTTATCCTAATTTTGAGCTGATTGCAAATGAAAGCCATTGTGTAAGCACTCTACCAGGCCATCTGTGTGTTTCTTTTTTTTCTGAAGGGGTTCAGTAATCATGTGGCAGGGAAGGAGAAGGGAAGGTTGTTAAGCAGTAATTTAGAGCATGTCTTTAATAAAGAACATCGACCTATGTTCAAAGATGGCGCAGGATAGGAAATGTACCACAACCTTTAGTAAGCAGTCCCAGTGATTAATTGTCTTCTTGTTTAAAAATACATTGCTTTCTTCTCCTCCGAGGTTGCCCAGTTTCAACATCCGGCGGTTGGATCTTATCGTGTCCTTTGTCTGCCAGAGCAAAGAGCAAGCTGTGATCAAGTTTCTGTTCCCTACGTAGATATTTATAGATTGTGATCAAGTCACCCCTTAATATTCTTCTTGCAAGATAAACAGAGTGAGCTCCTCGGGTCTACCACAGTAAGACGTGTTTTCCAGAGCTTTCATCATTCCCATGCCTCTTCTCTCTGAACCCTCTCCAATCTATCCAACATCCTTCTTCAGCTGTGGAAATCAGCACGAAGAACAACCCAGGAGCGGTCACGGCAATGCCAAAGGCGTACGTAGCCTCCCATTTCCTATTTAGCAGTCTCAGAACTGGTCCTCTGGGGGACGTCCTCCCCTGACAGCTCCTGCCTGACTCACACACCATCCCCATTCCCTCCGTCTTCATAGATTCAGTGGTCACATCCTCCTTAACACCCCCCATTTGGTGCAGTGTCGAGGCGACCCCAGTGTGAGATGCTTCAGCCTACTACTCCAGTCCTGTTTGGCCAAATCATTTGCTAATGTAGGCAAGGCTGGTGATTCCTAGGATCTTACAGAAATACTACTGAAAAAACAATGTATATATAAAAATAAAGATTAAAAAAAGCCTTTAGTTTATGTCCATCTTCTCAACCAATCCAGATGTTCTCTCCATACCTCTATTTATCACTCTGCCAATTTATTTTCTCCTGCATGA
Organism: Anser anser; assembly: GCF_964211835.1. Taxonomy (NCBI): domain Eukaryota; kingdom Metazoa; phylum Chordata; class Aves; order Anseriformes; family Anatidae; genus Anser; species Anser anser. Next base: position 183,823,058 of record NC_139720.1, on the reverse strand, counting down.
AACATCAAGTAAATGGCCACTTTCAACCAGCTCTTTCAGACCATTCAGTATGCCAGCATTGAATCTGCTTTCAGTGTGACATGCTGATTTCATATCTGCATAATTGAGATTTATAATTAATGAAATATTTGTTTTCTTAATCAAAATTTCATTGTGCACCAAGCTAAATGCCATACAGAAATCCAAGTACCTTACATCAAATACAATTAGCTGTGTTGACCGTAATGATAATTTTGTTTTAAAAAGATATCAAGCTAGTTTCATAAACACTTATTAAAATTTTTATTATGATAATCTCTCCCATGGAGTTATTAGCAGGGTCCAACATCAACTATGATTTCTCCAAAACCAGAGTAAATCAAGTGGAAATGCATAGGATTAATGCTCTGATCCCATACATGTCTTATAAATAACAAAACAACATTATTTGTTTATCAAACTTTTCTTGTGCTCATTGTCTTCTAGAACACCATTATTTACAGTCAAAGGAGTTTCTTGACCTGTTCTTTTCAAACTTCTGGACAGGAGTTGTTCAATCTTCTCATTTAACATATCTACTATAATTGCTGATATTTAAATGTTTTTCTGAATTATTGTCACAATGGAAAATACATCATCACTATTGAGAGATTATTAATTTTCACTTGTTTTTTCCAAGCAAAGCAGAAAGCTATTCCTGTCTTTTCTTTGTTAGTATAAATAATTCAACCACTTCTGTCTATTGAGAGGAACATCCCTGATAGGTTTTCCACCCCAGCATACATCGAAAAACTCTTCTTATATTTCTTTTGCTTCCTTTATGAATTTATTACCATTCCTATCTTCTGATTTAGATTAATTTCTGTTGCCTCGCTCTTTCATTCAGTTGCTACATGTGGGTTTTTATTTAATAGACCAGCTTTCACTTAAGCTGTGTTGTTGTTTTTTTTTATAACAAGTATGGCTTTTTAGTAAAAATGTTTTTAAACACTTTGCAATTATCATTCACATTTTTCTGTTTAAATTCTCCCAGTAGATTTGGCTTATAATTGTTTTCAGATTTACAAAACTGGCCTTTTTAAAGAACCAAGAATGTATATTACTGGTTTGTATTTTACTTCTTTTGCACACAAGTATAATCAAGACATGATCTTGTGCACATAAGCAGCCGTTTGCTTCAGTTCTGTAATCAATTTCTCTCTATCTGTCATAATGAGATCAGTTTTTTGCTGAACTTCAGTGCATTTGAAATACTCACAGAAGAAATAAAAGCTCTGCAGAGCAGTTAGGGGAGGATGGACTCAAGTCCCTGCTCCACATTTGGCAGAAAGGAAGTTTTAACCCTTGCTGTCCTGAGTGAACATCCTAACCCCTGAACAACGACCCTTTCAACAATACCCTCCTAATAAATCTAGCCTTTGCTTTCCAGTTGCATTCTGCTTCAAAAAAAATAGTTTTAAATACTCCTAGACTGTAGTGATTTTTTTTTGTCAAAGTTGTATCTTTGTTTTTCATTATTCACACCTAGAAGGAGAAATATTTCATACAATCCCAAAATGATGATTTAGTTAAGTCATGATTAAAAAAACAACACTCTGTGCATATTTGTCTAATTATTACCAACCAATTACTATTCCACTTGTGCAAACCATCTCATCCAATTTTGGCACAGTTACAAGAAATATATGACCAGTTACCCAGCACTGATGAGTCAGTAATGACAGAAATTGTTGGCTTCATGTCCTTGGACAACTTTTGTTCTTTACTTGCTGTAGAGTCTGATTTTTACTAAGTGAAAGTACGTTGGTCTCTTTTTTAAACTTCTTCTTTATTATTACCTCAATATCCTCCTGTCTATTCAAGCCAACCCCCCCATTGAGAAGTTGTTTCTCTTTCCATTGAGTGAAAAACACACAGACTTTGCATAGTTCTCAAAGAAGGTAGACAAACATGCTCAAAAACCTCCTTCTGCCTTCAAAGACAGACAGCTTACACCACTCACCTGCATTTCACTTCCCTGCCACGCTCTTCAGGTTGTCTCTCTCTGCTTTAGGGATCAAAATAATCTCCTGGGAAACCACATGACTCATTCCGGACTGTCATCACAGTGTCTTTTTCTTTGAATGCAGGGTAACAAAGCTTAACAAGCCTGGTAGTACAAGACCTCCTCAGCTTTTATGAGCCCTTTAAGGTCTGTGCTTGTCTCTGCTATCTGGTGCCATCCTCTGTTGAGCCTCCAGCACACCCTTCATACACAGACCCTCTTTCATATAAGGTCTTCTCCCTGCAACTGGACTACATTCACTCTCGGCAGTGGGTCTAAGAGATTTTATTACATATGCCTGCCTAAGGGGCCACAGTTCTTACTTTCAGATGGGTAACTTGCACCCATCACCTGTGTTTTTGTCATTTCTGGCTTAGTCTTGAAGCATACCCTTTACATGGGACTACATTACAGTTTAATTGGAAGCAGGTTGTGGAGCAAAGGCAATCACTCACCTGGTAAGCGCATCTCTGCTCTGGGATCCACTTCAGCTATTTTTGAGGGGACTGACTGATTTGAATATGATGGTTTTGGCCTAGGAAGCTCAGAGCCTCCAGGGAAGATCCTTCCTAAGACAAATACTCTGTGATGCATGTCTCAGAGATGCAGACACTAGAAGCACCAATGACTGGATTATGTAGCCAGCAAGATACTCCCCAAAAGCTTCCTAGGCTTCATAAATCCCTTCCTGCAGTCTGAAACCATCTGTATTTATTGACTTTTAGGACATGCTACAAGACCCATGTGTTGGAGCAGCTCTTTGAGGATCCTTAAGAGGACTGGCTGATGAATGGGGCGCCAGTGTTTATTTACTTCAGTTTGTTAGAAGGAGTGAGTCAATTATATTGCATTTTGGTTTTGCAGTTGTAAGTTGGCAGAGTGCTTAGAGCCTATGTAGGAACATATTTTATTTATTTTAAATATCTGAAAAAAAAAATTGAATAAATAAAATGATGCAGTTGGTGTAAGATTTATGATGTCCTGAATTTTCCATGATTTTAAGTGGTTGGGTTTGTACATGACGTGTTAGTCAAGTATGCAGTCCATTACCAGTCTTGTCTGGCTTTCGAAACAAAAGGTCTTTTGTTGTGGTGAATCATAAAGAAAGCCTAGCAGGTCCTATTTTTATGATGATACTTACAAGCAAGAATCCCCACAAAGTCTCATCACCCTTCCTGGAAAGCAAGGGTTAGGATTCGTTACAGCACTGCTATCTGTCGGTCCCAGAAACCTCTCACACTGGGGGAAAAAAAAAGAAAAAAAGAAAAAAAAAAAAACACCGTAATTGCTGAATAACTTCACAGTTTTTGCCATCATTTTCCCATAAGGTATCCAATGCATTTGCATCATTCAGCAATGAACAGACAGAACCATAAAGTCTTTCAACACCATTCAACCAGTTATGTGCCCCATTAATTTTTCAATCAGATTAATTAACAACAAACTGATTGCCTCCCAAGCCCAGCTCAGAACTGAAAACTGTGTTTGCCATGGTAAAGTTGTCAGCAGATTTATGAAAAATACTCTTATTTAATAAAATAAACTGAGTTGGTACTAGAACACATCATTTACGGACGTTGTGCAGTCCCATGAATGTTAACATCTTCAAAGCAGATGCTCACTTTAGCCAACTCCTCACTCAAGTGTCCCAATAAAATATATCCTGAAATCACCGGGAGCCTTTCCGCTGGCTTCAGTGGACATTGGACTAGCCTCTAAAAAGCTTTCAAGGCTCAACTGATGAGCTTTTAGAGGCTTTTCTGACTGTTAGGACAAGCTTTGCTTAAAATAAATTTTGACGTCAGGAAGGCTCCCTAACACATTACCCACAGGCCCATGAAATGTTTGTCTGATCACAAATCCTTCCACACCAAACAGAAACCTTCTAATACACTGGAAAGCCACAGCTAGGTCTAGGAAATTCTTGTGTAAAGCAATTTAAGGTAAATATGGAAATTAATAGATTAGAAGAGAAATGTGTTGGGTGAGTTATTAGCCAAAGTAACCCAGGCCTCCTTACCCATGTGCCACCATATGCTCTACGTTCTTCCTTAAGCTTATCCTAATGTGTTTTCCTTAAGGCTCTTTTCCACTTCCTTAGTTCATGAAATAAAGTAACATTAGCTCGCCTCAGTGTTAACAGATGTTGTGAGGAATTATCTTAGAGTCACTCGTATCCTGTATCTCTCCATATCTTTTAGTTCTATTGCAGAAAAATTTAGGAGTCTTTTTCCAAAAAATAAAATAAAAAATAAAAAAGAAGAACTATGGAGGTTTACATCACACCCTCACTATCATTAAAATAAACCCAGCATCAAGTTAAATTACTGCAGTCAAAGTATTTTTATACATTTTAGAAGTCTTCCTGCAACTCTGCTGCTCCCTTGAGCTGGCGGAGATCCAGTTTGGGACACAGCTGTACACTAAAGGGACTTTGGAAAATCAGAGAGTGATGAAACCTAAGGGCAGAGAGAGGCCATTGCATCCACCAGTCCGTGCCTTACAGACATAACACTCCTAATAACACTCCTAACAAATCTGACATTTCAGAAGACCAAGAGGCCCTAGCAGATGCTGACTAATTACTATTATTCACTGCTTTTCAGTGATATCCCTGCCCATATACAGAAGAGGAGAAATTGCAGTCTTATTACAGTAGAGAAGGGATGACTTAACAAGTAATAGGAAAGTTTTAGATGTGCACTTCCACTAAATTCAGGTGAGCACACAAAATTTTGACTACCTACCTGAAGCCAAATAACAGCCACACTAAGGAGCTTCCTTGGTAAGAATGAACCCAAAGTTCAAGGAAAGCAGTCAAAAAAAGACACTTTTACTTCAACAGTCTGCAGCTTAGATCCCTGCCATTTCAGATGGAAGATACTTTCAGGGAAGACTGTTAAAAGTTTTTAATACATTCCTTCAAATCCCAGTAATATAAATATAACACATGCATCAAAAAACTCTCAATTTCTCCTTTGCCGGCTCATCTACAATGATCATGAACAGGCCTGATCAGACAGCAAGTGACACGCATGCCACAGCAGCCTGGCCCTGGAGTAGGAGTTGGCTGGGACACACCATCGTTGCCACCAGGACAATACCATCAGGTTTCTTTGTGTGGAAACCAGGGCAGGAAGGAGGATGTGCTATTGTGAATGTTGCTGTGTCACGGTGCAGGTCCAGACATTGGGGATAATGTACAGGTCTGATTTGTTGTAGTCTTTCTGTCTTGATGGATTTGAGATAATAGAGCTGGGATTTTGTCTGAAAGACACATGGTTTTCTCTGCAGAGGTCTCAAATTCAGTCTCCGTGGTCATCAGGGAAGCATAAAACCACACCATTTCTTGCTTACAAAGTTCTCTGTGGCGTGTTAAATTTGCAAAGGCACATGTGATCCCGTGATAACAGAAAGACTTGATGGAAAATGAGTTTACTTAACTATTTTTGTTGTTTGTTCTTGATGTGAGAGTAGTTCCATACAGTGGCTGGCACTCTTACGTCTCATTATCTTCAGAGAAAGCATGCATTGAAATAGGACTGGATACAGATCATACTTTCATCTGGTTTAGACTCCCCACAAATCTTCCGACATGAACAGGACTGAAGCAGATTCATGTCAGGGCAGAATTTGGCCCACTGATGTCAGCCATTTGAATGCAGATACAATATGCTGTAAAACCAAGTATTTATGAAGACGGGGCTGTGACTGTGAAGAGACAGGGCTGAATCATATTCTCATAGTGAATGAGTGATGACACCCTTTTATCCAAACAAAAGAACTAATGTCTACTGGAAGGATAGCCTGGGGCAGTATTGCTTTAGGAGAACAAAGGCACTTGGTTTGTTGTAGCATATGCGGTAAGAGTGCTGACAGATCAAGCAAAAAACACAGCTTAGCTCAAGAAGGACATTTAGATCTGCCCTGTGGATGGGACCAGAGGTCTGGCATTTACAGATTACACGTTGGTTACCAAAATAGAAACCAGTTACGAAAGTTTGATAACAATAGCAAAAAAAAAAAAAAAAGAGAGAACCATGAAATGCACAGTTCTCACATGTGGTCACTGTTGCAGAAATGTTTGGGTAGTGTTTGACTCAAAGGCCCACAAGATAAGCAGGGAACCAGTATCTTGTCCAATGGCCTAGTGGGGAAGTGGGAGGAAAATTACTCCAAAAAAAAATTAAAAATTGTGGTTTACATATCTGTGAGCACCAAGTAGTCAGGGTATTTCCTGAGAAACTCTTTTCCTCAGATGAAATGCAGTGTCTTATTTCCCTTGGGCTGCACTGCTGCTTCCCGCGGTCTCTCCGTCTCCTGTCACTCTGCTCCAGCTCCAGCAGCCCCTGGGATGGGAACCAGCAGGAGCCTGTGCTAGGGCTGCATCCTTCAAGCTGTGAAGGATGCCTTGTTTCTCGGGGTTTTAAGCATCAGAGCAATAATGCACTACTCTGGAGCCATTTCGGTGCCCACCTCCACACCCACATGGGCATGTCACCATGTCCAGGGCATGAGCCCTGGCCTCAGGGCCACCCTCCACCTTGCCTAGGAGAGTTTTCTGAAGATGCAGGCAAAAGCTACACACTTTTGGGCCAGTGCAGGCCCTTTCTAAATCACATTGGTCCAGCCAGCAGTGTTGTCGGGCTTGCAAGCCACCCTTAGCTGTTTCATGCCTGTCCTTGTGACTACACGCTTGTTCCTCACGAGCACTTGTTTGCAGGATGAGGGCCCCTGAATGCACAGCCCAAGCACGCAGCATTTGTATGATTTATATGTGTGTTTTATACCACGTATGGGATGTATATATGTAATGCAGCCATGGCCCTGCCCTCCTCGGATGACAACATCGCAGTGCAAACATCATGGCATCGCTGATGCCAAAACACAAACATCATAAAACAATCATCACGTTATTGGGGCCATAAACATCACAACACCAAACCGGGCCCTAACAGGCTTAATTCATTCCTTTAGGCAGCGCTCCAGGAAAAATGACAAAAAAGAAAAAAAAGAAAAAAAGAGAGAGAGAAAAGACAGGGTGGGTGTGTGGCACATGCAGGTGGGGAGTGTGGGTACCTCACCACCCCTTTTCTCTCCAGGGTCCCCAGGAGGTATCTATCTGTACTTTATTAAAATGGACTCTTCTCATCCCAGACTCATGCATCTCAAATCGGAATAAACTCCTGTAACCACATTAGTCAATCCAGACAGATTCGTCCATTACTTAATGCATTACTCAGATTTCAGTAACAGAAGGTATGTGATCTAGAGTCAAGTTCTGTTATGCTTGGATGAAAATAAAAACAGTAAAAAAAGCTCTTGGTAACTGCACCTGTGAGACAAGATTCACTGATTTGGGGGATGATGGCTAAATGTTTTCCAGCAAGTAATTAAAAAAATGTGCATCTCCATTTAAGTTAACAGCTTTATTCTGACAAGCATGTCAAAGGCCTAATTGACTAGCAACAAGCTATCTCTGTCAACAGGAAGCAAAGGGACTTTTTCCTCATCATGGTTTCAGCAACTAGGTCTGGTCGTCTGCAGTTACTCCTTCAGTAGCAGGGCAGCATAAAGTATCCGTGGCTGTTTGCTAGGAAACCAAAACAGTCAGGAAAAAGATAAATAAAAAAGAGCTAAAGTTAAAATGAGGAAGTCCTGCGCACTACCTCCTGATCAAATCATGGGGGAGGAGAGGGAAAAGAATGAGAGAAGGAAAGAGAGAGAGAGAAAGAGAGAGAGAGAAAGAGAAGAAGAGAGGAAGAGGGAGGGGGAAGAGAGAAAGAGAGAGAGAGAGAGAGAGAGAGAAAGAAAGAAAGAAAGAAAGAAAGAAAGAAAGAAAGAAAGAAAGAAAGAAAGAAAGAAAGAAAGAAAGAAAGAAAGAGAAAGAAAGAAAGAAAGAAAGAAAGAAAGAAAGAAAGAAAGAAAGAAAGAAAGAAAGAAAGAAAGAAAGAAAGAAGGAAAGAAAGAAAGAAAATATCTATACTTAAGTGTTTTGATTTAATCTCAAATTTATCTGTAAGAGTTTATGTGGGTAGGAGCTTAATTCAGTTTTCTGCCAAGAAATATCTCCCAACGGTTGTAAGTGGTTTGGAAATTAAGAAAATACATGTTAAAAGGTAACGAACCTCTGCCTCTCTTCACCCCCTCTTGGTTGAACATCCAGCTGGGCGTTAGTGAACCTTTGGTGTCCTTGGCTTCTCCTTGTAACCACCTCTGCTGGAGATCACCCTGCTGGAGGATGAGGAACATTTTGCTGTTTTGCTGTTGCTGCTGAAGACATCTCGACCTCTCATGCCACATCACCTAAGACAGAGTCAGAGTCATCATGACAAGTGTTTTTTCCAGTGCTGCCACCCTGGTTTCTGCCCCTGGCTTCCCTCTCCATTCCCCTCCTCTCCAGCCTAGCAGGGTGACAACCCCAAGGTCCCAGGACTCCAGAGGGAATGAAATGTCTGAATAAAATAGGACTTCATAGGACTTATGCAGAGCAGGAGGACCTTCCCAGGTCTTCACCGCCTCCACCTGCAGGGGTGGTGCTGCTCTCCTCCAGGAGGCTGCTTGGAGAGGATCTGATAAAAGCCACATCAGAGCTAGAGGTCTTCCTTGCTGAATGGAAGACCTCTGACCAGGGACTATGCATGCCAATGCTTCACCTCGACAAAGTGAAGTGGTTACAGCAGTGCCCTGAGGCAGGCAAGCTGCCAGAGCATCCCCTCCAAGTCCTGCTGAAACTAACATGCCTGGACTATCCTTCATGCTGCTACTCCTCTGCATCAGCTTGGTACCTCCTCTGATATCCTGCTTCGTGTAGCTTGTTCTGGTCCTTCCCAGCCATTGGTACTACCTGCTAGAGTTACCACACAGACGTGTGAAGGAGCAGCAAGGAGAAGTGTTTGGCAGCAGCAAGACCACGAGAACCAAAGAACTTGTGAGAACCAAAAGTTTTGCTTGCCTCAGGCTGAAGATAGCCCCTAGGGATGGTCCACATTATTGATGTTCAGTCCACAGCCCATCAAAGAGCACATGGATTGAATCAGAGATGATGATCAACACTGATAGTGAGAAGTGACCTTAAGGTCATCCTTACGCTCAGGCCATATAAAGATACACACTGTGGCCACCAAGAGTAGCAAAACTCAGAGATCCGCAGGAGCTCAGCTCCATGGTTGCTTGTGACCATCCCATTCTCTGCAGGCATTAAGCAGAGGATCTCAGCATGGTCACACCCCATGGTCCTGGCTGCCAGCCTCCTCCTGGCACTGCCTGTGAGCGGGTTCTTCATCAAGCCCAGCTTTCTGCTGTGTGCAGCCGGCTGAAATTTGCTGGTGGGGTGACACACACTGCTCAGACCCAGCAAAGGAGACCCTTCAAGTCTGACTGTAAATGTCAGCGTAGAAATACCAGGAGAGTGTTCAGGAGGAAAGCCAGGAGGTGAGTTTGTGGGACTTTGTATCTGCAGTCTTGTCGATGTGTGTGTTGAAATCTCCCAGGATGACAAGTCAGGGTATTTCATCACCATTGTCAACAAGGTATCAGTGAACTCCTTTATGAACCCTTTAGTCTGTAGAGGTCTGTAAATGAGCATAAAACTCTATGTTAGCTTTGGCTCAGGTTTCTATTGTCAGATGAATGAATTCAAACCTTACTCTCAGCCTCGATTAGAGCTGCCAAATCCCACCCAGAGGAACTATCTGGGGCAGCAAACTGCTTTATCAAACCTCTGTACCCCTGCACTTAGCTGAACTATTTACCAAGTGCTGTGGACAATCTCCCTGCTTTGTAGAAAAGACCATGCACATCCAGGGAGGTGTGCATACAGCACAGACACTTTCTTCTGACCCTGTTCGCTAAGTGACAGGCAGCCTCTTCCCCTGGGGGACAGTATATTCAGTCAACAAGGACTATCAAATGCTCCTTTGACCATAATTGAATTGAATGTGCTGGGGCTTCAGCTGCTCACCTGCAGGAACCAGGAAGTATTGGATTTTTCCTCCTGGTGTGCGTCTGGCTGCGTGTTTTCTCGATGGTTTGTTTCTTCCTCAACTTGCTCTGCAGTTTGGCCACAGATGGAGATGCAACACTGAAGTAGGTAGCAAGGGTGCCTTCTGAGATGACAGAGAAATTGGTTTCCTTTTTTTATTTTATAGTTTTCTGCAAGGTGTGCCTTTTTGACATCTCCTGAAATAGCAGAAGTCACTCCAAATGTAAATTTTAAAACTCCACTGTCAGCTAGGAGAAACCACTGTTCCCTGTAGCAGTGACAGAAATCTTCTCAGAAGGACTCAGATCATTTGGGGGCACTTTTCAGAGACCCGTTCATTCTCACCAAGGACGGTTTGGCACCTACACAGATCAATGGGCCCCTAGATAACGAATCCAGCAGCAGTAACATAAATGCCAGCGGTATCCACAGCTCCACCAGGAGTCAATCATGGGCACCTGGGTTAAGCAAGCAAGATATTGACCATGCTACTAAGCAAAGGAAAGTGCCCTTTTTCCATGCTTATAGCACATGGGTTATATGTAAAAATAGCCACTGGTCAGCAGCGCTATGTTATTCACATGTGCGGGCAATATGAGGACAAGTTTACTTCCAAATCCCGTTTCTCCTATTAGTCCCTTGCCTTTGATTTTATGTGGGTTATCCAAGGATGGAGGTTATCTGAGGACTTATTTTCAGCAACAGATATTTTTAAAGGACTGGAGGTTATCTGAGGTTTAGCTTGAAAATAACAGTACTTTGGAGAGTTTGCAGCCCCGCCTAGTATCGTTTAGCTGAAGATATGCCCACATGCACAACTGGTCAATTCAGTCTGGTAATTTAACAGCGTTGTTGAATTCCTCACTGATGCAATGGTTTCACTTGCTAACTTTTATAAATAACACTTTCTAAAAATCTCTGTTTACCCAGGACATCCTGGCTAACAGTGTTTTGGCACAGGTCCCTTGCTCCTTCATCATTTTTGTAGCAAGACCTCAGCATAGCAATCCACACAGACATGAAGCTGTCAGCCCTTCCAAAACTCCAGCTCAAAACACTGAATAAAATCTTCCTCAATATCACTGGTTATTGACCCATGCTAAACTTATTCTTCACCCTCTGCACTGCCCTCCCAAAAGAGTTCAAGTTCACAGTCTCAGGTTTTCCTTCAGGAAAAACCCAGTGGGCACGGACTGTGACATCTAAAAGTTCACTGTAAGCTGTAGAAAGAAGGGTGGCTAACAAGCACACTCCTGACACATTAAAACTGTTCACAACAGGGCAAAAACACAGCTGGGTTCAGAGGTATCCTACAGGCAGAAGTCAAAGTATGCATCAGACTCCCCCAAAACTAAGGGGCTTGATAAATGGCATTGCCATCACCTCTACATGCAAGCACACACTTTTTTAGCTCCCTTTTGCTATTAAAAACCCAAAGCAAAATTCATGACAGAAAACAGAAGCTGGTAAAAACTGTGACCCTATCCAAGACACTGCCACCATACTCGCTGTTCTCCATGTCCTAAAGGAGAGGAAGGGGGAGCCACCCGGGACAGAGGTAGTCATCTTTCCCAACACCAGCTGGATGGGGTGGGCATGTTCTGGTGTGCCCCAGGCAGGTTTTACACCAACACAGAGCAGTATGTCCCCAGGCCATGGGTGGAGCTGGAAGGAGCTTCTGCAAGGCTTCAAGCAGCCTCCAAATCCATCGAAGCAGCCACAAACCAGGATCCTGTGTCCTGCTACTTCCATGTAAGCAAGCATCAGCGACTCACCTCTCTGCCGAAACCTTTGTTTGCTTTTGTTTTAATTGAGCTGCTGAAGAGAGGACACCGATGTGGCTAGAAATAGCATATTTTGAGGTCAAGAATTCAATCTGTTCTAGAGAGGCCTACTGCTGGTGCTCTTGGCAGGGCTTGCACGGTGCTGCAGTCAGCCAGTCCCCAGGAAGCACTCTTGCTCACGAAGCAAGAGCGGTGCAAGTGGCCAACATTTGGGCTTGGCTGCCGAACCAGAAAATGTTTTCAAAACTTCAGCTCAGATCAACCTAAATCATTTTCTTGAGGCACAAAGGGATGGGGAAAACTGAAAAGTGTCCTTCACTTTTTTTCACATCTCACCGTTTCATTTTCAGCCACTTGAATGAAAAGTAGAGGGAACAAAAGGCCATGCAGGTCATTCATTTCATCCCTTTCCTATCCCATAACCCATCAGTCCAGGATATAAGTAATCCAAATTCACTTCTTTTTCCCCTTTTTCTGAAGGGGTTTGAATCCCCACTTCCTCCCTCTGATTCACAAGAGGGTTTCAGAAACCTTCCTCGGGGCATTCCAGGCATGAACCAAATGTCAATGCCATCTGGTCCCCAGGAGGGACCAGGAGAGTTTCCCTCTCTGTGACGTGATAGTGAATGGGCTCATTGGAGCTGAGGATGTGAGTAGAGTCACTCGGACAGAATTGCAAATCATACCTGGCTGCCTCATGCATTTGGCACATGCCCTATTGACTTTGTGACTGTGTGAGTGGATTAGGACATCATTACAAGTTTCGGGAGTGGCCCCCATGCACACACAGCTTTTCAATCCCATGGATTCATGATTCATTAGAGGATGACAGCAATTACATGAATGGATTTTCTCGTTTTATCTCGCTTTTTAAAAACTTCAACTATAACTGTAGGGAGACTGTCCATCTCAAAGCCCCAGGCTTTGGCCCAGTGTTCCACATGCCTAAAAGCTCATGATCATGTTTGGTATAAGGCTGGCTAAAGCCTGGGAAGACTGTGAGAAATTAAGCCTCACTGCAGCCCAGCTCCACAGGGTACTGAGCAGCAGCATATAATCAGGAGTAGCATTTTGGGGTCACTGTATTTGATGCTGGTTGAGTATACCCTTGTGTTACTCTCCAATGGAGACATATAAAAGCACTTGGAAGAAAAAGACCTAAGAAGCATTTTTTTTTTCCAAAAACAAGAGGGAAGAGAGGAACAAAGATGGTAAAACATCCTGCTGGAGGTGCCAGTTTGGAGAGGGTAACATCTACATTTTTGTTTAGCCCACAAAAACAAACAAACAAAAAAGAATGGAAAGGGAGACTTTCATTTGTACTTTGAGGAAATCGTTCAGCATCAAGACAGAGCAGAGAAATGTCCAGATTCCCTGCTGGAAAGAATACCATAGAGTTTCCTTAGGTGTTCAAGATCCCCATTCCCTGGGCAACAACCTTAACCTCAGCATTGGCAGAGGTACAGAAAAGACTCTCCTGAGATGCAAAAAAGGCCCAGGGTCTGAGGGGATCCCCTGTCCCTCTGAGCAGTTTGTGCCCATCTGTGTAGCTGCTGATAGCAGTCATTAACTCTTCCAAGAGAAAATAAGCACTGTTTGAAAAGGGAGGACAACAGCAAGCTTTGCCTAGCCAAGGAAGGACCACCAACGAGTTGTTGTTGTGTTTTTTATTTAAGAGCTTATTTTACTAAAAGGTGGTAAAATGTGTGTCCTTGTGAAGCGCCCTACATGTACGTCACTTGTGGGACAAACCGCACTTTCTTATAAACACTGGCATCCATGTGGCACATGACCTTTGTTCCCGTGGCAATTTTGTTCAAGAGAAAAATATGTATCACTAGCTCAATATGTTTTCTTAGAGTGTAATGCTTATATTAGTATAACAGTGTCTTACAGCATCACTACAGCTAAGCTTGTGTCAGCATTTCCATTACAACTAACCCTCTTCAGGACTGTTTGGATGGAGCAGGATGTGTAAAGGACTGTTTAGGGGCAGCGTTTCAGTCTTAACTTTGAAAGCGTTTGTTTTTGTTAAATCAGAAGACAGTCAGGCTTCTTGGCCTCACATTTGATCAGTCATGACTTAAATCCTATTCTGGGCAGTGGTGGTTTTGTGGATGGGATTATAGATATCTTTTCGTAAATAGGAAAAAAATCCTGCCAAATAACATGATTTTAGCATGAGTTTTGCAGTATGCATTGTTATTCCTGCAGGCCCAGCTCCTGGCTTGTGTAACTTCTGAGAAAATCCTATTTAACATTTGTTTATTTGTTTGTTGCTCTGTTTAAAAAAAAAAAAAAAAGTGATTTCTGAGAAAAACCAGGTCACATGAACCTTAGAGATTCTTATACCCCACATCAAATATAAGAACTGCCAAAAGTATTCAATTTAACTAATATTTTTAACCTATAACATTGAGAGGTTATAGGCCAGTGACAACATTCATGACACTCAAAGAAGTTAACTGACAGCGTTAGCCATGTGCTAAACAAGCAGAAAACTCAGAAAACCCTCAAGCCCAACCCACATAACAACCTTAATTTAATCAGGGATCTTGAGTTGCAATATGATTACAAGTTACAGAAGGGACAGAAGCTACATCCATGGCAGCCCGGGGGTTTTGCTGGGTTTGAGTGCTGTGCATATATTTAACAAAGAGACAGTCCAGCACTGGGAGTGTTTATGGACAGACAGTTCAGACAACTAGAAGTCCCTGGAGGATAAAAGGGTGGTTGTGATTACATAGAGAAGCTGCAGATATGCATCAGAAAAGAAATTTCCACACACATATGTAAATTAAACTGTTCTGACTCAGCCTATCACAACTGCAGATCTTCTGAAATATGGGGTTTCTCATAGTTTGGGGAATATTTTTCAATGCAAAACTCTAAAAGAAAAACCAGGTGGATAGTAGTATAATTCACATTTAATCACTACTTATCATGTCTGATGACCTTAATATTTCAATAATACAAGGTATTGTGCTAGTGAGTGCAAGACATAGCACGTATGAAGAGCTTCTTTACTCTAAGAAAACCTTTATCTGACATCAGGCAAGAAATCATGTGTCTTTAACAGTATATCAAATGATAGCCTCAATTATCCTTTAACATATTGGGAAATACCCACAGGTGTCATTTCTCCCTTCCTTGCAGATATTCCTGTGTGCTACGAGGACAGGAAAATTGTTTTCTCTTAAGGAAGAGAAAGAGAGAAAGAGAAAGAGAGAAAGAGAAATTATTTGTCAGTGAATTACAAGAAAAACTTGACTGTCATTAGTAGGTGTAGAGGAGTAGCCATAAAACCTACATTAGGTTGCAAAGATGGAGGATGGAGCACGGAGGGTGTGGGCACAACCAGCCCTGACCAAAAGCACCTGCTCCCTCCCAGAAAGCTGCAAAGAGGGAGAAAGGCCTCTTTCCAACAGAGGCTTTCCCCTTCCCAGATGAGGTCATTGTCACAAAAGGATGGGCAAGCTCTGTTCTGTCATCCCTGGAGAAAAAGGTACGTGCTATCTCCAAGCCACGAGGAGAACTGAGAGGTGCGGAGCCAGAGTAGTACGTGGCTGGAAGATCTCACCAACACCCATTTGCCTGCTGTTTCCTCTTTGCTCTTTCCAGCCTTAGCATGTTGGCTTTCTGGGCTAGTTTTCAGAGGTGCTTGTGGATTGAAGGGGCAGCCTGAGCACCTGACTTCAGCAGCCTGGATCGCCCAGCTGGGGTAGTGCAGCTCTCGAGCCGTTTGCCAAAAAATGAGTCTGGCTCTCGCCCTAGCTGGGAAAGGGAACGCATGGGTGCAGAATAAAGGCTTTGGGAAACACACACCAATTCGAGGCACCCAGTCATGTCTGCAGCACCTTTGTAACTGGCTCATTCTCCTTCAAACAACACTGCTTCTTAAAAAACGCATTCTTTCCCCTCCTTGGTTACTTTACAGCTGAGAATCTCGCTCTAAACTGAAAATAATGCACATTGCAGTCTTCTTGGTTTCAGGGGCTTTGACATGCCAAGCATTTTCATGCACATTAATGAAGCAAAAACTGAAAACTGGCACAGCTCTCTCTTAGTCCAGTTTGTGCTTTTAATACTTGTTCTGTGGATGCAAGCCTTACTGTCGGTCCTATTCTTTATTAGATGGAAAGAAGCTCTTCTATTCTTATAATGGGTTTCATTGAAAAGCAAAGCCACTTCTCTGCATTTATTTAAGTACAGAGCTAGAATAGAGACCAGCATGATGAATTTTAAACAGAGTTCACATCTGGTCCAGAAACCACAATCAATTTATTGCTGTATCTGAAACATTTTCAGCATCTGTCATATAATATATTTTCACACGTTTCTAACAAGACATTTTCTTGGACGTAACATAGACAGGTATATCTGTCAGTTCAATTTCATGCAAACAAAACAGAAGAATTTTTGGCATGGTTTATTATACTGTCTTTGGAGCAGTGTAACTATCATGTGAAAAGGGTATTATTTAAGGATGCCAGAAGCTCAGCAATTTCTTCCAAAATGTGGAACTACTGACTACACAGCAGAATTTATTTTTTTTTTTAATCTATACCTTTCTTTTTTCCATTTTGATAGAACCCATTATCCAATGTATCTGAGGGAGAGGTGCATACTTCGCTATTATAAAACCTATCTTAGCCCATTCTGGGAATTCTTGCATTTTATGTTAAAAGTGGAATCTTCCACTCATGATGGCCATTTAATCACAACTTTATTCAAAGTTTTATTAAAAATTAAATGGCAGTACAAATCATAATAAAATCCTTAAGAGCTTCACGTTTTCACCCAAACCTCTCATGGGCTTTCCCACACAGAACCACAGATGTATCAAATAGCTTGACAGCACTGCAGCCCTATAAATAGGCACGCCAACTTGCCCCCATATTGGCCCCAGTACAACCATTTACCACCTCATTTTTGGCTACATAAACTGCCTCTAAGCACTTTCTCATTTGAAAACCCTGGGGTTCCTGTGAGAGCTCTGCATCAGCACACAAAGTCCTGCACTCCTCACCCTTCCCCCTGTGCTCGTATAAGATCATGCACAGCCATTACTTCTCTGATGAGACAAATAAAAGGCAGTCAGGGGTCTGGGATGAGCATCACGTCCTAGTGATGGTTTATTTGGTTTATTTGCTCTTTTTTATCTCACTGAAATTGAGAGAAGATGAAGTTTGTTGGGGCATAGTGGGGTGTAATCTCAAGCAAGCAGGACTGTGCTCATGCTGTAGGCACGCTCAAGAAGTGGGGAATTGGATGGGTCTGTTGCAAAACAGTCCCCCACCTCAAGGGGAAAAGTATGGGATGATTGAATATCTGTTCCTGCTTAATTAGTATCTGTCATAATTAAGGGCGACTTTTAGTTTCTTGGGCTGAGAAGGAGAACCCAACTTGACCATCCAGGAACAGCTGATATAACACTGTCCCTGCTTGGCAGAAAGATTTGAAATTTGTTTAGATATAGGCTGTAAAACAGAGTGAACTAACCTGTGGCTGCAGCAAACCTGCAGATAAAAAAAAAAAAGAGGGGCAGGTAGGTAAGCAGTGTCCAAAATCATGGTGGGAAACAACAGCACGGGGTGCCTGCTTTCTGGGCTGGGGTACTCTCAGGCTGGTTGCTTCCTCCTGGGGGGGAAGCTCCAGAAAGGGCTTCAGTCAAAATGTGGAGCCTGCGATTTCTATTGCATTTTAATCTGTAATAAATCTTTTAATGATGTTCTGGATAAGGCTGTGATGGTTTGAAAGTTTGCTCTTATTAAACCGAGCTATTTAACTAATTTAAAGACACCGCACTCTAACAAAACTTTGGAGCCTGATTCCCACTATCACTCTTGTTTTATTGTTCTCCATTATTAATCCAGGTTTTCACAAGCAGATTCTCTCAAGACATTTTATGTGGACTTGGTTCCACAGTAAAAATAAATATATTTCCAGTGAATTTGCCACATGAAGCTTGCCAACTCCTTTGAATAAGCTTAACCATTTGACTGCTAAACTGCATAGCAGGTACACAGTGCTGAGCAACTCCATGTCCCATATACATCTAATTAAAGTCATGTTTCAAGCTGATGTGACGGTATCTTAGTGAAATGTGATGCTCCAAAGGAGTTTGTAAAAGATGCAATGGCATGAGAGAACAAGGGGGTTAAAGAGGTATGCCTCACACTGCAGCATGCACTGAATTAACAAGAAAGAAAAGGAATTTCCTCATGGGAGAAATATGTGACGTTTACTTAGAATTGAGCTTTTCCAATATATATTTTTTAATTATTTTTGCCTGAGAAGGGGGGTATTCTAATTCATCTGTGGCTTTGAAGGGCTCTAAGGTCGCTATTTAATAGCGAAGTTTTAAAATAACTGCATGTTGGCTTTTAGTACCAAGTTATTCAATAAAGTGCAGAACTGAAGGGTTACAGAAAATCACCTGTGGAAAGAGCAGATTTTTATCTTTCTCAAAACACTGTGATATGTGTTGCCAAGATTTATAACTTCCCTAGAAGCTGAAAATCTAACTTTCTCCAAAGGCACAGAAAAGTCAATGACTGCTGCACAATCAGAAAGCCAAATCCATGGAAGAAAACAGTCTCTGAAGGAAGTGGGAACACTTACATCTATTTACACATCTGCAGACATTTGGGACAAGTGGCATTCAATTTTTTTTTTTTAAGGCAAATTTGTACATCTTCCTCTCTCTTAAACTATAATTAGCTAAGACAAGGTCCTCACCTGCCCCTTAAATTTTGTTAGTGGGCTGTAAAGAGCTCTTGTGCAGACAAGGATGGGCTTCAAAGGAGGTAAGGGCTACAGGTGGATAGGGTGGGGTGGCAGAAAACATCTGGAGGGGTTAAAGCATCACCTGGGGCATCCCCTGGGCAAGCATCAGGTGAGTGGGGCACCAAGCATGAAATCTTGGCACACCAGTGACGAGCATTTCTAATGATCAGGTTGGGATTTAAAGGATGAGTTGGAGCTTTTGGCATAAAGCAGATGTGTGGTGTTAGGCCGTATCAGATTAGAAGCTGCACAGTTGTGTTTTGGGCTATAAGTATTTCAGACCAAAAAGCAATGATCAATTCTCCCCTTTCTCTGTCTGTGCATTCTCTGTTTCAACTGTCTAAGCTTTAAATATTGATGCTGAACATATGTAAGATATGACAATCCGCAGGCATTTTGTGCTTTAATTCTGCAGGGATAACTCAGCTGTCTCCAATACCATGCATGCTGTTCAGGTTGGTTAGTGTTAACAAACCTGGGACCCCTGTATTTCTTCAGCTTTTCTTCAAAACCCCATTCATACACATTACACTTGTTTCCTGTCACTGCACGATATCTTGAAGTCATAGGAAACGCATATGTGTATCCAATTTGACTGTGATGAGCCATGTTTTTGACTTAAAGACCATTTAGATATGTTTCAGAATAAGAATAAGGCCCATGTTACTCCATGCTCAAAATACGGTGGATTTCTACTGTAGGTAGAATTATGGATGAACACAAAAGGCAAAACCTCATGGTATGTCCACGGCTAGAAAGCTCCCTAAAATTACTTCCAAGGCAGCTCCTAACCAGAAGGAAAATTAACCCCTGTATTTGAATCACCTGCTCTTCAACCTCAAGCAGGTCTGTTCACTTTCTCCGCTGCCGCCTGGGGTTTGCTCCAGTCGGAGCCAGGCTGGATTCAGTCCCAGTGGGCATTGCCTTTATATCTCACACCCACAAGATGATGTCCCAGCTGCATCAGGCTGTGGACCTCAAAAGGCTCAAAGGAAAGATTGGACTTCTTTTTACAGCACACAGTTCTGTCTGATTTCCCACAACTGTTCAACAAATGCTCTTTCCTTCATATGAGATGTTTGGCTAAGTTGCCACTAAAGACATCCATGTCCGGCCGAAACACAACACAGATCATTTTCTTGCATGCTTGCAGCATCAGTACTCAAACTCATGACAAGAACTAAGCAAATAATTGTTTTTTTTCATCTCACTGGCCAAAAATTGTTTGGGGTTGACCAAAACCAAATAATTCTCAGTATCCCCACCCAAAACAAAGCACTTCAAAACTTCAATCTAACAAAAGGTTTCTTTCAAACAAAAGTAAATACAAAGCCTTTTGTTTTCTTAGGGAGTGGAAAGAGGAAGGGGAAGTACTTTATTATTTTTTTAATTAAGGCTAGGTCAGACTCTAAAAATAGAAATCTCAAAACAAACAAAAGATTTTTTTTTTTGAGTATCAAGTCAAAAAGTCAAAATGTTTTGATTTTCTCCTTTCCCTCTCAAAAAATTTTAATGACTTAAAAATGTGTTTTCATCAGGAAAAGACAATACAAGATTTCAGCCAAATCAACACTTTTTTGTTTGTTTGTTTGTTTGTTTTAAGAGCTCTTTGCTGCTGTACTACCACTCAATCTGTAACCCACGGATGACTGGGATCCGCACCACGGTTGGAACTAGTTTGCAAAACCATTGCAAAACAGTGTGTTTGAAGAGCAAAATAGACACAGTTTTCCATGCAGCCAATGGGTACACGAGTGTTTTCCAGGAGGCAAAGAGAAGTCAGATCTGGCTCCATACTGCCGTCGGCTCCCCTGAGGGTCATCCTCAGGGTCCCCAGTTGTCCGTGTGAGCCAACTTATGATGCCTAGAGTAAAATTACAGATTTTGCTAAATAAAGAATAATATTGTACCTAAATACTGAATACTTTATTTCTCTGTCCCTCCTCCTGTTCCAGCTTGTAAACATCAGTGGGACACAAGATGGCAGTAGTTTTTTTGTTTTTCTTTTTTGGGGAAGGGTGAGGTGGTTGCTAGACTGAAGGAGGCTGCTCTACTGCGTTAACTCGGAATTAATTGCATGAACATACCTGGCAATTATCCAGTAACGAGCAGAGAAGAACAGGAATACAGAGAAGGCCTGTTTCTCCTCACTTATTCTGATCTGTGCATGGGCATAATGGTGCATGTCACCCAATGCATCTGGCAAATCTCATCACAGTGTTAGGCAATATCTATATCCACCTCTGCTCTGCTCAGACATAGACGTCTGCAGTTAGAGGAGATGAATCCCACCCATAGCGATTTCCAATGGCTAATGATAAAAGCAAATACAGAAGCGTTTGGATTGTGCTCCCCGTTCCCAAACAGCTCATGTATTTTATCCAATAATCATAGAATCACAGAATGGCTCAGGTTGGAAGGGATCTTAAAAATCATCTAATTCCAACCCCCCTGCCATAGGCAGGAACGCCACCCACTAGATCAGGTTGGCCAAGGCCCCATCCAGCCTAGTCTTGAACACGTCCAGGGATGGGGCATCCACAGCTTCTCTGGGCAACCTGTGCCAGTGCCTCACCACCCTCACAGTGAAGAATTTCCTCATGTTTAATCTAAATCTATCCCCTTTTAATTTAAGACCATTCCCCTTTGTTCTATCATTATCTACCCAAGTATAGAGTTCTTCTCCATCCTTTTTATAAGACCCCTTTAAATATTGAAAGGCCACAGAGGTCTCCCCAGAACCTTCTCTTCTCCAGGCTGCACATCCCCAGCTCTCTCAGCCTTTCTTCATAGGAGAGGTGCTCCAGACCTCTGATCATCTTTGTGGCCCTCCTCTGCACTCGCTCTAACAGATCCACATCTTTCTTGTGCTGGGGGCCCCAAACCTGGATGCAGGTGGGGATAATCATCTTGTGCCAAAGGAATAGGTCATCCTGGAGCCCTGAACCTCCAGCTGAGAGATCTCATCCCTGGGCTCAGGGAGAAGTACCTTCCTTCTGTGGCAAAACTGTGTTTCTTCCTTCAGCCTGGTAAGGGGAGGCAGAGGACACTTCTTGATGGCCTCCTGCACCAGCAGAGATCAAGGTGCTGTGCTGAGAGATGGAAGCTGTGTGCACAGATCCCTTCAGGTCAGTGGAAAGGAACGGTGCATGCTCCCAGCACACCTACCCCAGCACACCCTCTTAACATCTAGAGGGACGCCTCCTGAATTTAGTCATGAAACAAGAACCATGACATCCAACCCTGGCAAGATGGGAACAATTATAGGCAAACACAGCAACATTACTCTAGGATTCACTGGAGAAAATACTTAGAAAGAATTGGGTATGAGTTTTGTAGGATCACACTCTTGGATTTGGGCACCAAAACTCTACCATAATTTCTTCTTAGGCACCTAAATCCTCAGCTGCTCCTTTACATCTCTGGGCTTTACTCTCCAATTCCTTTCGTCAGAGTTGTCTGTCAGCTGTTCCTGGAGGGGAAGGAATACACACAGAAATATTCAGGCTGTGATGATCATCACCTCAGGGTGGGTCCATACATTATTAGGTACATTAACTGACCCAGACTGGAGCTGTGCTTTAACCACCATGAGCTGCACAGATACAAGAGGTGGCTACCTACACTGATGTAATACACTGACTTGTAACTAGTGATGAAAATGTCCAATCTGACTGCTTTCTGTAAAAGCAGCATAATAGGGAATGAAAGGACGGTCATCCAAGGCAGCCCTGTTAGCACTCATGCATGTCCCTCTACCCCTGTATTTCTGCCAACCTCTCCAATGTGCTTTCAGACCCTTCATCCCCTAGTATTGTCCT
This sequence comes from Anser anser, assembly GCF_964211835.1. NCBI lineage: Eukaryota > Metazoa > Chordata > Aves > Anseriformes > Anatidae > Anser > Anser anser. Next base: position 183,800,657 of record NC_139720.1, on the reverse strand, counting down.
ACTAAATTGCATTTCCTTCAAGCAACGTGAAGAAAGAAGTAGCAGGCACCACTTCCTGAAAGCTCCTTATGGAATGACTAACTGAGTTGATTTTGTTCTGGGCAAATCATATAGACCAAGGGCTGCTTTGTTTTGTTTTGCTTTGCTTTGCTTTGTTTTGTTTCATTTTATTTTATTTTGTTTGGTTTTGTTTTGTTTTCCAATGGGACAACCGCTAGGAGTGAAGCGCTGCTGGAATTAAAGCACAAGTCAGCACTCTCAGTGAAGATGAAGAAAACTGACAATCAGTGTATATTTTTCCCCTACAAACTGTCCTTTCCACATCAAACATCAGACACAGAAACAGTACGGAGGAAACTCCCAGATCTATAGCAGCATGTTATAACAGAGCAAGCTGCTTTTCAGGGCTGGAAATCTGGCTCTCATAAGCAAGCACCACCACTAAAACTCCCTTTTAAAGAACATAGAAAAGCACACGCTAGCCAAGTTACCCCAAAATGTGTAGTCAAATAGACTGTATAAGTTCAGTATCGCTAAGGCTGGTGAACCATCGGTGGAATGAAATCTTTGCCCAGAAAAATACCCTGTCTGTGCAGTAATGCTGCAGACACCCCTGAACAGATGGGACCCAGAAAGGTCCATAACATCTAGGGATGAAAATAGCTCTTCCAAAAAAAAAGAAAAAACAAGATTTCAGGCCCGATTCTGATCTCACCTTGCCGTAAATCATAAGTCACTCCATTTAGGCTGGAAGTTAAGTGAAATCAATTTAGGACCCTTAATTTTTAGGGAAGGATAATTATTTTATTCCCTTCTTTCCAATTTGAAGCAGCCCATCAAGCATCCAGCTGGCTGCAGGCTGTAAAAGAGCATTTCTCTGGACGAAATCAACCCTTCTCCCTCCTTCAAATCCCCTGTCCTCTAGTAAAACACTTTAAAAACGTGTAACAGCTATTTATGTTGGGGTATGCCCAGTTGTCCCAGACATAATATAGACTGTCTTCCAGTCCAAAATCAACTCAAGTGGCCACTGTGAAGCTGTGAATTCAGAGACATGCAGCATGGGAACACCAGAAGAAGTATCTTGTAAAACAGAAGGTAGGTCTTTCCCCTTTCTGTGTCAAATCACCTGCAGCGAGGCAAGATTCAGCCAGCTTGTGGCTGCCTGACCCGTTGTTGTGCTCTGAAGATATCCCTCTCTGAAAGGCTCTGTGTTTAGGTCACATCCACTTTCAGAACAGCTCAATTTCTTTGTGGAAAATTTAAAAAATTACTGTGAGATATATTTCTTCCTACATCTGTCAGGGTAATGTTACACATCCTGATTTGTGTGAGAGATGAGCAGACTCGGACGTGTCTTGGTTTGGAGCCAGACGCTACCAATATTAAAACGTGCGGCTTCTACGTCCAGCTCAGCATCCAAACAAAAGAAAGGGGAAAAAAAAAGCACACAAAGCTCTCGAGACAACCTGTGTGATTCTTACCTCTGCTCACACTTCAGTGGTTGCAACAGCACTGAACCCTCTCCAAGCAGGGTTTATTCTATCTTCTCAGTTTAAATGAAAATGTTCTCCTTTTCCCATGCGAGCTTGTAAAGTCATGGGAACGTATCCTGCTGCCTTCCTGACATAAATCAATGGATATATTGGAGGGACACGCCAAAAAATGTATACTTTTCTTGCCCTTCAGCTCTTTTTCACCCAAAAGCATTTGCCCACATCCTGGAACAAAAACAATATTTTCTTTCCATCGAATTTCTGACTTTCATATTTCTACAGAATTTGGCCATCTCCACACAGCTGATATTAACAGCTTGACCCAGAATTTATCAGAAAGAGAAACTGTTTTGTAAGAACGACAATTATAATCCATCCAGAAGTGTCTACAGAGAAAATAAAGTGAAACAAAAATGAGCTTTTTCATATGGATACTCTCTAATATAAGCTCCTTTCCAGTTTTGCTCTCTTTCAAACATATCTTCATTTAATATGTAATTTCCAACCTGTTCTCCCTAATCCTGTTCATAATATGCACAAATCCATCATTCTGAGTATACTACTTTCTACACAACCACATAAAATAGTTGCAGGCGATGTTAAAAAAAAAGTAGCAGGAACAAAAGAAAATCAAGATATAAACAAATTGCATGTTATTTGTCTTAAGATACAGTTTTCATTCCAGTGGACTGCTGTTCATCTGTGGTCCTGTGTCCGCACAGTGAACCTTCAGGACATGCTGGTTTTCTATGCCACTCATAACAAGTAAATCTCTGCAAAAAGTAGATTTCTCCGTTCTCTTTTTTATTTTTAAATCTATCTTGAGCAAAAGCATTCAGTTTGTCAAGTGCACTCCAGTATGTTCTGCAGCTTTGACATAGCACTTGCTGCCCAAGGAACCCATATGACTCCAGCCCCATTAATATGGGAGCACAATCTTTACCAAATTCACCCCACACAGTAGGAAAGGCCAAAGCCTCCACTCTGAGGTGAAAGTGGAGTCCCAGAGAAACCACCAGCAGGATCCACAACAGCGTTTAGAGAGTTTTCAAGCCCCTGATCCCTGCTGCTGGACAACTCTCCCCTGCTGGCTCACACAAGGGTCTGAAGGACCCTGTGCACTGAAACACCTCTAACTCACCCGACAGTCTGAAGACCTCACCCCATGCTGAAACACTTCTACCAGCTCATCCTGCTGGTCTGAAAGACCTTCTGTACTGAAGCACTCATCTCCAAAGAGCTCAGAAAATCCTCTGCTGCTTTTTTACCTTCTTGACAACTGAAATAAGCTTTGATTTTTTCCACGTGGCCTCGGACTTTAGCCACAGTTGACAGTACCCCATGCACATGGAGGCTTCCCATACATATTCACTAAGTACTCCACCTCTCCAGAAACAGCTCAGTCTGAAAATGATCTTCTTATAGGATGTCCATTCCATATGTTCCACTTTCCTTGGGATTTCCTTGTCAGAGCCAGGCAATATTTTTCTTTGACAAGACACGAATTTGTTTCAGGAGAGCAAAAATGAATTTGGGTTGAGTTTGGCTAATCCAATGTCTTCTGGGGAGAGAAGGATAACTCTTAAAAAAAAAAAAAAAGTGAAAAAGAGTATTCACGTTTCACATAACCCCCTCCCAAAAAAAAAAAAAAAAAGTTAATGACCTTCAATCCAAAGATTATATTTTGCAACCATCACCATGATCTGGCTTGAACACAAATAGTTTTTGTTTTTTTTTTTTTTTCCCCTTTTTACAGATAATGAAATAACTCTTTTCCCATGTGGACCTGAGCTTTTCACCCCTTTTTTGTTTCTGACCCTTCACAAAAAATCATAACCTATCTAACCTGACAGTCTTAAGCAGCACGCCACAGCAAGCAGGGCAGTGTTCCCATTTGCTTTCTCCTCATGTGGAGTCATGAGCTGGTCATCAGGGCTAGATTCATCTCAGCTAACTTCAGAAGCATGAACCACCACTTGGGTCCCCTGCAGAAATTGTCACTTCTGGGGACAATTCCTGGAGCCTGTGCATGGAGTCTGCATTAGGATGAGATGAATCTTGTCCTGGAAGAAGCCTTTTTCTCCTTGTCAAGCCTGAAGGGGGTTTGGTCAGGATGAATCCCATCCATAGTGGTACCAAGCCCCTAGACAGTACCATAGTCCATGCCCCAGAGGATGCTCCCTGCCTGCTGCCTGGAAGACATCCCTTGGCAAAGTGTTGCACCAGTTTGTCTGGCAGTGTAGAAAACAGATGATGAAAGAGGAAACATGCCAACCAAAGAGAGTCCAGGTTCCAAACCTCTGCAGTGTCTTTGTTCATTTGTTGGGCCTGTGATCCCCACAGGCTAGTAACAGAAACGGCAAAATCAGGGATTTCCTCATCAGTAGCAGCTATAGCAAAGGACTTCGGTTAAGTGAGATAATGCACAGTAGCTATTTTTACTAAAAGGTCAGGAGGCCATAAATGTGAAATTGACATGTTTTCTTTTAAAGAAGCAATATTTAATTTTGCTGCTGGATTTTCTCTTCAAGGAGCTGAGAGTGAGTTACAAGTCTGAATGCATTATAATAAGGTATCCAAAAAATACCAGCTTGAGATGATTTTTTTAAACAAATATGTATATGTTTTTGCATCAATTTGTCCAAATTGATGAATGTGTCCTTGGATTAAAGGCAGCTGTCACTCATGGAAATAAAAGTTAATCATCTACTGCGACCAACTATAATCTTCTGTATTATTTTTAATTGATATCACATTTTGCAGTTTCTTCTGCAAACATTCTCTTTAGTAAGGTGAAAGAAAATACTGCTGGTCTGTTCCTAGATAGTGCTCACTGTAGTGACAACAACAATTCAAGGATATTATTCTTTACATATAAATTTTCCAGGTAGTAAACTGGCTATCTAAATAGTTTTATGCTTATTATTGTGTATTATTACTGCATTTTTTATTATTATTTACTTTGAAACTTTTCTCAGAGGTGGACAATGAATGGGTGAGGAGCAATGGACACAAGTAGCAACATATTGCAAAATCTATTTCGTTATCAGGGAAGATTTCTCCACACAGGAGGTCAGATGTTGGCATGAGTTGCCCAGAGAGGATGTGGAGCCTCCATCCTTGGAGATATTCAGAATTTGACTGAACACAGCCAACTTGCTTTAACAGAGTTGGACTCCAAAGCTGACCCTGCTTTGAGCAGGGCTTTGACCACAGGCCCTTCAGTGGTCCTACCCAGCCAAAATTATTCTGTGATCCTCTTCCCTTCACTGTTAATTTCTTTTTCATGGCTAAATATTTGAGATTTTTGCTAGAATTTCTTTGAGGGTCTCCTTTAGCCTCTCAGAGATTTTGACACCAGAAGAAATCATTTGGGTTTGTAATTGAGACCATGAGGGCAGATGCCTGTGTTTCATTGCTGCATCATGTCCATCACTGGGCTCGAGGACTGATACAGCAGTCATGGCCAGCAAGGCTGTACCAGGTGCCCTGGTCACCCCATCATCCTGCCAGGGCTCAGGAGAAGCAGAGCCCCAGACACCTGTCCGTGCCCCAGGCATCTATCACACACGAACAAAAGACAAAAGCCACCAGGTTTGGGCTGCCCTTCCCTGGCAAGCCACCAAACTGAAGCAGCTGCTCAGCAGACATTTTAAGGATGGTTTATTAAGGGAAAAAATGTCACCACTGGACAAATGTTGGTGTCCAGATCTGGCATGAGCTGAGGGAGATCTGAGACAGAAGGTGAGCTGAGAGCACAGCCATACCCCCAGCACACCTGGAAACCTGGGTAGTACTTCAGGGCTCTAGTACCAGAGAAATGACTTTCTTTTTCCTTAATAAAGCCAAATAATTTATTTCCTGGGCTTTGCACTTTTATTACAAGCTGCTATGTGTAAATGGCTGTGTTTGTTTGTCCTGTAGTTTTATAGCTGGATGCTTTTGTAATTAAAGGTGTTTTTAACTGATATGTGTATAAAATCGAAGTGGGCAAGTGGAAAAAATAAACAGAAGGAAAGTTTTTAACAGAAGTTATTTGAATTGGCTGTGATGTTCTTCCCCACTAGCTAGTGAGGTTTTAATTAGCACTGAAAATTGTAAGTAACTGGAGATGAAAGAGCCCTATTAGGTCACCCAGTCCAGTTCCCTGCCAGTTCAGAATTGTGCCCAACAGTGTATTTCCCAGTGTTTTGTCAAGTCCAGCATTAAGCCTGTTCATTACATGAATAATATGCTCTTTTGAAGTAGCAGGAGGGGAACTGCTCGCAGTCTAGATCCAGGCACTTTTTACAGTTTATAACAAAAAAGAATGATAAGCGAAGATGCAAGCCAGTATAGAAATTCATATGCAGGACTCTGCATGGGGTATTTAGTCTCATTATTCTTATAAGGGAGCTCACACGTGGCCCAGTAAATATGAAGGATGAGCTAAATGTCATAGCAGGGATTGTGGGAAAAGTGTCTAACTGCTCCATTGCAATGAAGCTGGAGGGGCCCAAAAGAGGGAGGGAGGAGGAGCTGCAAAGTCATCTTCATTCAGCTCCTCCTGGCCTGGGTCAGCGCTTGTCCCACAGGAATATCTTGCATAGCCCATTCCCTTTTTCAAATAATTCTGAGCAAGATTTTTTAAATATATATATTTTTAAGAGCATCTAACTCAGGTGACAAATCCCATAAAGCAAGCAGCCAGCAGTGAGTTATAAAAAAGAGGTGAAAGTTTCTGATAGACCAACAAATCAAAGCAGAGAACAGGACATCTAGTCTGAAAACCAGTTCAGCAGATGGTGACAGGCTATCCCACACACCCAATGGTAAGGCATCAATGGGATTACTTTGAAGTACCAATGACTATTTTCTAATTAAAAAAAAAAACAAAAACACCATCCTTGATCATAAAGACAATCAGCGTGGAACAAAAAAAGGCAGTCTCGGCCAGTAACCTATATAAATACACTTCTATATAGACGCACTTGTGCATATAAAACTTGCCTCATACTACAGAAGATCTTTCCAAACAAAAAGAAAATTAAAAGTAATATTGTTGGGGAATTAAAAAGAAAACAAAAATGTAGATGGTAAGCTGAGATCCTGAAGAAGTTACTTAGATAGCCAAAAGCATAGTTTCTTAGTTAAGAAAGATAAAAAATTGAATAAAATACCATTCTGGTGGAGGGAAAACTGAAGTTAGAAATAAAGGAGCAATATATGACAGAAGGGTGAGGAAGGAAAGGAACAACTAATACAAACTAAAAGCTGAATTATGGGAAACTGATATGGAAGACCAAAGACATCAGGAAAAACTAGCCAGCTTTCAGGGCTAATATTAATAATAGATGATGTTTAGGAAACATGAATTCTTGCAGTATTTAAAAAGTCATTCTAGATGATATCTGAATTGCAGAAAAATATGCAGGGAGACAGAAATATTTAACTTCAAGTTCTGTCCTATATGTGGAAAGCATGGTGAAATGTGAATAACATTCATATCACATCAATATGATAAGAAACATTTCAGTCCATCTCAAGAAAGTTGTTGAAAATCTTCTGAAGAAGAGCATTTTTAATATGAGGAGTACAACACAATGTACACCTAAAAAGCCATAAACTTCTGCCTAAGACACTAATTGGCCTGCTTATATTCAATATTGATGCCTCTGTGAATGCTGAGGTCATTCCAGAGACTCAAAGCATGCAGCAATGTACCAAAACACACACAGGGCAGGCCACGTGGCCCAGGTAGCCAAAGTCTGGATATCTGGATATTAATCTTAGGTAACATTTCAGAGGCAATAATGAGTGTCTCTATCAATGAAAAATTGGAAGATGAGGATATAATAATTAGTAATCAGTACAATTTCACAGGCAGAAGGTCTCACCATCCTATGAATGAAGTCAAACCAGTGTTTAAAGTGTCCAGCTGAATTTCACATGGACTTCTAGGGCGTGTTCAGCCCCCTAAAATTAGCAATATATGCAGTCAGTAAGGGTTGCAGTAACTGGACCGACTGGCTAAATGACATATCCAAAAGTAGTTATCAACAGGCAATTTTTCCATATGGGTGCACCTGATGGAAAGCTCCTCAGCGATCAGAGCTAAGCTGGACACTCTTCAGCTCACCTTTCACCAGTGGTTTGGGAGTAATAAAGAATGCTTCAAAGCAGCCAAATGCAGAGCTGTGCACCTAATGACAAGGAATATGGGACAACAGGACAGCATGAGAGCCCCCAGGATCTTTAAATTTTTTTCACCAAATTTTCTCATCAAATGGCTTTAAGTCATAACTATGTGATGGTTAGGTCGAACCGAAGAGTCCCCAAGGAGAGGAGAGCTCCGACTCTGTAGCATGATGACAATATTTAGCTGCTATATGGGCACTCATATAGTCAGACTGTCATGGATGACGAGTTAGCACCATGGCTCTAACATGAGTGGTAAAACAACAAGGAAATCCACCCAAAGGTGCCTTACTCAGGTAACAGGGATGGGGATTTAAGTCCTTGGCTGGACTGGACATTCTGAGGGGCTCAGTTTTCTCCCGTGTGAGCTCTCTGAAGAACCAGAAACTTTTTTAAACCCCTCACAGGTGAAAATGCACCAAGTGGAACAAACGTTTTGCCAGGAGATCATTCACTCTATCCCTGTACAGATGACAAAGTCACCAGGGGACAGTGTGCATCAGGGCATTGCCCACAAACAGGTAGCAAAAGGATGCTCTCAGCAGGCCTATGTACAGGCCTACGATTTATAAATTTTTCCCTGTATTCTGGCAAGGCAGAAAGAAGAACCCTGCAGTTCTGCCATTCATCTGCTTAAAAGGCTAGTCAAATGCATGAAAGGACGCCGAAAGAGCTTCAAAATGCTTTAAAAAGAAATAAACCAATTCGGTGGGAGAAAATCATATAGCACAACCTGTTTTCATTATTTTTCTAAAAGCTACAAAAAGGGCTGGGATGTGATTTTCTCTCCTTCGTGGAGAAAATACCATATACCAAAGGGCTCTGTCACCTGGCAGAAAAAGGCATAACAAGAACCAACGTCTGGATTCAGTTTCCAGCCAAATTCAAATAGGAAATAAGGCACAGTTTTTAACCACTGGAACAAACTACCAAGGGAGTGTTAGAGCCTGCGTCCCTGGATGTCTTCAAATCCAGGCTGGATACGTTTCTGGGTTCTGTGATTTAGCCAAGCTCAGACATTATTGGGCTTAGTAGGAGGCTGACTGGGCGAAATTTAATGGCTTGTGATGTACAGGGGGTCAGTCTGGCTGATCTAATGGTCCCCTCTGGCCTTAAATATTGTAAAAGACTTCAGCCAAACAGCAAAGCAAGTGCAAATGACCCAGTGGTTGCAATATATTGCTCCAAGTGTGGTTGACCAATTTAAAATAATTATTTATAACCAAAGCCTTTCTTAAACGCAAACAGGAAAAAAAAAAAAAAAAAAGTCACTGAAAATGGTTCACTCAGCTTTTATCCAGAGAAAAATTGTATCGAACTCCCCAGAAAGAAAGGTGTGCAAGTCTTTTTACAGAATCAAACCTAGATTTTACAAGAACGAAAATGGCTTACATACTTAAAAGTCCATTTAGCACTTGGCATGAAGCTATTGCTTTCTACACCGAGTGCAAGCATACTTCAAGGGCACTGGGGATCCGATTACTATCCTGCAAAGTGTAGGGGTTGGCTGAACAACCCCAGAGTAACTCAAATACCAGGGAACCTGGCCTATTCCCTGTCCATAAAATACACAGAAAACGATCCCACTCCCTGACATTTTTTCAGCTGGGACAGCTGCTATAACAACTCAAAGCTTTTCAATCTATATACAGAGCTCGTGTATAAGCGCTTCAAGTCTTCAGCATGGAACCATTTTTCTTCCAAGTCCATTTTGCTGGAGCTACCAAAAGCACTCGGGGAAAAGCTGTTTGATAGCCTCGAGGAGTGGGGGGGCATTAAATCAATGAAGAATTTAAAAGGTGGGGAGGGGGCCGGGGGGCAGGGGAGTAGGGAGGAAAGATTTACGGCAAGAAACAACATACAGCTTGAATCCGATCCAAGAGGAGCCACAGGGGGCTGGTGCCAGTCATCACTGATGAAAGGGTTTGGATTTGTCAGAGAGAAGGATGCTGTGTAAAAATCGCGTTCAAAGCCCCAGCAAAATTGCATTAAGGGGCCGGTCACTACGAGCTTTGCCTGAGCAATGACGCCAGGTCTGGGCGCTCTGGGATGCATACCAATACCCTTCTTCATGCCTCGATCTTCTGCGGCGTCCCTGCAGCTCATGCTAAGGCAACACCCCCTGAAAAGCTGACAGAGGCTGCAGGGAAATGCTGTGTTTAGAGAATCGGCTGCTTCAACACTCGCTGCTGGGTTTAACTGTTGAGCAATGTTTTCCAGCCACTTGACTCCCTCCATCACCCAGCCCAGCCAGAGGGCTTAGCTTCTTTGGGGTGGTTCATGATGTTTTTTGGCTCAGTGGAGGTTTGCTAAAGCTGTGCTCTGTCTCAAAATCCTCCTTGTTTTCCTGCTGGTGGGGTGGGGATCCCCACAGCCCAACCCTGCCTCAGAGAGGGCTCAGCAGAGTGGCCCAAATCTGCTCCTCACCCTACTCCTGCACCCTACCAGATGCTGGTGCCCCTGGTAGCCACCTCCTTAGTATCAGGGGATGGAGGAGGTTAAAGTACAGGACAATAATTTGCTTGATTTAAGGGTCTGATGGGGTTCCCTCTATTATTTGGCATGAGGATGTTACACTTGGCCTCATACACAAGGGCAAAAATTTCCATCAGCAACTTAAAAGCTTTATAATGTAGGCAAGAAAAAAAAAAGGAAAGGGGAAGGGGAAGGGGAAGGGGAAGGGGAAGGGGAAGGGGAAGGGGAAGGGGAAGGGGAAGGGGAAGGGGAAGGGGAAGGGGAAGGGGAAGGGGAAGGGGAAGGGGAAGGGGAAGGGGAAGGGGAAGGGGAAGGGGAAGGGGAAGGGGAAGGGGAAGGGGAAGGGGAAGGGGAAGGGGAAGGGGAAGGGGAAGGGGAAGGGGAAGGGGAAGGGGAAGGGGAAGGGGAAGGGGAAGGGGAAGGGGAAGGGGAAGGGGAAGGGGAAGGGAAGGGAAGGGAAGGGAAGGGAAGGGAAGGGAAGGGAAGGGAAGGGAAGGGAAGGGAAGGGAAGGGAAGGGAAGGGAAGGGAAGGGAAGGGAAGGGAAGGGAAGGGAAGGGAAGGGAAGGGAAGGGAAGGGAAGGGAAGGGAAGGGAAGGGAAGGGAAGGGAAGGGAAGGGAAGGGAAGGGAAGGGAAGGGAAGGGAAGGGAAGGGAAGGGAAGGGAAGGGAAGGGAAGGGAAGGGAAGGGAAGGGAAGGGAAGGGAAGGGAAGGGAAGGGAAGGGAAGGGAAGGGAAGGGAAGGGAAGGGAAGGGAAGGGAAGGGAAGGGAAGGGAAGGGAAGGGAAGGGAAGGGAAGGGAAGGGAAGGGAAGGGAAGGGAAGGGAAGGGAAGGGAAGGGAAGGGAAGGGAAGGGAAGGAAAGGAAAGGAAAGGAAAGGAAAGGAAAGGAAAGGAAAGGAAAGGAAAGGAAAGGAAAGGAAAGGAAAGGAAAGGAAAGGAAAGGAAAGGAAAGGAAAAAGAAAAAAAGAAAAAATAAAAAAAAAAAAAGAAAAAAAGAGCAGGGTCAATATAAAATCTACACCGGGGAAATCTGAAGCATTCAGCAACTGAATGCAAAACACAAAACAGCAAACACTCTTGCAGCAAGGCACAAAGCCATGCACTGTTACCTTTTGACCGAAGCAGTCAGTCAATATTCAGGGTCTTATTGTTCCCAATAGGTTAGAGATATTAATGACAGTTCCAGACATTTCTTTGATGCAATACTATTTAGTTTAAAAGACTGTAAACAGAGTCTTATTTCAATGAACACACTGGGAATCAAGCAGCAGGAGAGTTGCCTTGTTTAGGTCACATTATACTCAAAAATGCTTCAGAGCTTCTTCTCAGAGCAACTGTGCAAGGTCTTCCTCACTGTCTTCTTCTAGGTGCTGTTGCCCACACAGTGCCAAGCAGTGATATACAATATTTACGGTACACCCAAATCCCCCAAGAAGAGCCAGCAGCCCCCAGTGAGGAGGGCCAGCAGCCCCCAGGTCAGCTCCTAGACATCTCTGCACCCCACTTGTATATTGGGAAGTGTCTCCTGTGGTTTCAACTCTCTCAACCCAAAATGCATCTCCCTATATTCACCCTGAATTAGTGCTGTCCAGACCCTGATCCTTGAAATGATGACTGGGACAGCAACCTCAGCCCCAAATTTCCCTGCCCTGTCACTCCACCCTCCAAGAACTGCTCTATGGCTAGGGAAGCAGTGTATTGCCAGTATTGCCACCTGGCTTTTCACATGTGTAAATCAACAACCAACAGTGAGCTCCACTTCACCCCAGGGCAGAATGAGAACATTACCAGAGGCATTCATGAGACACAAAGACTTATTCACGAGCAGCTCTCACCCTGTGGTATCTCTTCAGGTGTACCACTCCTACATCTGTTGGGAATTTCCCTTCTTACCACTTTCTAAAATGTCACCCTCATAATCATTTAGGTCACAGGTCTTCCTCTTCTCACATCATTGGTCCCAAGGCCTGAGGGTTGAAAGTTTAAAGTCTCACTGTGCCCACCTGCACCAGTTCTTAGGGGCGTTTACATCAGGCCCAGTTCTGCATGCACTATCAAGTTAGGTTTTGCACCAAGGAAATGCAGCTCTTGGTTTCAGTAGAGTTTTTGCTGGCTTTCCGGATTGTAACTGTGATGAAAAGTGAGCTCCCTTTGTTAAAGAAGCAGCACTATTTGTGCCACAAGACCCATAGCTGTCCCATGCTGTGGCTTAGGAGATCTGCCACACAACTCCAGCAACTTGCAAGAGAAATCCTGGCTTGAAGCATGAGTTCATTTCTTGCTGCTTTTTTTCTAGCTGACTTGCAGCGTCACCATTGGCATTAACAGCCCTGACTTCTCCATCAGCTATTTCCTTCTTCACTTCCTCCTGCACCGAGTGCGTGTTTTTCACATTTGTATAGTACTTGCAAGCTCAGAAAAGCTCATCTGACTGTGACTGAAACTCTGGCACATAGCTTGATTTTTTTTCCCCTTTTACTGAACTAATTTTTGCATGATATGCTGCCAACTTCACTTTTTCCCCTTCACTCTATATAAACAATATTCCTCTTCCAGATATTTCTTACACATTTGATAAAATGTGTTGCATACATAAGATGACTTTGGCTCAATTTTACAAAGATTTGGCATAATGCAATATACTAACTCAACTTTGATTCACTAAAAAAATATGTCATTAAAAGCTGTATATACTTCTGATTTTAGTGTATAGCAGTGATTGACTGTTTCAGTTGTAAGTGATGAATGCATGGCCAAATATAAATAAAAGCTGTACACCACCTTTCAGAGATGTGCCTTTTATTTATTTTATAGGAATGGATTAGGTTCTAAAGTTTTCAGGAGGTGTTGCTTTTACCAGTGGCACTTCTGCAAGTACAGTGGTGTTAACCTTGGTTCCCTGGCCACATTCCAGTGTGGTTAATTATATTCTGCACACTGTGAAATTCCCACATAATTTTCAATTAAGGAAGTTATTTGCCACTTCTCCCACTCCTTGAAAATTGTTGGTAAGATTTGCTGCATATAAAATGGCTGCTGTGCTCCATCCCAGCGGTGACTTCATGTTAGCCAACAGTCATGAGCAGAGACTGCTTGGATATAAAATATGTTTAGTTCTTTGTTCTAACGAAAGTCACTATAAATTCTCTGGTCTTGATCCTGATAGGCAAAAAAGGGACAGAGTCTGGGAATGCATGAAGACATTTAAGTGCATGCATGAACTTCACCCTTTCAGAACTGTTTGCAGCCGATCTGCACCTAAACTTGAACCAGAGCAGCAAAATGCATTAAAAGCTGCTAATTTCTTCTTGAACCCTAAAGAGGGTGACAAAAGGATTACATCTGGCTCTTAAGGTCACCCTAAGAGGAAACATTCAAGCTAACATTCATACCACCCTTTGAAGGACCACCCCTGGCTGGGTGGCCTCTAGCAGTGAATTTTCCTGGCAATCACACTGCTTGCTGGCCAAGATATCCCCACACACAGCCAGACACATTGTCTTGCTGTATGCACATGTGGGACCCCAGCACAAAGTGCCCCACCAGACTCTGAGCTTGTTCTCCACCCCATCTGCCAACCCAGTATGTTGTTCTTGCTCATGGGGGTTGGGGAAGAGCAATGAGAATGAGACGTCATCTAAGGGACTCTGACCCCATGTCAATTGCTCAAATCTCCTGCCAGACACTCAACCACATGCCTTACTGAGCTGGTGGACAGCCACTTCTAAGATGATCAGGCCTACCGTCCAAGACCACTTGTGGCCTAGCACTTTCAGCATCCACTGACGAGGCCAGATCATGCTCCAGACAGCCAGCAGAGGATGCTGCCAGGACCACCAAGTGCTGCAGACTTCACAGACTGCACAAAGAAAGGAAAAGACCCTTCCAATTCAGCACTGGGGTTGAGAAGGTGAACGCTAGAGAGCTGTTTGCCAAACCAAGACTGAAGTTGGTCACAGGCTCAGCAAACATGTCTCCTGTACATACAAGGTTTTGCCTGTACTTGCTCCTATGTCAGCACATTCTCCCCTTTCTCTGTCTACAGTGACTTGTTCATTTACATCTCTGCCTAGCCTTCAGACCCTTGAGTCTTGTTCCTTTCCTTCCAGGCCTTCCAAGTTTGACCTTCTCCATAACTATTAAATTGAAAGAATATTATAGAATACTTTTCACAAGCACTTTTCCCTTTTTTCTTCACATTCTCCATCCCCCATTGTCACCTCTACTGTTTTGGTAGCAGGGGCCTGCAGGGGTGGCCTCTGTGAGAAGAATCCAGCAGCTGCCCCATGTTACATAAGGTCCAGTTTCAGCTGGCTACAAAGGGACCCACCACTGGCCAGAGCCGAGCCATGAGCAATGTTGCTTGTGCCTCTGTGAGAGTAGATTTAGGAAAGGGGAAAAAAAAAAACTGCCATGCAACAGCAGCTGGGAGAGCAAGGAGTGACACCCAGCCCTGCAGCCCCCAGGTCAGTACAGCAGGAGGGCAGGAGGTGCCCCAGGCAGGCAGCACAAGTTCCCCTGCGGCCTGTGGAGAGGCCCCTGGTGGAGCAGGCTGTCCCCCTGCAGCCCACGGGTCCCACACGGAGCAGATCTCCACGCTGCAGCCCGTGGAGGAGCCCCCGGTGGAGCAGGTGGATGTGGCCTGGAGGAGGCTGCGGCCCATGGAGAGCCCCCGCAGGAGCAGGCCCCGGGCCGGAGCTGCAGCCCGTGGAGAGGAGCCCACGCAGGAGCAGGGGGTCTGGGGGGAGCTGCTGCCTGTGGGGGACCCATGCTGGAGCAGTTTGCTCCTGGGGGATGGACCCCGTGGTACGGAGCCGTGTGGGAGCTGTTCTTGAAGAGCTGCTGCCTGTGGGCAGCCCCCGCAGGCTCAGTTCGGGAAGGACGGCATCCCGTGGGAGGGACCCCACGGGGAGCAGGGGCAGAGAGGGACCGTGAGGGAGCGGTGGAGATGAACCGTCAGGGACTGACCGCAGCCCCCATTCCCTGCTCCCCTGTGCTGCTTGGGGGGAGGAACTAGAAAGAGAGTGGATGGGGGGGAGGTGTTTTTAGTTTGTTCTCTTCATTTCTCACTGCTCTAGCTTGTTAGTGATAGATAATAAATTTTAGTAATTTCCCTATACTGATTCTGTTTTGCCCATGACAATAATTGTTGAGTGATCTCCCTGTCCTTATCTCAACTCTTGAGCCTTTTTCATTGTATTTTCTCCCTTTCCCTTTGAGGAGGGGGAGTGAGAGAGCAGTTATAGTGGAGCTCAGCTGCTCAGTTGGGTAAAACCACCACAACTACAAACTGCTATTTTCAGCATGGTCACTAATTTGTGGATTTCCCTGTCCCTTCTCATCAGAAACACATCCTTTTGTGAAGGAAAAAAAAAAAAAAAAAGAGGGAAATCTTTGCTCTCTCATGTATTTTTCTATCCATGGCTGAAGAGTCCTCCATGCCAGAGGGAGCAGCTGTTCCCTCCCTTTCCAATAACCTCATGTGATACAAACATGGTACTTATATATATACTGGATGGGACTACTCAGCCAAAAGGTCTGTGCCAAATGTGTATCCCTCCTTACCTATCCCGATTGTACATACAAATATGTATGTACTTGACAAGCCTTCTGTATTACAACACCATCTTAAAATTACCATGTTGTCCATGTCTCCCCTTCTAAGATAGCTTGTGAGCAGATTCCCACCCACTCACTTTTGCCCAAAGGTCACACCTGAGCACTCCCCATCCCCAAGAACACCCCAAAGACTTCTCGCCTCCCTACTGTTGCACTCTCACCCCTCAACTCTGTCTCAACATGACTCACAATTTGTAAGGTTTCAAGTAGGTGTATTGAATTATTTTCAGGAGGGACTGACAGAAACCATCATCTTAGTGAGAAGAGAGTGGTGGAAGAGTACAACCTGGCATTTTCTTCTACTGACAATGCCCTCACCATCTCATTTATTAAAATATCTTCAGGAGTAGCCAATTCCACGTCTTTGTCAGTGTAAGAAAGGTCTCCCAAGGCATTACGTTATATTATGGATTGCTAAAATTGAGATTGGCTATGCCAAAAGTACTTTTCCAAATACAGTCACTGTTTTGAAGGCCAAATTGTTCAATAATGGCCTACATCTGTCAAACAGGGGCACTTCCACTGACCAAGTGATAAATTTAATCCATGAGAAAGCTCAGAGCACATAAATTATATTGTTCCCTATCCAACTAAGCTAGAGAGTAGTTAACTCACTGTGAAGCCGTTATTTTATAACATCTGAAAAAAAATGTTCATAATAACGATTCTGTGGAGGCCGTTTTAGAAGTGGGTATAATATTGGAGTGCCTGTGGTAGTGACCCCCTGGGAACAACCCCTTGTAAACCATTCATAAACAACATGGAGAGGGGGAGCTCTGTGTGTGGTCCTGACTTGATCTTGCAGCTTTGGGAGTTGAACAGCTCAAGGTGGATCCGTTTCATAATCGCCTTATTTGTTTTGAAATCTCTCAGCATCCTTCAGATGACCTTCTTGTGAGTATGAGGCAAGAACTTTAATTATTATTGTACATAAATCTAATGCTTATCACAGAGAGGCCCTCAATCTCTGCTGGAACCTCTATGCATTACTGCAATAAAAACAAAGTAATACTCCCACTAATTACAAAACTAGTATTTAATCTCTCCGTCGGTAAGTCTGATGTTGCCAGCAGGGTTTACAGACTGAGCCTGGTAACTGGCAGACAATAAATTCTACGAATGCTACGTGACAGACATCTATTTTGAAGATCCCTCTCAGCGTGTTGACTTCCCATGAGTTTCTCAAAATAACTTGATAAACAACCTGCTACCACTGATGGCGGGGGCACCGCTAAAATTGGTCACTACTTGTCCACACAAGCCCTGGGATTCCAGGACTTCAGCAGTCAGAGAATTCTATGTCCATGCTGGGCATACAAGGAGACATATATTGCAGTTTCTTGGCTAACTTGAATTAATGGTGGCATTCAGACCACCCTAGCTTGTAATTTTGAAAAGGTCACCTCAAAGGCCGCTGGTGCAGACACAGGAAGTGACTGTGTTCTTATTTTATACCACTGCACTGCAGAAAGTCCTAGTGACAGAAGGAAGCAACAAATAGCTGCAGATCTAACATTTTCAATGAGTTTGGTGGCAGAAGCAACCATAGAAACCCAACTTTGTAAACTATTCCCTTCTCCCAAATACTAACTAACATAATACAAGGAATAGCAGCGGTTTACATCAGAAAGGAGAATGCTTTGAATGAGTTATTTATAACTGTGAAAAAGTCTGCCTGTCACTTCTCAGAACAAATAAGAAGGTGTTGTCCTTGCCAGAGGGAGGTAAAATCTTATTTTAAAACTTGTTTAATAAAATGTTATCAACAGAACATGAAGAGAAGGAGAAAGAAGAACAGAGATTACCCGAAGGAAAAGTATGTGGGCCTTGTCAAAGCAGGATGGAATGTATTCATTTCTGCTAAAAATAGAAATAAAATATATTCACAGAGATGTAGGACTTCTTGAAGATCTGAATGAAAGCAGAACGAAGAATTATTTCCTCAATGGATGTTAAATGCAACCTAATCCTGCCATGTTTATCTTTTTTACTGTGAAATCAATAAAGTCAACTAGGAAAAAAACTGAGGCGATCACGGAAATTGTTTCTTCTATACCAATGTTTGACATCATTTGATGGTAGGTTAATTAGTAGTTAACTTGGCCAGCACAATTACCTAGTGAAACCACCTTGTTAAATCTCTGGCTGTAAGTTAACTGAAACTTGAGATTAATTTATTCAACTCTGGCTGTGGCCCACATCGGAGAGTGGGGACTTTAATGGCTACTACTGACTCTTGCAGATATTTAGATGAGCTTTCTGTGTTGTTGCCTAGTGAAAACAGACCCTTGTTTGCTCCTTGCAGGTAACGTTTGGGAATATCACCTGTATTTGTTCTCCCCTAGTAGTAATGACTGACTGGCATAGAAGTTTCTGGACACAAGCTCTCTGCTGTGCTCCAGTCCAACATATGTGGGTGCCAATGCTGCTGTGTGACATAGTCAGCAAGAAGATCATCGATTTCTCCTGGTTGATATCTAAGTATCAGTTACCTTAACACAGGATTAACTCAAATAAAGAGCAAGACAGCTCATGCTGAGCCATACAGGGGGTGATGGTCAGGTCAGAACTGCATTTTCCCACCTGGATGTCTTCTAATTAACTAACATGATGTCTCACAGATCTATGATTTTGAAGAAGCATCCTGGACCCAAACCCAGTTTGCCTGGGCATCTCAGTAACATTACTCCTGTGACTGTTTCCATAAAGTGCAAGGACTGGTGCATGGGAGTGCAAGCCAGGTGAGACTCTGCAGTTATACATTCATCATGCAGGGTGAAGTGGGTCACAAGCCCACTTCTCTCACTCTTTCAAGTGTCTGTTGAAATTTGCACAATGTCTAACAGAAAAGAGGCTGTCTTGCTTCTGAAAACTAGCTAAGGAAATCCGTATAACTTCAACAGCTAAAGTCCACTTCTAAGTCCTGGGCAGTTAGTGGACCTACAAAAATTCTGTGATTCTATGATTCTGTGAAAAGCATGAATACTCTTCTTTTGTGTCTATACTGCTAGGTCTAGCAGTGCCTGGGAAGGGTCCTGAGTCCTGGAAGGAGCAATCATCCTTACTGCTAAACTGCAAGAATGGATGGATTACAGCATACTTTGGACCTGTGCCAGCTTAGTGCATCCCCCAGAAGTTCCCAGTCGTGGTTCAGGAGCTGGAAGATGTCCAGGAGCGGGACCAGCAGGCGGCCTGCATGCAGCCACCCTGCCCCAAGCACCAAGGTCCTCTGCTTGCTCAGGCTCCTGCCGTTTGGCATCACGGAAGATAGATCCAAGCACAGTTACTGTACTAACACACATGCAGCCTCAACTCCCAGAAGAAAAAGCTGGCTTAGAGCTGTCAGAAGATATAAAAAAGAACAGAGCTGCTTAGTACTCGATGATGAAAAAAAAATAATATAAGAAAAAGTTAAACTAAACACTTTCCAAAGCTAAAAGAACTTCACTGATGACAGAATTGTCACATCATTCAAATGCTACTGGACGAATTTTATACAGGAAAATGTGAAATTATTTTTATCTTGATCTTAAAGGGAATTCTTCTCTCCTCTCCTCTCCTCTCCTCTCCTCTCCTCTCCTCTCCTCTCCTCTCCTCTCCTCTCCTCTCCTCTCCTCTCCTCTCCTCTCCTCTCCTCTCCTCTCCTCTCCTCTCCTCTCCTCTCCTCTCCTCTCCTCTCCTCTCCTCTCCTCTCCTCTCCTCTCCTCTCCTCTCCTCTCCTCTCCTCTTTTTTTCCATTTCCTTATTAAAGCACAGTTTTGCCTTCACTTTCTGTTTTTCTCCCTGCTCTGTCCTTCTCCACTGTAATAAAAAATCAGGGGTTTGAAGTTAAAAGAAGGGGAGCTCACTGGAGTTCTTCTCTTGCTTGGTTTTTCTTCCTTTCAAAAGACGATAGGGATAAATAAACCATTTCTCCTGCCAAAGAAGAAATAGCCACAAAATCTATCTAACTACTCAAAAGAAGTTGGGAAATGAGAAAGAGAATTGCTGTAAAAATTGTAATAGACTGAGGGCCTGGGCAGAAAGAGAGGTAAGGTACTGGAAGCAAGGTTGCATGTAACGGTTGACTGGAGATGAAATCCATCTGGAGCTGACCAGCTGCTTTGAGTGTTTGCTCAAGCTGTACCAACATGACTCGAACAATGAGTCTTCTGCTGGTTCAGGTCCAACCTCAATTCTTTTGCTCAGTCTGCACACTCTGGATGTCTGCATCTTTTACAAAAAATAATCAACAAGGTGAAAAGAAGGGTTTAATTGGGCATATTGCACCCTCAAATGGGAAGGACAGAGACAGAGCCCTCTTTCTGTAGCAAGGAATTTTGTTTAGTTTCCTACTTGGTGAAAAGAGACAAGCACTGTAAGGCATAAACAAAGGGAATATGGCATGATATTGGTCAGTAAAACACAGAGAGAAGAAAATCCAGAAAGTCAAGAAAAGATGGACACTAGTGATTAATATTAATCAAAACAGTTACGTTCCTTTGAATTAGCAAAGTTAAATGTTTGAGATTTATTTCCTTTGCAAACTAAATCCTGGCATGATCAGGTTGATTCAGTCTATATACAGTTACTTTTCTAGGGAAGTCAGAAGTACTAAATACAATCTAAGGCCTGATCCTGCCTATTCGTATTTCTTGTGGAAGATGCAATTTAATATGAGTCAGTGGCAGAATTTGGTTCCCTGAAAGTATTCCAGTATACTTGTATCCTGATCATGCACTTATTTCATTTGATATTGCACTGATTTGACAAATTCAAAGGTGATTCACTTTGGGGAAAAAAAAAAAATACCTTTTTGCATGCAGAGATAACCTTGGAAATTCCCCAGTGCTTCACAAAGCCTAAAATAGAGTCTGGTTCTCCCATTTCTAATTTGCACATCCATCTCTGTATTTAACACAGCAGTATTGCCAGGCAAAAGTTTGCACAGCAGCATTAAGAGCCATTGGCCTGGAAAAAAAAAAAAAAAGCCACGGAGACAGTGCAAATCAGAGACATTGCTAAGCATTTTGCCATTTGCAGCTGGTCGTGCTTACATGATGATTACCCATGCTCTGTTCCAGTTATTCAACTGGAATTGCCAACTGAGACTGAAACCCTGGTCACTATGTGGTCTAGGTCCTGAGAGAATGGAGGATTTCATACTACATTGCATTTTGTAAACAACAATTTGTTGCATACAAAAACCCCATAAATATCATTTATGTTGATGTAGATTTCAAAATGTCCAAAAGTCAGGGCTAATTAAAGTTCAATAACAGATTCAATAATTTGAAGCCCTTTTTTTCCTGTTTTATTATAAAAAAGAAAAGCAATGGCTATTATGTCCTAATTTGTAAACACTTTATTTGATGCTTGAGACTGGAAAGTATGTTAGTGTTGTTTGTCCTGTCAAAGGCTTTGGAATGGTCTGAAGTCTACGGGGCTACATCTGTTGTTATTTATCGTGTTATTTCCCTATTTCTAACACAGTTTATAAAATGAAGAAAAATCTTAAACACTGCAATTAGAATTTAATAAGGGGACTTTTTTCTCCTAACAAAAATTAATTAGGCTTTTCTTTTGAACTTCCAAAAATAATATGGATCTTGTAACATGCAAAACCAAAATGTACTTTGGTTTTCCGTCTTCCTTTTGGATACAGATTCTTGTGGAGACTCAAGTTTAGAAGTGGACTAACAGCAGGATAGCCAAGCTTGCTGTCCACATTTCTGCCCTTTGCACATTCGCACACCACAGAGATGCCTGGACATCTTCACAGGAGCCCTGAACACATTGCTGATCTCAGGACAGGACCCAAGCCCCAATCCCATTTTAGCTCGGTTGCAGTTTTAAGCATGGAGCTGGAAAATTGCCATCTCCCCTCACCCCACAGTCACCAGCAATTCAGTTATTAATGTGGTTTTACTCTCACAACACCTTGAGGAGGTGAGAGGCAAGGAAGCAAAATTTCATACCTGTTGTACACAAAACTGAGCCAAGGATTGAAAACAGGTTTGCTGAATACCATCCTAATACCCTGCCCTGTCTGCTATTTGTCAGCTTTGACGGCATACCCACTGCTGTGCCAAAGCCCAGCCTACAGAGAAGCCTTCTCTTTCCGCGTTCTTCCCCTGCAGGACAGACACCAAAAAGGGCAACCCACCATCTGTGCTTTTGAGTACTCCACGGGTTTGGCAGAAGCAGTGGGATTTTAGCATGCAGTTAAATATGATGTAGTCTTGTTGAAAAAAAAAAGAAAAAAAAAAAAGAAAAAAAAAAACAGTGTTAGAAATTACTCCATTCCTAAGGGATAACCTAGAAATAGGCAGAGAAGGAGCAGATAATGAAGAGGTCGTCAAGACTGGCACCAGCAGCAGAGCTGATGTGTTATAGAGGATGGATGGAAAAAAGCTTTACACCCAGTATTTAAAGAAAGCATATTTTTGGAATAGAAGTGATATGATCTAACAGTCAGAGCCATAGGCAGAGGATATATATTCAGCAGTTGTATGGAAAACGGCACATGAAGAGACTCAGGGATACAGAAAACAGAAGTAAAGGAGCATCCCAAATCTTAGCCCCACTCAAAGTGGAAAAACTGGGCTACACAGGAAGGAGGGTGTCAGCTCGGGGATGTGAGATGTCAAAGAAATGCACCTTCAGTGTCTCTACCTCAGCTTTCTAAGAACCTTTCAAGCGAAGATTCTTCTGTGATATTCCAGCTCCATTGACAACCATGTAGCTGCGCTTTCAACCTGTCTTTGTGATAATCCTCTTCTAAAATGTAGGATAATGTGGACAAATTTTAAAATATTATTCAGGAAAATTACCACTACTTAAATATTTGTTGGCTTTTAAACCAGTAGGGATCCAGGCTCCTGGACACATCTAATATCCATTATTTTTAGCAATAATGGTACAATACTATTTTTTTTTCCTTTTGTGAAAATGCAAATGTTAAAAAAGAATAATAAAAAGTTAAATAAAAGCTGGAAAAATATATATTCAGAAATGCTGCTGTGGTGTTTTTTGGGAGCCAACATACAGGTCCCCTGTGATTTTTCCTCTCCTGCTATCTGAATTCCCTTATTATGCAGCATTTCCCATGCACCAGAGTTTGCGTTTGCAGATAGGAAAGGGAATTTCCTAGCTATAGTCCATCATTTAGGAGGCAGTTCTTCCTACTATTTTTACCATTGATAGAACTAATTCAGCGTATAAAGAAAATGGTTTAAAGAAGCTAGAGTACAGCTGACCCAAAGTATAGCAGGAGTATTTTTACCTGAAATGATTTCAGTCCTGCTAAATTCATTTTGGCCTTCTAGGAAAATAATAAATAGGAAATACTTGTAGAAAACTGATATTTTCAAAGGAATAATTTAGCTAAAATACTGAACTTCTGGCAATGGCTGCTATTGTGTAATGTTGACTAGCCCTGGTAAGTATTTTGACTTTTTTCAGTATTAACCAATCCAGGCGAGGATATGTAAGAAAAATCCAGTCCAATGCACTAACAAACTGCCTGAGCTGTCTGCAACAACATTTTGCATGAGTTATTATACTAATGGGCAATTTATTCGTTATAATATGATAAGTGAGTTCAGTTTAATTTCCTTTTCATTTCTCTTTTTCTCACTTTAATTAATTTTTATAATTATTACAGTACTAATGTTGTTTAGTGCTTACATTGATCACAATTTAAAAAAAAACACTTTTCCCTGTTTTCCAGATTCACATCGTGGAGAGTTTCCCTTTGAAGAGATGCTGGACCCTGCTCAAACAGACTAAGAAACACACATCAGTATCTCTGACAAGTTGTTTAGGAACCATCAGGAAACATCACTTTCTGCACAGTGTTCCTTGAAAACAAGGAACTTAAATCTGCACAAATACGCCCCAAAACTCAGAACTCACTAGAAATCAAGGCAGAATATCACCACAGTTTATTAGTGGAGGTGACAAATGTTAGGTAACACCAGATCCACTAAATATTTCAGTATTCAGTATAATGAATACTTCAAAACAGCCACATGAAAGTTAACAAAGTCACCATAGAAAACAGCATATGCCTACACAGTAGGAACAACAGGATATACATTTAACATGCTTTCTTAGTAAAATCAAAAAAAAGCATTGAAATTCCATTGTCTTATCATACACACAATCTCAGTGACTTTGCAAGAAGCAACGACATGAAAAACTCAGCTCTTGCAGAAACAGCTCCTTCTTTAACTGTTTATAATCTTTTTGGCCTTTAAAACTCTCATCCACACATTAGTTGTCATAGCCTTGAAAACACTTTTCCTGAACTATTGCCTCATTTTTGCATCACAGCCCTGTCAAGCCTTCTATTTCTAAGAATCTTGTGCAAAAATGACTAACCAGGAGACTTGTGACTCAAACACCTCATCCAGTTTACAACAGTTCAAAATAATAAATTTGTGTTTTACAGAAATAATGCACTTAACTGTTCCTTCACTAGGAATCACAGAACTCTCTTTCAAGATTTACGGGTACACCTTTGTCTCCAGAATGGGATGCTCACTTCTGTTATTCCAAACATATATGTGTCTGTTACAGAAATGAACAAATTTATGACAGGCATCTCAGAAAAATGTTCCTAGTTTAATAATTCAGTGCTAAATGCTTTAGTGTAACAGATCTTGTAGCATGATCTGCAAAGGCCATGGTCTTACTGTGATTTAAAGAGACTGGTTATCATTTTAAGGGAACACGCAGATACACTTTGTTCCAGTTTTATGGAAAAATTGTCCCGTTTGTATGTGCAGATACTGTGATGGCTGTGACAGCCTATTCTGGACCCACAGATCTGAGCCTTTCTTTATCCTCTGTGCCTACTGGATCCTGAGCATGTTCATGATACTTGCAGCTCCATATTAGGATAACAATCACTATTAAATCTCATGTTTTACGCTTCACCTGTATATACCAGAGGTTTTTGCATGCTTGGGATCAGTGGCTGTGGGACTGAAAAGATTTTCCCCTGGGCAGGCTGAGAGAAATTTACTTTCTCTGCTTCCTGCAGGGCAATGCATCACACATCATCTCCATCCGTACAGTCACAACAGCACAAGAGGCTTCCTGTTCTCCACCAACAGCACTCGTTTTTTGACAAGTGCAATATTTCCACCCTCCGGGATCTGACTAAAAGGTGATGGTGATGAACAGGAGATCAGATGTAATCTCCACAAAATCTATGAAATGTGACTTGGCTCCAGAAACCGAACACATTTGCTCATTCTTTGGAGAGTCTAGTTACTACCTCCTGAGTCACCAATAGTTAATACAATTAACCGAGTAAATGAATGTGACAACCGTCTTCCATGGTTTAACTTCAAATCTGAGTTGTTGTGGTTTTACTTTTTTTTTCCATGTTTCACACTTCACAGAAAAAAAAAGTAAATGGCAAATGCTGCTTCATACCATATCTGTGGTGTAGGTGACAACATGGTCAGGAATTACTGTCATCCCCGCAGAGAGAAAGTCACAGTGGCAATGGCACTTCTGCAAAGAAGCACTTCAGTCGTAGAAGTTTGTAACCTTAATTTAGATCCAATTTGGCTTTCTCTTTTCACTTTTTTTATGTCATGTCCAAGTTCAGCCTCATAATCACTTGCAGTTCTAGTTCTTCACTGCTGCATTTTCAGTTTACACATGACCCATCAATTTTTCTAACTTCTAACAGTCAAACGTGATCAACCCAATGCCTCCTGAGATAGCTATAGATAATGGCATTATTTTAACAATTTTTGAGTGCTCCAATTTTCCCGTGAAGTCAGTGGGCTCTGCAGGTATTTCACACCTGTACAAAAGACCATGATGCCTGACTTGAGGCACCATGTGTCAGTATTTTAGCAAATGTATTTACATGTGATCGCATAAAGCAGTTATTCAGTGAGAAACAAGATCAAGGTCATAAAAGACTGACTTCAGTATTTACAGTTATTTTATAGAAATATTGTATAAGGTCTAAGTATGGAAAAGATCTGATGGAGTTCAGGAAGCTTCGGAGAAGTCATGCAGTGTGGCTGAAATATATATGCATGTATTCTGTTCTTCATCATTTCAGTGGTATGCATGGTGGTGTGCTCAGCACAAGTTCAATGTTCATTGACACTCTACAATGAGAAACCATTAATCAAGCCTTATAAAGAAATAAGGAAAATGTAGCAGCCCTGAAATATGTCGAGCTTGACTTCTCCAAATTTATTTTCTTCCTCTATATAAATCAGAGTTCAGTTTACACTAATTGTTGTGGGTTGAATGTAAAAGGTATGGCTAAGCAGCCACTGAATGTTTGAGCTTATTTCAAATATTTGGACATATTTGGTAAGATTTTCAGACCCTGCTCCATCTCTGTCTCTTCTGCTCTGTGGGAAGGCTGTTTCTTAACAGCTTGACAGTCCTTTCCAGATTTCCCCTGCACTGGGCTGAAGTGGGTACAGGACGCGGCTGGGGCTCTCAGCCAGCCTTCCACTTTCAGGGCTTTAGCTAATCGCCTTCCTTCCCTTTCCTCCTACCCAGATCGCTCATAAATGACAGAGAAATGCCATTTAATATCTTATCTGTGGTCTTTATGAGCAGAAGATTGGGAGTTCCTAGTGTCATTCCTGACAGAAGAGTGAAATCCACATAGTAAATCCTTTCCCATCACTCACACTATTTTTTTGGTAGACAGCGGACCCTTGTATTATCCCTATAATCTCTAGGATGATCTCTCTGCAATATTTCTTCAGTTCTTGTCCTAATGAAGCTCAAGCCGACATAAAGCAGAGATGAAGAATGCTCCTGCTAGCCAGTGATACTTGTGCTAGGAGAAAACATGAAGGATTTGAATTTCAAGGGCGATTGCCAGGGCAACTCATGAGGGGTACAAGATGGGGTTGTTAGGAAAGCAACAACAGGAGCACCTCACTCAGAACAAAACCTGTTGCTTAATCACAGGTAGATCTAAATCCAGCCCTGATCCACAGACAGGAGGGAAGAGCACCTGGTCCTCATGCAGCAGAGTGTGGCCACTTAAGTGGCATCTTGCATGGAAACCAGAAGTTTCTCACTGTGGCTTTACATGTCTACAACAAATAAATATAAAGCAACAGAGGGAGCTTGGTTACAGAAGGCTCTTGTGCCATATCAGATTATTCATTCATCCCTTCTGCTGCGGGCTGCCTTCTGCTGCTGCTTTTCTTTCTGTTTCATCTCAACCAGGGAATGAGCACAGGTGGGAAGAAAACAGATGAGCCCAGTATCTCCACCATCGATACCTTTGGAATCACAGGGTTGCCTACCCAAATGAACAAGAAAAAAACAGAGCCTCCTCCTGCATCTGCAGATTTGCTGTGTGGACCTATGCAATATCTTAAACTCCTCTGTATCTAAGATACTCTGTTTGCAAAATGGAGCTAAGAAGTGCTGTCCTTTAGAAAGCATTTTCAAAACCTCATATGAAAAATGTTTAGTGGTCTGTCTCATTTTTACCAGTGCAGCTGTCCTGCTCAATTTATTTCTTCCTGGAGAAAGTGTGCTCTACAAAGTAAGATAATACATTTTTTTGGCTGCATTTCTAGCACACGAGCAAAGTCCCCAGCTCCACCGAACTTGCAGCAGACAAGCAGAAGACACTGTTTGCAAAGTATTTTTGTCTTAGAAAAGCAAAGGAAATTATTTGTTTTTCCATATAGTCTCTCAGTCAATAGTGAGCTCATGCACGTATCAAAACCACACCTCTCCAACATATACATATATCATATTTTATCTATATTTTATCTATCCTGCACTTCAGCAGCCTGCTCTAAAACCATTCAAAAGTCATAGATTTTGACGGGCTTTGCGTTAGACCACAGTTGGATTGCAAATAGCTACCCAGTCATGAATTTCCATTACTACCTGAAAAGAGCCTCGGTGAAATACAGAATCATCCTCATGCTTCACTCCCCAGATCCATTCTCCAGACACACGTGTCTCCCAACAGGCAGCCACTGCCACATCTCATACTCAACATTCACTGCCCACCTGAGCTTTTAAGCCTCCAGCCAAACCTTTTTAAGGGCCAACGTAAAAGGTAGGCAAGAGGAGTTCTCTGCAGCATGCTGTGAACTCAACCAGCCTTACCAAATCCAGACACCAACCTGCTTAACGTGGAGTACCTGCATCTGGCACCTTGGCAAATCAGGTCTAGATCCAGCAGCAATGGGAGTCAGTGGACAGGTGAGTGACCTGCTCTGTGTTAACATACACAGTTTCACAAGATTACATTGCAGCCCAGAACGGAAATGTGGGGAACAGAAAGGGACAGGGGCTACAACACCACCCCATGCTCCCATATGTGTGTTATGGCTACCAAGATCTTGATATAGCTCTCTCCTGTAGCACAACGTGCACAACACTGAGTTCTCTTAAGCCCTCACACTAATCACCACACTGTGAAAGTAACAAATTTCCCTTGAAATCCCTTTTAAAATCATACATGCAGCACCTCGTGGGAACACATAAATAGCTACTTGTGATTAACCAAGCTGCAACAGCTCGTTGCACCTCAGTGAACAATGGCTAAAATATTGAAATTTGGTGCTCCAATCAGGCCCCAGAGGTCTTTTCCAAAGAAGCCAAACTTTTGCAGAGCTCACCAGCATTGCTGGGTTCCCAGCTTGGGATGCAGACTCCCCTTGGAGGCCTTGGGATGGGTACAAAGTGTTCATAGACAAGCAAGAACACAGTCCAAGAAGAAATAGACACAAATTTAAAATCTGTATTTTACATCCTTTACTGGCACTGACAGCTCCAGGCTTTCAATTTGTCTACTGAACCTCCCTTAAAGATGCTGCTATGGTTTCTAGACTACTTTTACTCTGTGGTGGCCTAGGTTTGAAGCAAGCATTTCCTGAGGATAGGTCTGATCCTACGTTTAATGAGGATGCTGTGGTGGAACAGCTGTTGCTACTGCAGAGGTATTTAAGGATGAATTGCCTCTTTGTCATTTTGGAGTATGTTTCTGTTGGTTTTGAACATATCTTTGAATCCTCAAGGTTCCTAGATCAGTGCAAAACCTCAGTACGCCCAGTAGAAAAAGGTTTTTGGAGACAGTACACAGTGGGGAAAGGAGGTGGTTCTTGAAAAGCAAATGATTTTTGCCCAACTAACAAAGACATTCAGAACAAACCACAGCCTGCTGTATGAAGATGGTCGTTTGTATGCCAGCTTTTTTTTTCTTGCTTTTTTTTTTTTTAAGTGAAAACAATGGAGTTTCTTTCTGTCAGACAAAAACAGGGGACACGATCTGGTAGCCACATGGTCAACTCAAAAGAAAATCACACAGGATACACTCTTGAAAGTTGGTGGTCACACTACAGCTGCTGTGCGCTTTAACGCCTTGCCTCTCATTAGCCCTCTGAAGTGGCAGTCAGCGAATGCAGACTGGATGTGAGATGCTCTCCCAACCAGAAGAGAACAATTGCAGGGATAGGGCAGCTGAGAACCGCTGGCCCACCAGCACAGCCCTCCAGCAGCTCCACCAGCCCACCGCCTTCGTGCTGGTGGGGCAGCTGCTGCAACCACAGGGGGAGGAGGTGATGGCGTGGAGATGCCTGGCATGAAGAGCCATGCACCACCACCCTGCCACCCTCACACAGTCTGTGAGATACCCTCAAACAGCTCTTCAGATCCAAAAAGTCTGCACCACCATGGTTTGGCCCAAACTAAGCCTTCAGTATTTTGGCCTTCTTGTTGGGTCTGTAGAGAGATATCTCACCTTGGTGGGTTTACAGAGGAAGATTTGAGGTACCATGCTTTTGGGGAGCTTGGCAGTGTGAGGACACTGACCGTCCTGCTGGAGATTTACACAGGAAAGATTTTTCTGCTTCTATCTTCAGCTTTTCTGGGTTTTCTGCTTCACTGCTTACCCACATGAAGGCCAGTGACAATAACTGCACTGTAAGTGAGGTTTGCTGATCTGTTTTTTCCTGACTATTCTTCAACTTGAGTTGAGCTCTAGGCTCTTTACCTAATCCTGATGCAGGTATCAGTCTCAGAGAAAGTTTTAGGGCAACACTTCCCCGTTTGTTTTTCTTGCTTCCTTTCCCTCTGAAAGGGGAAGAAAGCGCAGAGGAAAGGGACGAAGCACTGGGCTTCTAACTATAGCTAAGACAGATGCAGCCCGTCTTATAGCTTACACACATGTAATTGTTAACAGTGATTGGGCCTTGGACTAAGACTATACAAATTTCCTCTTATTTAGCCAGTCTTTTCCCCCTCCCCCCCACCAAAAAAGCCCCTAATCTAAATCAGATCTGGATAGTCAGGAAATGTACGGGCCACTACAATGAGCAAAACATTTGCGAGTCATCCAGAGACTCAATTTCCTTCCTAAAGGAATAGCACAACAGGGTCTGTTTTGTAAGGAGAAAAAAATCCCTTTCTGGGTGCCTACAGTGAGTTTGCTGTCTCTTTGGCTGAGCCCCTTTGGAGCATCCAGGAGCTGAGGACAACTCGTTCACTTTTTAATGATTTTTTATCACTACCTTGCCACTTCCAAATGTGGAAAAAATTCTAGCATTGCACTGCTAACACCAAATAAAAACTTTAGTCATTTCCACCCTCTCAACAATAAAGAGAGAAAAGTGATGATAGTAGAATTTTATTGGCTTTATTTAAACAGGCTTCTTCTCCCCCAACAATACTGTGCTACTACTATAAAACTTTTCTGACACATTACTTTAAACATTAGCGCATGGACATGCCAGCTCTGCACTTCAGGAGCTGCAGCTCGATGCCAAGAGCTATTAGTCACATTAAGAAGTCTATTCACAATGCAGCACATAGAGAAGAGAGCGTCTGAACCCTCCCGCTTCCAGCGCCGCTCTTTGCCCTGTCCCCCTGCCTGGATGAGGCCAAGCTTGCACAGGGGGCAGCTGCAGAAGGCTTGCTACCAGCACATGGAGGCACGAGGGGTTTTGGGGAAGGGGGAATTTTTTTTCCCCTGGTTTTAATGTGGACGCCATGCCCTGCCTTCTGCGGCGCTCCACGGGGACTGCTGCAGTCAGCTGAGGACAAGTGATGAGAGAAGGGAAGAACAATGAAGTTAAGCAAACAGAGGAATGTCTCGTCTAGGTCTGGGGAACTTCTAGTCTAAATACATAGCTATCCTCCTTCAGTATACATGTGTGTGCTGCTCTTCAGGACAAATGGTGCCTTTCTTTTCAGCCCCTTTGACTTCGGCGAGGATTGCACAGCTGGGACGATGACTTGTCTCCTCTTCTTATTAAAACCACTTCTTACAAGTGCCGACTGTGTCTACGTGTTCCTCTGAGTCACTCCTCCAGAGGAAAGAGAAAAAGAGAAAAATATTTTAAGACCCAATCTATCAACTTTATGCGCTTATGCCTATATTTAATCTGGTTTGGGGTGAAAAAATTATATCTAATGTTATTAAAAATCGTGATTTATTAAGTAGCTATCCTGGGTGTTTATCTGTCTACATTTTTCCCCATGTATGGGAAAAGACAAGAGCATCTGAAATGACCAGAGTATTCTTAAGCAAAAACAGCCTAGCCAAAGCAGCAGGAATATTCCAGCAGAGACAGAGAGAGGAGGCAGCATCCAGAGGAAATCGGGCAAACCACACATAAAACTGTAGAGAAGTCTTAACCATACATATAAAAATAGTAATATTGGTGGGTTGTTGTTTCCTTTATTTACTTTTGCATTCTCCTGCTGATCTCAGGCAGTGCCAGTATATGACATAATACACATGCTGAAATACAATATGGAAAATGTGTACACACACTGTACAAGAGAGGTTACAATCTGCAAAAGTGAATGTTGCATCCATATATCAATTGAAATGGCCTGCAATTCAGGGAGTAATTGTTTTGAAACAATCTCACATGAATTCACCTTCACGAGATTAGAGGCTGATGTCACCATGAGGGTGAAGTCATCAGCAATGACTTAAGCTAATGGGATAATGCCAGAAGAACTCGATCTGTGCAGAACTTAACTCCTTGCAAGCAACAAGGAATGCTGAGAACTATTTACTTCTTTTGTTCGCAGCATTTCCTGAGTGAGTTTTAGCACAGGAAAGCTCACGGTTGACTAATGGAGACAGGGAATGAAATCTCCTTCCTACACTGCTGCTCATGATCTCTGTTGGGAGATTTTAAAGCCATATGTCTGAATTCAAGTTGAAGTTCAAGAGAGAGAAAACTGGCAGCAAGCTGCAGGGATAATTTTGTGATGTATGGTCAAGTTCCTGCAATACTAACCAGTGGGAGTAGTCCCTGATCACTTAGGTCACCAACACAGCAGGATCCTGCAAGGGGACGTGAGCCCAGCTTCACATTCATTAGAGACAAAGATATAGAAAAGAGATGTGGCCCACAATAACAATGGCAAGCTTTTTAATGCCTAATAAACAAACCAAGCTACCCGTAACTGCATGTAGCATGGTTGACGCAAAGCTGTACCAGGTAGTGGTGCCAGTTGACACAAGTTGGGTGTCTTCCTGAGGTAATAGCAAAGCACATGATTTAGTCAGTGGCATTAAAAATCATCCGAGTCATCCTGGAAAGTACAGATATTTTTGTTTGACTGTGTAATGCATGCCTGTGTGGGAGTGGTGTGAGATTGGGCTATTTTCGGTGAGTGAGCACTGAGGTGTGACAAGACCGCTTTGAGGATCATTTGGTGAACAGCGCTGGTGGAGCCACTCCCCAGCATAGGCTAGGAGTTTGGACAATGCGAAAGTTGCCCAAAAGAACGGGCCTGAGAAGATACCTCAGAAGAACCTAAGGGCCTGATCCCAGGTGCACATCTGTGTGCTACAGCTTCACCTGCCACCACAGTGCCCAGGTGGGCTCCAACACAGCTGAAGCCAGTTCTGCTCTGCTCTGCTCCGCTGAAAATAAAATCAGAGTTTGGCCTTCTGTCTCCTTATTGTTTTTCATGTTGTAAAGCTAATGATGTGACTTAACCCTCTCTTAGTCTGCAACTCTTTCACCTGATGAAGCTGAAAGAAAAAAAAGTAAGCTGGTCATTTCTACATTCTCTCTCTCAAAAAAAAAAAAAAAAGAAAAAAAAGAAAAAAAAAAAGATTAAGAGTTGAAATGATGAAAGTTAAATATTGAAAGTTCCTCTACCAGTACACGTTGACTGAATTATAAACATTGACATGTGCAAGTCTAGCCAACAGGGACATATCTGTCCCAAAAGAACTTAAGTTTTGACCTTTCCAATGTGGCTCCACTTCTAGTCTATAGGCCAGATGTTGCTAAGTAGGTTAGATCATCATCTTCCCCACTGAGGAGATAAAGGATCCACACCAGACAAGGAAATACCTAGTGGCTCAGAAGCAAGTATACTATCCTTCCTCCGTCACTCTTTCTCTGCACTACCCTTCCAGGCAGCTCATCTGTAAAATGGTTCCTCTATGCTGAGTACGGATTGACTGAGTACAGGCTGACCACTGACGCATGTGCTGGATTCAGGGACATCTTTCACAGAGGTATTCATGGCTGTTTTGAAGAAATGAAGAGTCTGTGGGTTGTGGGGGCAGCTCAGTTCCTGCGTTTCCTATTTGGATGTCGTGTTCTGGTTTCTTATCAGGGCAATGAATCCACCATTACTGCTAGTGCTGAGGTGGAACACACAATGCTCAGTGTCTTCTGAAACACTTAGCCAAGAGGCAGCTTCTGATTTGCATAATGTATTTACAAAAAAAGAAAAAGAAATAAAGAAATAAAGAAAGAAATAAATAAAGAAAGAAGGAAAGGAAGGAAGGAAAGGAAGGAAGGAAAGGAAAGAAGGAAAGGAAAGAAGGAAGGAAGGAAGGAAGGAAGGAAGGAAGGAAGGAAGGAAGGAAGGAAGGAAGGAAGGAAGGAAGGAAGGAAGGAAGGAAGGAAGGAAGGAAGGAAGGAAGGAAGGTCAGGGCCAACAGTATTACTGTGGTTTCCAAGGAGTGGGAACTACCGTGCCTTTACCCCAAAATCACCCTGGCCCCTGCCTGAAGAATGGTGTTCCTGTAGGGCATACTGAACTAGCACAGTTGGATGCCACATCTGCCAGTCTCTATTTAGGGGCCTCATCCAAGTACCATTAAGTTAAGTGAAAAAAAAGCCTCTGAATTCTGTTGCACAGGCTCCTCTGATTTCGGAGGAGCTTGCACTAGGCCCCAGAGAGAAGTGTTGTGACCCAAACTCCCTTTACAGCTAGAAAAGATGATGGAGTTTCTCCAGAACTCAGTTCAGGTCGCAGACGGGCTGCCTTAACCTTGAAAGGTTTGCTCTGTCAAATTTGGGCATGGGTTGTGGTGCCCAGTTCATCAAGAAACAGTCTGGATCTTTCCTTTTATACAGAACTCTGGTAGGACCATCTATGTCCTCTAACAAAGGTAAGAGAGGAGGTAATTCTACCCCTCTCATTATCCTAGCGTGACTTACATATTGGCCTAAATTGAAAGCTTATAAAAAACACTGAGACCTTATATCCTGCAAACCAAGTCCTGAAAAGGGAAGTTTCTACAAATTTAATTACAATTTGCTGTAGGAGGTCCAATCCCAGCCAGTTCTCCAAGGCTTGTGGCAGCTGACTTATTATTCTAGCACGCTTGATGGAAATACAAAATTGCATATCCTTCTTTGTAGGATGACTTTTCAGGCTCTGGCGCTCGCCGGCTGTCAGTGGATTATATATTGGATTTTTCTGTCAGCATGTAATAAAAGGCAAGTTTAAAAAAAATAAAGCAATACATGAAAATAATTCCATTCATATTAGGTTTTGTTAAAACCCACCAGCTAGATTGGGGCTGGCCATGTATGGATAAGTGAATGAAAAGGAAGAGGTCTTCAGTCTCTTACAGAGCTATTCAAGGGCTGGTCATTAATTTCATTTTTATGCTACCAGAGAGGACTGGGGATTTCCTGCTACCAGCTGTGCTCACACACTGTAAAGGATCAGCTCTAGACTTTGCCCACTATATATATCCATAGCTGGGATAACTGGCAGGAGAAGCATACGTTGTTCTCTCTCGCAAAGCATTCATCAGAAGGCTTTCCCTATGCTATGCTGCTGAGGTTAGTCAGAGAAAAACCCGGAAATTACTGTGGGGATGCCTCCTCCTTCCCCTTCCCTTCCCCTTCCCTTTCTCCTTCCTCTTCTTCTTCCTCTTTAATCAAAGTTCAAACTGCAAGTAATGGAGCAGAACCATAAATGCCCGTCCGAAGTGCCTTAGCAGCATCCTTCTCAAGAGCTTGCTATACACCATCTCAAGTTGTTCAACGTACAGTTGGTGATACTACAAGGTCTTCCCCAAGGAAACACCCCACACAAACATTCATCAGTGCTGATCTCAGATGAGTCCAAAAGGATGAGGTGAACACCATTGAACATCATGCAGGACAAAGCACATCTTCCTTTCCCACTGCAATCATCTCCTCATTCTCTGTGTCACGTAGGAGCCAACCTTCACACGGCAAGTGAAACTGGTAGTACACCTGCTGGAAGAGGCAGCACCAAAATAGTTAAGCATCACAACAGAGCTGCTTTGTTTCTGGTAAGATTTCAGGTGAAATATTGGAGAACTTGAAACGGTAGCAGAGTTAGCCCAGCAACATATGTATTCTCTGACTCAGGAGAAAAAAATTGTAATTGTTTTATTGAAACATGCCTGGATTAACAGAGCTACTTAAAAATGATCCACAATTCATATTGTACCTAGATCTGTGCAAATAATCCATTCTTTGGTTCCTTGGCAAAAAAAGCAATAGCAACAAAAAGAACAAAATCATTTTATTTTGGGTCATATATGATTAATATTAAAACACACTTTAATTTCTGTATTTAAAGTTAGGTATATTTATAAACAAAATTTCACTTTGGAAACAAACAAACAAAAAAAGCATCTTATTTATAGAACAACCTTTAATATTTTAAAAAGGAATCAGCTCTTTTTCAGCCAAAACAATTTGATGAACTCAACACAAATTTTGCCAGCAGCTTCAGTAAACCCAAATCTGCATTTTTTTCTTCACATAAATTGAAAGATCAAAACATTTCACCCGGCTCTAATTGCAGATTCAGTCCTGAAAGGTGTCCATGTTTCACTTCCCTGTGTTGGAGATAGCATATTTCTCTTGCTCTTAATATCTTCTGTGATATTAGGGAATTTGAATAGTAAGCACTGAAAAGAAAACCATGCTTTTTCTTATCTGATCTTTAATCCCAGCTTTCCCCTTTGTACACTGTGTCTAGGGAGCTATTTTTTTTTTCAAAAACATAAGGGAAACTCATCTGCTAATCTGTCAACAAGCCATCCATCTGTGATGTCTGCTCTACATTTGTTTTGCTATGTCACTGTGCACCGAATGTTTGATGCAGATGTTTTGACACACGTGGTAGAGCAAAATGAAATTTGTTGTTTCCTACCACCACCGCCCTCAAAAGAAAATTTATTAAAACAATCAAGTCTGCCCTGATTTTTAAAAATAACGGGGTACTCTGTGACAGTGAGTGACTTCTCAATGCCCTCAGTCAGGGTGTCACCTAGCCGCTCTATGCAAATTACATCAGCAAGCCATATTAACGTCGCAAACCTTTCATACTTTCTATAAAGATAAGGAGTGATTTGACTCTGATTTGCAAATTTATGTCAGAATCTAATGCTCACTTTCTGTTCAAGACAGGCAGAAAAGAGTTTGCAAAAGACATCTCCCAGATGAGAAGTAGCCCAAATGTGCAAAGCCAGAACTGAAACACTCCTGTCAGTCCCGTACATTGCACCAGTAATTGTGCCAGACATCTTACCACCTGAGAACGGATGGAAAGACATCTGCTTTCTTTCAGACAGTGCCTTATGCTGAGCACCGGGCTCCTGCTTGCTCAATCCGCTTTCTTTAACTACTTCCACGTCAGGAGAGGGAAAGAAAAAAAAAGCAATTCCCTCTTTCCAGCCAACATGACATGGGCAATGTGACTTGTGTAGAGATGATTGGTGAGATGCCCAAAACCAAAGCTTCAGGTTCAGATTATGTTGTCAACAGGTCAGGAAATATTTCAAGGCCTTTGCAAAGGCATATGAAGCTGTGTCACCTGGGCACTGCTGTTGATGCTGGATGGTGACCCAGTGGCAGTTTTGTTTCAAAAGACTGCACTGTATGTAGGAATCATCTGCAAGTGGACACAGTCATGGTACCATGGTATCAGTCATGGTATCTCCATGAGTCTATTCAGTGCAGGAGGCATGGATGGGTGTTTTTGCCTGACCTGACACTCCATGGCAGCCTGGTTTTCTCCCAGAGGGAACGCCAGGGCTGAGGGCTGCACTCATTGAGGGGATTACCCATTAACAACAGGGCACACAGGTGACTTTTGGCTTGGGAACAAACTCAGATCCACTCTCACTCGGTTATGTAGATGCATCAAAAGGGTAGAAACTCATCCCATTGAACCATACCCATAGGCCACCCCAAGTCATTGAGCTGGGACAGGCTCCTCCTGGGACCAATCCATCCTCCTCACCATAGGGTCTCATTTTAGTTCAGAGTCCAAAGGCATCATGTCCTGGAGAACCTGTTTCTGCCCAGACTTTCGAAGAGCCCTGCAAACTGGCTTAAACTGGATGTCTAAATGTAGGTGGATTTAGCTTGTCCATAGTGTCAATATCAGTAGATTTTACACTTTTAAGTGCTTTTCTACCCCTCTTACATAGAGAAAAAATGATCCTTGAAAATAGTTTCTTTTAAATTTACAGCGGAGAGGAATATGTCACAGTCACATTTTGAGCCTGTGTAAGGTGTCCACAGCAGACACCCAGAGAACGGCCTGAGAAAACCCTCAGCCTGTAGAGGCAGAAAATGAATTCATGGCTGTGAAGATGATGCCACCTGGGCTACTTCCAGAGGCACTATGACCATCACAAACCCTCACGTGGCTGTCAGCCAGCAGCATGCAGCTGAGGCAGGTTTCCTGCTAACCAGCTGGGAGGATGAGACACGTCAGGAGAGGCAGAATGGGAGCAGGGGAAACAAGCAGGACAGAAACCAGTTGAAATAGCAAAAGGTTGATGACATCCAGCACCTAGTCTCTTTCAGCGACTAGGTTCAGTAGCTAGAAGACTTGGTGAAAATTTTAAAATTTAATAGTACCTCTGATCTAGGTCAGCTCTTCAAGCCATTGCATCTCGCCACTGCTGTCAGCAAGGCCACGCTTTACTCTGTCCTATTTCTTATTTTTACATCCACACTTCCTCAGCGTGCTCATCACATGAAAAACAAACATTAAGCCAAAATGCCTTCTTCTGGATCCACCACGTTTGTTGGAGAGTTGCAGGCAATACAACTGCCTCTATTTCCCTTGTCTTTAGTTATGTGACCACAAGGACAGAGAAGCAGTATGAAACACTGTGCATCATGACAGGAAAAAGATAAGAGGTTTTCACTCTAAAAAATGCAGTCTGAGGCCTCAGAGGAAGAAGTGCTGACGTTCTAGCTGCATTACCTGTGCCAGGTGCTCTCCTGGTTAGGTAGTCTACAAGGGCTGATAGTATCGAAGATGTTTATCCTTTCCACACTAGTCTTGTTATTGCTGTTTATCCAAGAAGAATCCACTAGCTAAGGAAAGAACTGTGATTATCTGAAATGTGATAGCAAGCACAGTTTTTCTGTTCAGGGATTTTTATTCATTCTCCCGTCCCTAGACCTGCTTTTGTAATTTTGGGGAGATCTGTGGATTTTCAGTTCCCCGTCACACTGCACAGCCAATTCAAGCTAACAAAATGGAAGAAGTGCTCTGGCTGCTTCAGCTGTTTCAGAGTGTGAGAATTATTTGGTTTCAAATGAAAAAAAAAAATAAAATTACCACTGATCCGTTAAAGAGAACCATCTATGTGAGTGCTAAATGAGTCAAAGAGGAAATTAAGAACTAGCAGGTGGCACAAGGAGTTGTATAAGGCTCCATAAGCACCAATTTAATCTGGCTGACATTTTCCAAAATTAGCAAAGACACCAATCATATAAATCAAGATGAAGTCTTTTCTCACCAATCAGCTCCTTCCTGGATGTGTTTTAACTTTGAACTCTTTGGAATTGCTTGCATCTCAGGGGCTTGTCTGGGAATGAAAGTACTTAGCTTCAGGAACCAAATCCAGTGTCAAGGTATGCTTTCCCTAGAGACTAAGGGCAAAAGAGAATGGCTGAGCAAGTCATTGCGTCTTTTTGTAGACACTTCCAAATAATGGTGGTCTTTTTTTTTCCTACCACATTGCATTGTGGTCTTCTGCCTGTTGTGCCATTCTCTGTCACATCTTTCTTCATTCAATCTTGACATGTCCCCTCCTCCTGGAAATCTGTAGTTCAGATCCTTTCTCAGCTCAATATCCCCTACTCAAGTATCAAAGGTTCATGGCGGCAATTCCTCCGTTTTCATGACCCGTATGGATGCAAGTTTTTAATTCTTCTGACTGAATGGGTGCATCTACTTTATTGTTTCAGTTTGGATCAGGAGAACTCTCTGAAGCAAATCTCCAGATTGTCCCCATGTAATGTGTGTTGGTTCGCATCACAGAGCTGGTTCAGGTCACACAAATTGGATTCCTTTCCAAAGAAGATATTGCAGAAGGTGTGCCCATGGAGCCAACCTGCTCCAGCAGCTAATGGACATGCTATCCATGGGCCAGGCTAGAGACAGTGCAAAGTAAACCCCCCTGAGGTGTTCATGGTATGGATGCCAGGTCCTTAGCCACAACAGTTTTGCTTTACAAACCTCCTCCTGCTGACCTTCATCACCTACAAACTAACGCAGATACAGTCAGCAAAAACTGTAGAAGGGCTGGGCTAAATACTGTGGCTAAAATCTTTAAAAGGTGTGTGTAAAGAACATACTAAAGCAACGGAAAAGATATCTTGCAGTTGCTATATAAACCTTATCTTTGAGTGAATACAGTTAACCTGCATTACAAGCCTTCCCAGAAGCATAGCTTATCTCTGGTGCAACCTGAGTTTACACTTGGTCTTTTACTAGTATAAATATTTTAGCAAAGCAGACCAGATTGCAATTGGCATAGTTCTCATGGTAAATTTTTTAAGTTTAAACTGTTCACAGAGCAAATGAGATTCAGTCCTTGATCTGCGGCCTCAGACGTCACTTTTGTAAGAGTTTCACAAACCTGATCTCCTGAAGGCTGAGGAAGGTTGCGTTCCCATTAAAGCTGAGATGAAGGCTGGGCAGGACATCAGAAGGATGTTCACCACTGGACGGGGGCCAAGTCTGTGACCCCTCCTGAGGTTCTTTCAGATTACGGTAATTAGGGAACAGGTGATTCTCCATGCTAACGATTTAAAGGCAAATGTTGCTCTCCTAACAGCCAGCAGGAAATTTAGCATGCCCATGATCTCTGGGAAAACCAATAAGCAAGGGTGTTACTCTAGGACATTGTCCTCTGACATTCCTGACTTACTGCCCTCTTTCTCTGCAAGTCTGGAACTGCCACAAAGTCCCTGTATAATGAAGTGCTTGCCTTCAGGATACAACAAATGTGTTCTCATCTGACTTTTGGGGTTGCTCTGGTTATCTTCTCCCTGGTTTTAAGCTGATGTGAAGCTAGCTTACTTTAGCACAATTACTCCTGATTTACAGCACTACAAGTGTTAAAGGATCTGGCTGCTTGGGTGTGTGGATATTTCAAAAGGCATGAGGCCAGTGTATAAATGGAGTTACTCAAGGATAACACTGATCTCTTTGAAATACAGTGTGGCATATCTGATTTCTATTATAAAATGAAAGTTACAAAGAAAATAAAAGAAAGATCCCCATCTCCACTTACGGGAAGATATTTTACAGGATGTGACACCATTGGGAGCTGGCAAACTTTCTCTGTTCAAATCCATAGGTCTAATACCATTTCAAAATCATTCCCCATGCTGTTGCCATCATGCCTGTTATTCCAAGAAACTAGGGCTCTGATCTAAGAACAAATTCCTTTTGAAGAAGGCAGGTATTAATGCATAAGCTCTTATGCTGCCGATGAGCTTAAATGCTTTCCTAAACTGAGCCCTGGAACTGGTGGAATACTACTTAAAAGGAGTCCAGACGCATTTGTTCCTAGAGGAGCCGTCTTCATTGCACACGTTACTGTAGTGATTTGCTCATCAGCACCCTTGACATAAATGTATTCACTCACCTCAATATTATTATTCAGACTAGTGCTCCTACCTGCCCCTGGCCATCAAACTTTGCTATCTACAGCTTATTAGTTTTCAGACCAGTTTCTTTGTCCATTTGAAATTTTGATTGCCAAATCAGAGGACAGGAATAATATCATGTGAAACTGGTGGTCATCTGCACCATACAAATAAAGAACATTAAAATGTCACATCGAATAAAATGAACACTGCATGCATTAAAAGCAGTATCCAAAACACTTGGCAGACATTTGCTCTACCGAAAATTAGAGTGAACTTCCAACATATTTGCAAGCAGACAAAGGGGCTATGTTAACATAATTTACTCATGGCAAACAATTCAGCCAGTTCTACTAAAAATGAATTGCAATGAACATTGCAGAAATCTTTTGAATTTAGAAACAACTTTGACAGAATTTAGAGTGGGACTTGTCTGATGTAACAAGATTATCTAGCGGGCTTACATTTCTCTGCACAACTTTTATTTTGTAATATTCTTATTAATTATTGGTATTTTGGTGATTTGTAAGAACCCAAGGAATGCACCAGGACCCCATTATGCAAGCCCTGTACAGACACAAAAAGAGAACACGCACAGCAATGTTAGAAGTAATGTGCAAGTTGCACTGTGTCAGAATATGCTGTACTTTGGAAATGACTTTGTAAGCATTTTTTTCAAAGCCTCTACCACTCAGATAATGGACTGAAATACCTTTGGGAAAGCTCTGCATGACAGCATGCATTCATATTAGACAGTAAATTTAAAACTCTCTCCCATATTACACAATATCATTAGGCCTTTTGAGCTCTGGTAAAATGAAAATGTTTCAAGACTCTTACACTTCTGCTAAGTATTTTTTAAGGAATAAATGAACGAAAATAATGTAGAGAACTACATGCCCTCATTATTCAATTAGACAGTTGTGTCATATTAAACTATGACCAGGATTCCTGAAATAAATCAGACTCTGAAATAATTCCCCATTTATGATTCACACAAACATGTTTTATTGTTAGCACTCTCCAGATGAAAGAAAGAACATGTAGAAAAGCTGTGGAGTGTTTCTTTGCTCACTGGAATGAGAGTTTTGTGAACATAAAGCACAAGAGAAGCCTCTTTATTTAGATGCCTCTTTAGTAGCTGAGTCACGTACATATTGTTGGACATGAAGGAAAGTTTTAAAACAGCCTGGCAAAATCTTACCTCCCAGGGGTATTATTTTCTAAATTGAAAATATCATCGGTGTTTTCATTATCAAAGCAAAGGACAGGGAGTGAGTGCTGTACCTTGGCCGGCATTTTTCCACAATAATTTTGCAGAAATGCTTTAAGATAACGTATGAAGTGGAAAATAAGCAATCAGCCAGCCTTTTCAAAATTTTCCACAAGCGTGTGCCTGCAGTCCTTGCTGCCAGCATGCCTGAGCCCTTCTCTGTCTCACATGTGTGGTTCTCCTGCACGAGAGACAGCTGCACCATTGCCCTCTTTGCCAGGACGGAGGAGGCAGGAGCACAGAGACTGCCCAGAGCCATTCCTGCACCCCGGGCAGAGCAAGGACATCAGTCTCCATCCTCACCACCTTCTCTCCACTCTCCCCAGCTCCCATCCCCAAAGCAAGGTGGCTGTCTCCAGCGCTGGAGCAGTGCCTGCCCCTCCTCTGATGCCTCGAGCCTGGGCCAGCAGCAGGGAGGGAGACCTCCTCCAGCCCTAAGTGGTGAAATTTCCATGAGCACACGCCTGTGGGAGACAAGAGATGAGGGGTCACTGTGAGATGAGGGGGTAGCAGACTGTGGTCACCTGCCAGGATGCTGAGCCAGCCCCACAATGCCTCTCCTATCCAAAAAGGTCCCTGTCACACTAGGGTGTCTAGGTGCCATGCATACTTTGACAGTGAGTTCCTAGTCCCTGCAGGTATGCTCTTCTACAAGCATCACCTCCTTTTCACGTCTCAAGCACTCAGCATAATAAAGCCTTCATGCAGCTCATCTCAGCTGTTTTTCATTTTATTACCCTAATCATTTTTAATTACCCATAAACATTGTTACCTTGGTCTCAACCTTTTTACCAGGTCATTTATGAGGATGCTGACCTATACAGGTGCCCCCCAGGCAGCATTTCTCCATTGTGTAAATTAATAACTTCTTCCTTTTCCTCTTTTTCCTATCTTTCAATCAAGATTACTCTGGATCTCCCCTCTTTTTCTTTAACAGCCATTTTTCTTTCAGAATTTTTGATGAAAGTTTCTGCAGAATTCTATCCAGAATTTTAACTAGACAGCCTTTACCTGCCACCTGCTTGAGGACAACAACCCCTAACTTCTAGGTCAGCCTGTAGACAGAGTCTTGAAAGAAACTGTATGTTTTAAGCAAATGTTTTCAATTTTTTTTTCTTCATATAGTCTCTGGGGACATCATAACAATAAACCAGCAAAGCAAAATTTTCGCTCTGGCATGAAGTATGACTTTCATCTTTACATGTGCCAAGTTTTGTGAACTAGTTTATTCTCTCAGTTATGTCAGCATACAGTGTAGATGTCTAATTACCTGATTTGTGGGGGTAATCAGGTACTCAAATGACCTAAACTGAGCAATTATTTGTGCTGGCAAATTACAAATGGAAAACTAAGACCAGGCCATAAAAATTTGATCCTTTGTGTCTGTAGTCATAATAAAGCAGTTATGGTCAGTGATTGATTATAGGAATATGAAAATGCAGGGGAAAAAGGGGGGGGGGGGGGAAGGAAAGAAAAGAAAAAGAAAAAAAAAAAGAAAGAAAAAGAGGTTTAAATTGTGTTGTATTCTCATGTTTAGGGGAAAAATGATTGCCATTATCTTGACATGTTTATCACTTTGAGGCTGAGCCAGTTGTTATTGTGTGAGTTCATTCTGTCCTGTAGCTGACAAATACTATCATGTACTATAAAAATCATTATGGCTCACTTTTGCAGCTGTAATAAAGTAGGAAAGCAAATACAGTAACTATTTATATGTGGGACTTCAGTCCTAACACACATCCAATAAGTCTGCAGCTTAGAAGTTCAGATGTAAAACAGGACAGAATCTCATCCTG
The DNA here is from genome assembly GCF_964211835.1 of Anser anser. Classification (NCBI taxonomy): domain Eukaryota; kingdom Metazoa; phylum Chordata; class Aves; order Anseriformes; family Anatidae; genus Anser; species Anser anser. The sequence goes on along the minus strand of NC_139720.1, from coordinate 183,756,653 downwards.
GTTGCACAGGGTTTATTCCAGAACTGATCTCGATGGCAATCATATGTCATTTGTATAAGAAAAAAAGAGAAAACAGAATCAGAGATATTGTATTTATAGTGTGTATTGTAGATACAATGTATGCCAAGGATTCATCTGTATTTTTTAGTTACATGCATCTGTCTTTTGGAGTGAGCCTCAGGTGTCTGAAATTGTCCCCTGGCTTTATCTCCTACCTGAATTTTGTTTTCATAGCACATTTTGAAGCCACACTTTCTGCAGAAGTGTTCTCCAGCAGTGTCTTCTTCCCTGAGTACCATTCCATGGGTATGTGTGGGTTGCTGCCCCGCTCACAGTTTTGTGCTCAAACCCTACCCCCCAGTTATCTCCACAACCTAACAATGATGTACCTCTGGGCTCGACCATGTGCCAAATTGCTCCTTTACCAAAGGGACACCAGGGTACACTCAGGCAGTGCTCCCCAAAATAGACCAAACTTGCCCTTAGAGCCATCTTCTGCTTGCACATTTTCCCTCTACATACATGCATCGATTAACTGGGATGGTCAGAGACATACCAACCACAGCTCATATGCTTCTAGGAGTAGGGTGAGTTTTCTTATATACCCCAGTTACAGCCCCCAGCCAGGACCAGATCTGTATCACTTAGGTGTGAATTTGTACCTTCCCTTCTGAACCTGCTACCACTGTCCCACCCTGCTGAAACAGTTAGGTAATCTCATACGCCCCACAGGTTTTACCTTTTTCTCATTCACTGTGCTTGAAAGTGCTTGAAATACTTCATGGTTTTCATCACAGAAACTAAATCAGGAACATTTTACACTCCTCATTTAGCTTTCACAGGAAAAAAAAAAAAGTCATATCAGAATTGTAACATAGCTGTGGACACCTGCAGCAGCAGCAAGAGACACAGATGGCTTTTGCTTTCATTTATGAAAAAAAACAGGTGTAGTCTGAGAAGTCAGAGCAATTTCAGGAAGCTGGAATTTCCAAGTTCTAGACTCAGGCCAAGCAAACAGAGGAGATAAATGCACAGCGTTGCACTGTAACAAGGGGCTCCAGGGCACATCTCAGCACTTTACACCAGTGTCTCCATGGCCTCGTGTCCCATCAAGGATGAGGTCTGGATTGGTCAGATGACCAAATTCAGCACCTTGCAGGGTCAGAGATGAGTCAGCATCCTTGGAAGAGGCAAACTCATGACAGGCTGGAAAAATACATGGAAAACATCAGATCCTGGACACTTCTTCCATGGTTAGACACCCTCCAGATGATTCACCAGAGCCTGTGTCAGTCCAACTCTCTTAAAGCCATCATTCTTGGCTGGTGTTAGTCTCCATGCCTGATATCCTTATGGAAACAAACAAAATGATGACAACTAAGCACCTGTGACAGAAAGGCAGACCTTATAGCGCTGTGTTATTACTGTCTCATTACCTGAGATGTTTTCTACATGCACACACTGCTGTGATATATATCAGGGGCTATAAGCTAAAGGATGAGTGGGTCAAGATGAACTTCCACCATCTCTTGTACTCATTTTGGATATGTTAAGAAGAGACAATGGTCACATTTTTTGCTCTGAATACTCTCCCTCTGGGGAGCTCCTAGAAGCAATGCCAAGAACCAGGACCAAAGACAAGCAGTGGAGAACAGCCAAAGGACGGCTTTCGGGAGGTGGTGCAGGTAAAGCCAACCGAGACAGACACGTGTGAAGAGTTTTTGCCTACTTCCCCAACACCAAGAAAAGAAACTCCCTTCGATATGATACATAGGTTGATATCCTGTTGTTTTAAAACATTTCATTTCAACTGCTTGCAAACTACACCATTGAAAAAGCAAGGATTTGGTGTTAAGTAGTTTGACTCTCTATAAGTATCACCAGTCCAGGACCCTCCACAAGAAGAAGCATGGGTAGCAAGCCCAGTTAGGTAGGCTGAGTAAAAGCACTGCTACAAAGTACTGAAGCCTCCTCTGAAAAGCAGACAAGAATCCCACCTCAGGAGAAACAGAGACATTTACAGCCTAATGCATCAAGCAGTGCCAGAAAAGCTAGCAGGGATCCAGTAACCATTTGTTCAGAACAGCATTTATCCAGAACAAAACAAAAAGTACTTTTAAGCGCCTTTCCCTTTTTTTCCTGTGAGCCTCAGGAATATAACCACATGAAATACTTCAGCACTGATTGGCAAGTTTCTGTATTGATTGGCTTCAGAGTCTGATTAGATAAGACACAGCCAACTAATGAGAGCCACTAGAAAAATCTACTGGAGTATTATCTGCTGAGATAAACCTCCAAAACCTGCAAACCAGTCTATTTAATAGATCTTTTATCTAAACATATCCTGATATTACTGATACTATTGTGCACAAACAAAACATGGGATATGAACAAAATGGCTTTGTAAAGGAGTTTACTACTGTCCTGGAGAGAAAAAAGTGAAAAAAGCAGATAACCTTGACTTTAAATCCAGATGTAAGTAGTGGAGGACTGACATTAACACACGCCATTCCTTACCTGTAATTCAAAATCTCCTAACATCTCCAAAACATAAAAAGGAAGCTCTAGGATATTTTTGTTAGATGCCTCATGCCACATCACACTAATAACATTACCCATTACACTCCCTCTTCAGAGGAGCAGCTTGATATTGGACACTGTCTAGGGAAAATGCTTTTCTTAATCTGTGTTCTCTGCTTATCTCCTTTCTTTTTACTGTGTCGTGTTGATTTTCAGCTATTGTACTGGATCTGCCTGAAGTCCTCCCTCCGTTTTCACGCAGCTCTTTTGGAAGTGAAAATCTTGCTGACTCAGTAGGGGTTTTGGCTGATTAAAACCTAAGTGAGGGAGGCAGAGCAAAGCCCAGCATATGTGCTTCAGCCTTTCGCTTTCCACTCCTGCTTTCATTCCAAATCTCTGTATTTTCCATAGGGTGGGAATACCCATTGTTGGCAGTGATTTGGGGGTATACAGGACATGAGGGGAACATTCAGTGATACATGATCTGTTGGGATCTACACGATGCACAGCACTCATTTAAGGCAGATGTCCAGGAAAGAATCCAGCCCAGTCCTGATCTCGTGCATCAACTTGAAATAATTAATAAGCCTGAAGAGGAAAAAAGGAGTTTGAGCAAACTGTGCACTCCAAATTTCCTCTGAGGAGTTCACCTGGGAAAGTCAAGAGGCATTCTTCACCCTGCTCAGGCTCACATTGACAGGAGGTTAAGCCACAGGGATGTTCCAGTGCACTGAACTAGGCGAGGGGGTTTCAGAGCAGTTATCTGTCTTAAAATAAACATTCCAGTGCGTATTGTTATCATATTTTGTCCTGCTACACTTATTTAGAAGAAAGAAAACTAAAGGCTTCTGGATATCAGTTTATGGGGTCTTTGTACAGCATCTGGCTCGCACACAGACCAAAAAATGTATGTATGCCTATTGTCTATCCACTCTTCTGTTCAGGTTTTTTATCTAAAGAAGACTTTATTAGAAGAAGGCAACTGCTCCTTGAGACTTATAAAACAGGGTGATTATTAGGTCTATATGGCAAGGTAGGTGGAAGCCACACCTAGCACTCTTCCTTTTAGGACTGTCATCACGCCAGTTAAAGGTCTTTCACCTAATATCTTAATTTTAGAAACGCCACATCATCCAAGAAAAAGTTCAGATGGTTTCAGACAGCCTTTCCCTTTGTTTATGGTATAGCTTGTTATAAAAATGCAGTTTTCTCTGCACCCTACGATCTGATCACAGGCCTGATGGCCCCTGATCTGGAATGCTGATGCTCCCTGCAGAGCTCACACAACACAGTTGTGTTTTGGTTTTGGTCTTTTTTATTGGGGTTAAGTAGTATATAGATTCCTTAGATAAGACAGCAGCAGCAAAGCTGAGTGCACTTCTTCTGCCTCAAAACAGGGAAGCAACCAAATGGTTGTGTGAGAGCTGCCCAGCATCGGCCACCGCCAAGGTGCAGGTAGCAGGGCAGACAGGCAGAGCTTTGTTTCCATTTAAACCCTCAAGCAGCTACAACATATATTCCGAGCTGATGTTATCTTAACAATCCTGTAATAAAAGTTCAGCCTTCCATGCCAGTGCAAAGGTTATCAACTTGTTTCTGAAACACGGGTTCCCTGTAAATCTACGGGAGAGCTGGGACAACTGAGGTGGCCCTTTCACAAATGACAAGGGGAGATGGCCAAAAAGCTAATGAAGGCCCGAACTCTAACCACATATTCCCTCCAAAGGGGAAAATATTGATTTATGTGTACCACTTCACAAAGGTGATCACGTTAATAGGAAGAAGCCGGTTGGAAGTCCCAGGTATTTGTATCTCTGTTCGATGTCTCTGACTTGGAAATGGGAGCTACTTTGTGGGGTCACATATAGACAAGTCACTAATATGAAGCTTATGCTGGATTTTGTGTTCATTTTGTCTTCTTCTTCCTAGAACACAGGCAGGTTTTCAAGGGCTTACTGCTGGGAAGGGGCAAAGAAAAGGCACATCCACATGTTAGGAAGAGCTCAGAAATCAGCATGTGGATTCACCTACTCACTCTGGTGCTTTAACACAAGCTGGGCAGTTCTGAAAACCTGCAACTGATTGTGGACTCTGAGTCCCTTAGAAAAATCTGGCCCTTAATGCTGTGTAATTATTGAGTGTTTTATAATTACCCACAGGTTTAAATTGTGGGTAACAAACAGGCTAAAAGGGTTTCCTTGGCTGCTGAAGTTTGCAAGCTGCTGTATTTTTTCAGTGACTTAATTACATCTAAAATGTAAGCTTCAGTTGTCTGTGTGTATGATTTATTGATGAGAACAAAACCTCCTATACAAATTTAAGCAAAAAACAAGAAGGAATAGTATGCGTTTTCTAAAATCTAACACAATTGGTAAATTACTCAAGGACTTTGCACCTCTGATATGGATGAGTCAATTCTAACATAATACATTAGCAGAGAGTAATTTCATACACTGAAACTGAGTCACACACTACAAAAATGAAAAACACCCTATATTCTGTGTCCAGGAGTGCCTTGCATCCTGAATTGGACAGAACAAATGAAGACGAGAGTCTGTCTGCAGTCTTTACTCAGAACAAACTGAGCTGAAGTTGAAATTGGCTCAGCAGATAGCAGCTAGTAGTAGGAGAATGGGAATTACATCAGGTCATATTTAAACCATGTATCCCAAGATGAATTTATTCACAGCCAACAAAAACAAGAGTCTAACATTTTGTTCTCTTATATGCTGTCTGCTCTAAGGGTGTCTAAAAATCCATCTGTTGAAGAAGCAAAGCATCACTGAACTTTGTTTTCCTTTTAGATTTGCATTCTTGCCTTACAGTAATTATATTCCTTGACACTATATTCATGAATTACTTAATTTGGGCACACTGGAAAAACAGAACATATTCACTACCAACTATGCCCTTTCCATGTGGAAAATCATTAAAACCTCAGAGACATTTCAGCTCTGATGGGAGGTGTCTTTCACTAAGTTGAATCAAGCCATGCATATGAGGAAATGTTGACAGAATGTTGCTGAGTTGTAAATTATCTACAAATGTGAAATTGTTCTGTGTTAACTGCGGTGTTGCTTAAAATAATATTTACTGATGATTTATCTCCTGAAGCCACATAGGTAATGATTCTGTTTCCCTCGTTTCTGCTTCCACTTTGTACAGTAAAATATGTTCCCTGAGAACTTATGTTGTAATGGATTCTGGCTTTTCTCATAATTACCTTGTTTTATACCTCTGTTCATTGACACACTTTGGTTCTCACTGGTAATAATTAAATTCACATTTGATTATGTGCTTCCTTGGCATTTAGTATACACCTCCCATATGCGTAAAAGATGTATGCAATGGAGAGTGCATATTCAGATTTGTATGTGTCCTGTTTGATGTATTCAAATACAATAATTAAAAAGGAGTACCACTGTGCAATGCAGCTATGTGAAAATCTTTTATACTATCCCACCTTCGCTGCTGCATTGACTTCTGGAGCTAAACTGCTTAGCTGGGCAGTAATCACTGATTTTTATGTATTATGATCTTGTACAGTAAAGTGAAATGTGAAAAAAAATCAATGTGGACTTTTATTCTTTGTACATCAGTGTCTGCAATATGACCCAAATAAAATACATTATGTGTTAAGGTGCAATTGAGATAAATGATTATTACGCTGGTAAGATTTTGATTGGGAACTACTTGTTTTGATGGGCAATAACAAGTTTACTTAGGTTGCCTGTCCAATTCCAGAATGAGCTGGCAAAGCAGGAATTAGCCTGAGCAAATCTGCTCGGCATGGACAGTAGATCACCTGGAGCTTCCAGGGCCCTTCTTGCATTAGGAACCATCCTAAAGCACCCAACAATCAATGGAAAATACAAGAACCACACCAGCCACTACCTTACATTTAGACTGCAACAGGCATGGAGCATTTCCAGAACTTGTCTGATTTGTTAACCAAATCTCTAAGACCTTGCTTAATTTTTACTGATTTCTTACTGAGGCAAATTCTGATTTCTCCAAACCAAAGTTCATGCTGTGAGTCATGTACACCCCACCCAGAGCTGCACAGCCTACCTCTATGAGGACCAGCTCAGTTAACACCTGAAGATGTACCCCTCCTTTGTGCATTTATTTCTGTATTTTATTAATAGTGATCAGAAACAGTAAACCAGAAACAGGCTAGTGTCTGGTGTATAGCTTTAGAGGCTGGCCCCATCTTTCTATGAAATTTAGGTTAAACCCTTTTCAACTTCAGGCGGCAGGGAGAGAAAAGCTGGTCTCACAGCTCAGGCTGTTGAGTGCTACTTTAAAGAACTGAATCTACCCCTGCTGCTGCAGCAGGTTTTCCGTGCAATGTCAAATTAATGAAACCAAACTTGTCACTCCAGTTCATTAATCACTTGTGCCTTTTTTTTTTCCCTGCATGTTCAGCTTAGTAATCAGAGGTCTGAAATGTTAAGCACACAAAAATGCTAATGAAGCCAGCAGAAACATGCCTGAATATATTCATGCTACGTAACACTAAGACCTCTATCTACACTCCGCCTATAATCAGTGGAGGAAAAAGAGCAGTTTTATGTCTGTCTTACCATGCACAATCCTTTGGCATGAGACAGACACCTACAGACAGGAGTGGCAGTGCAGAATTACAAGGCAAGGAGTTCAAGTGCAGACAGCCATACTGGTGGATATGTCTCTACTGCTGGGCTGCACCCTTCCCTACACATTTCAAGGCAGGATGCTCAATTATTGGATGGTTTTGACCTTAAATTTGTCTTGGGCCAGTTCTCTGTATATAAGATAGTCAGTTTCAGGAAGGCTTCAATTTCTCCCATGCAAAAATTAGTTCTGTAATATTTTTGAGGCAAAGGTCCCACAGAAAAGCACAGAAAAAAAGTCTGCCTATAGACAGGTCCTACAGTGCAGAAGACACAGGGTCACACCTCAACTAGAGAAGATGAAAACTACCAGCACAAGAGCATCTGCTCCTCAGGGAAGATGGTCGAAGGGAAGAGTACATCATCTGAACCAAGGAGGGTCAGCACGCATGGTGACCTGAGCTCCAGCATTGCCTAATGGGAGCAATTGATTTTGCAAGAGCTGCAAAGACCTCTTAATGCGCTTTTAATACACTGTGACCTCTATCTGTTTGAGTCCATCTGATGAATGTTTCTCTCTCTTCAGCAAGAAGAACTGCGGAGACTGTAGAAATTGACAGCTGTAGAAGTCGTGCCCATTTTTGCAAGGAAAATCCAGTCTCCTAGATGACCCTTGCATTTGTACCAAATATTACCTACGTGAAACTGAAAATCCCCTTCCAAAAGACTGAAATTGGGTTCCATTTATTTCATTACCTCCATTCTTCTTATGGTTTACTCAACCATCAGAGAATTAACTCCGAGCTGTGAGGGGCATTCACATCCTACTCATGTGGGGGGGGGCTATTATTCTTAGAGGCCCAGCATTTAACCAATATGGCAACAGTTGTCTACCAGCTCTAAAAACTCATGCTAGCATGGAAAAAAAGTAGTCAGATTCCCAAGTGATTCAGGCTTTGAGAGCAGTTTAAGCTGAAGCTCCAGGGCCTCCACAGCCCTCAGATCTTTGCCAGTGCCTAATCAAGGCCTTTATCTTAATCAACAAAGCCACCAATGGATTAAAACCAAACAACATCTCCATGACACGCTGAGGCAAGTCTGGTTTACTTGGGCATGCAACAGCGATGCCGAAACTTATTGCCATAACCAGAACCAGGAAGCGGTACATACAAGCTCAGTTTTAAAAAGAATATTAACATAGACATGAAAAATACAGTTTTGGATAGACAAAAGGAGCAGCCTGTTGAGGTCACACATCAGTGAGGGTTGGAGCTCCCTGTGGAGTCTGTTGGGACTGGGTCCCTCAAAGCAATGTCATCACTGAAATCTTACAAGGATATTCAGTACAGAAGACAAAGGAAATGCAAAGCTTTCATTTTTCTAATGAGTCATATGATAAATAAAATCAAAATGTAGAAAAGTAGAGTTGCCCAGACTTACCCTGCAAAATTTCTGTGTTAGAGACAAAGCGGGAGCTGGTACTGGCATTTGGGAAGACACTAAAAATGATTGCCCTGATATCTACTCATGCTTCCAGAAGAATGTCCAAAGGGTGTAGCTCCTTGGCAGCACCTTGGCGAAGCAGCCAGGACTTGACAACTCACTGAGAACTGTCAGCTGCACCATTTGGCCCTAGAACGCTAATGAATTGCATAAATTAGCAGGGTGTAATTGCCAATATGATCCGAGGACGGGTTGAAATGGATTCTTGCTGACTCTGAAGTGGGGTTAGGATGACATGCTCCCCTGACTCCTGCAAATGAGGAGGTATTTTAACCATTAATTTCCATGGCCAGGTTGGCTTAATCTAGCACTTAATCTTTTTCCTGCAGTTCTCTGAGATTTGGAAACCTTTATTCAGAACAAAAAAAAAAAGAAAAAAGGAAAAAAATCCTCTCCAAACCCCTTCCTTTGATTTCCCTCAGAAGAATGGCTGCTCAGCCTCTAGCAGTCCCTTACGAACCCAGCCTCTGCATCGGGAAGGTGAGATTAGGCCTTTAATGAGCACTTCATCCCAGGGATTGATTTTTGGTAACGGAATCTCTTTTGGTTATTTTTTATTTCCTCCCCCTTTGTTATTACTGTATTTTTATCCTTTTTTTGTCCTGGCGTGTTTTCCAGACCCTGGGTCCCATATTTAGTTTCCTTCACTTCTCCAGTACTCGTCCGAGCCATCCTGGTTGCCTGCCATGAGTATCGGTTTCCTTCCCTCTAGCTTGGGGGGCAGGGAGGGAGGAAAACGGCTTCCAGTCCAAACAGCAGTGCCACTCTAGAGATCATTTGGCAGGTTGTGCAGCCCGAGAATGAATCACTGCTTGCAATGCTTAAATCTTCCTCCATTTCTCTCACTTTCCCTGTTCGAGGGAGCGAGGAAGAGGTGGTGCCAGTGGCTGCTGCATTTAGTAACGCACGAAGGAGAAGTAAGCAGTTAAGATTAAAATTAACTTGATTGCTATTCAAAAGTCATGCGAATGCCGTGGCATAATGCTTGTCAATTACTGGTATTACTCATTTTTAGTAGAAACCGAAAGATTTTAAGTGAATCAAACCACCTAGCCTATGTAGCAGCTGTAGCTCGCTTCCCACAAGACGCCTCTCCTATACTAATAAATGACTAATGGTGATTGCTTTAATTTTCTCTGTAGCCCATGCTTGCTCTAACTAGTTCATTCTTCATCTCCAGCTACAAGTTAGTAGCTTTCTCCGAGTCTTTTCTGAATCCAGCTCAGTACCCTCCTCTCTCAGCTCTGATTTTGCGTGCAAGTGTGCTACTCTTCTTTCGGTTTGTGTTCTCAGTCTTGCTGTAGACCTCTACACGAACACCTCAGATACACAGAAATCACATGCAGTGCCCTTTACTCCTTCGCAAGAACTGCTCAGGATGGAAGTTCAGGAGCACAGCAGCAAAATGCTCACAGCTGCTGCAGCAGAGCCTGGGCTTTGGGGTCAGCAAATCGCTGCAGCCAGCACACTGGTGGCACCTCCATGCTCTGGTGGGCTTTGCACGTTCCAGCAGAGGCTCAGTCCTGCCCCCAGCAATTCCCGCAGGACAAGGGAACAGTCTCAAAGGAAGCAAATATGTTTCACGTCTCATCTTTCAAGGGTCAGTGCTTAAACTCACAAATCCATCCTCTTTGACATTATAATCTCTGGTTGTAAAGTGGATTTAGTGGTTTAACATTAAAATTTCAGGCATAGTTAAGGCAGGGATTGCAAAAGAGTTAATAAGCAAAATAGTTTAACAAACTTTGGCAGAGAAGATTGAAATGCTCAAATGGTCTCCCAGTGAAAATAGTTTAGCCCTGGCTTTGCCAGTCTTTCCATTAAAAACTCTCCTAACTTTTTTTTTTTCTTTCTTTGTTGATCAGTTTTACTACTCCTGAAACTTGGAGACTTCTGAGCATGGGAGAAAGCCAGTCAAATTTCAGGTAATCGTTTTGCAAGCTTTTACACTTCTGTCGGCACGTCCCTGACCTGACGTGCGATACCTTTGCTGTTTAACTCTCATACCTCTGCTAGCAGCCATCGGCAGCGGTGACAAACAGTGTGAGTACCCGTGGCGGGGAAGGACCAGAAGATCACCACGTTCATGCTGCTGGTGACCCCAGGCACCACATACAAATTTCTTATCTCCAAAGAAGGCTGCATTCACGTCCTCGTCTCTCCTTTCCCCGTGTTTTTCCAAGGTTTGAAGTTTGACTGGAGTATACCTCAGGGCATGGTCACACGATGCTCTGCAGGAGGTGCAGCTCCTCAGCCAGGAGCCCTCTTTTCAGTGACGCTAAAATGGTGGCAGCAAAAAACGCTCCGGTGTTAGGTCACCCTTGTCAACAAATCTCTTCTGCCTCCAAAAATACACGAGAGGCAGGCCAGGGACCTGACCTAGGCTTTGAAAGCACATCCCCCTCACGGGCCCTGTGCAGAAGCATCTGCACTTGCTGAGGTGGGGGGAGTGAGCATGGAACAATTCTGGCTAACTAAGCCAAAAAAGCAAAAATGTCTCAGGCCTCCACACATGCTAAAAACAGCAACTCCTCCACCTTTTGAAAGCAGAGTCAGCACTCCCTCCTACACTGGCTCAACTCCCTTGACTCAGCTCTGCTTCCAGCCCAGCGCCTGGAGACATCGAGCTATTTCAAAGAAAGCGACACAAGGTTCTTATTTTATCTCTTGTCACTCTTTGATTCTATATTTTTGTTAAATGTAATCAGCGGGTCCATTACACGAAGAAATTAAGTCACTCCTTGCTGTCTGGGCAATGGACATCTGTGTATAATGCCTCTCGGTTGCTCTGTTCTGCAGCAACTGCTGGAAAGGTCATGCTGCTTGTTCCGCACCATTATAATGCACAATGGGACTACATTAAAGGAAACCACAATAAAAGGCATAATCTTCTCCCACCAAACCCACTTCAAAGTGACTGGGCTCTTCACATATAGCCAAGAGTACTTAGGTATATGAAGAAAGCTAATGTATGGCTTTTAGCAACAGTTATGGCAGATTAATGAAACAACCAGAAAAAAAAAAAAAAAAAAGATAAATCTGAACTCTTAGAGGAGATTGAAAACATTAAATAATTGAAAATTCACAGAGTAAAATAAAATCTCTTTTTAAACTGCAAAGGTATTTGAGCTGGTCAGCCACCGCCAGCAAGGAGATTTTTGACCTGGGCAAACCAAGCCAAGAAACAGATGTGCACCTGCTCTATCAAGCAGGACACTAGGTACACCGCTGCATCTGGCATTCGCTTCTTGCTTTGGGGAGGAGGGAAGATAGCTTTGTTCTTGCAAACATTCACTCTTGCAAGTGCTTGATAGGCTTCTTCAGGATGGCATGCAAGTGCTGCAGTTGATTCAGACTGTTTCATTCCCTGATGACACGATGCCAACTGCTGGTACCAGGTGACAAGTCACACTCGGTACCAGTAAGAAAGGGTAATGAAGAAGACTGTCTGAAGCAAGTTGGTGTGGTGATATCAGTGGGCTCATTTCGGGTGATCCTGCAAAACACAATAGGTACATGGGAAAGGTTTAAAGGAGAAAACTGCAGGGGTCAAGTCCATAACCAGTCTGAAGCTTTAGGGAGAGAAGAGACACTCATCTTTGCCATATTCCCTTTTCATTAACTTACACAAACAGGTCTGGACCTAGAACCAGGGATCAGCGCAGCTACACAAGGGGGTGTAAGTTCCTCTCCAGAAATTATATCAACAAATTTGCTGTGGGGAAAACTGTAGCGATTTCTTGCCAATGCGCAAATAACAAATACATATGTATAGCAACAATTTTCCAAAATAGAAATTCTGCAGAACTGGAGGGCGGGGGGAGGTGAACCAGCACAGGCTTCTGCAACTACTGTTTCTAAATTACTCAATTTGCATGTCCAAATGTGAAACATCTCAACAGGCCTGACTTTCAGAAAGGTTGAAAATTGCCTTTTGTTCAGAAAGTGCATCATGACAGACTCTCAGGTGCGGGTAAGTCCTTAAATCACCAAACCATCTCATTTGAAAGTCTTTTGTCTATGCATTTTTCAACACCAAGAGAGTTCACCCACTCATGCTACCTCCCTCCAGTAAATTATCCTTATTTCTTTTTTAAGACTTTTTTTTTCTTAATGCTACAGCAGTTGAAAATAGATATGGAAAAAAAAAATTAAGGAAAGAGTAAGAAAAAATATGCGCATTTTGCTGTTTAATGAGCTGTGTGTGTGTGTTTGTGTGTGTGTGCATGCCTCTACCCTCTCCTGGAAAGAGGAGGAACTGCTGCCCTGGCTGCCCTGCTACAGCAGCAGCCATCAGGCAACCCCTTGGAAGTAACCCATTGCACCAGGCAAAGGCAGCCTGTACAACAGTAGGAAAGTCAAAGAGACCACGAGGACCTCAACAAAACATTATGCGTGCACAGGCAAGGAGCAGAAGGGGCTCCTCCTTACCCCAAAGCATTCCTCCCTCAGTAAGGACATAAACAACCAGGACTTTCCCACCTCTCCCAAACAACTCAGGTCATGGGCAGCCCTTGCCTAGAGCACTGGATATCCAAATATCCCCACGCAGTGGAAAATAAACCCACACATTAGCTCAGTTTATGCACAGGGTACTGGCTCCTGCAAGAAGCACGGCATCCACCTTGTCTCACCATCGTCGCTGAGGGAGCTGCCACAGCTAGAAGAAGGGTAACAAAAGCTAGAGGGGCAGGGAGAAGAAAAACCAAGAAAGACTAAGCACAGTGAGAGCTTCAGACAGAGTATTTGTTTCCAAGTTGCAGTTCTGACGCATGCTCGTTTGTAAGTGGGAGCAACACCAGTGTTTACACCAGCAGATAGTGTGGCCTCTGATCTAAATACAGCGCTCTCTATTTTCTTTGCAAATTCGTCTTGCATTATAGCATATCTGTTTACATTTTAAAACTACCTAAGGAATAAATAATTTGCTCTTTTTGACAGGCATACTGGGAGTTTCAGTCTGTTACCCATTTGCTTTAAATATCAGGCCGTAAAACTGTGCTCGGGTTTTTGGCTGACATTGTGGCTAACGATGCACTGTGCCTATTTTCTGGTTATGGAAGAATTCTCACATTATTTCTGGGGTAAGGTAATAGCAACTGTTACTCAGAACAAATCTCGAGTTTGTGGTTGACTTGCTGCCAATATAAGAAATCACGTTACTACTGTTATCTCAATCTATCTTAGCCCTCTTGAGCACCAAGTTTTAATATTGATTCAAATGCAAACCTAAGTCTAAGAAAGCCATGCCTGCTCGGTGCAAAATGCACTGCACCAACTCCCCTGAACAGTGTCAACACAGCATTTGCATCGGAGGGAACCATCCCAGTGCATTGCCTTCCAAGACTCTTCTGGGGCATCACCTTATTTCTCAGCTTCAGCTCTTTGCTGCTTTGCAAAATTTCCTGCAGCAATTCTCATCAAGCAAACCTGCCTTAAATATGATCATTTAAATAGATTTAATTGCTCTTTTTTAGCCCTGGAACAAAGACAAAAACAGCATCCACATCACACATGTCATACCCATCAAGTTGCAAACACATCAGCAGAGCAAAGCAGAGCAGTTTGCTTTCAAATTTTCACTTACATATTTGTATAAAAATAGAGCCTTCAGGAACAACAAAATATGCCTGGAATTGAAGTGTTGCAATTAAGGTCTCATTCACACTAACATTTGGGATAGCATTAAAAAATAGTTTAACTGACTGCATTCAAGCCCCGTTAGGTGGTTGCATTCACTTTCGGGATCCCATCCACTGGGGACTTCAGAGCTCCTTTTTTTTTCTGATGTGGTTACCAAAGAGTGGAATATTTCCAGCGTGACCAAAACTTAGTCATGCCTCAGTAACTTAACTCAGATTCCACGTCTTCAAGCCTGCAAGGGGTCTGAAGGACACACTTCTATCCATGCCGTCTGTAAAACGTAATTTAAACCTGTTCTCCTGATCTCCTTGGATGCTGAGGTGCACATACATCACCTACCCTGCTTATATGCGTTGTGTTGTCCAATGGATCATAAAACCTCGGAGTGTTGCCATCCAGTTAAGAGAGCCTAGCCATACGGGAATTTTCCTTTACAAAAACCTCTCTGGCATTAACGCAGTGGAACTTGTACTCTCCCTACCTTCAAAACCGAGGCTCTCAAGGAGCCACTTAATATGAGAAACAGGGGCACGAGCGCTATCTACTTTTACGATGGAAGGCGATCGGCGTGTGAAAGGTCTGCGTGATGTGGTGACGGCAGCGGGAGGAGACGGGGCTGAGTGACTCAAGCTTTCCTTCCAGGCCCCCGTTACCGTGAGGGCTCCCAAGGGCTCTTCTCCTGCTATAAGATAGCGCAGTTCTTTCCACTGACGTGGAGTTATGTCCAGCTCCATGAAAACTGAGCTTGTTCCTTGATTTGCTCCTCTCTGAACATCAGGTGAGTTACGGAGGGGCAGAAAGGGAAAAAGAAAGAAAAAAAAAAAAAGGCATTTCCTATCCTCTTCATCTCACTGCCCAAAAACCAGTGGCAAAATCCAAATCCTGCAAGTAGCTTCCTGATGAGTTATGGCGACAAAACCCCAAAAGAAAAAATGAAACAGAAAGCAGAATATCGGTCTGAATATGATCCAAAGATTTTAGTTTCCACCCACACTTTCCCCTTTCTCTAACCTAGGTCCAGGTTTCCCTCATAACTGGAAAGGTTGTGCTACTTATCGGGGCTTGGAAGAACCATTTTCTGTAGTTAGAAGGCTAAGCAGGTCAAGAGGTAATAGATTAAAATGAGATTCTTCTCAGCATTGTAACACCTTCCCAGCCAGCAGATCTTCACGACTGTCCTTGGAGCCTCTCTAGGTTGCTATAAGAAAGTGGCTTGCTTTTTAAACCCCCAGTCCTATGGAGGCAAAGCAAATAAGAGGCTGAAGCAGATGCAATGTGTTAACAAAACTTTGCATTATCACACGCAGAGTTGTGCGTTATACCAGTGCCATCGGGGACACCGCCTGTAAACAGCTCCGTTCTACCAGTGTAAAGCCAATCCAGCTTGATACAGCAGTTGGCGTAAAAGAAAGCAAAAATAAATAAATTTAAAAACCCTGCAGCCTATTCTTACAATTTCAGGATGAGTTTCATGGGCCACTGGTTTTGAAAAGTGTGTGTGTGTTTGTGGGAAGTGAGGTATGGAGAGGGATGAGTGTTTTTATAGCTGAGCGCAACAGAGGGGGATTTTGAGAAACAGAAGATGTGATCCCATAGAGGATTAAGCAGAGCAATTTTTACACACAGAAAGTGTTGGAAGGATGAACCATAAAGAGGGAGGATTTAGTAAGTTACACTAACACCCTCTCCAAGATTAACTGCTTAAAGGCTAGTGGCAAACAAGTTTTCTCCTTGCTGCATGAAATGTGCACCACTTCAACATCCAACAGGAGCAGACTCCAAAGGAGACATCCACAACCAGTCAGACTGATTCTAACATTTTGGGGAAGAACTGTGCATGTGACAGGTCCCTTTAAAGCTCTAATCAGTCCCTTGGAGAGCACATTTTTCTGGAGCATAATATGTTCCTTGTGTGTGGCACGCCAGCACCCAACCCACAATATTTTTTCCACGAAGATGGTGTTATTTGGGAGTATTCTCTCGGGAAGCCTAGCACTGCAGACCCAGCGTGTACCAGAAATCCCCTCTTTCTCAGCACCCTCGTCCAGCCTCATGCCTCCCATCCCCTGTTGCTCTGCTTCTCCAGCTCCTTGCACTCTCGCGCCTTTATCTCGTTAGCCAACTTGCTCTATCTGCCCACGGAATTCTCCGCCTGATGAAAACCTCCTGCGCACGGCTCTTCCTGGTCTCAGCGCCCGTCTGCTGTCAGACATGTAGACATAATATGGTCTGAGAAGATCAATTTCTTCTTTGAGGTCCAGTCTTATCTCCCAGACAGTGGTTTACGCAGTGGATTCCCTGGGGAATTTTCCTCTTTGCACATGGAGCGGTTCCCTTGGCCAAAAGCTAATGAACATGGCACGTCTCCAAGCTGCACCATAAAGGCAGGCAGGAAGGATGCACACCCAGGCGGGCTTCTCACACACTCAGAAAGCTGCTTTGAAGCACAGAGAGAAGCTTCGCCGCTGGTGCAGCTCCCCTCCCAACTGGGGGAAATACTCCAGTCCCCCAGTGAGGATATTACATAGACGGATTGGCTTTTTTCCCTTTGATATTCAGTGTCTCAAAGGTGAACTGGGGCATTTCATAGATGAAGTCCAAGGTTCTATATCTCTCCCCCAGCAGCAACATCCCATTATCACCAGACCCTCAGCTCTGTTCCTGTTGTGGGTGGTGTTAATGACCCCCTGGCCCCTGTACTAGAAGCATCAGTGATGAGCTCCCCAGTCTCCAGGGAGGGGAAGCAGAGAGGTTGTAAAAACTTGGGGTGCTTTGTTCCATTCTTTGGAGGTGTCAGCCCTTTCCACAGGCTCCCCATGCCTTTGGGGGCTCAAGGGTGAAATTTGGATTCCAGTTGCTTGTGGCTCTTTCCCCCACGCTGAGGAAGGATGGTCTTTGCAGCCCCACCAGGGAAACCAGCACCCTGTGTTTTGTAGGAAGCAGCATAAGCTGGAAAGTTCAGACCAGACACAGACCTCTTCCAATTTGGAAATATCCACGTCTGGGATTTGATTAAGGGTCATTTCGTGCTATTAGCTGCCTGTGGCCGTACTGATACATGCCGGGAGATGAGCTAGCCACCCCAACAGTCCCCAGGACTGTGGGCATAGCTCACAGGGCAGCAGAGTGGCCCAGCAGTGGTTTCTGTGCAGTCCCTGGGGTCACTGGCATGGGGCTGTCCCACCAAGGACCAGGTGGAACAGCCAGGGCCATCAGCTGCACCACCAGGGACTTTCAGAGCACTGGAGCCAAAGCCACCAGCTACGAGCTGTATTAGCTTCTCTCACCTATTTCTGCACGCCCCAAGCCCAATAGCTGGGGCACACACTCTCCTTTTACACCACTCCACACAAGACCATACGTCCTCCCTTCCTGACAAAGAGCTGGGTGCTGGTGTCCAGCCCCACCACCATGCTCCCTGGGGAGCCTGGGCAGAGCCGCCAGCTGCTGCAGCAAAGACACATTTTGGAGGTTCTTCCTCCTGCTACCTGCCCCAGCACGCCCTGCAAAATGACCTCCAGACCCTAGCTCAAACTACCAGTGCCTTCCCCCTTTCCAGAAAATATGCCTGTTTCCTCAGGAGTTCAGCTGCAGAGACAATTTTTTCCCAGTTTTCCTCTAGAGGGACCCTTACCTTGATTTTAGTTTTATTAACTCTGATTAAAACACATTTAACTACAAAGAAGCCTCGCTAAAACCAAGCTGCTAAGCCTGCAGAGACAGTGCTACTGTCACTGTTCTTACTACAGACTGTCCCAAAACAAAGAGGAGTCCTGGATGTGCAAGGAAGCAGGACAAGACTCCTGTAGAGCAACTAGTAAATTTTACTGAACCATACAAAACAAATATATTAGTGCATTTAGTCTTAAATGTAATTAAATGTTTCAGTAGCAAATTAAGTGAAGAAAACAAATCAACCACATGTTTTCAGATACTGGGTACATAAATATTAAATCATTATAAAAGGCATATGAAGAGGAAAATGCAAACATTATGCAGATTTTAATTTCCTCAATTATTCCTAATTCCCCCTGAGCCCTACATTCATTCTCAGTGATTGCAGACAGACTAATCACTCAAAGCAGGACACCATTTAATAAGACGCAGCAGCTGAAACGCGGGGTTTGTCGCTGGCCCCTTGTTGGCACTGTCAACACGGTGGCACTGTCGTCTCGATCAAGCTGCTGGGCTGTGTGCGCAGGTACGTAGGTGATGTGCTTTTCGCTCTGCTCTGCAGTCTATCTGGGAAGATCTATCCATCAGCATCTGCCTCCTAAAGCCTACAGAGATCTATTTATGTAACTCCCTCTCTGGAGGAAAGGTGCTGGGAAAGCAGCCAACAATAAATGCAGTGGGTGTGGGAAAATGAAAAATAAGCAAGCAGAAATACTACATAAAAGAATGACCATATGGTTTAAGCCACAAGCTATATAAGTCACAGCTATAAAGTTGGGCCTGATAACAGATCCAGCAGAGTAGGTGCGTAGGGCCAGAAGCTCGGCCGAGAGGGTCCCGGTGGGGGGTCAGGTGCGAGCTCAGAGCCCTCCGCTGAGCACAAAAAGCAGTTGCCTATCCCCCAGCCATCCCCAGGGCTGCTTTGCCCATCCGTAGACAACATCCTGCAGCCAGCATCTGCCTGCATGGCATCAGTTCACTGGCCGCAGTGAGGAGAGAAAAAACAAATAGCACTCGGGCCTGTACACTGCTCCGCTTTGAGGGCTGATGCTGAGCAGGCCGAGGTATCACGTAAAGCATAGGCCAGGACAGACTTTAACAGGCAACAACTGCATTTCAAAAAGCAAACGAAGATCTGCTAGCCTAGTGTAGGAGGTGCTCCAGCTTGTGGATACCTGGTTTTTGACACCATAGTGCCTTTCGGGGGGGTGGAAAACACCCACAGAAACCAATGCGGGAATGAGGCAGTCCATAGCAGGCACATCTAACATGGATGGTGCCATCAGTCACTTTGGAGAAAGGGAGTCATGTCTTAACCTGCGCCCAGAGGAAACCAGGAAGATTATCTTACTTTTAAAGCCAATGCCTTAATTAATTAATTAGTTCCAGCATGCCAATCCTCCAGCCTGGTGGTGAGAGGGACTCTGGGGATAACAATGACTAGTTTTGGCGTGGAGGGGTCAGCTGCTTGAAAGGAGAAAACACTTTTTTTTTTTTCACACAAGGCAAGGAGCTGAGATGCTGTGAAAATCCCACCTGAGCTACAGCAGGATGGGAGGCACTGACCCAGAAGCACCAGTTCCCCTCCACTGACTGCAAAGGGAGCTCGGATGTGGACTTAAGGTGAATCCCATGTCTTCACGGAGGAGCACTGCCCCAAAGCGCTCACCCTGTGGTGTGGAGAAGTCCCGGTGGCACAGGCCTATCCCTCACACGAGACATCTCTCTATCACCTCACGCTGTATTACAAAACAGACCCATATCGTCACCTCATCCTTCATCCCACAGAACTCAGGGTTGAAGTCCCTCCGAAAATCCACCTCGCTGTACCAGGAAGGCTCTGTCAGTCAGCTCAGACAGAAGCTTTGGCAGAGGGCAGCTCAGTAGCGGTGCTGGAGGTGAGCACGACGTGGACAGACACCACCACACACCCCAGCACGTTCGGCGAGGTAGCACGAAGAGGATGGACAGGAGACATTTTCGTTGTGCCTGTTTGCACCCATGGGAACAGCGTGTATACGCAAGTGGTTTATCCTCTAAAAGCTTCCTGTGGCAACTGGCAGCCAGATAGTTTGGCAGATGATAACAAAACGCGCACGGGGCAGATAGGCCTCAAGGGCACTGCTCTATGTACAGCACAGTTCGGTGCTGTCTGCGGGGCGATACCGCATTGGAAAGGAATGAAGAAGCTGAAGAAATAGCTCACCAAACTGAGAAAAGGGGTGACAGACAAAACGACTGCCACGACACAAAGGTCATTTCTCCTCCTGCCACCCCCACAAGCGAGCTTTAAAAACGGGTGCAAGCCATAGCAGCAATTTCTGAAGCAAGCAGCTTTGCCCCTTGCAAAGATGGATCAGAGAATGGAAGCCTGGGACTGATGCAACCATTATATATGACCGTCAAACCAATACTCCCCAGTGTATTTTTTGCAAGCCTTTTTTTTTTTTCCTTTCATATGTCCTCTTTTTGCCAGCAAAGGCTTCTTATTTGCAGGATTAAGTGCAATTCTTGCTGGATACTTTTTCAGCAGGAAATGGAATTTTTAGTTGTGGTTGTTCAGTTCTATTTTTCCTCTAAAAGCGATTGTTTCCCAGACAAAATTTCAACTTTTCATTAAAAAGAAAAAAAAAAATCCTTAAACCCAAAGTGTTTTAGTGTTTTTGGTCCAAATCCAGTTGAAACTCAGCGTAGTTTGAATATTATCCTCTCTGAGCTGGCCTTCCCTATTTTAAACTACCTTTTCCCCAGTGCAGGGTGACTTTGTACATAAGGAGACGTTGACACACCCTGCAAGATGAGGCATAGCTGAGGTGCCCAGCCCCTAACAGAAAAGTGAGACACCATAGCCCCAGCACTGTATATTTATTAGCACATTAATTGCCATGAAGCATCGATAACCTATGCTGGAAAGCAGAGTTGTCATTTGCAGCTGAAGTTCATCACATTTTGGTTTTTCACACCTATTGAGATTTTCCAGAGAGGAATATGGTGCAGGTGGAGGAGGAAAAAGAAAAAAAAATCATCCCTTTACCTGCCACATCCAAGGGCACATCTGCACCATTTAATGCAGTGCAGCACTTATATTTGTCCCACCAGGGTTCCCGGTAGCACTGACTTGCCTGAGGTGAATTGTGGTGGGGCAGAGGAGGGGAGAGAAACAGATCTGCTTACAGGAGAGATCATCCCAAGTCACCTCCAGGGGCTTGGGGTGGGAGAGGGGTAGGAAGTGGGGCCTGCAAAGGGCCGCCCAGGTGAGGAAGGGCCTGGAGCACCTCTCCTGTGAGCAGAGGCTGGGAGAGCTGGGACTGCTCAGCCTGGAGAAGAGGAGGCTCAGGGGGATCTCACCCAGGGCTGTGAATCCCCGCAGGCAGGGGGCAAAGAGGCCGCAGCCAGGCTCTTTTCAGGGGTGCCCAGCGCCAGGCCAGGGGCAGTGGGCACCAAGGGGCAGGCAGGAGGCTCCCTCTGAGCACCAGGCAGCACTTGTGTGCTGGGCGGGCGGCTGAGCACTGGCCCAGGCTGCCCAGAGAGGCTGCGGGGTCTCCTCCTGGGAGAGCGGCACAAGGCGCCTGGACGGGGTCCTGGGCACCCTGCGCTGGGGGCCCTGCTGGAGCGGGGCTTGGGGCCGGGGGCCTCCAGAGCTCCCTGACAGCCTCAGCCGTGCTGTCACTCTGTGACCAGGATTTCTATATAGACCACTACTGAAGCCCCAACATTCAGCTCATCTCAAAGGTAAAAGGCTGCACAAGGTTTTCTGCCCTTCAGAGGCTGCTGAACCAAAAAGCAGAAAACCAGGATCACTTCTGGCATGGGGTCCCACACATGGCAGCAGAGTGCTTTACCTTTCTGCTGCAAGATTTCATTTCCTGTGCCAAATCCGTGTCAGACATCACGATAAGCCTCTCAACTCTCCTTTTAGAGTTTTCCTTTCAAAAAAAAAAAAAAAGTGTATTTTCTAGGAGGTAGGAAGCTACAGACTGCTGTCTGGTTTGATGTGTGTGTATTTTTAAAAATGAATGAAAAATGTTCTGGATGGATACGGCGTAACAATATGTAAGCCTGAGGCATCAGATGGTTAGAAAGCTGTATTCAGTGTGTGCACAGATGTAATTCACTGCAAGGAATATGTGACACCACACAGCAGTTCAAAGTAGCAGGCTGGTACTAATTACTATGCTCTTAATGACTTCATCCATCAAACCATAACATGTTCTATAATTATACAGCACAGCCATATGACAACCAAATGCCCAGCCACTATTTCATAGGAAATGGTTACACAGCAAAATTCTCTTTTGATTACAAGCAGAAAACTTGAAAAATAACCGGAATTTAAGTCGTATGAACTCCAAAAATGACTTTATTTCACTCTTTTGCAAGGAGAAAAGGTAAACCACTGAGTGTTTGGGAGGAGGGAGATTACATACAGATTAGACAGGGAGGCTCTGGTGGGACTCACCACTTTCCCTTCAGAACTGGGATGTCTACAGTCCATGGCTCAGGCTACTTAAGGACACCTACTGTGCAGACACGTCTTGGCCCAAGAGAGTTGTGCTTCTCCACAAGGACAGTTGGGTGGTGGGAATGGCATCCAACAGTGTCCCAAGCAGGCAGTGGCCTCAGCATCTTCAGAGGGTGCCGTAGGAGGAGGTTGGAGTTTGTCTGGGATGGATCCTGAACTTTCCCACAGCTGTGGCAGGGCCTTCCCAGAGTCTGGACACCATCACCGCTCACATCACCTCCATCTGCACCAGCAAGCTCATGTCTTGGCTCTTTCCCTCTCTAAGACAAACGCACTTGCACCACATCTACCATCCGCAGCCACCCTCCTCCCCAGCAAAACAGCACACTCCACTGCACACACTTCTCCCCTCGGGGAGAGGGCGTGAGACGAAGTCTGCAGCAGATGTTCTTCACACTGCTGCCTGAACTGTGGGAAGATGCTCTGGTGCTAGGGCAGGGGTCCGGCCACAAGTTTTCTGCAGCCTTTTCTTCACTCTCGGAGGAGCCCCCGTCCCTTCATCGCTTCCAGTTGCACAGCAACACCCCGCTCGGCGGTGGAGCACGGATGGAGGTGAGTATAGTTCACCCACTCATCATTTCTGCATGCTGACTTCACCCATTTCCCGTGCACGTCAAAAAAGGTGAGTTTCCCACGTTTTCATTTACTATCTCACCACTGCTTTTCTTCCAGAATCGCTATGGAGGGTGTTATATAGGAACCCAAACAATAACACTATAGATAATACAGAACATATCAGGACAAACTACCTATTCCCAAGCTAATAAACTGTGAAGCTAACACTGTACAGATATCCTGCGACAGACACCTGCAAGCCCTAGAGCTGACTGCTGGCTGGCTGCACGAGGCTGCGGTGGGTCCGGATGCGCTGAGCTCTCCTGTCCTGAACCTGCTGCAAGGAAAATGTTCCCACTTTATAAACCTAACTTGCACATCAAAATTAGAGGGCTGGTCTCCCCAGAGTTCCTCTGTAGAGCTGAATGCATGGAACACTGAATAGGTGATCCTGACACCTTTTTTGTGCATCACGAAGCCATTGACTGCATGTGCATGCATGTTTATGAGATGCACTGGCATGGGAATTTAAAGCACTGTGTTTACTAAATAGCATGAGAAAAACACAGGTTCAGAAAAAAAAAATGTTCAGGAGCAGACCTGAATGCATTAGATGGTGACATCCTACCTCCGTAGGAAATTACTGAACTTTAATGACCAGGTCTTGACCTTAATTTGGGAGAGATGCAATGCCTGGCAAAAGCATAATACAACCCAGCCAGGCAAGCTGAACGAATACTCTCTAGCAAGCATTCAAAAATACAGCTATCTTGTGATGTTTTTCTATGTATCTCATTTATGACCCTTCAGCATCATAAATGCCGCGTATTGGCAGAGCCCTCAGGCATGACACCAGTGTAAGGAATTTTATCAATCAATTGCCAGTTTCATAAATCCACGTTTTTTGCACAGATATTGATGACATTTCAGCAACTTGTCCCAGAGACCTGAGCTCCTGATCCAGGGGTGCAAGCTACTCATCACGTAGAAACAACTGAATGCCTGTAGCAGTTCGAAATAGTGCTTTAATTCCAGGAAAAACAGGAAAAAATATTTTGTTTTTACAAAAGGACAAAATGTACAGTGCCTGTTCCCATTAGGACTTCCTAAATCTTTAGAGTATTTCACAATTCAATTACTGCAGTTCATAAGCATCAAAACAAAACTTTAAAGTGCCCTTATTCTAGTACCAGATAGCGGGAGTATCTATGTCTATGGGGTTTTTGCAAGATTAATACAGTGGCTGAGAAAGACCTACATAAAGCAAACCTACTTCCCCCATTTTTACATTGTACAAGCAATGCTCCCAGCTTGTACTGAATACTCAAAGGTGATTTCATAAAAGGCAACCACAAATCTTGTGCAGTAACATTAACACTTCTCTTGAATAAACACCCCGGAAATATTTTTGTTATGTCCCTACAATGACACCCCCCTTTGCTGTTATTCCAAAAATTCTGCATTGTGTGTGACAGCCAATTGTCATTTTCCAGAAGTGTCAGCAGCTGGCATCTTTGGCTGAGTGCAGTGAGGTCTGATAGTCACCTCGGTGGTCTGTAACAGGAAGCCTTCAGGCTGCTGTCACCAGGGCTTTCTTTCCTATCTCCATGTTGGCAGCGTTACCTACAGAGCTTCTCAAAGTGGCTTGATGATGGCGACCATGCCCTGATTTATTGCCACCTCCCCTCTTGTCCCCTGACTGTCTGGAGCTTTGTCAGGGTGGTTGCACCTCCCAGGGCCTCCTATTTTCCTGTTTGCCAAGTATTTTCTGTTGTCTCAGGGGACATGAGTTGCTGAAGCTCAGTTACCAGAAATGCCTTACACCATTCGGGCTTGCTTACAGAGCCTGTGGGTGCTGGCTGTTTTGTTTTTCTGGTAAAAACACATGGTTCAGCATGACATGAGGCAGCACAGGAGACTCCTGCAGCTCCTGAAAAGGTTTGGTAGTGAAACCTCATCTCAAAAATATTTACTTATTTTTCCCAGAGTTGTTTCCCACCATCATCACCACCACCAAAACGTGCCCTATAAGGGACAGGGCGCTTTTTGAGCCCCATCTTTTGCTGGGCTGTCAAGTGGCCATGTATTTCTACAGGTTGATACCTCATAGCAACTTCTCACCCCTACGCCCACAGATCTTCCTGGTGAGAGATTTTTGTCAGAAGTTTCAATGACTGAAGCCAGCACGTCTTGCCCTCCTACGAGCCGTCCTGTTGATGTGAAAGAGTCGATCAATACATATAAGCTCAGGAAGAATCATCTGCACCTAAAGGAGTGGTTAACCACGGTGACCCATTTCTTCACAGGCACCAAGAGTCATCATCTCACAGCAGGCCACCAGGGCAAGGTGACACGCTGCCACCCCTGACAGCGCAGCTCAGGCAGTGGTGGCTCTGAAAGAAAGGTGAAAAATTGTCCGTGCACTAGGGAAGGCAACGGGCACCTGAGGAGGCACTGCCAGGTGCTCCCAGTTTGCTCCTGTATAAAGAGAAAAGCCCCTGAGAAGGCTGCTTCTGTGGCTATTCTCTAGCCTGAGGAATGTCACACTTAAATAGGGGTTCTCATAGGCTTATCCTGAACCTTGTCCCTTTTTGCACTCTGTGTTTGAACACCAACAACCAGTGCAGGGATGGACTGCCTTAAAATTGGGATGTGACTCCAATCTGCTCCCTGTGTCACCTCACTACAGCGATACGTTGCCTCTGGTTTCCACCAGGCCAAGACAGCCGAGGTTTCATTGCAATGAGGTTTTCATTATGAAAGGTGACTGTTAAGGTCAAGTCCTACATTAGGCAGCAGTTTGTACTTTGTGTTGTGTCATGGGGTTGGCTTTTATCTTTTTTTTTCTTTTTTTTTTTTTTTTTGCCTGTAAGGCCTTGCACACTATTGGAAAATATATAAATATATTCCATTGCCATCTCTTGAGCTGATGCTGGCAATAGGCTGTGACATGAGCTACCTTCTGTACCTCCACAAACCTGGTCTGTGTCCCTGAAAGCTTTACAGGTTGTCCGTCTCTTCCAAGATTTTTATGTTATCTCTGTCAACTGGTCACCTACTCCCACCTTTACCAGCTCTCACTGGATTCATTTATGTGCACTGCAAATTTAATGAATAGATGAACAACGAGAAGAAAGTGTTCACAAATGGTACCTCTAACCTAACATTTATTGCTTCCACTCAAAGAAATCCAATTTATATTAAGTGTTTTTCACGGTTTTGTTTAGTGGGGTTTGGGTTTGTTTTTTAACCCAAAGTAGTCAATCTCTCTGTCCACAAGTAAAGCAGCACACGGTGTCCCTGATGCTGCTAACCTCCACCGTGGTTTTCTATCCAAGGACAGGAGGCAAAGAGTTTCAGAGCACCAAGACAAAAAGGGAGGACCAAGGACAACCGGAAGGAATCACTTCACTCTGTATCTCATATGCATCACAATTTTAGTTCATTGTGGCACTTTCCCATCCCATATAACCACAGAAGTCCAAATATCTCTCATTATGCCCCTGTACAGGGGAGGGTTGTGCCCACTGGAAAGTGCTGTCCCCTCCCATGGCCACAGAGAAGAGAAAGGGTCAGTGGTGTGCAGAACTCCTCAGGAGCTGACCCCAGCCAAGCCTCATTGAGAGGCACCACAAGAAGCATCAGACACAGAGACCAAATGCACTGCCATATCCTGCTGCCTTCAGAAAGCTAACCCCTGAGTGGTCACCACAGGATGTCCAACGCTTTAAAATATTCTGCACTTTCCTCTTCACACCTCACTCCTTGTTATAATCTCCATGACAATTAATCCTCTTGCACCAGTGACCACCTCAACCACACTGCTGACGTGTAGCCCTCTTTGCACTTGGCTCTTCTTTCTTTTCCTGCACCAACAAACAAGGCTTCCCCCTAAAATCTCATGAGGAGACAACATGTTAGGCACATTTGTCAGCTCCTACTGCCTCCCCAAGGTTACCGCAAATGCCACCTGCCACCTGCCCAGGTCCAGAGTGAGGGAAAGGCTCAGCAGAAGAGCCTATGGTGGAACAAGTGAGGTAGGCCATGAGTTGGACCAAGGAGGCAGAAAATGACTCACTAGTCAAAATGGATGTTGCTTTTTTTTTAGCCTTTCAAAAGGAAGCGTAGGGGAAGTGCTTTCATGCTTACAGCTAGTCCTGAAGAAGGGCACCGTAGCATTCTATCCACCAAGAGATTACTTTGTTCTCAATATCACTACCCAAAGAAGAATCAAACACACACGGTACCATGGCATAGAGAAATCACCCTCTATAAAAAGTCTATTTTGTAATAGCTGACCGTGTATTACCTTTCCTGCTTTTGGGAGATGAAGAAAAGGGAGCTCATCACCAGCCACACTATCTCTAGCATGAAAAGCCAACATGCAGGTGATATTTCACTCCACTTATGAGTAAACTTGGCAATTCGCAATACTGTCTGACACAGGAGGACATGAAAGCATTTTGGAGGAAGTCCATGGAATGGACTTAGGGGAGGGACTTTTTAAAGACTAAAAGCAATAGGCTTTTGCACTTTTAATAGGGCAAACCTTCAACATTGGATGAAGGACAGGTATAACGGTGTGTGTGTGTGCATATCATTTTAGAAAGCAACAAATAACCCCATTATGATACTTAGCAAGTCTTGCAGGAGCAGTTTTATTTGTTGCTTGGTTAAATATTTACGTGTTTGGCTGTCATAGCTGTACCAATAAGCAGTATGCTGTCTCCAAAAGGGGTTGTCTGCATGAAACTGCACAGCAGAGCACATGCAATTTGCAGGGTCAGCTTCTTAAACAGAGCCAGGACTGTCCATTGCCCATAAAGCCAAAACATGAAAATCACAAGGAAGGAGAAACATACATGAAAGTGTCCAAGCCGTGGAGGCTACACGTCATGTCTGAGCTGCCATGTAGTGACAACACATCCATCTACTCACCTTCCTTAGAGAAGTGCAGTCCGTATTAGAGATCAAAGGCAGCCACCTTGTGCCAGAGGCCCACTGTGTCTGCCAAACTAGCAGTAGGCAGTGCATTTAAACCAACAGCGGCAGGGAACAGGCTGTTGTATCATGGGGCAGCTCTGCATGCAGGGAAGCCCACACGCACCTCCAGCCTCTTCCTCAAGGGGAGAGACAAAGGGTAAGAGTGTTCCCATAGAAAATCAGAAGATAAACACTGAAACCCAAGCCTGATACCCTTTGCAGTGGGTGCACAGAAACCAAGATAGCACTCAGGGTGTGTACGGGGTTTATGTGGCAAGGTTTTGGTAGAGGGGCCTGCAGGCGTGGCTTCTGTGAGAAGAACCCAAAACCTGCCCCATGTTGGGTGAGGGCTAGTTTCAGCCACCTACAAAGGGACCCGCCTGGGCAGGGCAGAGCCAATAAGCAATGTTATTTACACCTCTGTGAGAGCAGATTTAGGAAAGGGAGAAGAAAACCTGCTGTGCAACAGCAGCTGGGAGAGCAAGGAGTGGGAACCAGCCCTGCAAACCCCCAGGTCAGTGCAGAAGGAGGGCAGGAGGTGCCCCAGGCAGGCAGCAGCAGTTCCCCTGCGGCCTGTGCAGAGGCCCCTGGTGGAGCAGGCTGTCCCCCTGCAGCCCATGGGTCCCACACGGAGCAGATCTCCACGCTGCAGCCCGTGGAGGAGCCCCCGGTGGAGCAGGTGGATGTGGCCTGGAGGAGGCTGCGGCCCGTGGAGAGCCCCCGCAGGAGCAGGCCCCGGGCCGGAGCTGCAGCCCGTGGAGAGGAGCCCACGCAGGAGCAGGGGGTCTGGGGGGAGCTGCCGCCCGTGGGGGACCCGTGCTGGAGCAGTTTGCTCCTGGGGGATGGACCCCGTGGTACGGAGCCGTGTGGGAGCAGTTCTTGGAGAGCTGCTGCCTGTGGGCAGCCCCCGCAGGCTCAGTTTGGGAAGGACGGCATGCCGTGGGAGGGACCCCGCGTGGAGCAGGGGCAGAGAGTGACCGTGAAGGAGCGGTGGAGACGAAGTGCTATACAGACTGACCGCAGCCCCCATTCCCCGTTCCCCTGCGTCACTCGTGGGGAGGAGGATGTAGAAAACAGTGGATGGGGCGAAGGTGGTTTTAGTTTGTTTTGAGTTTCACAGCTGCCCAACTGGGTAAAACCAGCACAGGGTGATGTATCTGGCTTGTCTTTGACATGACTATCAGTGAGAAGAACAACGAAGCTGGGCAGATAAATCCTACACAAGCCTCTAAACACCAGAAAATGCTAGCAACCTCCCTTGCTTCTATGGCATGAAGAAAGGCCAATGCAGCTCTTGCTTTTTGGTATTTGTTCATGGCTCCTGGGATGGTCCCTCTTTCCTTGCCTTCCTGCCTCAGGGGAGTCTCCTTTCTGCCCCATCTCAAAGACGCGAAGCCTCATTGTCTTGTGCAGGCCTATGGCTGGCAAGAAGTAGCTGTAGCTACTGTTCCCTGTTTGCAAAGGTCCAAAGGACATTTTAAGGAAAATAGTGGGTGTCCTGCACATTAGACAATGGTTCTTTCCAGTGTATTTGTCACAGGAAATGGTATCATCCAACAAAGAGGGAATGAGGCCAAAACTCAGCAGACCTGAACTCCACAATTACTTTACTAAAAATCAAACATCCTCAACTCTCGAGCCCAGTTTCTTTGTCTATGAACTGTGACTCATGACTTCAAGCGTTTAAAATGTTTTGAATGCTGTTAATGAAAGGTGACACAAAGGAAGGGTTTTGCTGTTCTTATATCCAAATCATTACACACTTTTTTTCCTTGAGCAGTTCTTTGAAATTTACACATTTGCTAGACTCCATTCAGTAACACCAGAGTGGGTTACCAGGGAACTAATCATGCAAACTTCAATGAGAAGAAGGCAGAGAACCTACTGCAATAAAACACATCAGGAAAAAAAAGAGGGGATTTTTTTTTTCTGACTCAGTTACTTATGAAAGAATGTGGGGTGGTGTGCGGGGGATCCGAGGATAGAAAAAAGTGATCATGAGATGTTAATATCCCTTCTGAATAGGATTAGCACAATGGCATCTCATCTATTTGAGGCTGTGGGCAAGTGCAGATTCTGAAGAAACTGGAACCACAGAAAGCTGATTTGTTTTTGAAAATTTTAAAACCCTTGCCTGGAAATAACTTTTTTTTTCTTCTTTTTGGCATTAACCTGGTCTCATATTCAATGCTTCAATGAAATTTATTACTGAAGGATCTCAATGCCAGCTCCTTGTGGTTCACAGCATAACACCTAGGTAAGGAGCTGTGTGCTCAGCTGACTTCAGAATGGGTGAC
The DNA here is from genome assembly GCF_964211835.1 of Anser anser. Classification (NCBI taxonomy): domain Eukaryota; kingdom Metazoa; phylum Chordata; class Aves; order Anseriformes; family Anatidae; genus Anser; species Anser anser. Next base: position 183,726,360 of record NC_139720.1, on the reverse strand, counting down.
TTGGAATTTTTTCAGTTCAGTCGTTTTATTCTTTTTACAGTTCTCTGTTCTCATCTCCTCCCCTCAGCGTATTTCCTGTTTCCTCATCCTGTAATAGTTATGTACACTTAAACGGTGGATCAAACACCTTTCTGAGCTGTTGTTGTCAAGTTTTATTAATATTTCCCACATTGTTTCCTGTTTTCATGCTGATACCCCACCAAAGGTCTGTACAAGTGAGCAATGTAGCTGGCCAATTCCTACCCTGAGCTGCTAGCAGATCATTCCCTTCATAAAGCATTAACAATCACAAAAAATATTAATATGAAGTTGCTGCAGCCATAAACTCAGAAGACGTTAAAGGAATCATTTCACCCACCAGCAGAGTTCAGCCAGCTTTGAGGGAGATGCAATAAACTACAAATATAGCAAGGCTGGACGTGGACTTAGGCCAGGGAGCAACAAAAGATGTTGCATGTGCGTGAAAATGCTTAGGAGCTGTACATTGGTAGAAAGTCTGTTCCTAGCCTGGTGTGGGCATGATGCCTCTCCCAGAAAAATGGCAAAAAACATCATCTTCTTCCTGCAGGCTGCAGCACCTCAATACCAACTCCCATTCCTGAGGTTAAACTTCCCACAGCGCAGTGTCCCACAGCGCGCTGAAAACAGGCACTAACAAATTTAGGAGAATAAATACAGTTTCCATCAACTTCAAAGCAGCAACTATAAGAACAAGCCTTCTGCTTGCATGCATAAAGGTCTATTAATATAATCTTTCGCATGCAAGACGCCCAAGTCTATAGGAATATAATGCCTTAGGAAAACTGAATGACTAAGCACCAAACAGTGACTCTATGGAGCTTTCTACATTGCTCTCCCATGTAAGCTCCCTGAAAAATAGAGCAATATTTCTCTACGGAAATACAAATTATGTGTGTCAGTAAGAAGGAACAAATCAAGTGCTTTGTGTTAGCCAGCAATATTAAAAGCAGCGGACACATCAAGGCACATTCAGAATATGTCAGACAGTGACTGAAAGCAGTAGGAAAAAAGCCTACGTTCTCCCACATCAAGCTTCAACAGGGTTTGAGGGAGAGGAGTGGAGCTTTAAATGGTTTGAGGCTTAAAAAGAAGCCAAATCACAAGAGAAAGCGATTTCAGATCCAGTATGTCTCTGCTTCTAACCAGAAGCCTGTGTAAAAAAGGAACAGAGAACTGTGTTTTTCACAATTTTCTCTTGTGGTGTTTTGCTGAGGCTGTTACTTCACAGGATGTTCTATTGTCTTCATTGCGATGATGCGCAGAAATACCCTGCAAGCCACTGTGGGCTCTGATACAGTGCCTGGTGACATGAAAGGAGTTTTTGCTTTAAAGACGGGCAGACTGAAAATCAGTATCTGAGAGCTTCGCCACCCACACCTGGCAGGCAACCTCAGTGAGGTTTTAACATAAAGAAGAAAAAGCACTAAGCCCACTGCAGCCAGGATGGCGTCTGTTAGACTCCTGAAGTGCTCTTATTCTGGTCTGGGGACAAAGTTTGAGCAAGATTAGCCATTGGAAACTGAAATTCAGCCCTGGGAATTCTCCATGGCTTTCTGCTTCTGTGACATAGCTCTTAATTCTTCCTCTCTCTGAAGACCTCCTCTGGCTTTGTGATGCAGACAATTTGCCCTGAATTTATAGTAATGCCATCTCTAGTCATTCAAAATTCATGGGTCAGATCCCCTAAGTTGTACCTTTTGGTTCAATAAATCTTGAGATTCAATAATAATTGTTCTTTGTTGTTGTTGTTGTTTCTGAGGTGCTTTCAAAGAGCCGGGGGGATGGAAAGAGGACCATTGACTTTTCAAGCCTTTATTTACTGTGCTGGAGCCAAGCTATTTTTCCAAAAACATTCACAGCTGGAATTGCCATGTAGTCCAGGGCTGGGACTGCAAGAGAAGGCAGTAAAGCTTTTTGGGGAAAGTTGTCAACACAGACCTGGGACTCCAGAAAGAGCAGCAGCAATCATGTTTCTGCTCTGATGACCTGAAATGAAGGTCCAGCATCAGAGGGAAGGAAAGCCAGACCTTGTACCACAGAAAACAAGACATCTTTGTGCTCCTTAAGCTAACGGGCACCAGGATTTCCCCATTTCCCATGAGGAAAAGCCCTGAAACAGTGGTAGGTAGAGATGGGACAGGGCAAATGTCCCACCTGGGGCTATGCCGCAAGAGGAGGAGCAGACCTGGGAGTACTTACCTCTGCCAAGACCTGCGGCCACTGACTGTCAGTCTACACACCCATAGGCATTGGCAGCTTGGGTCAAAATTGACATTTCAACCCGATGACACTGGGGAGGTAAGAGCAGCAAGCCCTGCTCATGCCAGGCTCTCTCTTGAGCCAAAACCAAAAGGCTCTTGCAGAGAGAAACTTCAATAGTGCCTTTAAGACCCAAATGAACCTCCACAGATACATTTTTCTCCCCACAAGCTGGCCCACGAGTTGGATGGGGTGAATCCTGCCCAGAGTTTCCCCACTGTGCAGGACCCTGAGCTGCACCTGGGCAGCCCAGGAGGGAGCCCAGGGCCCCCCACGCTTCACAGAGACCTGCAGCATGCAGCTGGCAGGGTGGATGGGGGTGCCAGGGATTCTGGATCTGAGAGAGAGCTCAAACTTCTGCATTAACAACAGTGTCCCCATAACACAGTGCTCCACTGCTCTCTTTAGCACCCATGGAGAGGAAGCAGCCCACCTGCAGGTGACGAAGACCACCCAGACCCATCCATCACCATCCAGACCCATCCATCACCATCCAGACCCATCCATCAGTGTCATGCCGAATGTGCTTCTCCTGATGCGAATCTCTCCTGCAGAGTGCTGCTCCCGTAGGCATCCCCACCAACCCACTGACTTTCATTTCCACACCGGGCTTCTGAGTGCTGGAGCTTCCTTAGCTCAAGCTGCCCTTCCTTGGCGGGTCTTTCCCAAAAGCCACTCAGCTCAGCAGGTTCCTGCAGCCGAGGAGCCATCCCTCACCCAGGACGGTCCCCATGGTGGGATGGGATCAGCAGGGCTTCCCCTCCCCAGCTATTGCAGCCAGTGCAGGGTTTGTCCCAGCTCTCAAACGCCTGCAGGGCTGTGTGTTTTGCAAATAACTAGTGGTGCATATCCCATATGAGCTCTGGGGTTCGTGTGCCTGCCCTTCTCGTCAGTCATGCCTGTGTGTGCTACAGCTTGAGCAGGTTGAGGACACTAAATGTACAGCAAACCTCTCAAAGAGGGGTGAGACAAACCAAAGCAATGCCTGTGTGTGAGCAAGCTTGCCTTCAGTTTTTAGGCAGCTGCGTTTTGCAAGGGGGGTTGAAGGTGTGGGGGGAGGTTAGTCTGTGTCATAAAATGTCAGTAAGCTTTTTGTACTACCACCAGAAAAATGTCTTTTGGGTTTTTTTTACACCTACAGAGTCTTAAACGTTGTCTTTTAGACGCCCCAAAAATTCCCCTTAGCACTTTTATCATTCAGCATCACTCCAGAGTTTAGTCACCCAAACCATACCCTTTTCCAGTGTTAGATAAATTGCATCTTGAAAACAGCACAGACACAAATATCACATCGTCCTAGAGCTGAGCCACATGTGAAATCTCTATCCTGTTTTTCTACAGAGATGAGTAAGATTTTCCTGTGTAATTAATATACAATATCTTTCTGTGTATTTGTGTAAATATATAGAGCAAAGATACCACTGTAAAGATAACAATTTGCCAAAGCACTTCTTTGCATTCTTTCAAATGTGGTTGCTTTACTTGCAGTTTACTGTGTTTTAGTCATGTTTTCACATTTGAAGAATTTTCACCGAAAATAGACCTTGTACTAATAACAGAACCAGACATAAAACTCATAGTAATAAGTAGTAGCAGTAAACATCAGATTTACTATTTAATATTTACGTATCAATGTAATGGAGTATTTAAGCAAAAATGAATGAATTGTAGTATTTAATGAGGTTAAAATACGTACTTTAAGTTCCTTGCATATTTTTAACAGTAATTATCATTGGTGTATACTTTATGGCAGATTTTGCCACTTTCAGGCATGTTACCCTCTTAAAGGCAACAGATCTCCTCCTTTAAGTATGCATGTTATGAGGATAAGGCTGCAAATTTTCTAAAAACAGAAATGAAGAATAGTTTACAAAGACATGAAGTCCTGACTGAAAGAAGTTTATGTTCCTGGCTGTTTTGAGCCAACTTTCTATCGTTCTTTATCCGATTGCCGCTGCAGAGATTTGGGAACTCTGTCAGTCGTGGGTTCAGTCCTTATTTAATAACCCAACAACTAACCTAAAATGATGGGGCAGACCAAAATGTTAGAGCAAATGTTTAAAAACTACGGAATAGGAAAAGTGTTGCTATATGATAAGTTTAAAGGTTGGACCTTCTGGAATGGATGTTCTTCTCTTCAAATTCTCACTGAAGCCCAAGCAGCAAACAGGGGGCACAGGAAGACCATACTATGCAGAAATACAGACAACCAGCTCTGTCTGCTCCTGTTGATTTTGGACAGGAGGCATTTGTCTGAATGCATCCATTTATACCGGCAGGCATTTTTGTGTGACTTTTTCTTGGGCTGCCCAGATTTTTAAAGCAGCATCCCGAGCGCTGCAGCAGGGAAGGCGGCGGGGAGGCTCTTGGCTCTTGCTGGCCACGCTCGGATGATGAGATACCAACCCAGCTCCACTCCTTTGAGTACGCCCAGCGTGGGCCTTCCTCCTCTTCCTTCCCCCTTTCAGCCAGCCCGTGTGCCTCCCAGCTCAGAGTTTTCATATTCAAAATAAGGCTGCTTGCAATCACAGCTGCAGCTGCAGGCCCTGTGACACCTGCCCCCCGCAGTGCCAGCCCTTCCCTTTCTCTCCTCGGGGTGGCCTTCTGCGAAGCCGTGCACCCTAGTGATGTACCCCAATGTCCGTGGTCCCCCTTTGCTAGCTGTAGAGCACATTAAGGTGGGAAAATTCATCAGGTACAGCTTTCTCTCCTGAGATCCGCTGGATCCAGCCACCCATTTCAGAAAGGGCAAACCTAAACATTTCCTTTTCCCCTGCTCCCTCCCTCCTGTCTCGGCACAGCCTGATCCTGGGAGCAAGGGACTGGATGTGCATGGGTATGGCGCAAATGTCTTCTGATCGAGCAGCATCTGTCCTACTTGCTCCACGTGGTCAGATGTGCCTGTGTCATACAGAAACTAGGTTAAATAAAAGGGGTGTAGCTCGGTGAACCTTTATTTTTGGTGTTGTTTTGTACATTCTGGGTCAAAACGTAAAGGTTTGGGTCAGTTCTGGCCCAGACAGGAATAGGTCCGTGGGAGGTTTGTCTGAGTAAGAGCAATGGCAGGAATTTGGGATTTGGACTGGTGTGAAGGGAAAAAAGTACCAGCACTGAAAATACCACAGACTCACAGAACGGCTGAGGTCAGAAGGGAGCTCTGGAGGTCACCAGCCCCAAGCCCTGCTCCAGCGGGGTCCCCCAAGAGCAGGGTGCCCAGGACCCCGTCCAGGAGCCTTGTGATGCTCTCCCAGGAGGAGATCCCACAACTAAGCATCATCACTCTAACAGTGCTGGTGTGCAGGTGTTTTATCGTGTTTTTAACTGCCACAGCAAAGCAAACCTGCCCAAAGGGGTGTGTTAGAGCCTCAAGCTTGACAGCTGCTGACACCTCACCTTTGCAGTCGTCTCCCTTTCTGGCCTAGACACTGCACTGCTCTGACTAAATAAATAAATAGATAAATAAATAAATAAATTTCAAATAAAATCTAATTTACCACCTAGTAAAGGCAGGTGAGTGCCCCAGGTGCCACGTGTGATATCCCCACCACTGGGTCAGGCATGATCCCCACCCGTCGCCTTCAGCATCCCTGGGCAGAGGTGGCTCTGGCATCGCCAGATGTGCCCAAGGACAGGGACCGCGTTCCCCAAAGCCACTTTTAGCAACCCTTACGGGCACGACAGTATTAAAAATACCATTGCGTACAAAAATGTGGGAGAGCCCTGAGCGAGCTGAAGCGTAACTGCGGGCACGTTATTAATGACTTACTCCTACGCGGGCCAGATCTTACTCAGCAAACACGCAGCGCCTGCACGAGCAGCTCAGCACAGCAAGGGTGAGACAAAGCGCTTTATTTCTTACGGCAAGGCGAGGGTAAGCAGCTCTCTGTCCTGATCTCGGAGCTGTCAGCTCGGTGATCACGATTTGTGTTGGGAGAAGGGGAGAGGGGGCTCGTGCAGCCTCGGTCTGTATGAAAGGGGAATATTTCCCTGCGAAAAGCACCCTGAAGTTTAACCAAACAGAACTTAATCTAAAAATCTTGCAGCCTTCGGAGCCAGGCTGCGATCACTAAAGGTTATTATCGGGATCTGCCTTTTTTTTTTTTTTTTTCATTTTTCAGATCATCAGGAAAGACTCTTCCACCAAAACTCAGGTGGTGGCTATGTGCTGGGACAGTGTGCTGGTTTCTGTTGTTTGTAAATTCAGGTTTTGTTACAGATGGGCTATTTAAACGCTGCTGTCCATGTTGTTTGGCAGTGTTTTGGTGAGGTGTGTGGGTTTTCACCTGGATCCACAGTGCAGCCATCAGCACCGATTTTGGTTTTCACAGTCTGGGTTACAGCTTTCCTTGTCTCCCTCCTCCAAATTGGACTCGTTGGCATTAATACATATTTAAGAGCAAGTCCCTCAGCAAATCTGGAATATTCTCCCACCTCTGTACCCTACTTTTCCTCCCTGAAAACCTCCTGCTAAAACGCTGCTTGAGAGCGAAACGAGCACAGCGCGCTCTCCTTTGAAGCCCAAACACCAACTGCAAAGATTCTGCGATATTAAAAACGATGTTTACAACGTGATAACAGCATTTCCCCAGCGCGAATGGCACTGGTAATCATAAAAGCAAACACCTTAGGCCATCTCTGTTGAGCACGGCTCACAGTATTGGTCCCGAGGGAGCCCGAGCGCTCCCATGCTCGGCGGAGGAGCTCGGGTGTAACGTATCCACTGACCCGCTCTTGAACCTACCACTTGCTGTTTTCCCCTGCTAATCTAAATCTGGAAAGGCACTGTCTGGTCAGTAGCGTACTACCGAATCATTTGGCGAAATGCTCTAGATGCCATAAAAGCGTGCCTGTGCTTGCAAGCAGGGCCGAAAACCGACTTGTAAAATATAGCCCGAGCGCGGCTCGGAGCCCGCGGCGCAGACGGGCCATGTGCTGCTGCGCAGGCACCTTTGTAAGGCAGCCAGGCAGCAGCTGTGCGCATTGCAGACATTGTGGGTGGGTGGGTGGGAGGCTGTCTGTGTGCGCCACAGCTGTCCCGGACACCGCGGGAAGCGCCCCGCTCTGCTGCCAGCCGGCCGGGAGAGAGCCGGTCCCCGGGCACCCCCTGAGAGCGGGGCTGCTGCCCGCACCCCTGGTCCCCACCGCGGCTGAGGCTGTCAGGGAGCTCTGGAGGCCCCTGGCCCCAAGCCCCGCTCCAGCAGGGCCCCCCAGCGCAGGGTGCCCAGGACCCCGTCCAGGCGCCTTGTGCCGCTCTCCCAGGAGGAGACCCCACAGCCTCTCTGGGCAGCCTGGGCCAGCGCTCAGCCGCCCGCCCAGCACACAAGTGCTGCCTGGTGCTCAGAGGGAGCCTCCTGCCTGCCCCTCGGTGCCCACTGCCCCTGGCCTGGCGCTGGGCACCCCTGAAAAGAGCCTGGCTGCAGCCTCTTTGCCCCCTGCCTGCGGGGATTCACAGCCCTGGGTGAGATCCCCCTGAGCCTCCTCTTCTCCAGGCTGAGCAGTCCCAAATATTTCAGAAGTTTTCATTTCCAGCCTCACCAGCCCATGAGAGGAGGGAAGCTTTTGGCCACCTCTGTAGAAAGCAGCCAGCTTCCACCAGCACAGGTGTCAGTAACACCTAAACCCAGCTGAAGTCTCTTCTTCAATTGCCTTACAGTGATGGTTGCCTCCCTCACTGAATGAGTAACGAGGGTACCCACACATGAGGCAAGGGAGATGTGTGCACAGACACCTGTAACAGTTTTAAGAGTACTTGCTTGAGTTTAGGTATTTTTACCTTTCTAGGCTGATGCCCTCCACACGTTGTTGTGGGTTTGCTTCTTGGCTGTTTTGAAGTTTCTTAGCAGGATCCACATTTCAATCACCCCTGTGAGAAGGGAGTATTTTTCCACACTGTTTTTTTTTTTTCAGCTGTGTGTTGCATTGGCACTTGAATGACTTGAAACAGACTGGCTTGAGCTTTAATGTCTCACTTAGGTTTTTGAGCAGGACCATGCACTTTGCTCATTCTGATTAAAATGCTAGATTATTTTTTTTTAAAGCTGTGCAGTGCCCAGGCACACGGCAACTGTGCAAGCCATGCCCTGTTTTCCTTCGTGGTGTGGCTGCACGAGCTCTGCTGCATTTTCCGTGCTAGCGATGTGCTCCAGCTGCAGAGGCAGGGCTGTCGTCCTCCCATGCATGTGAGGTGGCACCCAGAAATCTGAGTCTTCAGGACTATTTCGGGAGTAGGCAAAACATGAATGTAGAGCCTGGCTTTTAAAATAGCATCCTCATCACTACTGTCAATACTGCAGCTCCAGGGCAAGGCGCGGGGATCGCAGTGAAGCTAGTGAAGGTGAAGCAGCTTCAGCGCAGACCATGGAAACCATAGCCCTAAAACACGCAGCAGCATCTGATGAAAAAGAGAATGGGACTTCTTGCTAGAAAAGGGAATTTTTCTAGGCCAGAAAGAAGGAGAGGAAGGTGGAAAACTAAGCAAAAAAAGTTAAAAAAATCCTTGTCTGATTTTATTGGTTTTTCACGTCACCCATGGGAACAAATTTGCCCATCTTCTCCTGTCAGAAGCCCCAAAGAGGGGCAGGCACGGGTTGGAGGTGGTCAGGCAAGCTGTCCTTACCACCTGGTGTCCCACCAAACCAGAGAGGTGAGGGTCTAGCAGCCCCGCTCAGTATCCCCAGCCCGGTGCCACGTCCATGGCACGGTCGCTGCCACCAGGTGACCGTGGGCTGGATCCACCGGCCGCGTTGCTGGCTGAACCCGCTGGCTGACCGAGGTCCTTCCTCTGCTGCGAGGCTGCCCTGCCACATGCAAAAATGTCTTTTAAAAGCCCACTGATACGGGGAAAGTGATTTATACAAGGGATTTCTGTCCTGCTTGCTCCCTCAGAGAGGAGGGGGGCAGGTGGGAGAGAAAACAGACCTGAGAGGAGTCTCAGCAGGCGTTTTTCTGCCGCCTCAACCCCCCCTTGGCGTTTCCTGGTGCACTGGAGATATCTCAGAGCTCATCTCCAGTGGCAGCACAAGCACCATGTGTCTCAGCCAGCCCGATGCCCGTGCACAACCTTGTGATTTCGTGCTCCGCTTAGATAACAGCGAATGACGAACGCTTATGAAATTATTAAATCGTACACTGTACGGAGAAGCGTGTGTTAAGAAGTGTCCAGGAACAGTTATTTTCATTGCTCACAGAGGACCATCTATCTAGCAGTGATAGACTTTGGAAGTTGTTTCATCAGCACTTGCCAGACACCCACTTCTCTTATCAGACCTCTGCTCCCCGGCAGCGCTGGGCTCTTTCGGGGCCCTCCTATGCTCCTGACTTCTGCTTGGATCACAATGAATTCTTTATATTCACAAAATCTTTATTAGCCTCTGGAGGCTGCAGATAAAGACCAAAGACCATAAAACCGTCCATAGGAGGTCAGAGCAGAGGTCCCTCTAGCCCAATATCCTGTCTCTAGTGCTGGCAATAGCAGATGCCTAGGGAAGAGTACGAGACTAGGGCAAGCCTATAATAAAAGTGCCATGATATACCCTGTCAGCCTCCAATGATTTGCAGGTCAGGGACTTCCTGACCCAGATATGGTGTGCTTGTGCTTGAAGACAGAGAAGGATTTGGACCTCTGTCCCAAGCATTTGCATGATACAGGAAAAAACACTTCACCAGCTGGTGAGAGAAATAAACGCTCACTATAAATACGGAGCTGGCGGAAGCAGACTGAAAGCCCATTTCCAAGCCCACGGCAGTGGCTCACGGAAAACGCTCAGCTTTCTGAGGCCCAGGAGCCTCTTTTACCCTGAGAGGGTGAAACCAGACCCTTTTTTCCTCCCAGCTGGTCCCCCAGCAGAAGATGAAGAGGATGAGGAGTTCTCAGTGACATGCAGGAGCAGGGCACCCAAAGACTCCCCATTCAGTAATTCAATCGGATGTTAAAAGTTCTTCACAGAAGAAATAGCGGGTTTGGTAGGTGTTTTGTTTGGGCATCAGACCCAACTGTATCTAGCACTGCAATCTGGTGGGCAAGTGAATTATTTCCCCATCAAAGCAGAGGTGCCCAGAGGCAGCTGATGCAGGAAGCAGTTGTGAGGTTGATGTGGAGGGGTTATCAAGGTGTCCTGTGCTGATAACATGCCAGGGCCGGGTGTCCCCAGCCAAACGCTGCCACGTTGCGTCCAGACCCCAGCAGCGAGGGTGGCCACTGCAACAGGTCTTTGCAGAATCCGCAGCCAAACCCAGCGTGGGTCCTTCTGCCACAAGAAGATCTGCACAAACGCTCCCCGCAGCTCTTCTGCAGGGCCCCGTACTCGCATGAAAGCACGGCAGCAGTTCAGCCCTACTCCACTTTTCTATGTCAACTACCACATCCCCTATTGAAATCATTTCCTGTTGTATTTTTAAGGTTGCTGCTGTAATGAGCTGTGGGCGTGGGGGGTGGGGGTGGGAAGGTGCTGGCTGCCCGGCCAGCACGGCAGAGGGGGTTCAGCGAGGATGGGGTGGTGGTGGAGGAAACCCAGTGAGGAGCATGAGGAGGTGCTGCTCATCGGTGGCATCTTTGGGAGGGCTTGGGAGGGTGCAAAGAGGCCGCAGCCAGGCTCTTTTCAGGGGTGCCCAGCGCCAGGCCAGGGGCAGTGGGCACCAAGGGGCAGGCAGGAGGCTCCCTCTGAGCACCAGGCAGCACTTGTGTGCTGGGCGGGCGGCTGAGCACTGGCCCAGGCTGCCCAGAGAGGCTGTGGGGTCTCCTCCTGGGAGAGCGGCACAAGGCGCCTGGACGGGGTCCTGGGCACCCTGCGCTGGGGGGCCCTGCTGGAGCGGGGCTTGGGGCCGGGGGCCTCCAGAGCTCCCTGACAGCCTCTGCCCTGCTGTGTTTCCGTGAGCCTTTTTGGAAAATCAGGGGAAACAAGGTCACTGGGGCACAGATCCCGCCAGATGCTTTGACTACAGAGCGGGTGCTCCAAATCCTTGTGGCGCAAGCAAAAACATCAGTGAGGGTGAAGGGAGCCTGTCTGAGGGTGAGTCCCTGTACAGGGAACAGAGACACAATGCGCAAATCCAAAGCCTACAAGCAAGAGTCACAGCTGACATCGCCATCCCCTCTGCTTACAGCAGAAAAGGTCAAAAAAAGGAACTTCAAATAGTGTTAAATAATACTGTTAAACCATAAGAGCTGCTTTACTGCTAGCATTACCTTTTACTCTGGATCCCAGCTTCATGTTCAATTCACACCAGAACAAACCCACTGCCCCATCATATCCTGCCGTGTTTTTCTTTTTTGTTTTCCTTAAAAATATACGGCGCGAGTGGCATAGGCTGGGGGAGGTGACGGTCAGACCGAAAGGCAGAACTGAAATTAGTAACAAACCAGCTGCTGGAAATTATTTCACAGGTTCTGGAGCAAACTGCTCAGCTTCACTAGAGGCCACTGTGCAGCGCAGGATCTGCCCTTTCCACAGGGCATAATGGGCACAGCTTGGCTTTTTTGTGTTTTGGTGAAAAAAAAAAAAATCATTTGCAAAAAAGGCAAAGATTTTTTGCTCAAAGAGGCTTTTTTTTTTAAATTCACCAGCAATCCCTTTCTGACGCCAGGATAACAGCAAAATGCAGCTTTTTTCTATGCCAGAGCTCATGTAATTTCCGTGGCTGTGAATCAGAACGTCTTCATTCTTGTGGCGTGTTTTTCACTTTTATGAACACTAATTTCACTGCATTTTCAGAGCGGTGACTTTAGCCACAGCGTGGCTGCTGCGAAGTTCCCACGGCTACCAGTAGGACTTTTATGTGGGAAATCTGTGGGCAGCAGGGAGCCTCCCTGTTTGTATCAATATGAACTTCCCAAGCGCCTGAGACTGACATTTTCTCAGCCCGGGACTCGGAGCACACATGCTCTCACTTAGAGCTCCCCTCTCCTAAGCTGAAGGACATGTGTGATCAGTTTAGCTTCGGCAGTTCTCTAGCAGACCTTTTGCACACGCAGAAGCCCTGCGCGATTGGGATTTTTTTCCTCTTCAGCCGGCGGAAACCCCATCCTGCAAAACACTGGGTGCCGGCTGCGAGGCGCTGAAGGGCTCGAGCAACCACCAGGAGATGCAAGGTCCACCTTGACCCCAAAACCCCATCACCTCGAAGCCCGTGGAGGAAGCACACGAAGAGTCCCAACAGTCTGGATGCTGCACCGTGGACCTCTCCTCCCGACGCATCGCAGTGCCCGATGAGCTTTTTGACTTGTGGGGTGGCACAGGGCATCCCTCGGGCATGCCAAAGCCCCTCGGCACCAGATTTCCTTCTCCACAGTCAGAAATGCGTCTGTCGGGGCTGGCAGGTCACCGCCAGCGCAGCCGTCCCACCCCACAAGAGTTTCCCAGCCTTTCGCTTTGCAGCCACGCATTCCAGAGATGACCAGACACATAAACACATCTTCTGGGCTTGCACACTGGAGGACTTTCTGCAGCTGGATAGCAAGACAGAGAGCATGTTAAAAGCATATATATTGTCTCCACCAGTCCAAAAAAAAGAAAAAAAAGAAGTTGAATTTTTGTTCTCAGAACATAAAAATGCAGTGGGAGGGCAATGGGCAAACTGCACAGCTTTGGCTTTATTAAAGATAATATATTGCAGGGAAAAATCAACTGTGGTGGGACACTGTGTTTACTCAACATTTAGAGAAGACCACATAACCCACAAACACGACAGGACCATGCTTAGCAATTGTGTCTCGCTATCACTTCCTATTTGCAGAACTGTAATTGTGGGAAGGTTTAAGGTCCATAATCGCTAATAATGGACATCTGTGCTCAGGAGCCAGGGAGGCAGAAACCCTCAAGCAATTGTTTACCACTTCAGTCAAAGAGGCTGTCAGTGAGAGATGCTCCAGTTTTTGCAGCAATACATTTGGTAGAAGCAACATCTGACTGCGTATCTGTAAAAGGTCAGAGTCTGGTGAGAACATAGGAGAGAAAAGAGATTGTCACCGATTTATCACGTGTAAGGACTTCATTCACTAATCTCATCAATGTGTATAAATACCTGAGGGGAGGGTGTCGAGAAGATGGAGCCGGTCTCTTTTCAGCTGAGCCCAGCAAGAGGATGAGAGGCAACGGGCACAAACTAAAGCCCACGAGGTTCTGGCTGAATATGAGGGGGTGCTTCTTTACTGTGAGGGTGATGGAGCACTGGGACAGATTGCCCAGAGAGGCTGTGGAGTCTCCTTCTCTGGAGATACTCGAAACCCACCTGGATGCCATCCTGCACAACGTGCTGTAGGTGACCCTGCTCGGCATAGGGGTTGGACTAGATGATCTCCGGATGTGCCTTCCAACCTCATCCACTCTGTAATTCTGTGATGCACCTCATTGCATTCATGCGCAGTTTAGAGGGCTTGAAATGGAAAAGAAATGGAGGTATGTTCACTGTTGTTGCAATCAAGATAGTCGAGGGCTGTAAGTGTGGTGGTATTTGTGGAAAGAGGTAGTATCTTATATATAGTTAAGAAAAATAAAAAGATAACCTCTCTCCAGCTCCAAACTTTCACCTCTCCCTACAACTCTTGATGGTATTTGATCATTTTAGCACTTGATAGCACTGCTAGGCTTTCAAGTTCTTCCATTTTGAGTGCTGAATCCTGGAAGCTGTCTCCCCAAACAGGATGAGAGCGCAGCACTGGGCACGTCGAACACCCATGACCCAGGGTGGTGGTGGGGACATATGGCCCTTTAGCACCACCACATTTTGGCGGTGCTTAATTTAGAAAGCCCAGACCAATGAGAAGGGTTTTTTAGGAGTAGAAATATTGGAGAGCTTACAGCAAAACTGTGAGGTGCACCAGAAAGATTTATCACAAAGGGTTTATGTGCTTCTCCAACACAAAGACAATTGTTGAAAATATCTGTCAAAAGGTGCCATGAAACATCTGGACTCTCCCTCCTTCTCATCATCTCATAATGCTCACCCATTAAACAAGCCCGTGGGGCTCCAGAAGACACAATGTTTGAGCCATCCCTGATGGACATGAAGACCATGTCCATGTCCAGGGTACTGGGCTGGAGGTGGGGTTTTGCTGGGGACCTCAGGGCTTCAACCCACTGAGTCTGCGGCCACCCAGCCACTGGCACCAGGCATGTGTGGAGGTGACCCGAGTGCGGGGCTGGTGAGAGGAGCTAAAAGTGAGAAATGTGTCAAAGTGGGAGCAGCAAAACCAGGGTAAATGATGGAGGGGTGCAGGAGGTCACCACGTTGGTGTCGCTCTGCAAAACTTGTAAAGGCTTGTTGGTGTCGAGTCATGGGAAGGGAAAGTGGGTGGCTCTTGAGACATAGTAAAAATGAGAATTAACTCACCTACTAAATTCTCAGTCATCCTCCTCATATAACCACTGCCAGGAAGTCTGATTAATCAGTCTAAATTTAAATAGAACAAAAAAGAAAATACTGTACAGCGTGACTGCTCTGTGAGGAAACCATGAATTTGCTCTTTTAATAATTAAAAGTGACCCAGCAAGTTTTCCAAAGGAACCATCTCCTGTTCGTGGAATAAAACATTATCTTCACTGCCCATGTATGTGGAGTGTGCTGCATTATCTGCCCAGATAATTGCATTGTTTTGCCTGTTTGGATGAAATTACATTTAGTGAGAATGACAAAATAGTTCCCCAAGTGCCACTTATTTTTCTGCTGAGAAAATACTGTGTAAAATTATTCCATTCATGGAAGAATTGAAATGTTTTAACTACCTACTTGGTCATCTTTTGTAAATTATGGAAGAAAAAAAAAATAGTTCATTGCCACTGCCAACATGAGACGAATGTTTCACTGCGTATGACTACAGCTGACAAAATTTCCACCCCGAGCACATTCTAGTTCAGCCTGGGACATGTCTCACAGCCTTGTGTTTTGACTTTTTGCTGTGCACAACCAATACGCTCCTACAGCTCAGCTAGTGCTGCATGTGCTTTGACCTTCAAAACCAGATTTCTAGATATCTTTACCCTTGAATTTTCTTAATGCATCAACATCACTGAATAGGAGAAATATCGCTAATATCTGCAACTCAAGAGTTCTCCACCAGATAGTGTCTGAGACGTAGCTCTCAAGGAGCTGTCTGGGGAAGGGCTTTGCCGCTTTTAATCCCCTGGAGTACAACTTCTCCATGCACGTCAGCGAGAGTAAATACAATGCAAAATGAGTAGAGGTGGCAGAAGTGAGTCTGCAGGCACAGCCCTCAGTGAGTCAAACTGTCCCCCAAAGACCACATTAAATCGTGCTGGTAGCGGTGAGACAGCACAAACGCCATGAAGCTCATGAATGCCACGGGCTTGTTAACATCTGGGAGGGTTTCTCTCAGACGTGAGCGTGGTGCAAAATCTGAAGTCCATAAAAACCTTTCAATGGCCCCAGATTTGGCTTTAAGAGAGAAGAGCAGGTTTTGGTATTGAGTTCGACTGAATGTTTTGGAGCAACCCAAGCCATCGAACTGTTGGCATTGCCACAATGGAAATAGGAAAGAAGCAGAGCTGAAGAGACTTCTGAGAAATGTAACAAGCGGGTTGACTGGGCAAGAGTTGAAGCACCTACCAAGAAATACGGAAAGAGGCAGGTTCCTTTAGGTGTGCCCATGCAGCCATTTTGCTTATAAAGCATGTTTCAGCTCTCCAGTAATCAGACCTGTACAGAAGGATTGTGCTACTGGACAAGAAAAAACATATTCTTTAATAATGTCCATAAATTGAAGGCATCATAGAAGTAAAAAATCATGCATTTTTGTTGCATAACAACCCTTGATGAAAAATCAATACTTTATCGCTTTGTGTGCCCACATACTGGATCCCAACTAGTCTAATTTCATATTAAAAATCACCGGCCTTTGCCTGTTATCAGATAGAGAAAAGGGAAATTAGCACACTCTTTTTTCATGTTTCAGAACAAAAGCATGAGCTTTGAAGTGCTGCATTTGTGAAAGAAACAGTTGTGGCCTGTTAAAACAAGCTTTTGGTACTGAAAAGGTTAACTAATTTGGTTTCCCTGATAAGTTTATCTGTGATCAGAACTGAGTCATACAGAAAATACTCCTACAAGATTTGACCTTTTACTTGTATCCCACACTGAGATAATATTATACTTAAAATGGATATCAATAAGAACTTTGTTTTAAAAAGTATATTTAAAATAAATTACTTTTAAATAACAGAAACTGTTTTCAATTAGCCCTGTTAAAGGAAATCAACTAGAAAGTTATGTATGCTTTTTTATTTTCTTTATATAAATTATACCCAGGAGTCCTATGATAGCAGCACTACACAAACTATGCACTACCTTTATATTTATTTCTTATCAAAATAAACTTAACAAATTAGATTTGTTTTTACAGCACTTTATATCCAATAATGACAATGTTGTATTGGTCCCAGGATAAAAACAATGAAAGTAGCAGCTGAATGGTATTTTTATTAAGAGTTAACAAAAATGTCCTGTGCAAACACAGTGTATAAAGAAAATTAATTCCATAATTCCTTATGATGAAGGCGTTTTTCTCTTTTTTCTTTTTTTCTCACAATATCAATCTCATTTGGAAAGATCATTTTGAGGGGAAAACTTTAAGTTTTAGCATGACTTACTCAGCAAAATGATATGGCTGAACTTAAACATTGCTGACTGCTAGGATTTAATATTAGGACCTGGCAAATGTTTTGATAACTTAATACTTTTTAAAAGAAAACTTGTTTGTTACTGAAGATTTTGGGAGCCCAGAAGAAATATAATCTAAAAAATAACAGAGCTAAAGATCCAAAGAGATGTTTCTTCTTTTTACCATTTTTCCATTTCCTCTACCTTGAACTGGTTCCTCCATGCTAGCATTCTTAGAGGCCTTTTTATTGGTGGCAGATTCAAATATCTCTGATACTCACCGTATAACTCAGCAAGAGTCCACGTTTTCCTCCAGCAGTGGAAAAAATGGCAGGGCTAATAGTCTGGGGTTTGTTACTAAAAACGAGTCCTTATACAAAAAAAAAATTAAAACATTGTTTAGAACATGTGGTTTGCTGCTATTAAGTTAACAGTGGAAAATCTCATTACTTTTAAAGTTAATTTTATTTTGTGGTGGGATTGTTCTCTAGGCTGAGACAGATTTTCTCTTAAGCAGAGCCTCTAATCCTACCTTTCAGTCTTCTGTTCAACAAGCAACTCCTTGCATAGCTCCTCTAGATGTTTTAAGTCAAAGTGCTGAATTAAAAAAAAGAAAAGAGACTTTTCCCCACATGAGATGACTCTCATGTGCCGTCTTCTCCAGCTCTTGCTCTGACTAGAGGGGTGTTCCAATGAAGATCCTGGGTTGAGGGTGCTCTCTGAGCAGTGCTAAGAAAGTTTCTGCTCCTGCTGAAAGATTCAATGCCGCTGAAAGCTCTGAAGGGGGAAATTAGAAGTTAGATGAATCTTGATGTCAGCTCTGTTCAGGAAGCCGTGCAGAGAAGCAGAGGAGTGAGAAAAGTGTAACATGTCAGATGGACCAGAGCTTCTGGACACCAAAGTGGCCAAACAGAGAAGAAAATAGAAGACTGTAAAAGTTTCTGGATCCGATTTCTTCTGAAAGTTTGGAAGCATCTCACCTGACTTCTAAATCTGAATTGAGGCTACAATGATTTACAAGAACAGAGGACCAAATGTGCAATTTGAGGTGAAAATAACCCCAAGGCAGAAGCCTTGCTTACAGCTTGCAAGCTCTCTGTACATATATATATATATATATATATCTTACTCACAAGTTACTATGACTCAAATCTGAAACTCCTATGGTTTAAAATACCAAGTGAGATTCAGAGCCACATAATATTTGCTTTCCACCAGCAGCCCAATGGTTTTTCCTTTAACGTATGCTCACACATGACAAAACTCACTCTTGTGCAGAGGTGAGCCATTATATTGTAAATTCCACTCACAATATAATCCTCATGTAACCCAGCTTGCGAACTATATTTCCAGATATCCTTAAATCTTCAAGTTCATCCAGTTCCCCGGCACTCTGAATTTTTACTGTGTCCTGGCTTGCCATGAGAATTTGACTTCTGCTTCCTGAATGAGCAAAATATATGCACCGGAGATCACTGATGATCTGATACTACATTTCTTTTGAACATCGCTCTAGTCCTTCCTTCTTAACAGAGCTGCCAGAGTCTGAGATCTGCATCTAGAAGCTGACTCAGCCTCACTACTGCCGAGACCTCGCCTTCCCATCAGTGGTCATTTTAGAAGCTAAGGAGGGCAGTCTCTCAGTATTTTTTGGAAACCGAGGAAAGAAGTGGATCAGCTGATGAGTAAACAGAGGCACCCCGAGCAGAACGAGCTCCCAAGCTCAGCAATGCTCTGCTAGAAGTGTCGCTGTCTGGGTGCAGCTCATAGGTTTGCTTCCAGCCAGTTGCACCACATTTTTACAAAACAATAAAGCAGACCGGAGGGTTGCTCATTGCTTCCTTTTGAATAAGAGTGCCTAGGGAACGAAGATCTGACGTTGACAACGGCCTGAGTACCTGCAGCTCCCATGCTAGCTAGGGAGAGCAGCAGATGTTCAGCATCTCTGCAACATCAGGCCTTCAACTTAACATACGTGAATCCTTGGATGACCTCCCAGAGGTGAAGTAAGTGACTCCTGCCGTTTGAGGACTGGGTGCCATTTAGAGCATTACCAGAGATTTAGGAAACAAGTTTAGAGCTGGATATGAAAACATACGGACTGGGATTTGGGCCTTACCCCAAATCCCTTGTCTTACAGATGAACAAAAGCTAAACGTAACCAGCCTGGGACAGAGAAACTTTCATCTCTTGACAGACATCCAAAGTATCAGCTGAAACAGAGAGTGAGCACACGAGACCTTCCTCTGACTGAGTGATGCTTTGGAGCTGCACTACCCCTGGGGTAGCGAAACCAGCTCATTTTTGACATCTCGCACATGTGCAATTGAAAAGTGAACTTGCAAAATGGGGATTATTTTGAGAGCTAAGTGAAACTAGCTTGCTCAGTTTGCAGAGCTCTCGGGATCACTTTCTTATGTTCTGCCACGTACAGATCTATACACCAGGAGTTTTGCTTTGAGTTTTAGCTTCAAACAAAGCAAAACTGAGTGTAAACCACTTTATTTTGACTCTTCAGACTGAAACTAAGTCTCGCCCAGAAATTTTCAAACGCCAGAGTGCAGAGTACTGGCAGCCTGGGTTTCAATCTGGACCATTTTCAAGCTGTCAGCCTGAGGGTCAGAGACAAGCTTTCCTTACGTGCACTGGTGCTGAGACCTGCCTTCTCTGTGCGGTCCCATATCCGCACAAAACTACCCCAAACCACACAACTTCATGCATTTTCTTCCAGGAATAATAGGTGAAAACATCATTGTTGGATTAAACTAATATTAAATAGTGCCAAATTAGTAATTGCTCTCTCTAATAGATTGGTTTCTAGCTAGGCCCACTAAAATTATAATAAAAACGCAAAGGCAGAAATCCAGAGGTACAGCTGGCGGTATTTATTGCTAAAACAAAAGCTGTTTCCTTACTTTTATTTTAACAGACATGACTTGTCCAAAGCAGTACAGCAGAGTGTCCAGAAACACCTTACTGAAGAAGCTTTGAAGAAACGCCTACATAAACATACTTTTATCCTTTATTTTACCCACTTTGCACATTTATTTTCTTAGCAGCCCACCAGCCCAATGGTTAACCCATTGGATTACCATTCTTACCAGCCACAGAAAATCATTTCTGTCTCATTTACAACAGCACTTATTATCATATTTCCATGCTCATCATTTAACTTTCCACTATATTAATAACCAAGGCCGATTTTAGCCAGCAAGCAATCTAAACCTTCTAACTTTGACAAAAAATCCTGTGTGATTATTTCTCTTTCTAACCATCAAAGAAGGTCACTGCAGCTACTCTAGGTATCAGCATTTTTCCTGTGTGATTCACTCACACCAAGCAAACCCTCTAGACTGACATTTCTTCCGTTTTTGAATTTCTGCTTAACCAATAGGATCAACAGGTCCCCTTCTCCGTGGGTGGTGATAATGTCAGTACACCATTGCCCAAATAACCTTTCTCTATAGGGAAATGCTAACATTTAATTCTTTAAATTTAAACCACATGTATGTTGGTTTCATAACCGTACTCTGCATTAACTGCCTTTTGTTATTAATTTGTATCACTAAAAACCTTAATGAAACCGGTTATTTAAATTGGAAATGTTAAGTGCAGTAGACATCTGAAATTCGGGTATGAGCTATAATACATCAAAATATTTAAATAGTAACTAAATATTTTACCTAACCATTGTAAACACATTTGCAGAATTAATAATGACACAGCCCTGCATATGTTCAATGTAAAGCTGTGTCTCCAAAGAGCTGTTCTCTTTAGCCCATTTCAGGGAACGTAAGCAACAGCCCAAGAGGCTTTTGAATGGTTTCTATCAGTTACCTTCATCTTATCCAGAAACAAAAAGTGTCATTTAAGTGCTCTACATGTGAGACCTCCACTAAGGAGAACAAATTACGTGTGGGTTGACCACATACAATTTTCCTCCTGGTACTCTCTTGAAGAGGCACTGCCACTGTATGCATTCTTCACATACATTGCCGAAGGGTGACCACAAATATACAGCTGCCAGCAGAGTGAAAATATTGGTATTTGGGACAAATACTCGGGGACTTCTTGTTCAAACAACAAGAAAACTAAATTGCTCCTCAGTAAAATTTAACACAACTGCAAATATTTTAAAAAGCAAATAGATGGATTATCTCTTAACTGGTAATTATATAAAAAACTCATGAGGGGGGGACTGTGTAAAATTTTAAAGTGTTGTCTGTAATCCCTAGAAATTAAACAAGTTCTTTAATATTTACACATATGATCTAGAAAATATTTACATAGGTCTATAGTTACAGTCATTATTTTAATTATACATTTCACGTTTCAGCACACAGACGTGTTATTTAATAGAGATAAAACTGTAAATCTGTATGTTGCAGGTAACAGAGTTTAGATACAGGCACATTATCTTTGGAACCATCCTTTCCAAAACATGTACCACCTCCAAGGTGCAAATTTACACTGCTTGTTTTTTTTCAGATCTGAGTTCTGTAGCTAATTCCATGAACCAAATATTTCACTACCCAGAATACATCTGGAGTCTTCCTCTGGACTGAAATTGATAGAAGGAATATCTTTTCCCAGTCTGTCTGGGGGAGTTTACTGGGGCTGGTAAATTATATAAAAAATAGCAGTCATTGGAGGTGGTTGCAATAACTCAAGAGGTGTCCTGTGGACTTGGTCACAGATTTCAGGGTGCTTAGGTTTTAGCTCTCCAAGGCTTTCTGTAATGTGCATTCTATCCTATTTCATGGTCTTTTGATTAATTCTCAACCATAAAATTTTATCACATGTCCTGGTATTTGGTAAAAACTTTAAAAATGCCATTACTCCCTTCTAAAAGGACAAACCGTTCCTGGTTCTCTGTAGGAGTCTTCCTCCACCTTCACCCTGGCTCAGAGTCCTGGTGATCAGTGAAACGAGTGACACAAAAAGGGTATCTGTTTCTTGTTTCACACAGCCACTGCAGCCATGCCTTGGGGGTTCATCCTGAAAAAGGTTGATACAGATTTAAACATAAATTAATATACTAAACAAGAAGAATTCTTCTGCTTCATTCACAAACAACAAAATTAATGTTGTACATTATTAAATCAGATTTTCTGATTGCTTTGTAAGTCACCCTGCACCATGCCTTTTTCTGTAATAATTCAATGTTTTAAACTTCTAAAAATATAGTCCAAATTCCTGTTGAATGTAATGGTAATGTCTCATAAAAAACAGCTCATCGGAAAGTCTTCTCTGTCTATACAACGCTAATTAGTGTCTGTGGTGAATTCTATCCAGAATTTGCTACCTTCCAATAGCTTTAGTTTTATTATAAGATCAGTTATATATTTTATACTTATGCAATATATACTTTTTATAGGTTATACAAAAAACAAATTGTTCTTGTTCTAAAAGAACATTTCAGTAACACTCAACCCAGCATTGTACAATTCCTATATAACTACACTAACTAATATATTCAAGGTTTTTAACTTCCCTCCTATTCAGTAGACCATCAAAAATGGACCTGATTAACATAGGTTTGTAATTACTGCTTGTATTTCTCTAATTCCCTGTAGCTGAGTGCCCCGGTACCTGAAGTTACCACTTTCTTCAGTGAAATTAGCTTGCTGCATCATGCACAAAACTGAAGAATTATGCTCACTTTTACCAGACGCACGACAAGTTTTGAACATCAGACCGCAACGTTCCTGATGGAAAACCTCATTTTCTTAGCCAGGACCTGGATGCATTATCTAGAAGGGAAAGATTAAGCATTCATTGCCCCAAGCACACAGTTCTTGCAGCCTCTCTTCTTGCCCGCTTTGGTCCACACCCGAAGTATCAGCGGCTCCCTACTCGTGCACAGGTTCAGCTCAACCACCATAATTCAAAGCAGACTCTTGATGGTATCCTGTTAAACACAATAACCTTCTACTTGCTAGATACGGAATTACTTTCCTGCCTCTATGCCTTGTTAAACTTGAATAAAACACCTTGGATGGAATTACTTTCACAGCTGTGCCATCTTTAATTTTGTTAAGCCTTTGTAGGGTCATATTATTTTTTATGGTGGTTTTCTACAGCCGTATCTAAAGGAGAAATTCAGATACCTACAAGAACATACCCAATGCTCTCTGGAACAACCTGGAGTATCCAGGGCATCTGCACTGGGGTGGCAGAGACAATGTGGGGCCTACAGGAGACCCTCACTTTTGAACCATCAGCAAGAGACCAGCTGGGACTCCCCAAGGGCTCCAAAATGACACAGGAGGGCTATGTCTAGGCACATGAATTTCTTCCAAAATTAATAAAATAAAGCATAAAGTAAAAATAATAATAATAATAATAATAAATATGATATGATCACTTAACTAAAAACATGAAAAATTCACTGTAAAGACTCCAAAGATATAATTTTGCTTTGATATGCAGACTAAATCCCATACTTTACTATATAGAAAACAGTTGTAGACAATCACTGCTCATCACCTAGGTTCCATGAAAATAAAGTGCATAATGAACTAGTCAAATTCACAATTTTTTACTTTTTTAATTCAAATTATAGAAGACTGCTACATTTTTAGTTAAATACTCAAGAAGTCAGAAAACACTAATACAGGCTCCATGTAAGCCCAAGTCTACTGCTTTTAACTATTCTAAAGTTTTTGATTCTAAGTTTACATACTATTTTTTATAATTCAGCAACCAAGTGTTTGATACTGTTCACAAGAAAAGCATTGTGACATTTGTATTTAAATAACTTATTGAAAAAGAAATGGCTGCCTACACCACAATTATTTCATATCACTTCATTGTAATTACAAATTCTAAAAACATAAAATTAATTCCCATCTTAATGTGTTCCTCACAGCCAAGTCTTGGAGCTTGTACTCTTCTCTTCCTCCTGAATAAATTCCTCCCAGAACCTAAAGAGGCCTACAGGAAAGCTGGGGAGGGACTCTGTGTCAGGGAATGTAGCAATAGGACAAGGGGTAACAGCTTTAAACTAAATGAGGATAGGTTTAGATTAGATATTAGGAAGAAATTCTTCACTCAGAGGGTGGTGAGGCCCTGGCACAGGTTGCCCAGAGAAGCTGTGGCTGCCCCATCCCTGGAGGTGCTCAAGGCCAGGCTGGATGGGGCTTTGGGCAACCTGGTCTGGTGGGAGGTGTCCCTGCCCATGGCAGGGGGGTGGGACTGGATGGTCCTTAAAGTCCCTTCCAACCTGAACCATTCCATGGTTCTATGAAATTTAGGCTGAAAGACAGAAAACTATTTATAATCATCAGAACTGTCACGGGTTGGAACAAACCTCCATTGGGATATAGGGTGGGCAACACACCTACTGCGTGGATTTCATGGCAAGTTTGGTTTTAACAGACAGAAGATCAGATTCAGTAGGTCACAAGTACCCAGCAACAAACCAGAAGAATCTTGGTTCTTCATAGCTCAGGCACAGCTTTCTCAGCGTGATTTTCAGAAATCAAAAATAATCTCTTCATATTAGAGGAGGCTGCAGCTAATAGCCAGATGAACACTTAAGGGATGACATAAGTATTACAACAGACATTAAAATGATTATGTGAATCTTTTCTGCTCAAGATTTATTTATAAAGTAGAAAGTGAAATACTACTTGCGGTTACTTCAGACTAAATCCCAAGTAAGTCTGCTGATTTCAGTTACTTCAATGAGATTACTTCAAGCTTTCCTCGAAGTAAATGAGATCTGAATTCATCGCCTTAATTGTGCATGTCATCTACAGCCCAAAGCCCATCATAAAAATTGATGATTATCACCGTTTTTATAGTCATGGGGGGTGAGTACACAGTGGTGAAGATGCCAGAGAGAACAGCAGAAGGCAGAAGACAGCTTTAACTGGGCATTGGTTTGCCTTACTCATCCTCTGCCCTTTGTTTGTTACATGGCAGGATTACACAGTGCAAAGATTCTGAGAAAATATTCTGATAGGCTGTGCTTCATGCAGACCAGCCAACTTTGTCTTGGTTTTTATTTAAAGTATCCTTCAAAAGCTGTATTTTAAGTGAACTTTTTTTTTCTTCTTTGTCACAGCCAAATTCTCCAGTTCTGGGATTTACAATATTTTCCTTTTTCCAGAATGACACCTGCTGGTGGGAGAAGCATGGATGAATTACAGATACATTGTAGGTTCGGTAGCAGCTAACCTGACCATAGTCTTTGAGCAAGCTCGTCACTGATGCCAGCCAAACTGTTGATAATAAAGATTTGGAAATGCAAAGATACTATAAGGAGCATGTTGTATAAGCAATATAATTTTCCATTCTGATTTAATATTCGCTCTTATTAAATCACCAAGTTACCAGCTACCTCCAACAGACTCTGAGAATGGTGTTTCAGTGCTAGAGTCTAGAACTATTTTGAGAAGCCCACAGCATGGATATGTCAAATTGATATGAAAGCCAGAAGAAAACCCTTCCTATCCTATGCAAAAAGCTGCTGTGCTGCTTCAAACCCTCCAGTGCAAGCAAAACCAGCTGCTGGCTCTATTATTGGTGCTTAACACCCCAAAAGATTAGCATCTCAAAGAGAAGCATTGTGTACATGTCCCTCACCCGGTATGGGAGGACATAGCTAGGAGGGACAGAAAGCAAGTTGTGCCTTTGCCAAAACTGTGACAAATACTCCAAATACACCAGGCAGCATTAGGATCTGTAATGGGTTTCCATACCCTCGGCACTTCTGTTGTCTCAGTCTACAGGAGAAGCCTCCAGCTAAACTGGATCCAGACTTGAGCTTTTGATGCTTCCAGCATATTTACTGCAATATTTCCCAAAGTGATTTCCAATGCTAAGAACATCCTCGCTGGGAATACACAACTGTATTTCCTTTTTCTGAGATGCTAACTACCCAGAGTTTTCTGTAAAGGCAAGCTGAAGCGTAGATGCTCAAGACCCTGAAGAAAATGCTAAAGTTGGACTCTGAAAAACCTAGAAATCTGAATTATTAAAGCTACATGGGGATATTTTGGGACAGTAGCTTGTGGCCATTACACTAAATTAGATTTTGAGAACTGTATGTTTTGAGCATGATTTATGAAGAAATATTTGTGAAAAAAATGTCTAGTAAAAAGAAAAGTGTTAGAAATTCAATTCAGAATTAGAATTCAAATAATTCTTTTGATTTATTTACAAGAAGAGTATAGGCAGCATACACATTCAAGGGTGTTCCTCTTGGGTAAATTATTAATATACAGATAATGTTATGGTATACCTCATTGCAGTATCAGAAGGCAAAATTCCTCGTTGATTAGCATATTAGACTGCAACTTAGCTTCTATTCCTGGATTTGTCGCTGGCCTCTTATATAGCTCTGAGCAGACAACTTCACATCCCTGTTCCTCCAGTTCTTCCATCTGTGAGAAGAAGATAACATTGGTAAATGCAAACACATGAAAAAGGGGGTACGGTGCTGTAAATTCACTGATTAAAGTAAGACACGAGGTTGTTTGCTTCAACGGATAGCTTAGAACCGGAGAGTTTCTTTAGATATATTCCTTACAAATTCATTATGTCCAACATATGGTTGCACATACTTCTGTTTACAGAGTCCTTGCTTATCATGCATATAATTATGACTACCAAAAGTGACTATCATAACTTCCGTTTGTTGTTCTGTGCCTCCTTAGCAGAGCAACGCCATCATGAAAAGCCCCATTACATCCCCTGCCTTCAGAGTGAGACTCTAGCCCAGGTTAAGCACTTTGCTGAGCATAGGAGCAGGCTGGGAGCAGAAGGACTGATATAGTCCCCAAACCTGTGATAGCCTGGCCATCCCCACAAGGTCTGAGCAAGCTGGAAAGCAGAGAGGAAACTGCAGAAAAGATGCTCGTGCAAATATGTTCCTGCTTTTTGCTGCTGGAGCCCAAGGAGCTTTACCGAAGGTTTGCTGGCTGCTTCTGCTTAGCTCAAGGAGACACATCATCGACAATTGACTGTGACTGTCTCATTTCTGAGCCACAATCCAGCAAAAAGACATTCCCTATCCCAAAGTGATGGCACCGCTTGTCTTGTTAGAGGTCAGCTTTACTTTTGAGCTCAGGTTACTGCTGACCCCAAATCACAAGGCTTTCCAGCTTTTTAATGCCACACATGGTGAATGAAATGTATGCATGTTATAGAAACAGCCTGGAATTCAAATAAGCCTCTGCACAAGGATGAGAGCTCTGAATTTAGCCAATTTTTTCCGCTCTCTCAGCTCTGCTTATTGAAGTCACATTGTTTGGAATAACCTTAGCGTTGGGATTACTTTCACATCCCATTCTTTTTATTCCGCCTAGGACATTCTTAACTTCTACCATCAATGCCTTGCTCACCAGGTTGTGAGATACGCATGATTGCCACAGACCTGGCCCACCTCACTGGGCAGAAACTGTGTTTGGGTCTCAGCAATGCAGCTACGAGGTTTTTAAGCACTCTCATCATTTCTCAGTGACCAATACTTGTCCCAGGAGGATGAATGCTAGGTAAATTAAGTTTTCTGAATGTCACTTACCTAACACTGACCTGAAGAGGTCTGAAAGGCACAGATGTGAAACTGGGGCAGCCTCCCTGCTCTGTAGCACTCTTCCCTTCCCACGCTCCTTAGGAATGGGTAGTACTAGGCTGGAGTTTGACCCCAAAACACAGTACAGATCCAGAACCACAAAATTTCCCTTGCATGGAAGAAGTAAGAAGGCTCCAGACCATTGCATATTTTTTAATTTCTCTTTTTTACTGCAATTTTTCCCCTACTACTCCATTTTTGTTCATCTGAGTTGTCATTTTACAATCCTACCCTGAACACCACAATGACAGCTATTGATTCTCCATCTAAAAATGTACACTTCCAGCAGAAACATCATACACTTTAAATTCTGTTAAGAGCAAAACAAAAGATAATCCACACTGTGTGTGCTTTCTGAGTCTGCACAGGACCACTAAACACTGCAGGATGTAATGGCAGTCCATGGAGAAAAAAAAAAAAAAAGTATATCTACTTCACCCAAACTAGCTGCAGGTAAACTTTATTAGAGAATTGTAACCTCACGCGTCTTTCCTCCCCAATTCCCCCCTTTCTACTTCCCTACTTCTCTTCCTTCTTCTCAGAGAAAAAAAAAAAGAATCAAATATTTTGCTGTACCACAGCAAATTCTCCACTTGCATACCATGTTCATGGTGTTTTGTTTGTTGTTTTGTTTTCAAAATTAATTAATACATTCTTTTTATTCTATTTACTAGATACACATTTCTTTCCTTCAGGATCTGTTTCAAAGCTTTGTACCCTTGAGCTTTGTTCCAGGTTAACAGACCTGCTCTTGTCCTGGTGACTCTCTCTTCCTTTCTTATACAGAGAAGCAGTGCTCTTGTCACATGGTCCCTTTTCTCCTTTATGAGATATTTAAGTATATGTTTTCATACACCTATTCTGTCTGAATTCCAGAACAACAGCTATCCCACTCCCTGGACTTTACTCTTCTTTGTTCTGTTGCTAGTTCCTTATAATTTTAGCTCAGACACCCAGCATAGATTATATTTCATTTTGCCTCTGCCTCCACTGCAGAGGAGCCTTGCTCTTTCCTTCATTTATTTTAGATGGAGGACTTTTTTCTATTTCTTTCAGGCTCCTTTCATTGGCTCTTACTTTATTCCTATATATTCTGCCTTCTGACTCACAACTTTCTTTGCTGATCCCTCTTTTCCTTCTGTCCTTGCACTACCTACAGACATCCTTTCAGTGATGATTACCCATCACATTAAATAGGGTGCCCTTCCTTACTATTTTGCTGCTTTATTTGGGATACAAGTTCTAGATAGTTTTTACACCTGAGACACAAAAAAATCAACACCTCCTCCACATTTCAACTCCTTGGCTCCTCAATCCGGATGACTTCAACAACTAATTAATGTAAAATCATAGAACCATAGAATATCCTGAGTTGGAAGGGACCCACAAGGATCATTGAGTCCAACTCCTGGCTCCACACAGGACCACCCAAAAATCAGACTATGTGTCTGAGAGCGTTGTCCAAAAGCTTCTTGAACTCCTGTCCCAGTGCCCGACCACCCTCTGGGTGCAGAACCTTTCCCTAACACCCAGCCTGACCCTCCCCTGTCCCAGCTCCATGCCGTTCCCTCGGGTCCTGTCGCTGTCCCCAGAGAGCAGAGCTCAGCGCCTGCCCCTCCGCTCCCCTCGTGAGGGAGCTGCAGGCCGCCATGAGGCCTACCCTCAGCCTGCTCTGCTCTGGGCTGAACAAACCCAGGGGCCTCAGCCGCTCCTTTGGGCACTGATAGCTTTATGCCCTCCTTACACCGTGGCACCCAGAGCTGCACACAGTGCTGGAGGCGAGGCCGCCCAGCGCAGAGCAGAGCGGGACAATCCCTTCCCTCACCCGCTGGCAGTGCTGGGCCTGATGCACCCCAGGGTACGGTTGGCCCTCCTGGCTGCCAGGGCACGCTGCTGGCTCACGTTCAGCTTGCCATTGACCAAAATGCACGGATCCCTTTCTGCAGGGCTGCTCTCCAGCCTCCTGTCCCCCAATCTGTATGTATAGTGAGGGTTGCCCCGTCCCAGGCACAGAATCCAGCACTTGTTCTTCTTAAATTTCATATTGCCCAGCCCTCTAATTTTTCAAGATGTCTCTGCAAGGCCTCTTTTCCCTCAAAAGAATCAACCGCTCCTCCCAATTTAGCATCATCCACAAATTCATGTAGTTTATCAAAATTTTCCTCTTCAAAATTAGGAACCCTAACTATAGTCCTGCTTCTGTTTATTCTTTTATTTGTTTCAAAGTTACTTTTATGCTTAGTCTTCTATAACAGCCATGGTGCTCATCAAAATGAGGTCTAAATAGGATCTATTGAGAAGTCATTTGGTGAAGACGTATTTTACCTACTGTGTTTATAGGCACATGGGCTCTACCTTGAGAAGTAGGGCCTGACTTCTGCACATTTTCCTCCAGGATACACCTAGGAAGTTTAAGTTTCCAAGAAAGATATTATTTTCAGTTGTATTTATTTCTCAAATTATACTAAACAGATCTCTGTTTGTGTGTAGATGATAAGGATGCAGTGAAGGCTACAGCATCCATCTGGAATGATCCCTACGGGTTCTCTTTTAACTATCTTTTCCCCAAGGCATTTTGACGTAGACAAGTTCGGTGTTAGGCCAGCAACAAATCTGTTTGATTTTTTGGTTTTGTTTGTTTGTTTCTGGGGGACAATTTGTGACAAACTTTGTTTTTATCAGAAAGCCAGTATATGAAATTTCCAGCTCATTCCCAAAGCACAGGCATCACTTGACAGCACAAACCCCAGAGCTGCTGGACACCTGGCTGCCATAGGGTACCTCAAAAAAGCAGCTGCCTGGGAATGGGGAAGCCTTAGAGCTGGGTACCCTGAAGGAGCAGCAAGCCTGAGGAATTGGGAGCCTTGGGGAGGAGAACCTGGAAGGTTTGAGGCTCCACCAGCCTAGGAGGAGGAGGCTGCAGAGCTGCTAGCCTGCTGCAAGGACAAAGAGGGAGCTGGCTATGCTAAGGCAGGGTGAGAAACAGCATTTATTCCTGCTGGTGGTGTAGACTTTATCCACCTTAAGAGAAGAGTTCGCCCACTCTGCTATCTACCACTACACCCCTGGTCAGAGCATCCCGGAGACTTGCCCAGTGGAGACCTGGCTGCCCTGCTCGGCTCCCTCAGGGTTTCAGTGGAGCTGCTGCACCTCAGGACAGCATTTCTGCCCCACCAAAGTGGTGCTTTCCAGCTGAGCACAGCCTCATCAGAAAAGTTTGGACGAGTTCTTCTCTGCAGCGCGCTGGCATCTCCAGTTACCACCAAAATATGTAAATCTTTCACAAGCATTAAAAATGTGAAGCAAGACCAGCATTTCAGCCACCAAATGAGTAATACCTCTGAAGCAGATTCAACAAGAAGTTTGTGGGAATTTTTGTCTAGCATTATTTACTGCTACAAATTGCTTACCAGATCAAGCCTGTTCAGACCGCTGTGCTTGTTACACCAACAGAAAAAAAAAAAAAAAAGAAAGCTTTAATTCTGCAAGTCTTTTTTTCTTGCGGCGTACTCTCGCTCACTTTCACTAACACAGTACGAAAATGATGCCTTGGGATTACAATAGCGTGATGGAAACTTTTTACTACACTTCAGTGAACCTTAAGGGAAAACATGTACATACACACTACAGATATTATGTGCATTTCCAGGAACCCTGTCAAAATTGATCACATGAAAAAAAAACACAAGACAATTAGAAAGAAAACTGCTTCATCAACTTCTTCCATTGCTCATACCATGGGGTAGATGTATGATCAAAACCAAAAGCATCATTTGCAACAGCCTTTTGAAAAGTTGGCTGGATTTCCTACCCTGTCACCTCTGTGAGCCACACAGAGAATGAGTAGTCCGTGATCTTCTGAGAAGCAAAACACTACCTAAAGTAGCGACGTGGTTCAGGATTAGGTCCAAAACGCTGAATTGTTTAATCCAAGAACAAACCACATTGTACTTTGCTTATGCATCTGCAAACAAAATAGGGTATGATGAAACAGAAAACTCTCCTTGTGGTTTTTTGTATATCATCCTTGCCACTTTCATAATTAGAGGACATAGGCTACCATTAAAGTCAATTGGAAAGTTCCCATTGACTTCAGTAGATGTAAACCAGGCATTAATATTATGCTTTTCAGTTTTCTTGAGGTTTAAACACCTCATAAAATAAATTTACAGATGAACTAGTAAATGTACACTTACAAAGAAACCTCCTAAGGAGTCCCTGAAGCCATATTTTTAAATGCTGCTATTCATTCAGTTTATATCGAACAGATTAAGGGACTGTCAAACAAGGGGGCATAGATCAAGAACAGCAATAAGAAATGCTGAAAATACATTCCAAAAATATAATTTCAAAAATATCATTTGACATATTTGACAAAACAGACTGAGAAGAGGGTTTTATGCTATGTGACATGTTTCACGAGCTCAGAAAACCCTATCTATTTATTTATCTGTCTATCCATTTCAGTGATCTGTAAATGAAAACATGTACAGTATACGCAGCAATTTTTTTTCCAGGAACCCTTTCAAAACCACTCACATAGAATTACAAGAAAAGCTAATTGAGAAAGAGAGTCTAACCGATGAGAAGTCAGAAACACTACCATCCAGAGCTGACGTTTTCTCCTATAGAACTATGTGCCCATTGGGCATAATTTTTGATCTCGCAGACTTTCCACATGTAAAACTCCAATTGACTTCAGTGAAAATGAATGAACTGCAGGATCTAATTAAGCCTGCTGAGGTTTGAAAAACAATCTCATATGCTGCCTGAACATTTCCACGAATTTCAGAGATTTTCGAGATACTTTGCCTAGTTCATTGCCAAATAAGTGTTTATAAATATTTATAAGGATAATGTGTAAATATAAATAGAAGGTGAACATTAGATGATAAATAGATATAAGGAGCTAATAATTACCTGAACTGACTTGATGAAGGCTCTATTAAATGGAACACAATACATGACATAACCAAACAAAGAGCAGTGATTGATGGATGACATTTGCACAATCATCTTGTTCCAGACACTTCGGGCACAAGCAGAAAGGCTCTTTTGGCAATTAATAACCACATGGGAAATGTTTGCCCATTACGGCACGGGAGCATGGTAGAAGAGGCAGGAATACTGTCCAGCTCCCCAGGGCAGAATTCAACCACCTTAATCAGGAGACCTTGTTTTCTTTTTCTACCATGCGATGATTCATTCAGGAAAAACCTTGCACCTTCTCAACAAGTGAGCTAGGGTTCTGCAGTTGCCATCCACCAGTTCTGCTCAGTGCTGGTTCACATCCAGAGCGGATCCATGCTAAATATATGGCCAAAGCCACACGAGAAAAGACACAGTGCAATCACAAAACACAAAACTAAAGTCAGTGTTACAATGCAAACACGTGTTGGGAGCATACTGAGGCTGCAGAGATCATTCTCTTATTCTTAATTTTAGGATACTTGTCCTTGTAACTTTAATATCATCTTAATGTGGTGTCTTGCATATACTTGGTGTTAAAAACAAACTAATAAAGACTATTTCCACTATGTGGCATCATACCCACAGAGATCCATCAACTGGGTTTTGTTGAGGGCCAGGTGGATGGTGCTCTCAGGTCCACGCTGACTGACACAGAAACTGATGGCAAAGAATCACAGAACCGTGGACTAAGGGAAGTTGGGAAGGACCTCAGGAGGCCACGTGGTCCGACCCACCAAGCACAGAAGGGCTAATTTCAACATTAGGTTTGGTCTCTCAGGGCCTTATTGAGGTTGTCTACTCTCTACATGCATTCAGGCTAGCAGTAAAGAAAAACTACAATGAAGGTTGGCCAAGAGCACACGAATTATAAAAACTGGGAGCTCTGAGTTTCCTTCCAGGTCCAAAGGGCTAAACGAAGCTTCGCTGCAGCTCCAAGTAATGACCAGGGACAATACTGCAGAGGTCACCTCTGGTCTGGCCTCCGGTGCACCCAGCTAGCGACTGCCCAGTCATTCTGTGAAGACAGTGTATGGAAAGTCTGAACACGGGAAGGAGCTGTGCGAGGCGGAGAAGATGAAATCTCTGGAAATATTTGCTGTTAGGCTTTAGTAAATCTCTATGGAATATTTGGTAACTGTGTTTTTTCCACGTCTTGAAACAGTTGACCAAATTTGAAAAGCTTTGTGAGGATGGCAAAAGGCACATGCCTGATTCAAAAGCTGAGAAAGGTCTATCTTTGCTCTAAAACCTTTTAAAACACAGGGGCCAGACTCTTTTTTTTTAAAAGCAGAAAAAAAAAAAATTTTACCGGACACCTTCTTATAAATAGTTCAATCGCTTTGGCTGATACTCAAAAAATAAAAAAAAAATCCTACAGAATGACATCCGAAGTAAATATATTTGACCCAAATATGAGTTCAGCAAAGCTCTGAACAACTGAGAACAGAATCTTATAGCAGGAAGCATTAGGAAAACTTCCTCGTGGGCAGAGCTGCCCGTCCTGCCTGCAATATTGTTTGTTAAGCACTTTGGAATCCGTCGACACGAACAGAACCACATAACTGAAGCTGCTGGGCTGCATTTCCCTGCTCCCTCTTTCTGCTGCAGTATCTTACTGTTAATTATTGCTATGAACCGCAGCTGGCTGGTGGGAGCACCAGGTAAGTACGCTTTCCCCTGGAACTAAACTTCAGGAAAAGAAAAAATTCTGAATATGCATTGCATCAGGATTAAAGACAAATTTTGAAGTTTGCTTCCAGGGAAAACGCTGGTGCATTCAAAGCCTGTTAATGTACAGGGGAAGGAGTGCCAAAGGACGAGAGCACTCCACAAATACAGCTGCGATTCCATGAAGTCAGAGCAAGCAGCTCCTTGCCCACAAGATGAGGTAAGTAAGGGATGCAGTGTAACAGCCCACAGAACACAAACGGATCTTGCAGCTTGAACTATTTGGGCCATGAGGCCCCAAAACGAATAATATTAAACATATCATATGCGTAGCTTTTGTATTCAGCTCAGATTTTAATTGTGGATTTTATTTGACAGCTCTAAATATACTTTTTTAGAAGTGTTTTCTCTACCGTGGTTATTATTAAGGTATTTCTTTCTGGACTTCCAATATGGGACTTCTCTAGCTGGTTAGGAATTGCCAGTGAACTCTCCATCCTGTTGCACTCAGCAGAAAGTTTGCTGCTGATTTCAAGAGAGCGAGATTTTTACCCTGCAGGAAATCAAGGTAAGTGGGAAATAATACTCATTTCATCCAATTAAATAGTAAAGCTCACGAGCTGTCAGGGTCTCAGTCCACAGACATTTCCTTTTTCTGTCAGAAAAATACAGTTGGGGGGATGTATAACATAAAGTACAAAAAAGGTGCTGTAACGCAGAGTGAGACAAGGGGGCCAAAGCTGTAAATTCCTTCCATCGACATGGTAATCTGTATTTGTAAAAGGCCAATATTGAGCAGGCAGTGAAAACAGAAATGCATAACCACATCACATCGTTCCTCTGCCAGAAACATTCATACTAATTTCCACCATCAAACGCATGGTATGATTACTTAAAGGTTTTTTTTAACCAATCCTACTTATAAAAACAAAATCCTCAAGATGGTGTAACTTCACATTTTCATATTCTGTAACATGAATATACATCAAATTGGCAACAATCCTTACCTTGTGTACAAGCCTCCTTCGGGGTCATTAACAGGGAATCAACTCCTTGCAGTAAGTAAACACTTCTTTTTCTCATTTTTTTATGTTAGAAATTGAAAATTAATCTTGCAAGTCATTTTGAACCAGGAAAACAGGGCTGACAAAGCAAGCACTGTAGTCTGATATCTTTTATTAGGCCAACTTAGAGTTCAAAAATATGCAAGCCTCCTTGACCACACACAAGTTCATGTATGCAGAACTCCAGGCTGGACCCATAAAACATATTAAACTACTTGCTTTGTCACTACTTATACACATATATGTATATATAGTATATATGTATATAATGCACATGCGTATACATTTGAAAGGCTTTGGAATATACTGTTCATTGACATAAATTTAAAATAACAACTCTGAAGGACTTCTGTGGGTTGGCATGTAATCTTGCTATAGACCAGTGGGTTTAATAAAGAAAATTTAGCAGCGCACAAAACAAATCCTGGTTTCTAATGAGGTCTAATTCCTATGCAAAAACTCACGACTCCCATTAACAGTACTAGCAACCATATGTTCTTTGCTGCTAATAATAATAATGAGGAATACCTGGCAAAGGTATAGCAACGTCTTTCACGTGAGGTGTTGTAGAAAGAACAATGAAGAGGTTTACTAAACTCATAGCTATAACACTTCAGGGTGCTCTATGCAGGTACAACCCGCTGTAAATTGATAGGTCTCTTCTGCACAAGAATTCGAGTGTTCCTAACGTTGCTATGTGTCCACCACAAGGTATGTGCATAACCTGCTCACCTCTGCTTTTCCTCCCTCCAGCGTGCAAACAGATCGCCGCCCAGCTCTTCAGCAGCCCTCAGTCCACACGACCTGGGGGAACGAGGGGCCAGCAGTGGGAGCTGCGTACAAAGAGCACGTCGAAGAATTACAGTGGTGAAGGTAACTACTCTTCTTTCTTCAAGTTCTGCTACCTGTGAAACAGAATCACAGAATCACAGAATTGTAGGGGTTGGAAGGGACCTCAAGAGATAATCGGGTCCAACCCCCCTGCCAAGGCAGGTTCCTTAGAGCAGGCTGCCCAGGGAGGCGTCCAAACAGGCCTTGAATATCTCCAGAGAAGGAGACTCCATAACCTCCCTGGGCAGCCTGTTCCAAAACCCTTTCCAGGTGTTTCGTTAGGAGTGCAGTCACACCAGTAAATGCTTACTATTCATTGCAACAAAGACTGAAGAATCAGTGTCCTTCTGCAGCGTGAAGCCTTTGTGCTACCACCAGCAGTACTGCTTCAGAAGTGTGAGTATCAGTGGTCGTGTGGTGTCCCCACAGCCCTCAGCTCCTGGAATTCAGCCAGCATGTGCTGTGGCAGCACCTTGTGCTTTAGTTGCATATGCCTTGATAAGGGCTGGTGGATCTAATCTCGTAACATCAAAGGTGGCTCTGATGCAGCCTGCTAACTCATTCTGAATGCATTTGAAGCTGCTGCTAGGTCTTTTTCGACTCATTACTGTACAACAAAGGCTGTTTGAGACCAAAGAGCATCACAGATTTGCAGAAGAGCTTTGTCTAGCTCAAGTAATATATTAATGGCCTCCTAACATTCAAGGACGATCAACATTTTGATCTTCCTACCAGTGAACTGGGTCTTGGGAAAAAAATATTGGTAAGTGGATATACTGATTAATAAGAAATCTGAAACCACCTTTACAATACATTTAAGATGTTGCCTCAGAGTCACCCTATCCACATGAAAATAATATGGAGGATTAGACATAAAAGCTAGGACTTTATTTATCCGTGAGCTGAGGTAATGGCTACTAAAAATGTGGATTTCATTGACAGATGATTTAGTGAACGTGATGACAGCAGCTCAAACATGGCTCCATTAAAGATAAAAGTAACATGCTTAAATCTCATGAGGAGGGATTTTTTCTTATTGGTAGAGAATGTATGTCAAGACCTTTAGAAACCTAAGAACCACATAATGAGAAAATAATGAAGAATCAGCACTCGTAAGTGTCTGAGTGAAGTTCCCACTAAATGGGCTTTGATAGATCATTTTTCTCCTGACAACAAAGACACCAGAAGGATTGTCTGGACTGTAGCTCCTCACTGCAACCTATGATGAAAAGCACTTCCTGTAGCCAAGCAGAAAGTCAAGGTGAGGACTTTCTCCCTAGAAATATACGTATTTCTTTGCATTTTTAGAGAGAATCTAGTCCAGAAATATCATCTGAGAACACCAACGCCATGAGAGGCAGAAGAAAGAAATGCCAATATAGAATCAGACAAAAATATTGAGACATTATTTTCCTTGAAGACACTTTTACCAGTGACTGGAAAGATAGTGAAGATCTAAAAACAAAAATTAGTTGGGATTTTGCTCCTGAGAGTTCAGCCTCCGTTGCCTGTTGCAGTGCCAGCTGCCATGCACCGGCTCAGTCTGCCTCTGAGCTTTGTGGCCTTTCCTTGTTTGGTTGGTATCAGTGAGGGGGACTGAAAAGGCTAGCTAAGAGCTGGCCTCCCTTCATCTGTGGGCTTTGGTGACAGCTGATTGCTGCTACTGCACTGGTCTCCTGGAAACACTGGTCTTGGAGGCAGCTGAGGGCAGTGGGTGGCCTCTTTTGGACCCCAACTTCAGCCCTCCCATTAACAGGACACTAGAGGTAAAATTCACTTAGTCATTGTAGAGACTTCTAGCAAGTGGTTCTTGTCATAAAGGAAATGTCAAAAACAGGTCAGATTAATAATTCCCCAGAATTATCTACTCCTCCCCATTGACTATAGACATTACCTAAGGTGACACACTTTGGTGCAGATATCCATACTGCAGACATCTACATCTAGATTAGAAGAATCTCACCCTAGATATCTGCATTTTGGAAGCAGAAAACAGCAGTGCTTTAAGACGCAGACCCACCTATGAGGTGATATTATCATCACAGTCAAAGACTTACATTACAAAGATTTACAATTTTGACTTCCAAGTCTTCTTTGGACATTCATAATACAGGATAAGCTTCACATTTGGGAGGATTCTGGCCTATTTCTCAAGAGTAAAACATCGATTGTGGCCACCATGTCGTGTTTCATTAACCTATGGCTTGAAGCCTGGGAAATTCATGAAGCTGACTATTAAAAGAAATTGCATACATATTAACCGCTATTTTATTTATTTGGTAGCAAACACATAGACACACTTAGCATAACAAAATACAGCAAGTATGAAGTACAGTAGTAACAAACTATCCCTGACTAATACAACACGGGGGCTGATCTACTTCTTTGCCAAGGAACCAAAAGGCAGAGATCTGCAGAAGTGGGGGCTGCTTTCCACCCATGGATGGAATCCTATGCAGAGCAGGTATATGCTCTGTGTTTTAACAGGCTCGGAGAAAAATAAGCTTTTTATCTTGCTTTGTAACAAGATTCCTCCATAATATTTTCATAAGGAAAAACAAGGAGTAGGCAGGTGAGAGGCAGAGCTGTTCCATGTGAACAAAGAGATGAGAAAGGAAGGCGTAATTGAGGCTCCTACTTCCAGTTCCTACTGCACAAGCTAGAAAATTGTTGTAATGCCTTTCTCAGACACATTTATTATGTTATTTCAATTGGCCTTCCAAGCTAGAGCAGGCCTACAGCTCTCATTTGATACGTTTACACTGAATTAACATTAATTAATGATGAAGGGTACAATGAATGATCTGTTCATTCTGACTGCAGAGGGCACTTAGACACCTAACTCACACGTGGACACCTACAGTTACCTCAAAGGCAAACACTGAAAATCTCTCCCAGGCTTCACAGCTTTCACTGGCACTTAGGTGAATATTCCAGGACAGCTCAGCAATGATCTAAATGATCTTAACAAAATGGAGAAGTGGTCTGAAAACAAAGGGGGAAACTCTACTGAGATGAGAATAAAGCTCTACATTTAGGCAATACACGGGGATTGAGGGATGATAGGCAAAGCAGCAGTTATGAAAAAAAAAAAAAGGATTATAGCAGAATAATCTGAAGATTAACCACCAATGTCATGTTGTTATTAAAAAAAGAAATCGTAGTGCTAGGATACACGATGGGAAGTACACCTTACAAGTCATATTAAGGAATGTTTCCATTCTGTTTGACACAGGTTGTATTGTGTACAGTTTTGGGCACCACACATCAGGAAAGATGTGGAATAAAACTAAAGTTGTCAGAAAGGCTGGAAGTCAAGAAAAATAAGTTATTCTCGAGCCATTTCAAGTCAGGAGAGAGAAGAGACAGCAATGGGCTTAATCTGCAACAGAAGAGATTCGGGTTACAGTGCAGGCTTGTTCACCTAAATTGTACATGTCAAAAAAGAGTTTTCTAAAATGACTTAGCACTGGAGTAAACCACCTCGAGAGGTTCTCAGATCTCCCTTCCTGTAGGTATTAGATAGTATATGAGTCAAATATCTGTTAAGGAGAACACAGGTATATTTCATTCTGCCTTGTTCAGAGGGAAGGAGTAGATGACCTCAGATCTGCTCCAGCACTGGTTTCTATAATTCTGTGATAATGGCCCATCTTAGAGACACAGAAACAAAAATATCACTTGCCTTTGACTACAAGTGTGGCATATCCAGACTTAGAACACCCTGACTTATCTCATTCTTCTAAATAACACCAGCCAGTAGTACTTACCTATTCTTAAGACAAAAACATTCTTTTAAATGGCCACATTTTAAAAATAGATGACCACTTGCAAATTAAAAAAAGACATGTATGTAAACACACACATCAATATTATTGTTGAATCTGTACATGCAAACTGAGCAATTTTGTCATTTACTGTATAAAATTCAGACTTGTATTTGCAGCCATATCAATTAACCGGCACAGTAATTGCATGCATACTTCATAGCAAACACTGATACAGAACAATGCATGTGATTTCATGCAGTGGTTTTGCATCTTTTTAAGCTGTCTTCAAGCTCTCTGAAACAAAGATAACAAAGAAAACTTCCAAACATGAACAAATGAAGCAGCAGCATCTCTGCCATATGTAAAGATCACTTTCCTTTTCTTCAATGCCTTCCCTGTAGCATGATGTTAACACAGACCCAGAAGTATGACTTCATTCTTTGATCTTTTTGAAACAGATGGGCTGGGAGATCACCATGAAAACTGCAGCTTCTTAATCTTCTAACATAACTGTTAAGACCATGTACCTTCTCAGAAACCATGCCAATCATTTGCACTGAATTAAGGCAATTTTCTGGCATTAAATTTCAATGACTCCAGCTCGGGGTTGAAAAAATACCTTGTAACTTGTTTTAGAAGGCCCAAGCATATCGCCACTATTTCTGTGGTGTCCTATGGCAACCTTACGGAGCCTTCCAGCAAAGCAATGTTCAGGAGGAGGAGAAGTATAAACATGGCAATTCACATTTTAAAGCCAAGTGTTCTTTTGCATTTGTGTGGGCTTCACCTGCCTTGCTGCAAGAAATTATCATCTCACTGTTATCTATTCCTTAAGAGTTTTTACCAAATTTTAGAATTCAGTTCATTTTCCAGTTCAATTTCATATCAGACATTCTTATCTGTCTCGTAGCACTTTGGGGAAAAATCCAGTGTAAATGGTGTCACTCATGACACGCAGACTGCTATACTTGTATACACACAATGCCTCTCCTATGAGTCTTGGGAAAATCCTCTTCAAAATTATTGGTTAGCACATTGGCTTTTCATATAACGAGCCTAAAAGAGAAGTCACACATGCCACCAGGATTTAATATCTGTGACCTTAGAAATTAACAAGGTCATCAGATCTATCAGATTACAACAGAATTCCAGCGCTGGTTTTGGCTTCTATAACCCCTCAAACAGCAACACATAAGCCAGCAGACCCAGGGCAGGCACCGTCGGCTGGAGCAAAATCGGGGACATCATCCACATCCACAGCACAGACAGGTTAGCTCTGTCTTCTAGTTCTGTCAGAAACGTGCTCAGGATTTGTCTTATCAAGGCACTTCAAGAAAATTAATCCAGATCAACCAAGTGAAGTAAACTGTTCTAAACTATTATATTACATTGTATATATTATAGTGTATAGTGTATATATAGTATAGTATATACTATGTACAATATGCTATATGCTATATTATATATAAGTATTATATAATTGGATTTAAATTCTGTATGTGTTGTCTGCCCAAGTGTTTAATACTATTTAGTATATCTGCATTAGAAATCTATTGAGATTAACCTCCCTGTCTCACAGAGATGAGTTTTTGATGCCAAGAACTCCAACAGTGGTAGTTTCTTAATAGGAGCTCCCTAATACAAGCCATAACGCTTTATTTTTCCCTTAAGATTTATTCAGGGCTAGGAGGGGCTCTATGTAAACCCACAATTCTTAACTAGGCAACAAGAGAAATGACAGCAGTTATGAGAGAAGCGATATATCCATCAGACAAGAAGCCCATCCTTGTATATGAGGTTATAATAGGAGATGTCTGGGTACTGCACATTTCCATAGTGCCTTGTTGACATCAGACTCTCCTAAAATTCAAACTGATGGGGTAGTCCCATTGTGGAGGTTTTGCCCCTCTTTTCATAATAATTGACAGAGACCAGAAGTGACTTGTGTGACATGTGGACTTTGTGCACCTGACACAAAAATTGCTTTAGACATCTAAACTAACTTTAGACATCTAAAACAGAGGTGTCTCCATCTGACCTGTCAGATCACACTGTACACAAAAGGGTATTTCTGGGTGCAATTCCTCTCTAAATCAGATTACGAGTTACATACTCAAACTATGTATTTCTCTCCTCTGACTATAAAGAAGTGCAATGTGACACGAAGAGTCACACTGTACACCTCTGAAGAGAAGTTATATTAATGCCCACCAACTTTTCCATCAGCCTAATAGTTGTTTCATCTTGGCATGCCCTGCCACAGATGATCAAGTTAATGACTGTAAGTTTCACATTTCTGGAGGTACCACTGCCCACGCTGTGACACCACAAAAGCTTTGCCAGATGTTCTTCAGCTCGTGAGCCCTGCTTCTCCAATACGATTTCAGCCAGGCTGATGCCTCCACTCACAGGCAGTGCCTTCACTTGAGGCCATAGTTCAGCAATTGCTGCTGCAGGCCTTATAAAGTCTTGAATTATGTGTAGATAGCCTATTTTGGATGAGACTAGGTGGTGACATACTAATCTAGTTTCCTTCTGCAACAGCATAACAGATGGGAGAAGCAGAAGGTGTCATATCTTGACTGTTATCAACATTGACATGTATTATTCTTCTACCCAAGACAGAGAACACAGTTTAGAGGAAACTGGTATGTGATGAGTA
Source organism: Anser anser (assembly GCF_964211835.1). Classification (NCBI taxonomy): domain Eukaryota; kingdom Metazoa; phylum Chordata; class Aves; order Anseriformes; family Anatidae; genus Anser; species Anser anser. The sequence goes on along the minus strand of NC_139720.1, from coordinate 183,683,922 downwards.
CAGACTGGCTGGGAAGTCAGTCACTGGAAGCATTTACCAACAGTGAATTATTGACATGGAAGGGTGTACAGACTAAGTTTGGGATTTCTCAATATTTCCATTAACAGCCTGGACGATGGAAGATAAAATATACTTACTCACTAGAGCAGGTAATTCCAAGCTAATAGAGCTTGCCAGCTCACTGGAAGATAGGACCGAAACTCAGATTATTTTGACAAACTGGAGAAACAGTCTTAAAAATAGGTGGTGAATTATTAGGGAGATACACAAAGTTCTGCACCTTCACAGTGTACAAATACAACCTAGGCAAGAATTGGTTCTGTAGAAAAGTAGCAAAGGGGAGCACAGCCAAGGTATAAACAACTGTGCTGTTGCTGCAAGAAAAGGCAGACCCGATAGTGGGATACATAGAGTAAGACAGTCTTTCGGAGACTTGAGCTGTCTGCTCACTCAGCAGTGGTAAGGTCTTAGCTGGAATGTTGAGTCTAGTTTGGGACACGGCAAAAGAAAGATTGGACAGAGTTCAGAAAGGGGAGGTAAGAATGGTCAGAGGTCAAAAAAACGGGACCCCTATGAAAAAAAAGGACCGGTGTGGTTTAGTCTAGAGAAGATCACGGAAAACGTGCCAAGAAAAGCCTTCTGACATGAGGGATGGTTAAACATTGGCATTGATTGCACAGGGATGTGATGTGAAATCTCCATTCCTGGACGTCTTTAGGAACAGGCTAGGCAAACGTCTGTCCAGCAAGACAAAGGGATAGGGGGTCAACGGGGCACAGGGAGAGGCTCAACGATCTCCGAGCTCCCTTCTAACACTATTTTCCAGGATACAGTCCTTCTGCATCTCCTAAACTTTTTGAGTAGTTGCGTTTAGAGGAATTGTACAAAGACCAGCATTGCTCATTCAGCATCCTTGGAGTTGAATGAACCTGAGCTTTTTAGTTGTTACAAATTCAGTAAGTCCGCTGGTTCTCAGAGTTCACTGCACTAAAGCTAAGGCAGTTAGACAGCCTGCCTTTATAATGCTTTCATTGAATGAATTTGCAAAGCTGCTACCTAGAGCCTACACTAATGCTCAGTACCACTTTGTTAATTTGGAATCCAGATCTGGTGACTGATTTAGGAAAACAGTTCAGCTAATCCCTAGTGAATAGAAATCCCCAGCCTAAAATTGTATGGCTCACCAGATTCCCACACGTGCAAATGCAGCAGCTGCCTTGCAAAGGGAAGTTAAAATATCAAGTACAAACTTTAGGGGGGTTTCACGTGACATGCCTATTTTCCTTCCTCGGAGATCCAGGGCTCCAAAAAGCAGGAGCAGAGACAATCACAAGGTGCACAAGCCTACAAAACTTTCACAGAGGACAACCTCTGTAGTAACATGGCAAGTGCACATGCGTATTCTAGAAACCAGTTCTGGTAGGAGAACATAGATAGAAAGTTAAAAAACATAATTCTGCACATTAGCCTCGTCTCGTTTCTTCAGTCAGCACATACAGTTAGTGCATATAGCCACGGGATAGCAATAATCTATATATTTTAAGCTAACTCATGTAATTGCCTTCTGCATGATAGAACAAGTTTCAACAGAGTACGATGAATAATAATTCCTCAGTTGGAGCTTCTGGGAACACGTCCATCGTTACGGGAAGGCTCCTGTGCAGATTGCTTCCTGCCTCATAGAAGGCCCTCAATTGAACTGTTGAACTCTGGGAGACAACACAAGGCCCCTTTCCTCACCCAAACTTGGTCTGAGCTGGGCAAGGGGACGATTTTCCTGGGATGCTGGGATGTTAGATGCTGTACCTACTCCTGCAGTAGCCATTCAAATTTAGAAGTAAAGGAATAGATGTAAGGAAAACAACTATTTTGAATACAATGAAGCAGGATATTCTTGTCCATTTACTTTCTAGTAAACACACGTTGCTATTTGCAATGAGACATCTCTAATCTAATACCTAAGGAAAACAAAAAAGAATGAGGCCCAACATCTAAAGGTACTTGGATATTTACCTTTAAGGGTAATAGCTAAACAGGAGTCTGATGCCCAAGGATCCCACATAACATTAGGGGATCTGGGCCTACAGAGCCAAATGAGGTACTCAAGCAGCAAATAATTCAAGATGCTCTCAGAGGGGTGAGAGTCTGATGTGGTAAACTTAGGGAACGTTTCTGAACTTTCTGAATTAGGTGTTCCTGGTCTGTTTCCTGAAATCTGTATCAGAGACAGCTGATGCCTACTAGGAACAGTTGTGTAGTACATATGGAAAGCAGGATAAAACCAGACGAAGATGTGTAGATTGTGTTAACTGAGTTATGGCTTTTGTAGCATCACATGTAGTCCAGCCACTCACACGAGCTGCAAAACAAGGCAAGCTGCATTACTAAAACAAGGTAGCTACTTTGCAATGAGCAAATCCTTTCTGAATAGCGTTCTACACAGGCATGCTTTTAATAACAAAGGAGACTTCCTCTTCATATAACATTTGATAATTTTTAGCTGTCTTGCTTATATCCTTAGGCCATTGGGCTATACCATGAGGACCGCGTATTGTAAGCACACTACAGCTCCCCACAGTCACCGTAGGTAAATGGACAGAATCACTGTAGTGAGTCAGACAGCTTCTGGACTCCCAGGAAATGATCTTACAAGCCAAGCAGGCAAGATACAAACAAGAACAGGGTGTAAGAGCTGATAAAAAGTGTTAAAAAGTGGTACCTCACACCATGCGTAAGCGCTGGGCACTGCTGGCAGGAGCTGGCGCTTGAGGAGGAGCAGCACCACCACGTCTACACATCACAAGGCTCCCCACAAACACTTCATTACTCAAACCACTTTCATTTCTCTTATGCAGATGTATATCAGAGATACTGAACCAAGTTTCTCCGTGCATTAGCCCTTTAGTACACTAATGCTCGTGGTTACTCCTCTCCAAATCCCCCCTGGAGCAGTTATTAATTTGAGGTGGAGAAGTAACAGTAATTAATCTATTAAAATGAGGAAATGTAAATTCAGATGTATGCAGAGAAACACTTTTTCTCTATTTACTCTTCATTTACATCCCAATGAGTCAAATCGCCACCGTTACATTGCCAAGTCAAATAAAATTCACTGGTGATTAGAGTTGCTCTGCGGGATTGTACAGCATACACGTCTTTAATGAATTTGGTCCACAAGCATATGGCCAAGGATAAACTGCATTTAATACCTCTAAGCAAAAGTAATGACGAAAACAACTTCTCGGAGCCTTTCTGAGTGTGATTTTCAAGTTAAATAGATGAATAGTGATATTTTTGATATGATTTTGTGTGATAAGTCTGAATTATTCTCCGGGAGCCGTTGTCCCCCTCTCACACTCCCGGAGCTCTGGAGCTCTGAAGGGCCGCTGCTGGCATGTGAGCATAGGGGTGGTTGGGGATTGGTTTTCTGATGATTGTTTCCCCCCCCCAAAAAAAATAGGAGTTTCAAGCAGTTTCAGGCACTTTTGATTTTCGTCCTTTGCCCTCACTTTTCCAGCTACCAGGCCGAGGTGTGCCCGCAGCACTGCGGGGCAGAGGAAGGGGCTGCTGCGCTGCCTGCCAGCAGCTGACCCAGGGCAGGGTAAAGGCTTAAAAACAACATAAAAAGGGAGGAAGCCACAAGGTGCACTCGGTGCACTTGTATAGAAACCAGGAGGGGTTGATGCCACCAGCCGCATCTTCGAGCTCGAGGCAAAATATTGATTTTTACATCCAGGAGACAGAGAGAGGCAGACATCCCGCAGGCAGAGAGCACAAGTTGGAGGCGGTGGCTGCCTGCAGCCAGCCCTCAGACGGGTCCCTTCCCCTTTCCCTTCCCCTTTCCTTACCCCTTCCCTTTTTCCTTCCCCTTTCTCTTCCTCTTCTTCTTCCCCTTCCCTCCCCGTTTCTCTTCCCTTTCTCTTCCCCTTTCTCTTCCCCCTTCCCTTTCTCCTTTCCCCTTCTCTTTCCCCTTCCCTTCCCCTTCCCCCAAGACGCTGAGCACCAGGACTGGGGATGGGGGCTCAATCCCCCTGGGCTCCCAGCCTGTCCCAGCGTTGTCCTAAACCGTGCCAAGATTGTCCCAGAACCTTCCTAACCCTGTCCCAACTGCCCCAGCACAACCCTAAATTGTCCCTTCACTTTCCCAGCATAACCCTAAATTGTCCCAGAACAACCCTAAATCGTCCCAGAACAACCCTAAATCGTCCCAGCTGTCCCGGCAGTGCCCAAGCACCGTCCCAGCCCGTCCCCAGCTCTGTCCCTGCGGGTGCCACCTCCCCCCTCGGTGTCCCCCCGCGGCCCCACACCCGGCGAGTGCCACCCTCGCTGCGGGTGTCGCCGTGCCCGGGGACATCCCAGGGCCACTGCCGAGGGGACACGAGCGAGAAAAACCGGGGAGGGGACACAGAGGCGACCAAATACTGACCCGCAGCAGCAGCTGGAGAGGCACCCGGTGGCTGCAGCCTGGAGGCGGGGGGGGCACAGCTTTCACCGCTCCGGCTGCCTGCGAGGGAAAGATAAGAGGCTGGTGCAGAGAAACAATTAAAAAAAATAGTAATAATAAAATACCGAGAAGCCCTAATTAACTTGAAAGCCGTTGCGACTTCGCCAAGCCGCTCGTCCCGCCCGGCGCAGGGGAGCGCCGTCGGGGGGCGCGATGGGGACCCGGGGGGGACCCGGGGGACACCGAGGGGCGAGGAAGGCTGCCCCGGGGGGGACACGGGGGGACACGGGGACAGCGGGCACGGCTGGGCTGGGGGCTGAGCGCGGCCCCCCCGGGAGCCGGGCAGCGAGCACGAAGGGCTGCCGAAACGGCCCCAAACGCCGCGCGTGGCGCTTTGGGATGGAGAGGGGTGAGAACGACCCGAAGCGAGTGCCAGCCCCTAAAAGTTTTGGTTGTAGGGTGTTTTTTTTTCGGTTGATCGTTTTGTGTTTTTTTTTTTCCCTTCTTTTTCTCGCTTTCCAGGCATCCAGGCGTTACTCCGCTCGCTGTCCCCGGCTGCCCACCTCCTCCCAAGGCACCACAAAGTTTCCTTTGGGGAAGCCCCGAGGCGCCGCGGCACCCCCTCGCCCTCCCGACCCCCGAGCCCCCGAACGGCCCCGGTGGCAGCCCCCTGCTCCCGGCCCCGAGCCCCGCTCACAGCACCGGGAGCAGGATGCGGCCCCCCGGGCCCCCCCTCCCCTCCCCGCACAAGGACGCAACCGGGTCGAACCCCAAACCCTTGGAAAAGCAATTGTTCGTTGTCTTTTTTTTTTCCCTTTTTTCCCCCCTTTTTTTGTTTTCCCGGAGATATTCCAGCCTCTTGTGACTCTCCGGAGTTGGCTGCGTTTGGGGTTTGTTTGTTTGTTTGTTTGTTTGTTTGTTTGGGTTGGTTGTTGTTTTTTTTGTTAGTTCTTTTATGGGTTTTTTTTTTGTTTCTTAATTGCATCGTTTGACCTCCTGCTCAAAGGAGGGAATCCGTCGCTCCTTTCTGTGTGTCAAACAACTCCCCGTGTGCCGGCAGAAAGAAAAGTCCCGGCAGACGCCCGGGACGACGAGGATTTGCATTTGGTGGTTTTTTCTTTTGTTTTGTTTTGTTTTTTAATGACGGGATTGAAACCCGCCGAGTTTAGGTTGTGCCCTAACAGGAGGATAAACGCGGCCATCTGCAGCGCTCAGCCTACCTCAGCTCACACCCAAATCTACGCCAAGCTGGGCGAGACACGAACCGGGCAGCCCCGGTGCCACCGGGGGCGGCAGTGGGGACGCCCGAAATTATAGGGTCGGGGCCATCTCGGTGGGACAAAACGTCCTAAAACGGGGCGCTGGGAAACCTGCCGCCGGGGGGGGTGCCCCGGACCTCGAGCCCGTCGGGACGGGCAGATTTGGTTCTCGTCGCCGGGAAGGTTTTGGGGCTGGGGAACGAAAAGGGGAGAGCAGGTTCCCGGCGGGGAACGGGGAGGAGCGGGGTGCCCGCGGCCCCCCTGCCCCGCTCCGCTCCCCGCAACCGTGCCCGGCTCGGGGCCGCCGGGGGCACCCCAAAAGCAGAGCCCCCTGCTCCTGCGGCTGCTCGGCAGGAACGGGGGGTTTAGAGGAAAAATAGTCGTAGGAAAAATAATGAGAAGAAATAAGAAAGAAAAGAAAGAAAGAAAAAGAAAGGATGAAGAAAGACAGAGAAAAAGAAGGAAAAAGGAAAAGAAGGAAAAAGGAAAAGAAGGAAAAAGGAAAAGAAGGAAAAAGGAAAAGAAAGAAAATGAAAGAAAGGGAAAGAAAAAAGAATCAGGAAAAAAATAACAAGTCGTCGCTGGGAAACCTCCCTCCAAGCCCAGGTTCTTGCATTTCTGTAGGGTTTGTCGCTGTTTGCCGTACGCATCCTCCCACGTTTTAAAAAGCCTCCGCTAACTTACGCAGCAGCACCGAGGCTGCGGCTGACACTTTCCAGCTACACCGGGAAAGGAGAAAATAAATAAATAAATAAATAAATAAATAAATAAAACACCACCTCAATTAAAAATAACGATTTTGCCCTTGGCCGGCACCCAGTTTTTTGGCTCTTACCGTCCCGGGATTTTCGCTCAGCCTCTGCAACACCCCGAAAAGCCGCGGTCCGTTTGCGCAGCCCCGGAGCGAGCCGCCGTGCTGGCCAAAAGCGAGGCGATTTGGGGGAGCAAGGGGGGGGGGGGGGGGGCGGGATCCTAAAACCTCGCAGGGATCCGTCGGGACGAGCAAAAAAAAAAACAACAAAAAAAAACTTTTGCAAAAGTCTTTTGCGAGCTGGCCGCGCACTCCGGGGGCAGGCAACGGAGCCCGGAATAACGATGCTGGAATCACGGCACGGCGGGTTTCCAGAGCGAAATGATTTTAAAAAATAATAATAATAATAATAAAAGAGGAATAATAAAAAGCCCTGAAATCTGCCTGGAGGTGACTCGGGTTTGCCGTGGGTCCGGCTCCGCTTGGACGCGCGGAACCGGTTTGCTCCCTGCGCGGTTTTTCCCGAAATCCGGCTTTCTGAGCCCGTTTCGGGAGCGCTCCCAGCCCGGGACTCCGGGGCCCCGGCCGGGATCTGGGAGGCCGGTGGCGACCGGGGGTGCTCCGGGACCCCCCCGGCACCGGGCAAGCAAAAACCCCAAGGCAAAACCGTGTCCCCAGCCGCCCCCGGCCGCTGGAGGTGCGGGCACGGCGAGCCCGGCACCAGAGCCCTTCCCTCACCCCCCTCTCCTGCTCGGTTAGCTTTTTTAAAAAATTATTTTTTTTATTTTTAATTATTTTTAATTATTTTTAATTGTTTCCACTATTTCCCACCCCCAAAACCCGTCCCCGCGTTGCCTTCTCCCCGCAGCTTGGGAGCTCGGTTCGCACCGCTGTCTCTCCGTGCCACCCCGGGGAGGGATGGGGGATTTTTTATTTATTATTTTTAGGGTTGGTTTTTTTTTGACAAAATCGAGCAGTTTTTTTCCTCCACGTGGTGACCCAGCGGGGATCCCCCCGGCTCCGGCTGCCAGCAGCTCCGTAAGGCAAAGCGTGCGCTGGATAAGGCGCTCGGGACCCAGGAATTGCCGTCCCGACCCCAAAAACCCGCAGCCCCGGTGCTGCCCCAAATCCTCCCCGCTTCCCTCCGAAGGCAGGCTGAGCTCTGGCCGTTTCGGGAAAGTTGTTAGTAAGCAGGATCCGACCAAGCGCCGGCTGTTAAGGGTTTTATTTCATATATTTTATATGAAAAAAGCGTTTGGGGGATTGCATTCGATCTCCCCATCCCGCTTGGAAACGCGCTGAGCCGCTAAAACCCTAAAAGTTGGATGGGAGAATTTTTTTTAAAAAAAAATCCCCGTCTCACAGCAGAGAGCGCCTGTGCCCCCCCCCCCCCCACCAAAGGCACAAAGTTTGGGGTCACTTCGCCCCCTTCCTTCCCCGCTTCGAGCCGCCCAGCCCCTCGGCAGGTTGCAGGGAGCTCGGAGCGCCGCTGGCCGTGCGAGGAGAGCAGCCCGCAAGGAGCGCAGCCCTACAAAGCACCCCACTGCCTGGGGCGGGAGGCAGCCGATCCCTTCGGCTGCTCTTTAAAAACTTGGGGGAAAAGCGAGAAAAAGAAAATAAAATAAAAAAAAAAAAACACCTTGTGGTAAAGCCTCCCGCTTGCTTTCCCCGGGAGGGCAGGCGAGCCGCTGAAAAAAAAAAAAAAAAAAAAAAAAAAAAAAAGGAAAGGGAAAAAAAGGGGAAAAAAAGAAAGGAAAAAAGAGGAAAGAAAAGGAGCCGGCGGCGCTCCCGACGGCAGAAACGAAACGGCCGGGACGCGGCGGCTGCCGGGGAGAGGAGAAACCGGAGGAGGGATGGGGATAGGGGATTGGGAACAGGGATATGGGATTGGGATGGGGAACAGGGGATGGGGATAAGGGATAGGGGATGGGGATAGGGGATTGGGAACAGGGATATGGGATTGGGATGGGGATAGGGGATGGGGATAGGGGATGGGGATAGGGGATAGGGGATGGGGATAGGGGATGGCGATGGGATGGGGATAGGGGACGGGGCCGCCTCCCCAGAAAAGGTCCTGCCGACTTCCCCTCGGTTCCCTAAGCCGCACGGAGCCCCCTTCCCCGCAGCCCCCCCAGCCCCCTCGCACCACCCCTTGGCGGCCCCCCCGTGCCCCCCGTCCCGCTTGGGTCTCGGTTCCAGCCCTGCCTCTGCCCCGGCTCGGCTCCGGGCGCTCCCCACGAGGTTTTACTCACGCAGCCCGGCCTCGGCCGGCCCCAGCCCCACACCACGGGCCGCTCCCTTGCTTTATTTCCACGCGGGGCCGTGGGGAAGCTCCCCTTCGCCCCCTTCCCCCCCCCCCCCCAAAAAAAAAAGCGGAGCCGTCTGGCGAGCGGCGCCGAGCCCCGGCCGCCTCCCACCTGAGGCGATTTTCGTTCTTACACGTTTTGGGTTTTGTTTTGTTTTTTTTTTTTTCTTTCCTTTTTAAACCGGAGCAGGGCAGGGGAAAAAAAAAAAAAATCAAATAAAACCACCCCCGGGGCTCCACGGGGAGCCGTGCCCGCCGCGAGTGGGACGGAGGAGGCGGGGAGAGAAGGGGGTCGGGGAGGCGGATGGCGAAAAGGAGACCCCGAAAGCGGCTCCCCCCCAAAACTCTCCCCCTCCGAGCTTTCCGCGGCCTCCGACCCCCGGCCCCGGTCCTGCGTGGGCCGGGGGCGTTTGGGGGGGACCCCGCGGCCTCGGGTGCAGGGCCCCGGCCTGGCGTTTGCACTTTTCTTCTTCTTATTTTTTTTTTTTTCCCCTTTTGTTCAGCCTCGCCGCCACCTCGGGCTCCCCGAGGCGCCTCACAGGGGCGACCAGCCCCTTCTGTCCGTGTCCCCCCCCCCCCTCCCGGCCCCATGTGAACCCCCCCCCCCCCCCGACCCCCCCTTCCCCTTCAGCCGGGAGGAAGGAGCCGGGTGCACCTGCGAGGGCCGCTCCCCGGCCTCCCCCCTCCGAGGCCGCAACAGGTTTTTCCCTCCTGCGCCGCCTCCCCCAGCCTGGGGGGGGGGAGAGGGAAAAAAAAAAAAAAGAGCCAAAAAAGAAAAATGGGGGGGGGGGGGAGCGGGGCGGGGCCGTGCCGGGAGGAGGAGGAGGACGAGGAAGAGGAGGAGGAGGAGGAGGAGGAGGCAGCGTGGCTCTGCCCGGGGGGAGCCCGGGGTCACGCCTGTGTGTGTGTGCGTGTCCCCCCCCGGCGAGGAGTAAGTGCCACCGCTCCGCCTTCCCCTTTTCGCAACGTTGACGCAATCTATAAATAGTGGAACAAAAGGAGCAACTTCCTCGCAGCTTTGCTGAAACGGCACAAAAAAGGCAACCGGGGGGGGGGGGGGGGGGGAGAGAGAGAGGAGAAGAAGAAGAAGGTGGAGGGGGGGGGCGGGCGGGTGGGTGGATATTTTGATTTTTTTTTTTCTATTTTTTTTTTTCCCTCCGGTTAAAAGCCGGAGCCTCCCTCCCCCCCCCGCTACTGGGAGCTGAGAGCTGCGGGGTTCTTATTCTCCTTAGGATTTGTTTTTTTATATATATATATTATTATTATCATTTTTCCTCGCTGCGAAGCGCTGGGCACCGGCAGCGGGGGGGGGGTCCCGTCCCTGCCGCCCCCCCCCCACACCCCCAGTTCGTGACAGTAAGTGCCGGGGACACGCGTGGCCGTGGGGTGGGTTTGGGGTTTTTTTGGGGGTGCGGGGGGGGTCACATTTGGGGAGGGGGTGCGCGGGGCGGGCAGGCTGCGGGCGGGGGCAGCGCGCTGCGGAGCGGGGAGGGAATTTGGGGGGCCGCTTGTTCGCGCTCCCCGGCGTGTGCGCGCACGGGGGGGGGGGGGGGGGGGGGTCCGTGTCGTGTGTGTGCTTCCCCCCCCCAAAAAAAAAATCGGGGAGTGGGGGGGTCGCGCGTGTCCCGAGCGGCGGCGGGATCGGTGCGGGCAGGGGCAGGGGGGAATTACATCATCCCTATGGGGGATGCTGCCTCCGCGTGCACGCGGGTAGGGGGGGGAAAGCGCGGGGGCGCGCCTCCCCCCCCCCCCTGCCCCCCCCCTCGCCGGGTCCCTACTGTCGGGGGGGGGGGGGGGGAGAGGCGCGCCCCCGCGGCACCCGCGAGCGCGCCGCCGAGTGTTTACAGTGCTCACGCAGCCGTATTGTGACGTCGGCTGAGTGACAGCCCGCCTGGCCAACCGCGCGCGGCCCCGCCGCCCGGGGCTGCCCGCCAAGGCCCCGCCGGCCCTTCCGTTGGCGCCCCGCCCACCTCCCTCAGCCCTCCCCCCCCCCCCCCCCCCCAACGTCCCCTCAGAGGAGGGGGCCCGTGGGGGGGGTCCCTGAGGGCGGCCCCGTGAGGGCGGCCCCCGGCGGGCGGCGGGTCCCGGCCCGTTTCCCTGCTCCAGTCCCGGTCTCCTGCCCGAGCCGAGCCCCGAGCTCCGCTGCCCCGAAAGTTAGCGGGGGGCCGAGGCGGGCTGCTGAGGCGGCGGTCACGGGTGTCCCCCTTTTTGTAGGATATTTGTCTTTACGGGTCTCCCCCTTTGTAGGGTACCTACGCTTACAGGTCTACCCCTTTGTAGGGTACACATCTCTACACCTCTCCCCCTTCGTAGAATATGTACACTTACAAGTCTACCCCTTTGTAGAATATACATCTTTACGGGTCTACCCCTTCACTGCATATATACGCTTACAGCTCTCCCCCTTTGTAGGATATAAACGCTTACAGGTCTCCCCTTTGGAGAACATACATCTTTACCACCTCTCCCCCCTTTGTAAGATACACATCTTTACACTTCTCCCCCTTTGTGGGATATATATCCTTACAGGTCTCTCCCTTTGTAGGATATACGTCTTTACACCTCTCCCCCTTTATAGGATATACATCCTTACCGGTCTCTTCACCTCTGTAGGATATATATGCTTACAGGTCTCCCCCTCTGTAGGATATACATCTTTACAGCTCTCCCCCGTTATAGGACATATACGCTTACAGGTCTCCCCCTTTGCAGAATATTCATCTTTGCTGGTCTCCCCCTTTGTAGGATATATATCCTTACTGGTCTCCCCCTTCGTAGGATATATATGCTAACAGGTCTCCCCCTTTGTAGGATATACATCTTTACAGCTTTCCCCCTTTGTAGGATATATACACTTACAGGTCTTCCCCTTTGCATAATGTTCATGTTTACTGGTCTCTCCCCCTTTATAGGATATATACATCTCTACAGCTCTCCCCCTTTCTAGGATACATACATTCACAGCTCTCCCTCTTTGTAGGATACCCACATTTATAGGTCTCCCTGTTTATAGGATACACACATTTTGAGGTCTCCCTGGCACACAGCTCTCCCGGTGGGATAGAGTATCCCACCGGGAACACCCGGGCACGTCTGCCTTCCCGGAGCACCCCGCGGACACAGCCCTGGCGGCACCGTCAGCGATGGCGCGCTCGCTGCTTTAACCGTGTAGATACTTACACTTTTTCCATTATCCATAATTAATGGGGCAAAACGCGCTCGTTTTGTTGTCGCCAAACTCCGCAAGGGAACAAATGCGCGCTCTGGAAGCACCCCGCCGGCCCTCGCGTTCACGCAGGAGGAAAACAACCCATCATAAAAGAGCGGGGCCGGGGAGGGGGGGACGGAGATGGCAATGAGCCCCCCTCTCGTCCTGAGGGCGAGGAGCTGCCACAGCTGGCTTTCCCAGCGGGGTCGCGGGTCCTGACACCGGGACGCGAGGAATCTGCTGGCTGCTCCCCGAGGGGCTCGGTGTCCGCGTAAGCCAGCGGGGGGCTGGCCGGGGGCCGCAGCTGGCTGCGGGAGGGCTCCCTGGCCGCGCCGCGCTGGGAGCTGTCGGGATTTTGGAAAAGTGGTTGGAAAGGGACGTGGCTTAGGGATAGGGGTGCGGGGAGCACGGCCAAGCTCGGCCACCGTGAGCTGAGCCTGTGTGCACCCCGAATCTGCTTTGCTCTGAAACGCAGGCCTGTGCATCAGGCTCTGCAGACCTGTCGCGCTCCCAGAGACAAACAAATCTCAATTCAATATCCCACGTGTAAAGGGATTAGCGCTCAGCAAACACAACAGGAGCGTATTTTCCCTGTGTTATACGTATGCCCTAAATGAAGCCATGAGTGGAAGGAGGTCCGTGTGTATGTGTGCACACACACCCAGCCCCATCTCCTCGCGTTACCAGCCCCTGCTGTTTTAACTATCAAAAAGCATCGGAAACGAGAGCCAGATTAGTAGGGTACACAGAAAAGTGAAACTACCTTCATTCACTGGGAGGTCGAAAGCAGTGCCTAAGTACACCCAGTGTGTACTTTTACGTAATGTTACCTTCCAATACCAGTGCTTTTCAGGTGTGCAAGATCAAGATAATGTTTTTCTGGTCTTATAGAAAATATAGCTTGTGGATCACTAATGGATCTAAGTCTGTTTTGCTTTAGATTGCCTGAATTACAGACATGAGTACTTTAGCATATGATTATCTGACCGATCATCCCTTTCCCTTCTCACACTTGAGAAAGATTCTCGGTCACCTTCTGCTCCAGCGTTACATTTGGGACCGCTCTGGCTGCACCATGTGGTGGTATCTGATGGTTTTTCTTTTAAAAACATAATTCTGTCCTCCGTCCCCCAGCTGTGTTAAAAAACACGGTCTCATGATATTCCTAGTGATAACGAGCAGTTCTCCCTGCTGACCCTAAAGGCCTCGGCTAGGAATTGCCAAAGCTTTCGTTTAAAACGTAAACCACATTTCTCAGCCATAAAGGGTGTCCTGAGCTCACACTTGGAAACAGGACCGATACGGACAGCGCGGTCTTCCTGGTTCGGCAGGCAGGCACTTCCAGCGTCGCTGCCTTTTTGCACAGTAGCACTTTAACAAGCAGCAGCCATGCATAGCTAACAAGGCTGCAAGTCCACTTACTGCTTTTCAGAAGCCTGTAACCCGGTCCTAAACGAGCAGAAACGTCCGCTGTATATTGTTGCTGCCATATGACAGAACTATTAGCAGCGGGGAAGTGCAGTGGTTATTCTCGATGGGCGAGACACGGTGGGAGAGGAAAAGTTTTAAAACATGGAGCCTGAGGCACAGAAAGAAAGCAGCACAGATCTAGCTATCCTTTTATAGTAACTGTTGTTTTCTGGAAAGGGGGAAAGAAAACTCTCCCTTCCTTCCAGCAGCTAGACAGGGATGGCGTGACCCTCCTAGCTGAAGACTGATAGCATTCTTGGAGAAATCTTTATGTAGCTTTCATTTCTAGTAGCTGGAAATTAGAAGTATCGTTTTCACCAGTTGCTTCTCCTGACACCGCTTCTGGGTTCTGCTCTTACCTTTTAGTTATACCGAGGGATGTCTAAAAGGGCAGTTTTCAAGTTTGGCATTAATGCTTCATAAAAAGTAATATATTTTTTTCAGAAATTTTTAAAGTATTTTAGTGGTTTTGATGAATATTTTCTCTATGTACAGTTGATGTTCTTAATACTCTATATGCATAAATGGTATTAGCCAAGCGGGGCATTACTTTAAAATGTGTGCTTAATGTGTACAAAAGAGACACCTAGCACAGACCGAAAATGTACTCTCAGCATATATGAGAGCTACAAATATATCTCACATAAATAAGATTAACGCAAATTAAGAAATCAGAAGTGGTTCATCAGATGGGAAATACACACTTTAGACTGCATGAACAATTAGAAAATAAATGTGCTGAATACTAGGTGACACTAGCTGGCAAGGCAGAATATCGAAACAACTGTACTTTTTCAGGGCTCTTAATAATCTTGTTTCTGGCTGAATGTGGTATGTGCCTGAACATCCTTTCTTATAAAATAATAAATTTCACAAAGATCCTACTGTATGACAGTGTACTGACTGGCTGTCACAACTACTGACTAAATATTAATTTTGGTAGTCTTTCCAAGTTAAATCTATGAACTACTATACCTGGATAACTTCTAAATCGCTACCCACAAGTGAAACTCCAGTAAACCACTTTTCTGACTTGCATATTGTCTGTCCTTGTTTGTAAAGGTTTGTTTAGTAACTTACTTGACATTTTTTTTTCTGCACTTGTTGGTTAGAGAAATATGAGATAGTCTCTTTTGATTTGGAGCTTAGCTCATTTTAGCTTTATAATGCTAAACGGCGAGATAAACACTGAAGACTAACAGTCTTCAGGACCTCCGCATTAGTGCAATCACTTCAGTTTCGTAACTCCTACAGATTTTTATCCCTTACAAGCATTAGAGCAATAATTTACATACCAGCGAGGGAAAATGAAAACGAGGAGGAAGCTCATTATAACCCTGTACGTGTACTCGGTTTCTCCTAACACAGACTAGATTAAACCTGGCCTGTGCCACAGGAACTGTGAAGGGTGAGAGCAAAGGCTCCTTTCTGATTCACGTCCGTACGCAGTTAACGCTCTCTTCACTCGACAGAGCAAACCGGACCCCAAATGGGAAGGAGGATCTGGGCTACTATTCCTTCACCTTCGCTCCTCACCCCCACCCCTTGAGCTGTACAGAAGGGATCAGGTTGCACTATTTTAGAAGCTGGTGCAGTATGCACGCTTCCTCAGTATATTGGAGAGCTCGCTGTAGGGACGCACGCTGCTTCACAACACCCTTCACTCAGGACCGTGCCTTATCAACAGAGCTGAGCCCTCAATTCCCCTGTAAATTCCCCTGCAAATGTACAATATTTTTAGTGATGTATACAAATAAAAAGATTATTGATCTAACTTACCTTTGACACATGGCTTTGAAAGCTTCAAGTTTGACGCTAGTCATAAAAACCATACACTCAGTGCTACAGGCAAAGTCGACCTGTAAATATATGAGAAAAAAAAACAAAATCAAGTGACTTAGCATAATTTCCTGAACGTGCTTAAAGACACTAGGTTGGTTAACACATTGAAAAATATCACTGCTGTCTCTGTCACCCCGCCACCTGAGTGCAGATTGCTTGTTACTGTTCCTGCAGACATTTCAAGTTACATCATACAGCTGACGTTAAATCTGTAGCAAGGTAGAAGATGGATTGTGTTTGGGGAAAGGTCTGGAATGGGAGCTTAGGCTAGGGTTGTAATTCTGTCCCTGTCTCTGAATTTCACCAGTGGCTTTTTGATTCAAAGATAAAGACAATTAAAACTGTCCTAGGACTGAACCTAAGAGACAAAATAATGCATAAAGG
Source organism: Anser anser (assembly GCF_964211835.1). Classification (NCBI taxonomy): domain Eukaryota; kingdom Metazoa; phylum Chordata; class Aves; order Anseriformes; family Anatidae; genus Anser; species Anser anser. Next base: position 183,668,259 of record NC_139720.1, on the reverse strand, counting down.
ATGCTCCAAAGTTACATATATTAAGGTTAGGAAAAATCATAGAATATCCAAGTCGGAAGGGACCCACAAGGAAAAATCTAAATTAACCTAAGACCTGAAACAAGTATTTCGCAAGACTGTGTTTGCTTGTGCATTTGTTTTTTGCAAAATACAAAAGTCATTGTTCCAGAGGCAAGATGCCTAGTTAACAGTGCCTACAAAGCTCATCCAGCTGGGAAGATCTCCCTGAAAGGAGTTCTCAGGCTGTAACTCATCTCCACAAAAAGGAATTGAAAATCAGGATGATTGGGATCCAAAGACCTGACTAGGAAAGGGCACCAAGCCCCTTGTATCTCACCTAGGGAAGGATCCTCCTACAGGAATTGGGGAAGGAAGCCATAAGCCTCCCATATGTTGGAATAAGGAAAGGTTTTGGGGAGTGGTAGGAGATTCAGCACGAAGCACTGCAGAGATTCTGGGCTGCGAAAAGGCACCCAGGCTAGGGGAGCTGTGTAATTGTGGTACTGTCTGTCAAGCAGACCAAGAGTGTGAGAGGGTACAAACAGTTTAACCTTGCCTTAGCCACTTCTACCTGAGCTCTGTGACTTTTAAAAGGAACAAAGTCTCACTCAAGGCTTTAAAAAGCTGTTGAGCTCTCTAGATAAAGAGCTGTATATCGGATCCAGGTATCCTTATTGTAGCTGTGAATAATAAGTGATCTTAGCATACAGACTGGCAGACATCTCGTTTGAAAGCAAGAACTGAAATATTGACAGGTTGGCAAATTTACAAGTAGTAGCCAACCTGTCCTTTTCTCATGCAAGAAAGTGATTTTGGAGGGAGAGGCTGCTGGAAATAGGCAAGAGGCACTTGAAAACAGAGGGGAAGATAAGAAGGTTCATGGAAAATGCTAAGCTGATGACCAAAGTCTTCATCAAGACTGTTAGCCTACTTTCTAATGCTGTGTAGATGAAAGAATCAAAGCCCACAGGTTATCTTGCAAATCACAGGGATCCTACCTCTCTGTGCCCCTGAGGTCATACGAGCCCATATGAGTGCCATACATTGCATGCTGCCTCCCCCTTCCTTTTTTTTTTTTTTTTACTAATATATTAAAAAATCCCATTATTTTTCATGTCTTTCTACATCCCTTCTTGTACCAAGAAGTTTCGTAATACTTAAGCAGACGTGTTAAAATACAAGGAAAGATGTAGGAAGATAAGGTTATTTCAGGGAGAGCCTCGGCTGCTTTGCAGAAAAAGGAGCATTTTATTTCGTGGAAAACAAAACCTTCAACTGAAAGAGACTGATGTTTATATTATCACTAAAACTTTTGCTGAAAGGGGAAGAAACAGTAACTGCAGACAGCGGTTCAAAAGGAAGTTCTGTTACAGTCCAGACCAAAAAAATTAAGTTCTTACAGCGTATAAAATATGTAATCAACGCTGAGCTTCTGCATTTGCCTTAAATACTGAGCTGGGAGTGTCGACTGCTCCACTGCTAGTCTTTAATGTATCCAACAGCCATAATGCTGAAACCTATGCAAGGAGATAATTCATACAAAAGCATTCATTGAGCACAAAACTGTGATATTTGTCCAGTGAAACTTCTCCAGCTCTAACAAAGACACCATTCAAAAAAAAAAAAAAGCATTTCAAAGACCACTGTAGATGCTGGACATCGACTGATTCTTGAGTTAAAGTCAGACATCCGCTAGCCAAAAGGAGGAATTCAAAAAGGAGACCCTTTCAAGCCTCTGACTTTCAAGTTTGAGACCTCCAGCCTGAACTTATCTATGTTTTCACACATCACTAGCCGAGTCAGAAATACCCAGTGCGTACAAGGAAAACAATCTCTATCAGTGCATACAGCACCGACACGATAACGCGATGTTTTCCAAGCCTGGAGCAATTGTCAAGCAATTGCGATTCGTCAAGGCAACACGCTTGGCAGTCGGGGTCGTCTAACCTCGGGCCGTCTTCCACCTTATCCCCAGGCGGGTCCTGGTGGCTCCGCTGCCCTGCTTGCTCCCCTTTGCGAGCTGCCGGCACCCGTTTCTCCTGCTGCCGGCACCAAAGAGCCCCGGGAGGCAGAGGCAGAGGCGATGGGTGCTGCTGCTGCACCACCACGGTTTATATAAGCAGCAGCTGCTTGGGTTTTGTTCCAAGACGAGCGAGGGCCTGCGCTGGGCAGAGGGGGCTCGGGGCCGGCTGATGATGAACCAGGGCTTTCCGCCGTGGGCTGGGCCCGGTGGCAGCTCTCAGGGCGCTGGGTTGTGTCTCTGAGTGAAATTGCCACTTTTAACTGCCTTTTAAAACAGAAAGACCCTGCCTTGTTCAGGCTGTTTTGATACAGCTTTACGTTTGCATTATTTTATTTTCATTTTAAAGGCCTTTATTCAACAAAACATAGCCACTTCGCAAAACAGGAGTCTTCTTGCCATCCAAGTTGTTATTGCGTAGCCATACAATTTTTACTTAATCATCTCCATAGCTAACCTCTGCTCCTTAATTTTTACATTTTATGATAGAAATTTTAATGGATTTTCTTTACTGGATGATTCAGTCTTCCAATTACAATTCATAAACTCCGTGTAGATGGAGAGTGGAATTCAATTAAAATGTAGCAGAAGAGCACTTCATTTTTTATCAGTTAAATGAAATAACCTCAGATGCACATAACATGTAAGGAAAAAGAATACATTTATCAGAACACAGTGCACTGAAAACTGATTTATTCAACAAGGCCTAATCGCTGCTAGTTGGTGAACTTAAGCGATTGTTTCTGGTCAGCACGACCTGCAGGACTTTGGAACTAGTACATCTCATCCTCCTGCCATTTTCATTCATGGACTCCAGCAGAAAAAGAAAAAAAAAAAAAGGAAATTGCCTGTTTTTTCATCCCTCCATGGGTTTTTCAATTTTGAAAGTATTAGTCATTAATATAAAGTAAACGAGTACATTAAAAGGGAAAAAAAACTATATCAGAAGCCACTTCAGCATAGGTTATAGCTCCATGTGCTCTGCCAGCGACTCCCACCCTTTCGGTGGTTTGACTTTCTCTCAAACTTTGGCATCAAAAAACGTGTTGCATGGGATTTTTATTGTGTTATTTTAAAATATCCTAATAAATTTAACATTAATACAGGCTGCCCTACTTTCGAATTTAATTTTAAGTGGTCTTGTTAAAAGAGAAACATTCCATTTAAACAAAATAAAGTACACATATAGAACTCATTAAACTTAGATTAATAATTCCGGGAGGCCAGAGAAGTAATAGAAAACGTGGATTCCTTCCTTTCTGAATTATCAGCCATTTATGCTATCGGGTGTTCAAAACAGAATGGGTTCCTACTGTGCCTGCTGGTGTACACATAAAGTTAAAGAGACAGAGCCCTGGCACAGAGGTTTGCCTTAATTTGCTCAACACCTGAGGTGTTAAAAGTAAAGCCAAACAGGAGAGGCTTTTTATTTTATTTTTCAGTAAAGCACTGACTGTTCAAGTGCGGATTTACCAGCGCCAGGAGGCAGAGGGTGAAAGGATGCTGTGAAGGGCTCCAGATCCTCCCCTGCTCCTCCATCCCTTCCTGCTCCCTTACCCTTTAAGCTCTGGCTGCATTCACCTATGCCTGTCGACTGAAAATTGGAAAGAGCCTAAAGTAACCAGGGAACTGAACATAAGCAATGCTGACCTTCATCCCTGCTAAATTTAGAGACTTCCCATTGAATTTCCTTGTCCTTCCTACATGTCTGTGGAGGACAAACCTAGCAGCAGGACAACTTCCCAAGTAGAAAGGAAGAAAATTATTTCTGATAATGTCCGAAGACCGTGGTCCTGGCCTGTTCAGTTCTGAAACATAATGTACAGGTTTGGCAGTACAGAGCTGTGGATTCAGTTTAATAAAAATCAGAATGAAATTCCTCCTCCCAGGTTACTGTGATGGGAACAACACTATCCCATGGATTTTCTAGGGATTTTCTTGCTCTTTTCTTTGATGGGCTCAAAGACTTCCTCTCTGTAGTAGAGAGAATCTGAAGGCAAGCATAAGGAACAAGAAAAAACACTAGTCAAAATTACAAGCAACAATTTTCTACGGAGATGAAGAGGAAGAAAGTTTGGTTTAGGTAAGGGCATAATCAAGTGAGGAAAAAGAGATGAGGAAGAGACATTTTATTAACATATAAAATCTCTGAAACACCACAGACCGTGCAGTTAGCAAAGCTGACGCTGCAGTAACAGGGAGGACGAGGACTGCCTCAGGTTGGCTCTAGCTGGTTGAATGTAAAGAAGGAAAGGTCCTGAGAGTGTTTGTTTCACTATTGCACAGACTGGGTTGGTAGACAGTGATTCATAAATAGACCTTACTTGAGAATGTAAGAGAGGTCAGGCTGGTTCAGGCCAGGCCCGTTATCCTATTCCCAGCAGCAGACACAGGCCAGGTCTCACCCAGGTGCTGTCCCAGCAAACAGCAGGACCAGGACAAGCACATCGCATATTGCCCGTGGGTCCCACTACTCAAGTTTTTCTTAGCTCGGGGGGGTTCCTGAGCCTGATACTGTTTGGCTTCACTAGGTCCCTCTACCAAGGTTTTCTGCAGTGTCTCCATGGATCTGTGTGGACTTCTTTCATCCAGACATCTTTAGGCAAAGGATGGCATGAGTATATTTTCTGTGAACCCGCCTACTGCCAGCTTCATTTGATGTATCCTCATTTTTGTATTGAGAATGCAAAAAGCTGATCCCTGTCCATCCTTTTTCATGCATCACCTTAAAAAAAAATTATTGCTATTTTGAAGAAATGTTCGAGGGGTGCTGTAATTAAAGCCTCTGAAGTAGAAGCCGTTGCCTCTGTGCTGGAAATCTATTTCTTCTTAGCTCTACCGATCAGGCACCAGCTTACCCGCTCTCCGTGGCAGATGCTGAAGCTGCTATTGCACAGAACTCCTTCCAAGATCCCAGGGAACTGGAAGCTCAGCTGAGCACATTCGGAGAGAGCCACTCTTTCCCACTGTTAGGGAAGATGCATTAGAGGAAAAGACGCAGTCATGCATATTGTGCTCTTAAAACCCTGCTGGTCTTTCTGCGAGCAGAATCTAAAAGGATAGTAGGGAGTGGAAATGAAGAGAAGAAAAATTGCCAATCGACAGAAACCAGCCCCATTCTCAGAAAATCGCTCGCTAAGAATTAAAGCTCAAGGAATCGACGTAAACTTTAGCTGAAAACTGAAGTAAAAAAAAAAAAAAGAAGAAGATAAAGTAGTTCAAGCTTCCTCTAAAGGAGCGGGGCATTGTTTCTCGAGTTTGGCAGTAGACCTTAAACAGGCACAGCTGACATAACAATTAAAACAGCAGAAGCTTGTGAGAGTTTCCCAGTATTTCAGTAGGAGATTCACAGCCCGTAGAGTACACTCCCATTTTCCCTGCTACGGTTTAACAAGGCGCAGGAATATTTCTCGAGCAGACAGGAAAGCCCAGTTTCTATTAGTAAAAAATTGTAAGATGGATAGGTGAGACCCGTTTCCATTCTTAGGTAAAAATACAAACAGAGCCTTTTACTGCAAGGTAAGGTATATTGCGTCCTGGTACCGAGGAAGATAGGCAGCTACTGCAGAAAAATGAACTCTTAGGTGAACTCTGAGAGAAATTATGCAGACTCCAGTCAGTGTCAAATCTCTTACACAGGCTGGTATGACTGAAACTAGAGGTTAAGGGAGATGCTGAAGATGCTAGGGTACTCTGCAGAAAGTCTTTCCCTTTGGGTTTGCAACTCTAGTTAAAGTGTGGATTACAAAATCTTTGTGGATTACAAAATAATCTGTAGTGTTGCAAAATAGTTTGTCACTAGGTTTCACCTAGGCAACACCCAGTCTTGGCTACAATCAGACTGGGTTTGGCCACAGGATCTGATTTTATTTCCAAAGAATATGTTTGGCTAAGCAGGTAAAGAGATAGCACTGAAAGGTTCACATGACCCAAAGACAGGTGAAAGGAAAAGGCATCCACAGCTCATGCTCCTAGGCAGGTAAAAAGAACATTGTTCCAGGAACTGTCGGTACCCCTCTTGCTAGAACGGGGCACCTGCTCTTGTCTGGTACAAACAAGAGCTCGTTTAGGAGTCCCCATTTGATAAAGGTAACTCTGGAAGACCGGTCACTGCTGTTGGCTCCCTGCTACGATGTGCTGAAGGTTAGAAAGGTTCAGAGCCTCTAACGTTACCAGCTCTTACCCTAACCATTGCCTGGTTCTGCTTGGCTTAAATCAGAGCCATACGTCATAGGAAAGCTCCTGAGGATGGTCTTGCCCCTTGCTGGCTTGTTGACAAAACATAATTAATTATCACTTTGATTATCCCCATTTGTTTGGCAAGTCCCTGAAAAACAAAACCAAGTGTACTTTTTGTTCAAGGCAGAGGGTCCTGACTCAGAGATGTTTACAGAGTCCAAGCATCCCTCGAGCATCACAGAGGTTTTGAATATGAGCAAACCCCCCTCTCTGAATAGACCTGTCTGTCACCCCAACCCTTGGCACACCCAAGATGCGACGCACGAAGACGACCCCGTACTGAGTATCTGTGATTGGTTTGTCCAAAGTTTCACGAGAAGAAGACCTCTTTGTGTACCGTAGCCATCTGATGTGGCACGTGTCAGGCAGGGCTGCGGCTTCAGTCAGAACGCAGACAAAGCGCCGAATGTCCGGCGAGAGACTATAAATGCTGAGATGTTTTCACTGATCTTAACAGATGACTTAGAAGTGGATTTAATTGACCTGTCACCATCTAGGATCTCTCCTCTGGGAAGCAGAAAGCTCTTGATAACATGGTGTGTGACAGCAACCCCATAACCAAGTGTTTCAAATCAGTGGTGCTGCTTTTTTTTAAGTCTGAGAACTACAGATCCTACAGTTTCAGACCTGTGTGAAAGAATCAATCATCTGTGGTGGCACAGTGCTTCAGCTCTTTATCTTCTGAGGCAGGCTGCGATGACAACTGCTTTTGGGGGAGGAGGCACGTGGAACACCAAAACAACAGAAAAATGCCCCTTGGTTCACGAGAAAGACTCGTGAAGGGTAGCACTCTGCAGAGCAGTCCAGTGTTCCTATTAGGAATCTGCTGCACGGACCCCTACGTAAAAAACCAGACATCTTGCAGGCTGACAGTTCAAAATCCCTGAGGATTAGCGGTTGGTTAGGAGATTATGGATACTACTCCAGCCTGAATTTGAAACAGCAAATGGAAGTGCCGAGGCACTGATGGCTCACGCTGGACGGCCAGCCCCTTCACCCTTCCTGTAAAGAAAGTTGGAGGCACAGCAGGTTATGTCGCTGATCCGCGGTGGTATGTTTGCTTCTGCAATCAGTCGTAAAAGGGAATCTATTTCTGGTGTTTATTGTTTCTGATAGGCTGGATAACTTGTTAGAGAGTAAGAGAAAAGGCAGGAGTCACTCAGCACTACGAGTCAGATGGCACAGAAGTTACAAAGGTGATCACCACCGCCAGGGCTCTAAATACGTAAGGCACTCAGCACAAAGCCAGTGTCTATCGAGGTCCCTGCGGGGAGCATCCAAGCACTAGAATAGGTCTTTTCAGGCCCTGGACTTAAAACACAGGAATCAAAGACGCACCGTATTGCTGGTGAATCTTTTATCCCTTGCTACGTGCAGGGGCAGCAGCTCGTGCTTGGAAACACGCCTCTCCTGCTTCCGTCAGACTTCCCTGTCAGTACGAGCGGACCGTGGCAACAGATGTGTCCCAGGAGCCCAGAATCACAGCTTGTAGAACACTTAGTGAGAGACACTGTCTTAAAGCATAACTGGAGCTTTACTCATGGAATTTAGAAACAAACCGTGTTGGTTTTTTTTTTTCCTTCCTCCACTGTACGTTTCCTCTTGGAAAAAGGAAATGTTATGGTGGGTCATGTACCTCTCCAGTAACAGCGCTGTCATAAACAGGTCCTGAAGAATCATGCTAGGGAAAACATTAAACCCCAGTAACTTTCAACTCTTTTATCCCTATAGAAAGAGATATATCTAGTATGTTAATTGAAACCATATTTCTTAATGTCCTTAGGTAGACCTAATTTACTGCATGAAATTAATTGTAGTATTACATGTAAAGTTAAAAGAATCACACAGCACATATACTGCACCATTTCCATCTTTGTGGTAGGATGGAAATAACGAAATCATGAATGTTTGTACTCACACCGCTATTTAATGCCCCGAGGATATAGAACACGAGGGTGCTTCAAGTAGCAGTCCACTGATAGCATCTAATAGACTCTGCTTGTCCAAATAATTTGGCCTTGTACTCACAGGGCGCATACACACCACCAATGAAATCTGTCTACTTAAGCACTCAAAGAAGGGGCCAAAAGCAGATGAGTTATTCATGCACTTTATAAAAATTGGGCAATTAAAATAACTTTCTGTGCTTGGGCAAACTTAGATGGAAAGCTGGGCTGTACAAATTAACACACGCACAAACTGCATTAAGAGAGCATCCTTCTCTTTATACTGGTCCTGTGTATCACAATATTACTCTGGGGAGCCCAAAACTACATACAAACACAATCTCTAATACTCCAGAGAAAAGGTTTTCTTAATTCTGACCCTCTCTTACTTATTGCTCAAAACTGGCCAGAAGAACTCCTGAACTTTTAAATGCCAATGATTATAGTTTCCAACCTCTACCCAACCATAGGATTGTCTTTCTGAAGTTTCTAGCACTTCGTCCAGTCTGATTTCGATCATGCTAAATAGGGGATTAGCATCTCTTTAAAACATTATTAAATTGGTTAAGATAGCTTAACTCAGAATGACTGCACATCATGTTTTCCCAGTTCTATCACACGCATTCCAATTATATGTTCTCCTGCTAACTTAAATACTATTACATCATTCCAGTTTAATTGTCTGTGGTTGTTTACCTCACTCAATCAAACTGCATATATTCTTCTTCTCCCTAACTGCCCCTTAATTATTCTTACTGTTTCTGAATGTCCTTATTTAATCTTAAGAAAGCCTTAAGAAAATTTTTCAAAATTATCGAATGACAAATTATTTGGCACCTTTGAAAACGGAGGTCAGAGCCTTCTATACTCTTAGCCGTACATTTTTCTCAGTATCATACTATCGAAAATAGACAATAGACCCTTTCTGGGAGTTGATTTCCATAATAGCTGCATTGGGCCTCTGAAGACATGCAGGGAAACTAAATTTTTCTTCCTAATAAATCCACTCTGGTTAAGTAAATATTTTCTTAAGTCAGAAAAAAAAGGATTAACTGATCAATAAAATATTAAATGGGAATGCAGAAAATAGAGTTCATATTTTATAACTTCAAACTATAAATGTGAATGTTCAATTACTAATTTTATTGAATTAATAGCCATGTTGAAGAGCAAGTTCTGACAAGTAAAAGCAGGCTAGCTTAGATTTCAACTGTAAATAAAAGGAGACTTAGCAGTTCTGCATTTTTCTCAGTTTGTTTTATTCATTAAAGCATCTCACAATTTAGAACCACTATTCTCTCCTCATGAAACATCTTGGACAACAAGCTACTTCTTGGATTTTAATGAGAAGTCAAGTCACTCAACTTTCAGAGCCGTTTATAAAGCAGTATTTTAGTTCTATCCAGAAATTTTATTTTCCTTTCCTTGTAAAAAGTGTGAGTTAAACATTCTGAGGTTATTTGCTAGACATGTTCCTCCAACAGCTTCTCTGAGGAAAACTGTTTTTCTTCTAAACTATATTAATATAAAGATGGCAAAGGTTTGTGATTCATATGCTTGTTCCACACTTCTGTGGGAATTTTAACATACGGTTACTTTGCCTGTAGCAAACGAACTTAAAATGCCATCAATTACTGTTGGTAAATAAGACTCCCCAAATTAACTACATCGAATTGATAACAATCTTTTTCTGGATTGGCTTTTATTATAAAGGTTTGAAGACTTTGAAGTCCTCCTTCTAAGTTAATTCTCAAATAACATACGTAGATGTGTCTTACTTAAAAAAAAAATAGATAAATAAACCAAAGGCAAGTAAATCTAGATGATTTATGTGTCATATGAAACAGGAAAGTTATACCGAAGCCCCTTGGTTCTATATCAAGATAACAAGACAGATCTGCAAAAGTGAAGGGGGGCTACTTCTCTTACTTTCTTACTTAAATCTTCCTCTCTTTTTAACTTTCTTACTTAAATCTTGACTGAGCAGAAGTCACTTGAGTCTCTGTGTACTATTCACGTTTTTCATACAGCTGCTTCTAATAATTGAAACATTTCTAACACAATTTGAAGGAAGAAGGTACAAAAAAATGCCCGTTTTCAAATGCTCATAGCCTCTCCCCTTGCAGACCAAATAGAAGAACTATCACTGGAAAATAAACATTTTAATCTGAAGACTTTAACTAGCTATTGTATGAGATGAACACATAAGTCCTTAAGCAGCTACCAGATCTGTGTTTTTAGTATTTATCACAGTAATAAATATAATGAAATGTTTTTCTCATTTTCCTTCAAATTGAATTTCTTAGAAAGAACAGACATGCTAGTCAGTATTCTGAGTAGACTGAATTCTGTCAGCACTCTGAATAGGCAAATGATATTCATTCCTTCAATATCCTTGCTCTTTTATGTCACATATTTTATGCTCTACCGACAGCATATATATGAATGATTCCTGTTATAATCAAGGCCATGAATGCTGGTAACATGAACCATACATATTCTTTAATGTTGTTTTTGAGTACAGGAAAATAAAATAACTTGAGGTTTGGAGCACAAATACAAGTGATACTTTCTAATATCACTAACTAATTTCACTTTAGGGTTCCATTATGACAGCACAGATACTAGGTTTCATTTTTATTACTAACAGGCTTTACTTATCACAGTAAAAATAGGCTGTTAACCACAGAAAGTAAAATTGATCATCAAAGTTCTGGTTTTGCTTAGGACTTTCTCAGATTTTCTGTCAAATAATACACTCTAGTTATCTATATATGACTTAAAAGAAACTATGTATGTTTTGAATGCAGAATATTTCCCCATAATATCAACAAAGCAATACATACCTGAAGAGCATGTGGTTGAACCAGAAGCCAAGCTTCCTGTCCAGACGATTAAGGAGTGTAAGCAGGGTCATAGCACTGCTTGCGTGAATAGGTAAAATGTTTTCTCCTTGCCCATGATCTGTAAATAAAAATCATATGCATTTGAACTTCAAAGTTGAAACCGGTGAACATTAAAATATAAAAAAGGCATACAAAATACAAGAATACATCTATTGACAAAAAAAGATACCTGCATTTTTGACGATTTATCATGTGTTCAGGCTATCCAATTTCATCTCCACATTCCAGAATTTATTTTTCAAATTACTTCTTTGAATTCCATTTTATTTATTGTGTTGAGTGGAGCCAACAGAATTAGGAAAGAAGATAGATGCAAGAGCACTGTGATGGCAGGAACTTGTTGTTTAATGTGTTCTAAATTGCCAGTGAGGAAGATGCTCCAGCATCTCTAGATAGCCCAATTCCAGTCTTTAACTGTCCTTGTACTTAGAAGTATTTAAAAAATATGTAGCCTGTTCCTCTCTGTAAATTAAGATAATCTTTTCTTGTCCTTCCACAACCGGGTACAAAAGACAATTGATGACTGTCTTCTTCACAATAATCTTTAGATGTCAGATTATTTTATTTTCCCCTCAGCTCTCCCTTCTGTAGACTAAACAAACACAGCTCTTTCAAAACCTGCCTTATAAATCTCGCTTTCCAAAATCCTTTTCACTCGTGTGCTCTCCTATGGATTCACTTTTACCTGGGCATCAAAATCATTTGCCTTTTCTACGTATTATTTTAACACAGAGATAAAACAGTTTTATTCACTGGCTTTTTTTCTTTTTTTTTTCCTGGCCATTTTGCCTGAGTGTTCTTCAGTGTTGCTTCATCTGTAAAACTAGATACTACCAATGTCACTTGGAATTTTGTAGTGCTCTAGAACAGCAGGTCTTGTGGACCACTGAAACAAAATGAATCTGTCCATTTCTTCAGTAACTATTTTGGAAATCAGTAATGGCACTTAATTTTCTTTGAATGTAGAGTAATTCACTTGTTCTCTCTTTTTTTTTCCCTTCCCTTCCAAGTACTGGTTAAAATAGGAATTTTGTGTGCTTTCTGTTTAGCAACACAACTTGTATTTTTAGGTTTAACAGCTAAAACAAGAATTGTAATATTCTTACTAAATGAGCAGGCAGGCATAAATATCGTTTTCTTTGAGAATCAGGCATAAACAGAAGGAAGGTTTGACTCAAAGCCCGTCTCTCTCTCTGTCTGCAAACAGATACTAAAGCCTTCTGAATTGGAGGTAGAAAAATGCTGCTAGCTAAAATGTGCACTGGAGTCCCTTTTGATGATTACACGATTATTAGTTCGTGGTAAACACATGTCACATTCCGCACTGTTTTCAATATGAGTTTTGTCTGAATAAAGCCGAAATATTCTGGACCAAGTAAAATAAAACAAAGGATGTAAGATAACAGATCAAAGTGCTTTAAATGCTGCAGTGGCTGTCTTTCTTCACATTTATTTCCAGCTGCCTGCCTTTAGAGAATCTAGCCTCTTTACTTTTTTTTAACCAAAGCTAGTTTATCCCAGGAATCTCCAAATTATTTCCTCGGAAAGAAAGAAAAAAGTGGAAAACTGGGCAGCGGTTTATAACATCTAGCCCAGATTTTCTGCTTTTTTGCTCTACTTCACTTGCACAGACTATGCAACTATACCACAGTCACATATGAAAGTTCTTCTAAGAAGTGGTTTCTACGGTTTGGTTTTGCTTTTTAATATTCATATAGTCTATTCATAGGGTAGTTTCATAATGAAATCCTGAAATTTAGTAGTTGCTCTTTGTAACCTAATTAACCTACCCGTCTGCCAAAGATCCCCATCCTGTGGTACCTAGGTGTGCTCTCGATGACGAAGAGCTCAAGAGCTCCCTGCTCAGAGCCACCCATTCCTCATCTCAGGAAAAGCCTGCTTACAATTCCTCTGCTCTTCAATCAATTTCTGATGTAGTTGCCTCCTCCTACCCATACTCCAGCTTAGCAGCTCCCCAAAATAATGTCCCCTCACTTCTCTGGGAAAAAAAGAGAGGCACCCCCCAGCAAGTGACGATTTAAGCAGGAGTGAGTGATGGGCACAGAACGTATTCACAGTGAGCACAGAAGCAGTGTATGAACACTTCTCCAGCAGACAGTCTTACCTGTGCTAGTTGCTGTAATATTTTCCCCTATCTCTTTTCAGAGAAGTCGTAAAATGACTTTTTTCCTCAAAACAGGAACTGTTAGTTCCGGCAGTTGAGACATTAGGTTCAGAGTATGTAACGCGTTCAGAAAGAAGTGGACAACTTCAAATATTTTGTTTGTTTCATGCTATTTTCTAAAACTGCACTTGAGGGGATCGCAATATTAGAATTTTATATAAAGCATTTGCATTTCAAAATTACAAGGTCAGTGTAAGAAAGAACAATTTTTTTCAGCCAGATATGTAATAAATGTGACGTTTGCTTTGCTTTTTTTCTCCATCTATGTGTATGCAATTCTACTTTCTTATAATTTACATCGATATTCTCTTGCCTTTTCAAACATGTAATTTCTACTGTTTGCAAGAACAGAACTCTACTGAAGCCAGAGCAAGTCATGGGTACAGAGTTATGCATTCACATTGTAGAGGTGCTTTTTCCCAACAAAGTTCCTGTCATGTTGCACATCCAGGTGATGGCAATGCAGTAAAGCCAGAAAAGGCCAGTTCGTTCCTTCAAAAAGCTGCAGGCAAGTCCTGCATTTCTTCAGGACTGCTTCTTCAAACAAATTATTACATTTAATCTATAGACAAATTTATTGCTGAATAGCTGTTATCATGGGCTGTTTGCTTCCCACTGTTACAGTAAGAATTGTTTCCTATTAAATTGTTTCCAAACACCTACTCCTGACTTTCCTTCTTAACTTCTGGACATTTTCCTTTGATCTACAGCGTCCTAAACTTGTGCCTCATTCATTTATGTCCCTCATATACTGACCGAATTTAGTCAGTATTATATATACAAAATCTTTAACCAACCAAAATCACTTTGTTTGTGGATTACATACATTTAGTAAATTTAGCAAGTTTTCACAGTTGGTTACCTTGTTTTGCATTTAGCTGTTCTCTTTTGAACTGCCTGTGACACTCCATACCGAAATGCCTTGAGCACTATAGGCGTGGTTATAACAGCATGTTATAATACAGCTCTAGAACTCGTTAGTGCTTTAATTTTATGTATTTTCAAATGTAACACACAAATTAAGAGGGACAGCTTTCTTCTCATAAACCCAATGGCATTCTGATACCTTTCTTGAGTTTACCGTACTTTGGATAGATATTTCAAGAATTTACTTTGCAAACTAAAATAGAAAGTAGAGATCCTCAGCACTCACCAGAGGAGCTGACGCCCTTTCAGAATCTGCATATAGCTCATATTTGCACAGTTTATTTCCTCTCTCTACATCTGAGCAACTTAAATGACAATATTCAACTGAATGCTAACAGCTCATGTTCTGATATTGTCCGATTTGCCACATTTTCCTTTCTTTTTTCCTGTCTTCAAAGTTAAGCAGTTAATCCCAGGTCTTAAAGTAGCCTGTGAATGTAATTTTATTTCCCCTTCTGTGTATCCTGCACATAGCTCTCCACAACCTGTAAAATCAGAAACAATAACGAAAACAACTGGTGACCTCACTGGGTCAAAATACGACCTGGAACCTAATAGTAATTACATCACATACTGGAAAACTCTCCAAGTAATACAGAGATTATATTAATCCCAAGATATTATTGCATATCCCTTTCTGAAATCTGTATAAATATTCAGTAAAGAACTTATTGCATCATGTGCAGGATGAGGTCACTATTCTGAAGTGTGCCCACTTCAGCATCAGGTCCTTCTCAAAAGTCTCAGAATAAAATATCATAACCAAATGCATTATGTGCCAGGCTTTTATCCTACAAGGAGGTCCGCAGAGGTAGAACCCAAACTGCTTTTTAGTAATGAACCAAAACTCTTTACCCAAATGGTCACACACTAACTTCTTTATTGTAAAAGAATTTGTGAAAAGAATATTCACTTACGTGAATGCTTGAAAATTTAATATTCACTTATGTGCTTATGTGAAAAGAATATTCATGCATTTACCCAGCTTTCCAGTTTCCATTTAAAAACACTTCCACATTAGTTAAGCATTGCTTTACCTTTTGCTGTCCTCCTCTGACTTTCTTAATTTACTGATTTATTTTCTGATTTTCCACGCTTCCTTTCCTTAAGTCACAGATTACATCAGAATTTACATTCATTGACATTTCTGTTCAAGTAGAAACAACAGTAGTCTGATGGATAACTGTAGATTATTCGTTTTCAAGCCATTACAATTTTAATTTGGAGCAGGCTAGTCCAGTTGTAATTATTGCCAACTGGATGTGGTTCATAAGGTTACATCTGTATTACTGGGTTAAACAGGGCCCAGGGACACGCTTGAGCTCTACCATGTGATAATCCATGGCATTTAACAGTTAGCATGCTCTTTGGTATGAATCACAGAGTGAATCATAGAATGGTTTGGGTTGGAAGGGACCTTAAAGATCACCCAGTTCCAACCCCCTGCCATGGTCTGGTGGGAGGTGTCCCTGCCCAGGTTGCCCAGAGCCCCATCCAGCCTGGCCTTGAACACCTCCAGGGAGGGGGCATCCACAGCTTCTCTGGGCAACCTGTGCCAGGGCCTCACCTCCCTCATAGTGAAGAATTTCCTTCTAACATCTAGTCTAAATCTTCCCTCTTAGCTTAAAGCCATTACTCTTTGTCCCTTGTCACCACACTCCCTGTTAAAGAGGGCCCAGGCCAAGGAGCACTCAGGTTAAGGCACAGCAAGATGTGGGACCAGGGTTAGATGTGGGTTAGGGACTGTTTTTAGTTGGCGCTAAGAACAATCGCCCCCCTACCTTCGGGAGGGCAGAAGGGTTAGCCATGTGAATACGAGCTGTAACGTGCTACCGACTTGTGACTGGGCTGTGGCCCCTTTTCTTTTCTAGCACAGATGCCACCTAAGAAAATAAAGGCAGCTGAAAATCGGTAGAGACTTGGCGTACTTTCTTATGCTCCTGTTCCCGAACGTGTGCCGAGGACGAGAGCTGCTGGCATGGGAGAGGCGTAGATCAGCTTCAGGCTGGCTGCGACTTCTCCGCAGCGGGGGAACTCTCAGCCTGGTCAGCGGGAACGGATCCTGGCAACTTTGCGCTGCCTCCACGGGCAAAACAGGAGCACAGAATCTGGGCCCTTAATATTTTCAGACACTTTTCTGGATTTTCAGTTGCCGGTTTTGTTTGCTGTCTCTTCAACTACCTTTTCAAGGGTATGATCTGATTTGAAGACAGGGGTCTCAGATTTTCCTTTATTCAGTGTTACTCTATTAGAAACAGCAAAAAATTACAGGTTGAAAAAAAACTGATTTCTAGTGTTTCTCCTTTATTATATATATTTTAAGATTGTATTAGCAAAACTATCCTAATTAAGCAGGTAATTAGGCTTTCTCAGCATCACATAGTCCAAGTTTTTTGTTTTTTTTTATCTTTGCCTGATAGCAAGCTTAAAACTCCTATTCCCAGTTCCTTCTTCTGAGCTCTTACTTTATTATTTTGTATTTGACTTCACTAAACACTTATTTTCAGGGGTATCTTACTCTTATTTTATTGCAACATTATTGCCGAACCAGTTTCTGATACGACTTTTCAAACTCTTCAGCTTTCTGTCAGTGATTTTCAGTGATTACTGTTTTTCTGGTCTCTCTATTAAAGCAAAAGTATTCTACATTCATAAGATCTTCATTTTAGATTTTTTTTTCCTGATCACGATCAGATCCAGGACTAAAGTATCATTAATTCTTCTGGTTGGTTTAAGTACTAAACAGAAATATCCTCCTGTAGCCTATTTTGAAACATTTCTTGCATGTAATTCAAATTCCTCTTTGAAGCTTTCCACACACTTGTTTTCATATACATAGCAGCATCCTTCCTCATAATCCTAGAGAAAGTCACACGAAATAAACCTTCATCACCAGCTTCATGGATATTGCATCTTCCATTTTCATTTGTGAAATTATTTCTGCACAAGCCAGCCATGTGAATTGTAGGATCTGGATGCTGGGTGGTTGTTTTTATAAATTATGCTTCCCTCACCTTAGCTTCCTTATATAGAAACAGGTAGTTATATTCTATTTACGTCTTAGCCAGACTTGTTTGCAATGCAGTCACAAAGCATTTCATGGAATTGGTTGTGGCACTGCTCCTCTCAAGACCACATGTACCTAAGCTGTGTTTACGAACAGAAATATCTAATTTCGCATGATTATTTCCTGCAGGACTTTCTCGATGATGTATGTTTTCACATCTCAATGTAGCAATATTCACTCAACTTTATTCTTCTCTTGCAAGTGTTTCCTTATGGCTACATATATTTATTTGCTGAAAAATTATTCCTACTTTGTTAGCATTTCCAGCTATGCTTCCGTCACTATTCTTCATATATTACAGAGATAGACATTTTAAGTGGTTATTTTAACGGAGACATAATCACCCAAAAACTGCAAAGCAAAAATGCATAAACTTGAATGTAAAAATAATTTTATCTTCAATTTACAACCCTAAATTTTAGGATAATAGTACTATTAAACAAGAAATGGTTTTGTAACCTAACAAGTGATACCAATACAGTACTCTCATAACCAAAGTTGATTCTCCTGTGCTAATTCAGGTCAGTTTGATGTGTTTCCATCTAAAAATAATAAATATTATACTATATAATTAAGAAAATAAATTAAACCTCTATTATTTCTCATTATAAGACCTTATTCCATAATCATTCTGCTGTAAAATTAATACAAGTATTAAGTAACAGACTATTTCAGCCTCTGTTATTGTATTATATAGTTAATAAAAAGGACAAAACTTCAGTAAGGACACAATTTCAGTAGGCAGTGATGATTTAACTGTGCACATACCAATTTATACCATTTGAGGATATACCCCAGAAAATCCTAATAGAGTTGACATGTTTTTTAACAATCTTTTTTCCTCACTCCATGTATAATTTTCACATGGTTCTTTTTCTATAAAACTAACTGCAGTCGATTCATTCTAATAAAAAACTTACTGCTACTACTGTACAACACAAGGACTCACCATCCATATCACTGCTTTGAAGAGTCCATTTTTCCTCTGCTTTCTACTTCTTGTATATACTGTCATCCTCATGCTCAGAAAACGAATCTGGCAAAAAGGGTTCGTTTTTAATGGACTCAGAATTATGCAATATTCTGCTTAAAACTACA
The DNA here is from genome assembly GCF_964211835.1 of Anser anser. Classification (NCBI taxonomy): domain Eukaryota; kingdom Metazoa; phylum Chordata; class Aves; order Anseriformes; family Anatidae; genus Anser; species Anser anser. Next base: position 183,649,871 of record NC_139720.1, on the reverse strand, counting down.
TTTGTTAAAAACTTTTGGGCATCACAAATGAAATTCTCAGCCACACCTGCAATAATTTTGTAGTAAGTTAGTATTATTATTCCTGTAAGCTACTCTTAAGTATCAGAAGAGGCTTCAAATCATATTGTACATATCTAAACAAAAAAGTTCCAAACATCACTATTTGTTTTATCATGTACTTAGCATTCCTTTTACTGTACTATCTCAAATCCAAGGAATTCAGATTGGGCAAAGCACATTTAGTAAAGATAACAAAATATGCAGGTATCTTCCCCTCAGAAAACATTAACTTTTAATAAAGATTCCTGCTATAACAAAGCATGATTTGAAAAAACAAACAAACCCTGATTTTATGGATATACAGCTTCTAGTTGTCTTTTTCACTTTAACTGCTTACATTACTGACAGTAAAGCACTTTTTCCACTAGCATTTCTCTTTAATCTACCTGCAAATAAAATCTAAAAACTTCTGCCATACCATTTTTGAATGCAGTATGTTTGCTGTTATTCAAATGATCTTTTCAAGTTAGCAATCCTATATTGAAGAAGTACCTTGAGTCTGCATTTTAACAGGAATGTTTATGACTATCCATAATTATTATTCCATTGAGGTAGAAGGCAAGGTACTCTGATCCTATGAAGGCATGCGTGGCATAAAAAACGTAAAATGCTCTCACTGAGCTGTTGTTTTTTATCTGATTTACTGGAAGTCCTGAAACAGCAGATCTGTTCAGTGTTTATAAGCAAATATATCCTTGAATATACATGATTATGCTAAGGCAATATTTTAGGCAAATGAATGTAAACTTGAGAGAAAAATGGATTGGTATTGAACCAAGAGAGTTAGGAAAGTCCAGTGCAAAAAGGAACAGGAAACTTAAGCTAATAAAAGGAACCAAAAACCAAGAGAAAACAGAGAAAGAAACAAACTTAATAGAAGGAGAGACTGTTAACAATAGGTATGAATCAAGAAACTATTACCATAGGGAGGAGCAAAATAATTTTACCTTTTAATAAGTCAAAATTTACCATTCCACAACTTTCAAAATATATCCCATTTGTTTTGCAAGCGAGCCATGTAGGTCTCCATTTTTAAAAACAAAGACTAATGCTGTATTTTGTTACACTTAAATGACTTTAATGTGGATTTTATATTCTTCACATTTGATCTTACATTTCTACAAACATCTTTAAATTACAAGTTCATTAGGAAACCAGCACACTTTATCTGCAAGCAGAAGAACAATACTTCTTGACTATTCAAAACCATGAATAAAATAAAATCACAGGAGTGCCATATTCTTCTTCTGTGTCTCTCACAGAAAATACTGATACCAGCGTCAAAGGAAATGGTCAGCAGTCTTCCAGATCAGAAGTTAGGACAATGCTGTCCACATGGGAGGCAGGATGGTCAGAGAGGTAGCAAATGAAAAGCTTCAGAAGAGATAGTAGCTAAAAAGTAAGAGAAGAAAAAAGGGGGGAAAGGGAAAGAGAAGATAATAAGATAAAAAAGGACAGGGGAAAAAAACAGAAAAAGCACAGGAAATAGTAGCTAACAATTGTATTCACTCGTTTTATAAATGGTACAAGAAGAACACTGACAAATAAAGGTGAGGAATAAGCAGATATTCTTAGCAAAAAGAAATGTCTACAGAAAAGACCTAGTATGGTAGGAAATGCTGCTATTCCTCTCCTAAGGTGACAGTCCACTCACTTCACTTTCAGTTTGAGCTAGTCGGTTCAAAGCAGGATTCCTGTGAAGTCAGTAGACTGAAACGGGCACCTCCAGAGGGCGATTCATCCCATCCTAAGGTTTATCTCTCAGACTCTGAACCACGTATTTGAAATGAATTTCTCAAAATTCACTAGGTATTTCTGAACCTAGCAGCACTGAGCTCTTACAGAAAACATTTGGATTAAAATGATATGAGAGACAACACATTTTCAACTTCATTTGCTCTGAACAAAGAAAATATACTAATGACTTTCATCTGCATAGAACATGCAGTAGGTTTGTGCCACAGTAGTATTTTTATTACTGAACATTATTCATGTTTACTATATTAATCCCACACAAAATAATCTGACCCAGTCAAAAGAAAGTTTGTTTTCCTATTAGGCCTAAGCATGTACTACTGGGGCTCTAAGTTCATCTGCCCTAAGTAAAAATCAAAGCTCAGCATGACTGGGATTCTATATTCCCAACACGAAGATCTGATTGAGGAAATATCACATCTGATAATTAAATTGACACTTCTGATATTTCAGTAATTTGCCACTAAACACAGTAAATACTGTTTTGAAAAAAATGTTGAAAACCTATGCTTACACATAGAATGCTTACATTATAATGGTTACTTTAAAAGAACTATAACTAAATACAGGAGTCATGGGCAACAGGCTGGTTTTAATATTTGTATGTAGTCCTATCTGCATGCAGGAGCTTCAGCGTGGAGCAAGTCTGCAGGGATAACCTCTTAATACCACCTTCACCAGACTGCCAACCCAGATGCAAAAACAAGACTCTGATCTTACAGACTGCACTAGGAAAGCATAAATAATCAGAGAAGGGGATGGGAAAGGTAGCTTCCTCCTGGGCACTGATCTGAGGAGTTGGCAATACACTCCAGTGGGACAGTTCACCGTGTGCACTTTTTATTTTTTTAGTACAGAAAGTCTGAGACATAATCCTGGGACTGTGCGATTCATATCTCACTGGAGATCTATGCACCTAATGGTCACACACAATGTTTTTTAATGATTTTATCAGGACACAGTCACCCTGGTCCTGCCTGCTATATTATGAAGACAACACAGAATTATCAGTTACAATGAAATTAAAAAGACATCTTTAAAATCTCATTATTAACCCACTTGAAATGTGATTTTGCACTGAAGAGTTTACCTCAGATAAAAAATCACTGCCTTCTTGTAACAGAAAACAGTAGAGCACTAATGCAGAACAACATAACGGTAAGGGCTAAATATACAGCATGCAGTCTCATATTTAGCACTTCTAAAAGTACTCTGCTTTTCATTTCAATTTCCTTTTTGAATGAACATAGAGTACAGCTACGTCAGTTTTTTTGTCTTCTTATCTTCAGTGGGTGCCTTTAAAGACTGCTACACCGATTCTCTTGTACAATGACACAGACACTGCACAGGAAAGGGAATCCTATCACGCAGCAATTTACAGCATAGCTCCTATGCAGCCCTGTATTTATCTCTCCATTAGCAGAAATTAATACAGAGCTGTTCTACCTTCCAAGAAGCAGATGTTACCACTCCAGTAATTAATTCTGAATTGGCGCCGGAAAGGCTCCACCCATTGTCACCCTTTCTGCCAGGCAGTTTTGCAGGGATGCTACTCTGCTTGCTGTACATCAGCTCAGGGCTCAGCTACACTCAGGTGTTGCTCAGCTGGACAGTCAAGGTGTTTCATGTGTACCACCAACCAAATCTAAGAAATTAGGAGGTCCTTATCTCTGTATTTAAACATGTTTTTTAGCATGGCAACTCATGAAGACCACTTATACTCGCTATATAAATATTAGTTAATTGCTTACTGTAAAAAACCTACATACTTTCCCTAAACATTTACTCCTCCGTGTTACCATATATACTCAAGGGAAACATGCAGCAACCAAACACATAAATGAACAAATTACTGAGTTCAGCCTTTTTCGCCATCTTCCTAATTTCTTTCATTTCATTACAGATTATGGATGAAATCCGTCTGCTGATGTCTAACCTGTAATGAAAGCCAACGTAAGTAGTCTATTGTTCTACACCTACATTTGCTTATGAATTGACGTTGCTTAGTCCAGCTGAATAATGACTAATTAGCAGTTAAGAGTTTATATTTTAATACAGCTTCTCATTCAGTCTCATTTTCCATTTAAGTTCTGATAAGCTGATGTAAAGATGGATAAAGCTCTTGATTTGGAAAATCCTTTATACTTCATATTGCTCTTTGAGGACAGGATAAAAAGTACTAGCTCTGCACATTCTATCTACAATGAAGGATCCCAAGCATGATATGGACAAGAACATCACAAAAAAACTTGAAAATTGAGGCCAATTGTCATTTTCAGCATTAGTGCAACTAGGTTTTGCAAAGAATTTTTGCCACTGTTCAGTGTCACAGCCTGCCTCTCCCCTGCCCCAACGCTGGTGACTGGAATTAACAACAGAAAAATACATCCCAAAAAATGGCTATTTTTTTTATCATTGTCACTTCCCACATTGTTTGAGAGAGCTAGCAGAGGAAGACAGAGCTTGGAGGGAGTTGTTATTTTCTACCGGGATAATGCATTTTGTGAATCAAGTTGCCCCACAAAGTCAATTTAAAGCCTTCCTCAGAAGCAACCACGCTAAAACAAAAATGTAGAGAGTAAAGTTCAGCACAACACAGCAGTTAGTCAGAACGCAGAAGCCTCAACCTGTTTTCCGTGCAAGCATAAAGCACAACAAGTCTGAGCACTAAATAGAAAACAGTAGTGTAAACACTTACCTGACTCCTCCCTTTTCATCCTGTTATTTCTCCTATGCTCATTATATTGTTATTCATATTTCCCTCCCTTCTGTAAAGGAAGGAAAATTTCCTTCTCTCCACTTGATTTTTTTTTCCTTCCATATTTGCTTTTCCCTACTCACCTGCACATTTCCTGAAATTCCAAAACTTAAAAGGACTATATGGATCCAGTCCTCGGGTGGGATACCAAGCCCTGCAAGCGTTTAGCATGGCTGAGGAGGAATGACTTAAAATTCTAGTATTTGTATTCTCCCACTTCTGAACACAGTCACAAAATCACCAGGATAAAGTTTAGAAATAAACATCTATTTAGGTGACTGTAATCTGATAAAACAGAATGAGATTACCATTCTGTGGAGAGCTCTGCTCATACAGCAAAACATAACAATGATTTTTACTGATCTGGAACCGTATTATTATCTCTGATATGTTATTTTTATGCTTAGCTGTTAGGAGGATTGAATCTCCACCTCTCTGCTTTAGTAGCCATTTTAAATGATGCACTGAATACTTCAACAAATGCAATGATTCATGTCATTAAATACTTTATAACCAGTAAGTGGTAAGATATTTGAGATAAAAACAGCTAAAAAAGACTAGTGTGTTGAACACAAATGTAAATACTTTTTTCTCCTGTAACAATTCACAAGCAAAAATTATTACCTGTATCCATGACACGCATTTTCAGAGGCCAGCTCTTCTAACCACAAAACCCATCTTTGTGAGATTTCTTTTTTAAAGCAACGTAATAGCCATTATATTAAATATGGTTTCACAGATAGTATCAACACTTGGTGTTTCACCTACAGGATAATAGAAAGTCAGCTCAGTATAACAGCTACTTTGTAGAGGATAGTGCCAAGACTTCAAGGTGTTACCTCCCAGTAGTCATGAACTCCTGCAGTCTTTAAAGGTAAAACGACATATGACAAGCAACAAGAGTGGAGCCAATTTTTAGGAATGAATACCAACTAACAGAAAGAGTGGCCACTATAAAAATCCATCCAAGAAAGAAATACCAAAATAGTTTTCCACAAAAACATACCCTCTAACAACAACAAAAACGTATTCTTTATTTTATTATTATGGTGATCTTGCTACATAACCTATTTGTATTGTCAGGTGCTACAAGGCATATTAATTAATTACTGAATTGGAAACTTGTACAGAAACCATGCTTCTGGCTTGCTATAGACATAAGTATGTAATCATATATTAAGAAGGAAAAGCTTAGGACTTATAAAAATCATAAATAAAAGCTTAAGACTTATGAAATGTCTGTGTTAAAAAAATGCATTTTAAAAAAATGCGTTTAAGGGAATACCCTAAGACAGTGGCTCTCAATCTTTCTGCAGACTCTTTAGACTTCCTAAACATCTTTTAAGTGGTCTGCAAAAAAGTAATTAAAAAAGGAAGCATCCTGTCAGAAGGCTTTAGCTTTAGACCAGCAGGTACAATCATCCACTAGGTTTTTTAAGAAGGTCATAAATCAGAGGGAATTGCAAATCAGAAGGGACCGGGGTCTAGAAATCCAAAACTTTTCTGCTTCTTTGTAAGACTGTGAAGAAATTATTTCAACATGTGGAGGAAAAAGAAAAAAAAAAAAAGGTCACCTTTTAATGATTACTACATGAAAAGGAGGAAAAGGAATTAAAGAATTAATCTTTGATCGGCAGATTTCAAATTATGGGTGGGCTATGTCCTACTTGGAGAAGATGCAAATTGTGTTGTGAAGGAGAGGCATTATGTTGCACCCAGCCCCCACCTGTTACCTGTCTGCACCTGCAGAGCAGAACCCCGTAGGCAGGAGGGAGGAGAAAGAATAGCAAGACTGAAGAGAAGCTTCAGGTGGGAGGGATTCGTGGGACCTTTTGTGCTTGCGTGTGTAAAATTGTTCCTAGAGCACACAGGAAAGTAGGGTTTTCATGTAACAGCGCAACGTGCAGAAACTGGACAAGAAGCTGGGGTTCCAGAAACACAGGGAGGGAACAGATGGGGAAAGCGTGGAGCAAGGCAGAGGCAGAGAGAGATGTTGCCATGTTCTGGGTAAAGTGACTTTCAGCCGACCCCAACACACCTACCCAACTGTGACCGCTCCAATCCCCACAGAAGCCCCATCCTGACCCCTGTCCCCAGCTCCTTACTCCCATACACTGATCCCCAGTCCTACCCACATGTCCCCCTCACCACGTACCCATATCCCTTGCTTATAGGCACAGCAACCCCCAGATGGCACCAGGAAATAACCTTTTTCCACGCTATGGCAGAAGAAAAACTCTCTCCTCCCTTATATGTTCCTTTCACATACAAGGCAAAGATTTCTTCCTGACCTCGTATGCCCCTTAACCCTGAGCATCTGAACAAGACAAATCAACCATACGTACTACAGGACTCAGAACACTGAAGGACAACTTCAGTCATAGCAGCAACAGATATTTAGCAACAGTAATAGAATAATAATAACATAAAGCATACACAAAACCCCTCATTTCCCATATAAGTATCACACAAATAAGAAATACGGAACAAAAAAGGTTACAAAGAGCATGCTACCCTGCCAAACTAATTCCTTTTAGAACATGATTGTCAATAACTTGTTTCCAGTGTTTTGTTTAAATTTTGTAAAATACATAAGCTACGGTCTAATTTTACATTAGACAACAGATTTCTTCAGAAAAACAAATTTATATCATTTGAATAAGGTTTATAATTTGGCATTTCTCAATTCAACACCACCGTAGTTGCTAACAAAGATGAACAATGCGTTGGAAAAGCCACGATCTCTGCAAATTATTTATGGATGTGCTGACCTGGTACTCAGGACAACGGGGAGTAACCTGTGTCAAGGGCAACTAAAAGCACTGCTAATACCTTACAATTCTGGAAAATTTTCAGTAGAAAAACAATAAAAGTAATAGGAGGCCTGATGCGAGGACAAGGAAGATTTCTGCAATGTAAAATCACCATTCAGGGAATTTAGGTAAATTAAAAGAGTTTGATCAAATAGAAATGGGATTTTTTTAGAGTAATGAGCAGATATTGTACTAAGACATGTTAATGCTCATAAGGAAAGTTTATGTCTGTTAATACTGAAAGAAAATGTAAGAATTTCTGACAATGAGAAATCAGATATGCATTCAAAGACAGATATATTTTCATCTGATGAAGCTGAGCAGTCTAATCTTTGTCTGACGGGGACCCAATACTCACTTGTCAGGAAACTACATCTACTAGTTGTGTGCGTATATGAAAAGAGAGGCAGCAAAGACAATTAGTGATACTCAAGGACAATGCAATGACTAACAAAACAATTCTGTTACGAGTTCCTGGGGAGGATGTGGTCGGGACAGAGGGGTTAATGCTGCCAGACTGCTCTTCCTGGCTCCCTTCTGGGAACCTCTTGCTGTTGCTGACAGCCTATCTGAGGCTGGAGGAGTAGGGGGGGCGAGCTCTCTACCTTTTTGTACACTCCTGAGCAGTGGATCCCAAATGTCTGGAACAACAGATTGTTGTCAGCCCCTAACGTTTTTCACAAACCAGCACACATCCATCTGATCAAACTTTTAATTGAAAACACTATTTTAAACACCATTAAATGTGGTTTAGCCAAAGAGCTGTTCAGCCTACCATAGCCTTGTAGCCCATGAGGGGTTTGTGGCCCACAGCTTGGAAACCATTCCAGCCATTTCAAAGGTACAATGCTTCCTCTACTTCCTCCCTCCGTCCAAACCTTCTGCTTGCTGTGTGAAACATTTCTGCTACTTTATCTGATTTCCACACGAGATTAAATTTAGGGCCTGCTATTGCTTTTAGCTTTCTGTAGTAGCAAACTGGCATTCTCCCTTGCCCACGGGTTTGCAAACAAAACAAGTAAAACCGATCTGGCCATCCATAACATTACTACTGCCAGATAAAGGAACAAAGAGAAGCAGAGGGTTGATAAATAAATAAATAAATAAATCTGCAGATTTAGGAAAATGGGACAAGTTTGCATTTGATTCATGTTTGAAAACTTATCACCAACAGACTTTTATTTACAGAAAAGCTATAATTTTGCACAGGTTGGATTTTGGCCCCAGCTGGTCCAAGATAAGTGGAGTTTTCAAGACCAGTAACAGCTGGGATTTGTGCATGTAAAAAGATGCATTCACAAAACTATGGCAGATGACATTGGTGATAAGCAGCCTTCTGCCATCTTAAAGGTCACCTAAGTTACATACAACTGTGACCAAAGGCTAATCGTTATTCTATTCTAAGAAACAAGGAGTTAAGAGTCCCCTACTAAACATTTCCATATATTAGAAACCCTTCTCATGTTACCTACTCCTCGGTCAACATTTTGCCATATTGAAGAATCGATTCATTTACTGGCCCTGCACAAGAGCTATGCCATACCTTCCTCATTCATTTCTATGTTGCGTACAGTTCCCATCAATGCTCAGAATTGCCCAGCACGCCAGCATGACTTCTCTGTTTCAAATATCATTTTGCCAGTTTTTGCTAGCATGAATTCCGCCCAGAAAGATTTCAAAAAATTAGCAGGAGCTGGTAAAAATTCATGCAAATAGCAGTAAAATGGCTTGAGAACCACGGCTTTTCACAGCAGCGAGGTAACTACCTATCAGCTTAACAGTGCTGCTCCACCACTGTGACAGGCAGGAACTGTAGGATCAAAGTCTGTATTTTAAGCTCAGCTGGGGCTGTGAAACCCTGAGAAATAGGGAAGCATCTCACCTCTTCAGCTTGCAGGCCCTGTTGTGGTTAGAAAGAGCAGCTACAAGTCCCTGCCTTGCTGAATGGCAGCGCTGCTCACAGCCCGCTGAGCTCACAGCTCGTGGGGTGCTGCCCCTCCCTGCTGACGGATACGTGGCCTCTCCTCAGCTCCTGCTGTGAGATCCTTCTCCGACTCTTCAAGGGTCAACATCAGGTCTGGCTCCAACTGAATAGTTCCCTTTTATCATCTCTGAGCTTTATCACTGCGCTTTTTCAGGCCATTTAAGAACAGGTGGACCAGCAAAGGTGTCAGTACCAGTCTTTGGGAGGCGGCACTGTTAAAATTGCTGATTAATTGCTACAGTCTTCCTTATCTTGTACCCATTTAGTAACCCACAAAGAATCACTGCGTTAACATTCTTCGGTGTCAGACTTTTTTAAAGATTTTTGGGTGACCCTTTTCCATATTTGTGTTGACTCCTTCAAATAACTAGCAAAGCTGTAAGACAAAACTACCTCGTACGAAAGCCAAGATGATAGTTGCCCATTATACCCATCCACGTTCCTATTAATTACATTCTTTATCATATTCACTGGCATTTTGCCTGTCAGGGTAGTCAGACTTATTAGTATATTAGTCCGCGATCGTCCCTAGAGCCCTTTTAAACCTGGTGTCACGTTAGCTACGTTCCATCCCTCTGTTATCAAGTCCAATTTAAGTGATGGATTATACAACACAATGCACAGATGACCAATTTCGTTTCTCAGTTTCTCTAGGACTACTGAATGAATGATATGCTATCTGGCAATCCGTTAATGCTTATTCAATCAAGTTGTTCAAAAATCTTTTATTGATATTTCAAATCTGAAATATTCCTTATAATGAATTACTGTTATGTGGGGGTGTCCATAATCTCCCTGGAGTAAACCCTGCTGATGCAAAGAGTTCATTTGTTTCTTTCTGCAATGGCTATGCCTTTAAATATTCTCTTTGTCCCTTGATTGTCTATTGAACTTGCCACCCTGCTAGCAGAATTCCTTTATCTGTAGAATTTACGCTTGTCAAATTTTTTTTTTCTTTTATGAATTTAGCCTGCTGCTCTTCAAAATCTTTTTGTCCTGCCTTACAATAGTTCTACAATTAACTTGCCAGAATCGTGCTCTTTTCTTCTTTGATGTTCAGATTTCATTTTTGGAAAAACATCTATTTAGTTCTAGTAACCTCCTCTACTGTTCTGCTGTGATGGAGAATTCTTGTTCAATTTGGTTAGAATCAGAAAACAAAGTCTCTGTGCCTCTCATGGTCTCTTTTAATTTTTACTTGAATTATTTCTTCATTTGTATGCAATTCCTCTTTTTTACACACTACTGGATTTCTTTTACTCTTACTCTCTCCTACAAATACGACACGCTTCAGTTTGGTATGACATATCACTGCTGAATGGTTCTTCTATAGTTACTTCGTCAACTAAGTCCTGTGTACTAATCTAGACTAAACCAAGGGCTGTCCTCACTCTTCTGCATTCTCTAGCTGGTTTGCTCAAAAAGTAATTCTTGATGGTGCCTAAAAACACAGCTTATGCATGACGGCCTAATGTTAAGGCTATCCAGTCCATACATCGATAACCAAGATCTCTCATTATGATCAAGGTTTTAGGCTGCATAGCTTCTCTAGTTTCCCCCAGTATTTCACAGTCACTGTCTCCATCCCATAAGTAGTTTACAGCTCTACCAGGCTTCTCCTATTCAGATACGGAAACATTTGTAATTATGTTTTGTAGTTTATCCTATTTATTGCACAGACCAATCCGTTGTCTCTGCATCAGGGAGACTAACGTTCCATCATTTCTGTGCCACCTATGCACTGATATTTCAGTGTCCCTTGGAAAGAAAGGAAAGGGACGCATGCAGACCCACTTCCAGAAAGAGGGCGACATACCTGAGGAATTCCTGATGCATTTCATGCTTACCGCTCTTCTGAAGAATCATGATCTTCAAGGTACCAGGGAAACAGAGCAGTATGAGGTAGCAATGTACCTAGATACCAAATCAAAACTAGCGCAGGTTCCTTCTCAACAGAGAACCAGGTGGCATTTGAAAAAGGACTGACCAACAGGATGGCCTGAACAACAGCTTGTACTTATTCAAGACTTCGGTACCAAGAGATGCTGTGTCAGGAACGGAATGCACTAAGGAGCAGAAGGACGCTATGGAAGTATGTGAAGTCCTTTAAGCTTTTGTACACACCGGAGAACTTTGTAACATTCACATTAATTTCCTTCTGTGAGGACGGAGAGTTTGTGGAGAAGACGGAGAGGAATGAGGGATGCTTTCTGGACGCAATGCCAGTAGCTATTGACTTGGGTCTGACAGCTGAGAAGGCCCCTGGGGGCTAGCATTTCATCTGTTCACTGTGACTTACTTCTTTCCCTTTTGTGAGGCTTCTCTTTGTAGCACCTTTTTTCTGCATTAAATATGATGTGACACAAGGCACAGCAGGATCCAACAGCTACACTGCAGTATCCAATGAGCATTCATTATTATTTATTTGTATTACCACAAATCTTAGGAGGCCTCACCCTGTATCCACTTCTCGTTATGCTGGGCCATGAATAAGCGTACAACAAAAAGAGTGTGCTTGATTTCTATGTAAAGAGACAACAGAGATTATTGCAAAGTACAAAGGCAACGACAAAGTATTACTGTGATAAGCGTCAGATTGCTTTAAGCTTCACAGTGCATAAAACTTTTAAGAAGATATTTAAAGGAAGAGGGCGAACAGTTCTGTTTATGAAGGAGTCAACCAACACATGAGAGGCAGCTGAGGAGAAAGTATCCGGTGTGGTGTGAAACCTTAACAAGCAACTGATGGAAGCTGGTATCATATGTTGATCAAAATCAGAGTCAACCTCTTGATACTGAAGGAGAGGTATCAGGTAGAAGTAGTCTTGATGGGCCTTGAAAACAAAGACAGATAGCTTATCTTTATTGTTTTAAATTGAAGGAGGAAGTTTAAAAAGCCAAAGGTGTAAGTTTGGAAACTGATATGTACAGTAGCACTTTGAACAGGTAACGAGCATTCCAAGACTGCATTTGTCAAGGCAAAAGAAAAAGATTTTTCCAATAAAGATATGATCCATGGAAAACCTGAATGAAAAACGCAATCGTCCGACAGAGAAGAAGGAGCATCCTTAAAGTGTTGGAAAAAGGTTTCCAAAACTCAGATTTAGCCTAAATTTGATGACTTAAAACAAACGACAGCATGATGGTGTCATTCACAGAGGTTTTGTGAGGACCTCAACTTAAATATGAAAAAATTACTAACAGAAGACCAATAGTTGTAACTGAATATAAAGAACCAAGAACACTACTGAAGAAAATTTTCATGCATTAGATCTGCTTAAGAGTGGGAAGGAAGATGGGAGGAGGTATATGAAGTGACACATTAAACATTGTTTTTCCTATACTGTGAAACGAGAAAATTCTTTCAGGTCGCATTTATTGCTAAGTTATTACAGCTACCTCTGCTACCGTGTTTTGACTTTCAAGAGTTGAAGAAAAACAATGTTCATGATGTTGTAAGATGACGGGTGCCTCATTCAACAAACAAAAACATGCTACATCCAGCTCAAAGACAGGACAGTGGTGATACAAGCCAAGCAAACAGCAGCAGAGAAAAGGATCTTACAACTTAAACTTACAACAACTAACATGCTGAATGTTCAGGCACATTCCTTTCCTCTTCCTTTTTATTGTACAGAACCAGGGCTATCATCTCAGTTTGCCACTGAGGGAAATTTACTCTGGTTTGGTATTTCCAGCTCTTGAAGTATTCCCAAACCTGCACAATGTGTGGCCATGTAGCAAAAGCTTACTCTCTACATTGCACCAACATCAACAGCTTCTTTTGGTGACTGCTTTCGTGCTCTTCTCCTAGTTTTACTCATTTAGGACATCACCGCATGGGTCGAACCAAAGAAACGAGCAGATCAGGTGCTCAACCATGGGGTTTAGCAGCAGTGAGTAGTGGAAAGCTGGTTACAGCAGGAGACAATTTAGAGTTCCTTTTCTTCTGAATAACATTTTGTAGCAGCATTACCACAGGCAGAATAGAGCCGTGCCCCTACTTTATCTCCCTCAAAGCCCAGGGAAGTTGCTGTCTCAAGAAGGAGATGCAGTCAGATGTAGTTGAGCTGCCCTCCGCAGCGATGAGTGAAAAAAATGGAGGCATATGAAATATCCAGGGGATTTTTCATACCCCACTCACTATCATGTAACCTTGTTTCTTTTTCTCTTCTGAAACTAGATCTATTCTGAGGTACTTTATTAATCTAGTGTGGTGAGGGAACATAGGAGGTTGGGTTATTTTACAATCACCTCATCTCCCTCTCCTTTTCTTTCTTCTACCCAACTGAGTGCGAGTAAGAATAAATACAGCATACAGGATTAAAAGCTAGAAACAGTAAATCACTGTAAACACAATGTATGCTGATCAAGAGTTTTGATGTAAAATGAAACGTTCAACGTTTTCATTGTTATGAGAAACACCCAATGTTCTCAAATCATGATTTAGTTTCATATTGAAAAAAATCTCCATTTCATTTTATATTCAGAAATCTCAAAAGAAGCACCGTTAAGCTTTTAAACTGGAAATTTAAAATTTGCCATCCTATAAAGAAAATAATGGAATTGTGTTTTGAGCTTGCTTCAGGATGGTATAAATTATGAGTTTGAACAAGAAATTGTCTTCTGCTTAGCACCAGCCATATTTTAACACACATAACCCATTCTCCTCTGTTCTTAGTTGCTACTGTCATCTCAAATATTATATATCTACATCAGTTTATACAGATAATTCAGAACTAGTCACTAACTCTTCTTCAAAGCCTGCATAGTCCCCTCCAACAGGAAAAAAAATGCAGAGAAAAACATTTACTGGAAGTTTTAAACTAAATAGATATGTAACTTAAACTTAACATACATTCAGTGCAACGAGAAATACCAGGAGCTATGTGTTTAAGTTCTCCCTTCAGGCATATTTTTGCCATCCATTTCTCTATTTGGTTGGTTGTTTTTGTTTTGCTTTTGCTGATCAGGCTCTCTAGTCTGCTTTTGATCTGAGTTTACGATTTCTTCTTTGGTCTTGCTCTCTCTTCAAATTCCATTCATTTCACGCTGCTCTTGTGCCAAGCAAAAAATAAGAAATCCTGCCCTCCTTAATCTTTACTCACCAATCATTGTCTGTATCTTTGCTCCATAGTGAAGAATCTCTAACTGTCCTTACATACAACTCCTCTACATCTTAACACCTCAGTTACACCTCATAAATTCCATAACAATTCCAGTTCTTCTATTTTTTAAATATTAAGTCCCACATTCAAAAAAAAAAATGTATTTGAACACCAGAAGGGAAACACACCATCATAAAAAAGGGCATGGAGTTTATAATGCCACTTGTGTTCCACAGGCAAAACACCTACATGTAGTTTTTGTTCATTAGGATATAAAAATAGGAGTCGTAGCAATGACTGTACCCATAGCTACAGGAAAAGAACTTCCTCCTCAATCCAAGCATATTTATAGTTATTTTGGGTGAATCCACTGACATACAATATGGGTAATTATTATTGATTAAGCACAATGTACTTAGTTACAATAAAATATGTAGTTCCTGCCTAAGAAGACTATAGTTAATCAGCATGCACGATCACATTGCTGTTCAAAATGCCAGATCAGTTTAGTTTAATTTAACCAAGTTCCATTGACACGAGTATAAGTGTATATTTATTAACATTTCAATGTTCAACTCAGCAAGACAATTATGTTAGTAAATCTGTTTGTAATATCTACACAAATACTGGTGGTATAAACAGTTTTTATAGATCTATAAATTTCAAGAAGTTTATGGGTGAAAATACAGAGCAAGTCAGCAACATGCTATTCTGAAAACAACGAAAACAAACAAATTAGAACTCCCTACCTAGCAGCAGTACAGAAGGACTCCAGGTTCACATGGTGAATTACACAAGAATAATGAAATCCCTAATGGATGTATTCTATGTATTTTCCAAAAAGAACTGAAGTCACACATAAGTCAAACCTCTCGGTTAACCTTTTTATCATTATTAGTTTGTCAACATCAGTAAAAACTAGCTATTGAAAAATTCAATCATTTCAGTGTACTTACAGCTGAATTTTCTCATCATGTGACCAACTATCCACAAAGCCTCAGTGCCATTAAGAAGTTTTGAGGAATATATTATTTGGTACTGCCAAAAAAACATAATTAAAAGAATGCATGTAAATGATATTTATTTTCTAATTAGGAACGTTTTCATGATTATTTCATGTCTAAAGTACATTTGGGGGAAAAGCAGGACTTACATTATCCCAAAAGGCAGGTTCCAGCACAAGCAATGATACAGTGACAGAATTCACAGTAAGAAGTCACAGTAGGGTCCTGATCTTGCAACTGAACTTTCACAAACAGAACCCTGCGCTATTGCAGAATCTCCTTAATTTCAATAGGGCCCTACCCACACATAATCAGTTACAGAGTCCACCTATGTGGGAGTGACAACAGCGAGAACAGGACCCATTCCTCCACACACCTGCAAAAATATTGGGAGAAAAAAGAATTAGTAACATGCAGCAAAGCTTCTGATAGCCTGTTTTACTACAGCATTTAGCACATAATAAAGGAGTTCCATACATCTTTAAGTTGCGTGTTATTTATAGGAATCTTTAGTTCCCTTTTTACAGAATGTTGACTTAAAATTGCTTATGGGTTTTACATGTAGTGACAGCACATCATGGGAACTTTTAATGATACACATTTGAAATATACATTTAGATGTATTTTTAATTATTATTCTGCAAAAACTAGTTATCCTAGTTCCTTTGGTCTACAATGCCAGTTGTTTTATAGTGCTTAAGCCTGCTTAAAATCTGTCCCACAACATACATTTTGGGGAGACAGCATAGGCCTGTGAGTTTATTGAGGTCTTCATGATCATGAAAATATCGGGCCACATATAGTAGCACACGAGACCAAGGTCTTTGAAAATACATGATAAATAGCGGTTACTTTTAGACTAAAAGTGAGCTTTTAAAAAATAAAAATCCTTATGAAAATCAACAATAATTATTTCATAAATTTAAGCTCTTAATGAACATTATTTAAAACAAGAAGAACAAATGTAACATTAAATATATACCACATCTTCACTGTTCACACAAAACTTAACATTTATTATCTGACCTTGCTGTTCTTATTAAACACGCATCTATGTTGATCTTTGAAAGGAAGTTACAACGCTTTTCTGTATTATAAACCATTTACAAACAGGTTAGCTATGGGTTCTATGAAATAATATTTAACTGGTGACAGTATGCAAGAGTACTGGTGATAAAGGACCAAAGAACAACCACTAGATCTTAGAATCAAGCAGAAGACATTTCTTCGTTCCTTTAATATAGATACAGTTAGAGAAACAACAATACTTTTCAAAATAAATAAATAAATAAACACAAAACTAGAAACAAATGAAAGATTTGAGAATCTAACAGAGGAACCAGAAGTTCCATACAGATGGAATGCAGTCATTTTTTCTTCCTTTTTTGTTTCTGAACGACCAGTTGTTCTCTTACTGGCTGTGATTTTGTCAAACAACAAACTTGTAAATAAACAGAAAATGGTGAAGAGTATCACTGTTTTTGTTCCCTGCCAGGCTGATGGTTTTCAACTGGGCAGGAGGACAATTGAAATGTACATTTCAGATGTTACAACACATTTCAAGGCAGTTGTCTTACAAATAAGTGAATTTGAAGTGGGTTTTTTTCCTCATTTTACTGCTTTTAAAATGTACGTTTTATACGCATGACTGTTACTATGAGAAATTCAACTGTGTCTAAAGATCAGTACTCCAGCCCTGTTTAAAAAGTGTTGTATCTTAACCCTGATCTAATGTTACACAGAAGATTTAGAAGTATCAGACACCAGTCAAGTTAGTGCTGCCCACCTAAGCCTGCAAAGTGAGTGAACCAGTACCTCTGGCAGGTGTCATCCGCCAATTTCTCACTGACTGAGAAGAGGGGACAGACCGTATCTCTCATGACAATCGGTTCTCTAGGTGCCATGACCATGAAGCTTGGAAAAGTAATGAAGTCTAGTTACTTAGACAGGCCTGTACATGTCCCCAGCACGCCTGTGCAGCATTCCCAAGCTGACACTACCCTGGTTGGTTTCCCACTCCCTTCTAAGTAGTTGCCCTAAATTCCTTCGCAAAACACCAAGTTCTCACTACCGAGAGCAACCCACATTGCGGCTGGGTTTAAGAAACACATGCCCCGACTGTCAGACTAAATAAGGAGGCTAAGTGGCAAGTTCAAGGCCAGGCTGGATGGGGCTTTGGGCAATCTGGTCTACTGGGAGGCGTCCCTGCCCATGGCAGGGGGGCTGGAATGAGGTGATCTTTAAGGTCCCTTCCTACCCAAACCATTCTGTGATTCTACAAAGTTAACAGGTTGAACAGAACAGAAAATTTCTAAGTCCGAGCTGCAGCTTTTTCTATCCTGGGGGCACAAATTTGAGTCTTTTCTCTAATCCCATCTGCTAAGAACTGTAACTTAAACTGCAGAAACTTGACTTTGTAACCTCTATCCCTGGATCAAATGCAGCTGAAATTAAGCGCTGGATTCAAAAATTATGAGGAGAAAACAGAATCCTATATAGCTTGTTTTGTTCAGAAACTGGGCATGTAAACACTGTAGCATAATCATTGTGAAAATAACTAATGAATTTTATGTCTTTACTGTTTTCATTCAGGAGTCACACCACAAACTCTGCTATAACTGAACCCAGATTTTTACACGATGATAGTATAAACGAATCCAGAGAATGTAGAGACTGTTTTAATAAAACTGTCTTTGTTTTGCCACTGTGCACAGGACCCTAAGTATATGTCACTTCATAAAGGTGAAAATTTAACAGGAATAAAATTTTATCCATATTTTTTGAACTCACCAAGACTCCAGTGGACTGCCCTTCATGTAGACCCCTGCTTCTCTTCCAGTTCCATTCTGTATCTCCCAAGGCTTAAGAAAAGTTCAGTGATAAATAGCTCAGTAACTGAATGGTGACATTAAGTTTAAAGAATCAATGAATCTATTCAGTGTACCTTGACTCTTTTTTTTTTTGTTAATATATATAGAATAAGCATAAAGGTTATTTAAAGAATCACCCTAACATCCCGATGCTACTATCTGGATTCAGATCCTAATTATCCCAATTTAGAGAATTATTTTTAATAATAAGCAGGTCCCAGTTCCCTTCCTTAAAAATGGCATCCACTGTGCTCTTCATAGCCTTTCTATTGCTCTAGCATTGAATTTTGACTTGTGTTTCTCAGCAAAAAAGGCATAGTTGAAATCAGAGGGTTTTATTTGCTGATGGATTCCAGGAACTGATGAAAGAAGGAAAGAAACTGAAAGAGTGTAATGACCTCTCCAAAACTCCAATAAAAGGAAGAGAGACAAAGAATAATCAGTGCAGAAAAGTTAACAGAAAACTGGACATTAGAGGAAAGGTTAGAAGGAGACAATGTGAACAGGAATAGCCAGGGAAATTAAAGTAATTTAACAAAAAAGGGTGGAATACAAGAAACAAAATTATCATCTTAACAGAGCAATGAGAATAGGATTTTCAAAACCATTTGACTTCTATTGAAGGAAGAGAATTACATAAACTCCAAATATGCTTTAAGAAAATTTTTAATAGACTTAGCTTTAACCGTTTAACTTTAAGCATATGGAGGATCTAAACTCTGCTCAGCTAAACAACTGAAGAAGTGCTTAAATTAAAAAAAAATAATATTAATAAATCATCTTGTAATCATTCACTACGGCTGTAGTATCAAGCATGCATTCAGATCTGAGCCCCAACTCCTTACCCTGCTTACATGCTGACTCACACTTTGGCGCTCGTCTGGCTCCAGCCTATTGGTTATCAGATAGGCAAACTCAAGTACAAGACGCAAGGGACTAATGTGGATTCTCTCACCAGCTACACTCATGCGAGTATCGTGACTGAAGTACGAGATTAATTGTTTCATGAAGCAGAGTGTAAATAATTAAGTGCTTAAAGTTAATTTGAGAACCAGGCCTCAAAAAGAAAACTAAAGGAAAAGTAGCTGAGAAAGAAAAAAGAAACAGACGGTTGAATCTGTATTAAAAATAAATGACCTCTGGGTTATATCTCAATGCACTCTGCCTGAAAACTACTGCTTCTTTTTGGCTGAAGTATTAAATCTTATTTTTAATACATGAGATGGTAAATAACTCTGGCAAAGGTTAAATTCGGTCAGTGGTTGATGACAGTACTAAAGTAATTCTTAACGCAGGGTGTCGTTCAGCTACAGGCACACAGGGCTCACCATCTCTTCTGCCTACTAAACACACTTGCACTTCCAAACCCACTCTGGTAAATAGCTGGGAGAGGATTAAGACCCAGTATTCCAATCTCTATGGTAACGACCATAAACGTAGGAGGAAATGTGGAAATGATAAGCCGCTACTAGGGTTCTGTCCCTTTTACTCCTTACTCTACAACACAGTTACTAAAAGAAAACAGAAACCGAGCCACTCAGTTCAACACAGTGAGCCAACAAAGTTCTGGGACATCTCTCAGCATCCTGTGAACTTCTGGTCATTGTGATCCATCTGCTAAGCTACGGATCGATCTGTGCAGCGTTACTTTGAGCTGTCATCTCGCTGACTGACCACGAAGCCAGTACCAACACTCAGCAAGTATATTCGCACATACGCTCCTGCCACTAATACTCCGTCCTTCACCTACAGCTGTAAAAAAGGGAACTCCCTGTTTTTCAGATGCATGTTTAATAAATCCATACATGTAAGAATCACAACTTAATGTAGGTAGGTAGCTAGAGTAAGATTACAGACCTGACTAAGGCAGTAAGTTGGAGATAGAATTAGTTCCTCAATAGATTCAGCCCCCTCTTCATAAAATGGTTAAATAATGTGTTGCTCTTTTTATGAGAATCGCGAGCATTACTAAAATTTTATAAATGTTTTGAAGCTCAGATTTCAAAATTTCCCAGAAATTAGGAAACTAGGGAAGCAAATGAACAACTTACATCAAGCCATCTTAAAAGAAATGAATTGAACAGCATAAAAGCAAACAAATTAGTGCTAGCTAAAGCATTACCAGATCCCTCACTCCTGCATTAATTTCAATAGCACTTCGTTTAAATGCAGGCATACGTATCTATGAAGTTTAAGCTTCAATCTTTCAAACAATTCCACATTATCTGAGTTTTACCCCACCGACTAGTGCTGCTGATAGAAACACTCATGTGGGCAGAGTTCAGCACGTGCACAGGACTAAGGCTAAAGCAAGTAATAAAGAAATTAGCTAATAAATTCAGTGTATAACTAACCATTATTTTGAAAAGTCAAGGACAGCCAAGAAGATAATAAAGCTTGAGAAAGTAACAACTGATGTACTGCGGGGAAGATGAGAAATTAAGTTATGATCCCAGCAATTACCCTACAAAAAAAATCTAACTTTAATACCAGTTAAATAACAGAATTGATGCTAGGGAGAAGAAAACAATAGGGCATCCCCTCAATAACTTCATAGTCACGATAACCACACTATTTTCTCACCATTTGATGAGTCCTCTTCAGTTCAAGGCTGAAGTTTGTGGGTGCTGCGGAGAAGATCACTTGGCAACTGCTCTGCTGCAATTAATCCATAAAGAACGGGCTTCAGTTTTCACAGGTTACAACCCAGCACTCTTCGCAACCATACAAATCCATTGAAAAATGACAATATTTAGAAGTTACAGTTAGGCCATTTTAGCAAAACTTCACCACAGAACCTAAGTTTAATAACAAATCTTTCTTAAATCCTCAGGGATGTGTTCATGATCATGAGTTAGGCCTACAGCTGTGTCAGAGTCAGTATCATCAGGTCTGAATGAAAATATGGTAAATCCAACTTTTTGGCTGTACCGTTACTCTTTATGTTATGCTGAGCATTTCAGACACTGAAAAAAAAATAGATTGAAATTTGGCTATTGAAAAATCAGGTAGTCTACAGTAAAAAAAAAATAATAGTTAAAAAAAAAAAAAGGTTTCCTTTTTCATCTATCTATTTATAGGAAAATCAATAAAGCAGATGCATGTCCTAATCCAGCACATCCTTTTTGCAGTCCATTCTGCCAAGAGAAGTATCCCTAGATCAGGTCTGAATTGGTGAGTTCAGAATTTGTTTTCACTGCCACTGCAGCCTAACGACCATGCGATAACAAATGGTGTACACTTCGGTCCTTGCTAAATTACAACCTCCATCACTGCTCGCACACTGCAACGACTAAAGTAATGAATTCCAAATCCTGTGTTTGTCAGGGCAAATCGGAGGCCGAATGACTACAGAAGGAAGCCGAAAACTCATAAATGAAAGAGGATGTTCAACTACAGTTACTAGATTATTAAACCGAAACCTTAAACTTCAACTGCTATCAAATTTTCAGAAGAGGTCTGAAGGGAGGCCTAGATGAATCCCTAACAGGGATCTAGCAAAGAAGGCTGGATAAGCACCAAGAGCAAGGCAGGGCTTAAATTAGAGAAATAAATATAAAAAATGTTGGAATTCCCACTGGCTGCATGCACATATGCCATACCAAGACCAAAATAATCTGTAGATGTGCAGTTCTTGAAAACATTGTTATAATTGCTACGTGTGGGTGTATCTTGGCGCCCTCCATTTGGTCCTGCTCACGTAGGAACTGGACCAGGGGGAATAACAGGCAAGTACCCAGGCAGACCAAAGCATCTAGCTGAAATGTTACATAGTAATGACACAATGCCAGTTTTCATTACAACAAATGCCTCTAATCCGCATGGCTGTAAAATAAATCTTAAAAACACATAGCAAGGTAATTTGTAAAGTAATGCGTGCCTGAGTCAGAAGACAGCCTCCAGCTTTCTAATCATCCCCGGCTAGCTAGGAGCTTCTGTGCCATTTTGGCAGATGCGTATCTCGCTTTGGTTTTGCCACCTCTCAGCTGGACCTAGGCAATTCGGTATACCCAAACATCAAGTCAGCTGCATACAGCAAACTCCCAAGCAGAGGAAGCCGGAGGGGATGTCATCTCAGCAGTGGAGGTTATTACAAGTCCTTCTCTTCCACTCAATACTCATTTTCTTTAGAATTTTAAATTAGAGATTCAGGGTCCCCAGATCCTCCAGGGCCTAAATCCAGGGCTCCTAAATGAATGCCTAGGCCTCTAGACTGCATCCCATTGTCAACAGTTTCTCTCCTGACACAAGACAACTTGCACAACTAGGGGAGAAAAGCTAACATTTTTAGAGACAGAACATTCTCGGGGGCTGGTGCAAGTCTAGGGAATGAATATGCCTAGGAGCTAAGGGCCATCAGAATCCCAACCACATTTTCGCTTGAAGAACAAAGCACATTACTTTGACCTTGCCTCACTAACATAAATACACAACACGTATACGGAAAAAAAGACAGATGAAATAAACTCAAAACATTCAGCTGCACACGCTCCTTCCCCTGGCAACAAGAGAACAGATAATATGACAAATGCTGGTAACGTCACATGTTACAGTAGTGGGAGATTCTCCGAGAATATAATGACACTCTCTGAGGAGAGGCATCTCTAACAGGGGACTGGCACTACTAGAAGGTGTGCAGGTAGTGCTGTGACGAGAACTGTGTAAGGAAAGGAGTCCAGGAGAGAGGCTGCAGCTTTACCTCGTATCCGCTACCACAGCCAATCAGACTTCCACCCTTCTGATGAGCCCAAGTTATCTGGAATGGAAATCTGACCTAAAGAATTGACATCATTTTGGTGAGGCTCAAAATCCCTTTCCTCTCCCTTCTGTCCTCAGCTGTGTTCCTGCTGTGACTTTTTGGCTTCGCTAGTCACTGAGGAAACACACTGCTGATCCTCTCCCAGATGCTACAGCCAGAGAATGCAATACCCACCTCGTACTGCATGGATTATTAGACTAGAGCGACTGCCTTTCTTACTTCTCCTGATACTCAGTTAAATACTTAACCGTCCCGACCCCCAAATTATTGTAATTGCGCAGGATTTAACTCACGTCCCAGAGATACAAATGGAAGATGTAAATCGAGCCTGTTGCATTAGGTTTATGTTTTGTGCAGTCCTAAGTAATACTGAGAATAATGATT
This sequence comes from Anser anser, assembly GCF_964211835.1. NCBI lineage: Eukaryota > Metazoa > Chordata > Aves > Anseriformes > Anatidae > Anser > Anser anser. The sequence continues at coordinate 183,626,376 of NC_139720.1, read as the reverse complement.
GTGTAATACAGCTATCAGCTTAAGTCTGAAACACAAGAGCATAAGAAGGAACAGAGCCACTCGGTGTGCTTACACATAACGAAATGCTTCTCAGCCTGTACAGGATTGGGGCCTGTGCGCGTTAAGTGTGGAATCTGAGAGCGAGTATTAGATATTAGGGGATGTAAAAATTTCACTTTCATTAAAAATCGGAAGGAGACCTCAGAAAAGCCATCCAAAAGGACAATAGTGTGATTCATATAAGAGAATACCCTGTCCCGTTAAACAGAATGACATAGTATCTGCTATATCTGATTTCTATATTACGGTTGGAAAAAATGGGTGAAAAATAATAGCCAGAATTACTTTAGGGCAAAACTATACATAATCTAAGTACAGAGGAGCAGTTGTAAGCAACATCATAATTTTATATTTTTCTTTATTGCTGTCATTGCTATTTCTACTACAAAATTCTAATTTCACAGGCACATAACCTTCAGAAAAAAAAAAGAAAAAATAAGAGACATTTGCTATCATTCTTTTCCGTCCAAAAGTACACTTTTTGAAAATTTCACTCACAATAATTTTAATAAAATAAGAGTGAAAATGTAAAAATACTGCAAACCACTTATATTTTCTCCCTTTTAAAGAAAAAGATTTTATGGATTTCGAGTTTTTCATCTGGCTAATTTTCCCTGAGAACTCGCTTAAAAAAATAGGAATTAGTTTCTTGAATGATCCTGAGCTTGAAATGCAAGGAAAATATCCGACATAAATGTATAATACTCGCTATGTGATTACTTACACGTTGTTCTGCACTGCTTTTTCACTAAGGAGTTCCAGAATTACGTGTTTTTTTTCTGACTAGCAGTTTAGTTTTCGTAGCCATGATGGTCTAAGCTCTGTGAGCCCAAAAGCTTGCTGTTCTCTCCAACTGTGTCAGTTGGTTAAAAAAAAAAAAAAAAGAGAGGGGGAGAGAGAGAGAGATTGGCTCTCCCTACGAAATTTGCTGATATTTTCGTGGATGCAGCTCTGGAAGCAGGCGGTGGGATCCCAGGGAAGCTCAGGCCTGCTGACACTCGGCTGCAAGGAGTCCAGTAGGGCTGTGCAGGACCAGGATACGTGAGGGGAAGATTTTCAGAGCCGGTGGGGAAGGCAGCAGCTCCTCAGCTTCGCTCACTTTCGAAAATCCTCCCGGAGCCGCGGCGGCAACAACAACAGCGTGCGGGTCCGGGGGGGGGGGGGGGGGGGACGGAGAGGGGGGGCTCTGCTTTTTGATTTTTTTCCACCGCTTTTCCTTTTCTCCTTTTTAAGCGAGCCTGGGAGGGAAAAAAAAAATAAAATAAAACACAACAAAACGGCGTCAGGAGCAGCGAGGAGCCGCTCGCCCCGATGCGCTCGGGCTCGCTGCGGCCTGAGGGGAGCTGGCAGGGGGGAAGGCTCCCACCTCAGCCCCAAGTCAAGTGCAGACGGGGGCCGAGCGCTGCCCGGGGCCGCTCTCCCCGTGAGGGGCAGGGGGGCAGAGGCGGCTGCCGAGCCAGCAGGTACCTCCCGCCGCCCCGAGCCGCCGGGGGGGCGCGGCGACAAAATGAAAGTTTGCCGTTTTTTTCCTCCCAGCGCTGCGAAACGGCCGGCGGCTGGGAGGTGGGGGGGGGGGGGGGGGGGAAGAGAACCGCCGCTCCGTCGCGATTCCCCGGTGTAAATGTGTGTTTCTGGGGCGGTTCTCCTCGGTTTTGGGGGCTCCCGACGCGGTGCGGCGGCGGGCAGCCCGCCCTCCCTCAGCCGGGATGGGCTGAGGGGGCTGAGGGGGTGACGAGGGGCTGAGGCGGCTGAAGGGGCGATGAGAGGGCTGAGGGGGTGACGAGGGGCTGAGGCGGTTGATGGGGGTTGAGGGGAGCTGAGGGGAGGTTTGGGTTTTTTTTTTTGGGGTGGTTTGTTGGGTTTTAGTGTTTTTTTTTTTTTCTCGGGGGGGTGTGAGGCGGGATCGAACCCGCGCCGCGTGGGCGCTCGGAGCCCTGAGGGGAGCCCTGAGGGGGGTGCGGGGCTCCCCTGAGGAGCCGGGGTTGGGGGGGGGGGGGGGGGGGTTCCTTATTCCCTCCCGCTGCCGCCCCCCAAAACGCGCGGCCCCCCCCCCCCCCACCCCCTTTACCTTGACAAGCCGGCGGGCCGCTCCGTCCCTCCGTCTGTCCGTCCGTCCGTCCATCCGCCCGTCGGTCGGTCCGTCCCGTCCCTCACCCACCTCGGGTGACATTTCCCTCCCCCCCCCCCCCCCCCCATCAGCGGCGGTTGGGTCGGGAGCGCGCGCTGGCGGGGAGGGCGGGGAGCGCGCGCGGGCTGCGAGCGGGGCGGGGGGGGGGGGGGGGGGAGCGAGAGGGAAGGGGGGGGGGGGGGGAGGGGCGGCACTGACAGCGAGCGCCGTGTCCGCGGCGCTGCCTCAGCCCCAGCCGCGCTTCCACCCCCCCCCCGCCCCCGAACCCCCCGCTCCCCCCCCCCCACCGCCGCCGCCGTTCCCGGCATGCCCCGGGGCGGCGGGGCTGGCCCTAACGAATTTGAATGAAGAGCCCTGCTCTTTCGGCGCCATTTTCGAGTGGTGCCCCAGCGCGGCGCTGCCGCGGGGCCGCTCGCCGCCGCCTCTCTCTCCTCCTTCCCCCCCCCCCCCCCCCCCTCCTCCAGCCTTACCTCAAACACCCCCCTTCTCCTCCGTCCCTTCTCCCCCCTTTTCCTCCTCGCCGCCGCGGATTCGGAGCCGGAGCCTCCGCTACGGGCGGTAAGAGCCGGGGGCGGGGGGGGGGGGACCGGGCGCGGCTTGGGGTTGAGGGACCCCCCCCCTCACGGCCACCCCGTCACGGGCAGCCCCCTCACGGGTCGGCTCCTTCAGCCCCGGGGAGAAGGGGCTGTGAGGTGCGGGGCGCGGGGCCGGCCCCGCCGTGTCGTGACAGGAGGTGACAGGCTCACCCCCCCTCCCCTTCCTTCCCCTCTGTGGAAATTATTTCGGGGCATCCCCGCCTCGCCTTTCTTCCCCCCCACCCCCCTTGTGTTTTCGTAACCCGGATTAATGCCCCTCCGCTCTATTTCTCCCCCCTTAAATATAGATATATATAAAAGGACAACCTTCGCCGTGCTTTTCCTTCCCTCCGCCCGTTTCCGTGCCAGCAGATTAACCCCTCCGTCCGAGCGCGCCCCCCCCCCCCACCTCCTTGAACCCGTGTCGCGACATGAGCGCCTGTCGCGCCGCCTTCCCTGCCCTCCTCGCGAGGGGGGGGAACGACACACGGCAGCCACCCCCGGGCCCTGTCACCCTGTCTGTCGCCGTCCCTCCGGAGCCGCTTAACCCCCTCAGGGCCACCGCTTCCAACACCCCCCCCCCCCCTTTCCCTTCTCCCTCCTCCGTTTTGGGGCCGCCCCGGCCCTTTTCACCTCGGGGCGATGCCCCCACCCGCCTCCCCTTCCCCCTTTATTTTTTTTCCCCTCATCCTCCAGCGCAGGATGCTCGGCTCCGTGTCCCCCCCCCCCCCTCGGTTCCTTCACCACCACCCCCCCCCCAGCTCCCCGCCGGGAGCAACGAGTTAACGGCGGGGCGTAGGAGGGGAGCCGGGGTGCAGCGGGGCCGTACAAAAGCCCGCTGTGTGCTCGGCGAGGGGAGAGCCCGGAGCCTTAAAGCGAAATGCAGAAGTTTTAGCCTTTCCAGCATGGCAACTGGATCGCGATTCAAGGTATTTTTTTATTTATTTCCCCCCCCCCCCCTCCGTCCGTCCGTCCCCCCCCCCCCGTGTCACGCAGAAATACAATAGTCGGAGGAGGAGGCTCTGCCGCCGCCGAGTTGCCGTGCCTTGCTTTTTTGAATCCAGTACACAAATTGCGCTTTTCCAGCCCCTTTTTTTCCTTTTTTTTTTTTTAATTTCCCTAGGAGTAGCTGCTCCGTTCGCTCCCTACAATTTGTACCGTCGTGCCCCGATAACTAGAAAAACGCAGCTTAACCTCCGAAATCGCGATACTAGTAAGAGCCCCTGGAAATTTAGCACTTATTTCTGGAGGCTCGCGTCGGTACTTTCAGAGTGCTTCGAGAAACGTTTTGAGCAGTTAGCATGGGAATGTGCACAGAGCTGTTTCATTCTGCCTGTGGACACTTGGAAATGATCAGGGGTTGAGCAGATTTGCACTATTCAGCGGTGCAAGCACACTCCCAGGCACTGACTTTCACTTTCAAGGAAATAACTGTCTTGCCTCGTGGCTTATTTAGAGAAAAAGCTCTAATTCGGTGTCGTACAGGTGCGTATGCATTTTTCCCCCCGCCGTTTGACAGCCGTGTTCGCTAGCGTGCAGTTTGTGCCTATTTTCATTTTAATTAAAATCTCTGCCTAATACATACTTGGCCGGATCAAACAATTGCTCTTTCTAGCTTTTTTATTTCTCAGCTGCACCATTCCCACATTTTATAATTACATAAAGGTGGGTGTGGCTAAAATGAAAGCAGCAAGCAATCTAGTATCAATCTATAGTGTATGTGAAGTAGCTTTTCCTTTCTTATATTTGATGTACTCCTTGTTTTGAGATATTTTGGGGAAAAAATCACGTAGGTTGAATAGACCCTTGTAGAGCTGCTTGCATTTTTCACCTTAGTTAAAATGTCAAACATTAACAGGGATTACTTGGCCCTGCAAAAGTTACATTCGGAGGAAATATCAAATTAACTTAAAGATCTAAACGTATGTATTTACATTATATCGCTAAGTGAAAGTTAAAGATCTGTGCCTAATAGAATATTTCTTCGGTATAGCATGTACTACCTATACATTATTTTTTTTTAATTTTTTTAATTTTTTTTGTCTGACCCTTTATCTGGATTCTGAGGGAAAAAACTCCAAATAAGCTTCAGTTGTTCTCTTATTTTTTATTTTTTTCTATTTTTTTCAATATTTTTTTAAAGGAAAAAAAAATCGACCCGGAACAAAAAAAAAATCACCAAGTTGTACTGAAAGTTTCCAAGAGATACCCTTTGTGTTTATAGGTACAGATCTCCCGAAGCTTGGAATAACTTTGAGATTTTTAGTTTTCAGATATGCCGGTAATTTGAAAGTATGAGTTGTGTCTGTGACTTTTGTGTGTCTTGGGGTAGTATTTCGTAGGAAACCTATTGTAGTAACATTTTAAAGGCAGACTATGCGGTTACAAGGTGTACGGGGGAATTTTTCTATTTTTTTTGGATTTTTTTTCCCTTTTAGCTTCTGGAATTCTGGACTTCTTACTACTCCATCCAAAATATAATGCCATGGAAGGGGATTTGCTCCTAAATTGTAGTCTTTATTTCCTTAATTATCCTCGCAGTAATGAGTCCAATTCTGCAGCAAAGTACAAGTGGAGCTGCAAACACCCTACCTGTCTCCATACACCCTGCCTGTTGAGCACTGTAGGGAAGGTGCACATCTCATCCATCTCGAGTGTCAGAAGCCATCCTAACAGGTGTATCACCACTTTCCTGTGGCACTTTTATCTACGTACAAGCAGGCTACCTTTCCTTACACGAAAGTAGTCCCATAACAGCATTTCTGTTGCAGGAACTTAGGGATTTTTATTTGCAGTGAACTACTGAATGTGTAAAGGACAACAGGGGAGGTTAGCACTCTATTCTACAAGTATGCTGCAGATCCTCTGGGTCGGAGGTTCAGTCATCCACCCATACCTCAGGCCCGGTGCTAGTCATTGCAGTAATTCACATTTAGTACAAATTGTCACAGGTAAAATGCATCTTGAGCTTGCTTTTTCTGTCTGCGAAAGAAATGGGGAACGAAATTGGAGGCTTCTGTGTAGAAGCAGAAATATATTTTTATGATATTTTTTAACAAGAAAAATAACTTTGTGTACACACACCCGACTTTTCCACGGATGCGGGGGGTGTGTGGTTATTATTACGGATTCTGAACACTCAACATCTAACACCGGGACCTGATATCAAAAATTATGGTATTTCTGTTATCAGTAATACTTGGGAAAATTTTGTTTGAACAGGCTGCCCAAATTACTTTTGTACATAGTTTTCTGTGACTCTTCTCACACAGACATCTCATTTTTTAATAGAACTAGTAATGTACTTTTAAGGTAGGAACAATTATGATGTGCCCCATAAATATGAAGGGGGCATCACACAGGGTGGAGATGTGTAGGCAGAGATTTCCAATAACTTTTTAACTCAGTGAAATTGTTGCTTTGCGATTTTATTTATTTATTTTGTGAATTATTGGCAGGAGCCCTGCAGAATTTTTAGGTAACTGATGCGTTAATACACAACAAGCTAGATAGGCTTAAAAAGGGATCTAGTTGGTGGAAAAATAACTCAATTTTGGAGGTTGGGCGATTTCAGAAATGGTTAGATGGAGCTAGGTAGAAAAATCTCTGCCCATGTTTAATAGGGTGTCAGGCAGTGTCTGTACTGAATTTTTTTAACCCTTCGCTGCAAGTTTTCAAAGCACTTCAATTCTGGTGTAAGAACCTTTTGGGATGTGTCTGTCGGTGGCACCCTAACAGCAGAATAGGTTTGATCTTAGGTTCGTGTGCTGCTGGGTGAGAACTTCCAGCAGGCTTGCCTGAACATTCGAGGGGAAAGCAGAACTTGTGCTCTAATGCAGCTAATTCTCAGTTTGACAGTTTTTTCCTTTAATATTAAACATCTAACAATATTTTAGCATATCTTTTAAAAAGAAAAGAAAAGGTTATCTGTACAGAGAGCACGAAGCTTCATTACTTTGTATAATTCTAAACACTTCTTCATATCTCGGTAGTGAGCAGTTGCCAGTGTGTAGGGATGACCTCGCACACACACAGACACACGTTTATTACCACATACAGAACAGGAGAAAATGTAAAGCATGTACATTTAGCTTTTATTTTGTTAAAAGTTTCCCAGGATGTCTTCTAAAACTGAAGATGATACTGTTATGTTGCTCAAAACTGAAAAATAGCAGTGACTTTCAGTGATCGTTATTAATGTCTAAAGGAAACCACTGTTAGAAATAGTCACGGGGTTTTTTTCCCCCTATTCAGTTTGTTTTCAGAAACTGCAATGAGTGTATCAACAGTAAATAGATTATTAATAAACTTTTCAACATCAAATCTAGTTGCAATTAATTATTTTATTTCGAGTGAGCTGAAACTCACTTTAAAGTCTCGACTGAGAAAAAGAGAATTACACAAGGATTAGAGCTGAACCTTATATTTTCATATTAGACGGTTTTCTGTAAGTTTGGTTTCAATATTATCTTTCAGAATGTTAAATCTCAATATAAGCGTGGGGGGAACTTTTGAGAAGCATTTTTTGTGTTTTTGGCTTAAAGACAAAAACTTTTTTTCTAAAAAAACAAGAGGTGCAGCAGATGAGGTGTGATATACATGAAAATAAAGAAAATTCCTTTTTCTTATTAAAGCAGGGTGCTTGTTTGAGCTCCATAGCAGTGGAGATTTTTTTTACTATTTTTTAGAATATGATTAAGCAGTAAAAAGCAAAATTACCGAAATATTTGGAAGCAGGTGACCTGATCTAGGCATCTGCTGCTCGTTTATTAGGCACTGGATGTGTCTTGTCATGGTATCTACAGTGAAAAAAGTCCAAATAAATTTAAGAAATTGGCTGCGTGAATGCGCAGTTTTCTCCAGTAGATATTTGGATATAGTTGCTGCCTATATCAAATTTTACTTTGTTCTTACCTGGTTACTCTCATGGCCCTTTTTTTTTTTGGAAGGGGGGGTGGTGTAAACTTTATTTTTTTTATTTTTACTACTTTTATTACATTTTATGTCTCCACTATTTCCATCAAGTGTTTTAAAGAAACCAGTATTTGTACAGCTACATTTTAATAAAGGCAGTAATGGGTACTGCCTTGAAGAGCAGAAATTAAAGCTCCTTAAAGAAAACACTATAAGTTAAATACTTAATAGTCTGTAGAATATTTTGGGAAGCGTGACAGTAGTAAGTACACATCCTTTAAGTAGTTTGTACTTACCTGTTTGCTCGTTTGAGGGTGGAGGGAGAGATTAGGAGGGGTTCTCCCCCTCCTCCCCCCCCTTTTTTTTTCTTCCTCTTACTTTCATCTTAAAATGCTGCAGGAAGAATGAAAGCAGAGCATGCTAATCTGATTTGTTTCAAGAGGCTTCTGATAATAAAGAGGCATATCACAGGTGTTCCTAATCAAGTCAGTTTGGTTTTAGGAAAAAAAAAGAGTATTTTTAAAATTAGGATTTCCTGTAACATAGACAATGCGAGGGTCAACCTGATGACCTACATCTATGTTTGGGGATCAACCATGAAACTGTGGGTGTTGGAAATATGTTATAATACATGACATTTTTATTGCAGGTTTCGACCTTTCAATAGAGAGCTGATTTTGGAGAACGGCTTAGTCCTGTGATTGAAAAACTCTTTCTGGAAGGTTGATGGAGCATGAGCATGGTATATATTATATTAACATTTCTCTTATTACATATGTTCTTTATTTAAAAAAATACATATAGTAAATGTAACTTTTTTGGATTATTCAAAATAGGCCAGTTCTTCTGGGTTTGTTCAAGATTTTTTTGTTTGGTAAAATAATTCTTCTTTACACTCCTTCTGTAAAATTTTAAGAGACTAAGGAAAAGTATTCACACAAGCTGTCCTCGGGAGGAAATGAAGTGGCCAAAATATGTACAAAAAGCTGAGTTCACAACGGCCTTGATCATAGAAGTTATATAAATTCTCTATATAATATTGCCCTCAAATTCTTGTCTTGGGAATTACTCTAACTGAAATGTTGCTAATCTGAAAACAAAGTATAGAGCATATAGTGTTTATTTTTAAGTAACTAAATTTTTTTGTTGGGAGGGTGTGCTAAAGAAAAGAACAGAGCTAGCTGACTGCATTTCAATGTGGTGTACAAAATTTATTTTTACATATATTAAAAAACCTAGCTACTTGACAAGCTAAAAAGTAGGAAACAAGAAAAAGTGGTCTTCAGAGGCCTCTACCTGTGGCAGCATAGTCAGAAAATTAATTTAATGTATGTATTTGTCAGTAAGTAGATTTTCATATAGTAAAACACTGAATATTTAAGAATAATAAATATGGACTGGCGACACTCATATTGCAAGTCCTGCTTTGCACTAAAGGTACTAATTTGGCTGAAACTGAGAAATCCATTCAGAGTAATCATAACCTATCTATTTGTATATGAATAATCTTAACTAACCATTTATATAAACAATTGAAATTAAAATAGTAACTGTTCTTGGATTGAGTAAATTTGTTTAAATATTAAATGGAGCAGTAAAAACTGTAAAACTTTATCTTCAGCAAAATATATTACAGTGCAACAAATTTTATGAACATGTCGTGACTTTAGCAATTCCAGCTTTCAGCTGGAATCCAGTTTTTATCCTTAATCAAATCTGTCTGTCTTTAAGAACACTTTTTTTTTGCAGGAAGTAATTGTGTCGTAAAATAGGAGAAGTTTTAAAAAACAAAATTTGAGATTATCCTGGTAACTGCTAATTTTTACCAAGCAAATCAATTGAAGTGTAAATTTCATCTTTCCTCAGTGTTGTAACTAATGTCTAATATAACCTAAGAACTGCTGGCTTCTACCATTTATACACCTCCTGTCATAGAAGTAATCGAGGCAGACATGTTCTGAGTCTAGTTTTCACTATATGAAAAATATATTATGATTTTATGGGTAGTTAAGACCACCTACAGAAAATTATCAGTTAAGAAACAAAACCTTGAATACAGAAAGTGTAGGGATCTAGAGGAAAACAAGTGAAACAGAAGTTTATGTAAACTTTGCAATTCGTGATTAGTGAATAGGTAACTTTTAATTTTTTCCCCTTTCTGTGCTTAACAGTCGCAATAAAACTATTTTTATTAATGCTGTCAGTGTTTGGGTAACATGTCTAATATGCTCCCAAATAAATAAATATTTTACAGTCTGTCCAGAAACTCTGCTCTGAGTGTACTACATGTGGGTCTGGTTGTTTTTTTTTCTGGTTCTCTTAAGAATATAAGGATTTCACAAAACACCTCTTTGAATTTGTTCATTCTTTTTGTTCCTTTTTTTCTGTACAAAAGCAATTACATTCTTGTTAATGAAAATCAGGATTATATTGCAAGGCAAAGGTATCTAAGGCTCCCTTGTGACATATTTAAAAGGTGAAAGTTTGATGGAGTGTTCCTTGGGCTGACACAAGTTCAGAGTATTTCTCATAGGTTCTTATTCAGCAAAAAAAAAAAATATAATGTATGGTTCACAACTGTAAATCAAAGGATTTTTAAATTTAGGGCCTAATTCTGAAAACTTTTAAATACACAAGTAGTCCTAGTGCCTCACTTCCACAAATAAGGATTTGCAGAACCATGTTTGTCCTTAGATCCAAACTTTAATTTTTTTTTTAATTAATAAAATATATTAAAGTATTCAGAACTTTGAGACAAGTTAAATCACTTTTAAAAAGACCAAAGAGGAGAGTTTTGCAGTAATGCAATTATTATCTTACTCGTTTACAGGCTGAAATCTCTCTCGAGAGTGCTGCAGTTGTCAGTTGCCATAAGAAGCCACTTTTCAAGTGTTGATTGACTCTAGAGCACTTTTATGCTGAAATTTGGCCTAATTAATTTTGTTCTAGAGCTAGGCAGCCTGTTTGTTCTAGAACTAGGCAGCCTGGCTGTGTCATGCCCCACAGAGTAGGTGAAACTTTCAAGGCTTGTGGGGTGTGTTGTAATTTCTTACCCCTGGCTCCTGCTGTTGCAGTTTTTATTTACCAAAACTAGCGATTTTGTTGGAAGTTGAGCCTGAAATAAGGGCTGCAGTGCTGGCCCCTTAAAAAATTGTTGGTGTGGCTATTGCAAATTGTATGCTTGACTTCGTCAACTGTTTTGCAATATCTAATTGTAATGAGGCTGAAAAGATAAAAATGTACAGGCTTCTCTGCTGGAGTGCTTCTCAGGGGTAACTTTTTCATGGCCACTTTTACTGTTTGTAATATAGGTGCACACTTGAGGCTCTACAGACCTCGTTGACTAAATCAGAATTTGATAGCTAACAATGCACACTTACTGCTCCTCTGAAAGACTTGTTGCAGATAACTCTGTTAGCTCATCTGTGCTTTCCTGAAGGGCTTCTGTTGCTTTTCAGAGGCAACTTAAATAATATTCCTGAAAGAGAGATGTAGCTATAAATGCAACCCATGCCCAGTTGTTACAGCACATGTAAAATCAGCCATTGTTTGCAAACCCTGTGCTATCTTAGGCATGGCTGGTTTAAATTTTGAAATCTGAAAGAACTGAATTTTCTGGATTTTGTTAGTTTTAACTAGATCCAGCCCTAACGGTATTTTAAAATGGAGTTTTGTGTACTATTAGATTTAAATAAGCATTAATTTTTATTATTAGACTAGACATTTAATGAAACAGCTGTACAGCAAAGATTTAAGAGTGGTGTACTTACACCTCATTTTTCCTTGTCTGTTGGTGAAGTGATCTTGCAAAGCAATTGAAAAAGAATAACAAATTATATACAAATTCTTTAGGAAAAATAGTTAAAACATGCTAATTGGCATATTTAAATGCTCGTGCTTCTCACTCAAAGCCAAAGGCAGGCACAAAAGTAGGGTATTGCCCCTTTTTATTTATTTATTTATTTCAACAAAAGCGAAGCAGAGGTTTGTGTAAACCCACGCATTTAAGCTGTGGGTAGGGGAGAGTGAAAAACATAATTTCAGTTTTCATAAATGTTCAACTTCTGTATTGATGGTTGTTAATCCACCTTGTTTTGGGCTGCTGCTCACAAACTAACATGAACTAACATGAAAAAGAGCATGTATAAAGATGTGATTGCTGATTCAGTAGTGTTTTCAAATAAGCCACTGTCTTTAGCTTTGTCAAGTTTGAATTTATTTTAAATACATAGATATTCACAGTAGATTTTTATTTGCAAGCCTGTTGGAGGGAGATTTTTTTCTTGGGGGGGGGGGATTTTTTTTTTGGTAATATTATTCAAAGTTTTTACAGCAATATTTTGAGGAAAATTATTGCTTTTAGTAAAATATGTTACTAAGATGAGTTTAAATGAAGAGATAGCAGTACCTGTATTTTTTAATTTGTGCAACATCTAAAAATCTTGGTAGTGTGCAAATATCTCCAGAATATTTACACCTTCCCATTAATCCACTAAATTTTAAGAGTTTGCTTTTTATTTCTTCTGTCCTCTGTTTTTGGTGTGTTTTTTGATGCCTTTGAGCAAAAAAAAATAAATCATAATTTTATCTATCCACTTCTAAGTTGATATGGGGTGTATTTTTTTCTAGAAAAATATGGATTTAAGTGTTAATATCAAAGTTAACTTACTGATGTTGAAAATTATCATATTTTTAAGAAATGTATGATCTTCCCAACTCTAACTGATAATTTCCTACTTCAAAATAGCTATAAGTCACTTAAATTTATTGAAAATTTGGGGGAAGACAGGAATTTCAGTGGATCTGAGAAATAAAAACCTTGGATTTAGAATTTCTGTATTCTTTCAGGGCATTTTTTTTTTCTTGGTAGAATGTGCAGATCCTGTGGTCTTAAGGATGTTATCACTTGAGTTATTCTGCAAACACTTTGCTTCCCCCCTGCGAGAAGCTATAACATATTTTAATTGGGATGAGGAATTTGAAAAGGAGGATTCTGTTGTGAAACATTGTAACTGCTCTTAGGAGAAAGTGTATTTATAGACAGGCTGAGAAGTCTGTTGCAGAGCTGGGTTCCCTGACATGTCTGACAGTACCAACAGTATCTTGCACAGGCAGACAAACCCCTTCTCAAAAACAATGGGCTTCTGCTTAGGTACTTGCTCTGCTGCCCCCAGGCTCCCCAGATCTAGAAGATTTTCCTCGAGTTCTCAGGAGAAGGGAGAATGATGCTTTTAGTGAGAAGCACAGCAGTTACACAAGCAGCAGGGAAAGGTGTATTTTCCTTCATCTGTTTTATAACCGGACTCTGAGTGTGTTTCAGTTCTCAGGCAGAATGGCTGTTACTTCAGGGGCTGTACTTCTGTATGACAGTATTTTTTTATTTTTTTTAAGCAAAGGATCCTCTGTTGATCTTAATTTATGTCCATCTCTATCTGATATGCAAGGGTTACCAAGAATACATTTTCCATACTTTGTCCTAAATTCATTGCATCTGAATACAAGAGAAGATAAAACATGGTTTGAAACAGAAGAAAATGCTTGGACTTCTCTTTCTGGAATTGCAAGGTTTAAAATCTGGATTTGCATTTGCACAGTGCCTGTTTTGCATCCAGGTTTAGAGTGTAACTAGGAGATTCTTGAATCGGCAGTGAGAGTAATTCCTCCTGAATATTAGTGCTCGTAGGCTGTGTTCTGTTTTTACACCAGTAACTCTTCAATTTTCATGAAAGTTTTGATTCTAGCTATGTCACTGTAATTACAGTGAATTTGGCTGTGAATACCGTGTGTTTGTTTCAGAAGCTGATATTTTGTGAAACTGCATAAGAAATTAATGGAAATGTAAAATACAAGAATGTTCATAAGTTCTCTTAAACTTATTGTCCTTGATTTTTTTCTTCTATTTAGGAATGCAGACTTCCTCTTGCATGTTTGGTGTGTAGTACTCTGGTTGTCAATCTTATGGTCTTCTGACATGAAAATGATCCTCCAAAATGCCTTTCAATTTTTTTAAGGTTTTCTTTTTGGATTAATATAACTTAAGTTGGTGACCCACTTTCCATTATGTAAAAACCTGAACAGAACTTGTCACTGAGGTAGGAATTCATATAGGCTAACACTAGAGGGCAATTCAAAGCAAGAGTCCACCCCAGAGCAGTTCAGGCCTGCCTGTGGCCCTGTATTGAAAAAGAGGGAACCTGGGGGGACTTTCTGTGGGTCCCCTCCCCAGACAGAAGCTGGCCTTGGTGATTACACTCCCGAATCTTTTTTACTGGATATGAAAAGCAAGCTAAATAAAACTTATATCTCTTGGAGTGCTCCACTGAATGAGAAGGAACTTAAACCAGTTGCTAATGCTTTGCTGAATTAAAAGTTAAGGAGCCTGTTTGACGGTTTCTCATCTCGTTTGCTCTTGCCACTGTTACAAGACACAATTTGTGGTCTTTTTTTTCTCTTTTAAATGTGCTCTTATGTGCTACACTAAACCCTTTAGATCTTCTGTGAAAAATGCTTTGGGGAGGTAAAGTAACATTGCACTGAAACTTAAATGTCTTTTATTTTCAAGTATCAAAGAAAATATTCTGGATTTGCTGAAATGTGCTAGTAGCTAAGAAATCATGTTTTTTTAACAAATATTAACAAATGTATAATAATACCAATAGCCAGGAGAGCCCTTATAAAATACCGCTGAGTTATGTGAATTAAAAAGTATAAACTGATTTCAATTTTAAAAAAGTATAAGGCATCAGACGGGTACTTTGTGTGTGTAATTTTATCAAGCAAAACCTATCAAATGCAAAAACTTGGTTGAAGTAAGATGAGCAATCAAGTGCTGTATTTAGTATTTAACTGTGGAGGAGTGATCATCTGTGTATATTGTGCATGATTTAAACAATTTACATAACAGTGCATTACATAATAAATTCTAGTTTTCACAGCTTGCGACGTTCGTTATAGATCCACAGACCATCTCAAACGCTTGTAAATAGTAACCTGTAGTGCAAATGGTGATGTCATGGTGCTTGAAATGCACTCAAGAATTCTTATTTTAGCAATGCAGATTCCCTTGTTATACTGAAATGTATGCATCCAGCCATGTGAATGCTTGCAAGTGCCACGGTACAGATTTCAACACCAAGGGTATTTTATAAGCTTGTGTGTTTGTCTTTCTATATAGTTACACATTATTTTATATACACTTACATATAAAAGGGCTGATCTGAGGTTAAAATGGCATGGTCACTCCTCCATTCTGTACCCGTTTTCAAGAATTGTTATCTTTGTTTTCTTGCACAGTTTACTATAGCTATCTAAAACTTATTCAGGCTTTTACTGCCTTTTTTAATGTATACAAAACATTTTGGCAGTGCTACAAATGGGTAGAAATACTGCAGTGCATTGTTACAGTAATTTACCCCTGTCTCTGCAGGTCTGGTCAGCAACTCCAGTGCAATTTGAAAATATGTAATCTGCTGGCAATGATGTACCCAACCTTAATCAGAGCTGGAGCCTTTGGAAGAGAGATTGTGTCATCGCACGATGTATAGTCCCACAGTGACTGACCTTGATGAAACTGTGACAGAAGAAAACAGGTTTTGCTTTGTTTTGCTTTTCTACTTTATAACTTGCAAAATGCAACAAACAAAAAAAGGAAGACAGCTGAACACTTCTGTGGTTAGCGTCTCTGGGTCTTAGAGGAGGCTTTTGTTTTAGTGGGGGGGGGAGCAGTAAGGAATTAGCTGATAATCAGGTTCAGTGATAGAAGAGATCCTAACCATACATATGAACTCTTGATTTTTGAGAATATGAATTTTTATACAAAATTTGGCTGAATATTCAAGTGATTAAACCAAGCATACATGTAAGCTTTTAAGGAGCTGAATTCCTAGTCTTCTGAAGGTAAGACACTACCTATTTGTGTCAAAATTACTGTTTTTTATTTTTTTCCTTTTACTAGTTTGATTTTATTTGGCCCTAAATCAAAGAGATAAATGTTCACTTATCAACAGAACTTAAGGCTGTCTTCAGAATTTTACTTATTTGAGCAAGGCAAGAACAAATGTGTAAGTATAAGCAATGTGCAGACCAGTATTGCAATATTGTTCTGTTCTGTCTTTAAGCAGGTGGTTTCATGTGGCAGGCTGGAGGAGAGATTCTTTTTCTTCCCAGCTTTTGACAAAAAGATGACGCATATGACTCAGAATTAGAAGGGGAAATCTGCCAGTTTGCATCAGTTCCTCAACTTGTGGGTTGCTATTCACCACAAGGAAAATTGGTATACTCGCACCAGTGCTTCTTGAGAGATGAAGAGTAATCATTTCCTTCAGAAAGTGTAGGATGATTGGAGTAGGCCTTTCGTATGTGACACTAGGCTTTTCCTGTAAGGTATTTTTCAACTGTATTAATTTTTTAGGAAGAAAGGAAAACAAATAATGTTCTTAAATGCTATTTTTAAAATAGGGATCAGGTATCTTATAGCTTAATGCAGAATAAAAGCAAAGGAATCTGCTTCGTTTTGAAAATATTTTCTTTTGCTGGATTTCTAACAAACTATTATAGATCTCCACAGGCAAAAGGTAAGTTGTTGTGTTTTTTTTTAATTCAATCCTGTATATCTCAATCTCCAGTTCCAGCTTTTAAGTAAGCTAGTAAGATTAAAAAAAAATGTATGTGTAGTGAATTTGTGAGCAAAAGGCTTCAGTTCTGAAAGGGAAAATACTTAACATCAAGTAAGGAAGATCTGATTTTCAAAATGTTGTGTTTTAGACCTGCTAAAAAAAAAATAGGGCAGCAATTTTGTGATAATTCAGATTTTTTCATATAAGGTTTGGGATATGAGGAAGAGTTCTCTCAATACTGGCATTTCCTCAGAGAATGTACTATCAACTAGCCTTTTTAAAAAATAAGCTGGGGGGGGGTGACAAAGTGGGGGGGTCAAATGCTAATTGTTAAGATATTCGTGTCTTTTTATGGAAATTTATTAGGCATTTTGATAGGACTGATAATACAATTAAGATTTCTTGACTGCTACTGTGCTTTTAGGTATTGGATTTTACATTTTTTTTCTTGATATATTAACTTCTGGTTGATTCAGCATGGTTTTACTTTAAGCTTGTTAGTGAAATATTGAAAATCTAGCTTAATATAAAGCCTTAAGAGGCACCCAGCATCCTCTTTTTTTTTTGTAGTGGATAAAGTTCCTTTTATTTAGCAAAAACTTGTTGCTTTGAAAAGGTATATCCTAAGTGAATCTCATTCTCCTACCTGGAAAAATCAATTTCATGTTTAACAGTGTGTCAGCCTTAGAAAGCACCGTGTTCCTGTGCGTTAGCTCAGTTCTGTGAGTTGTCTCCCTAGTGGGGGAGTGGGTAACATCTAAATGTCTTTTAGATGGGAGTATATATACACGTGTGTGTGTGTAGATGGATATCTTCCCTATGAATAGGGATGAGGGAGTGGGGAATGAAAGTCTTCTATCTGAGCTGCTGCTTCTGCTTGTTTCTTCAGCTACCATTGACTAAACAATCTAAGTAGATAGTATGACCAGGAGTCTGCACCCCAAAGGCATTAAGGGGACCCCTAAAAGTTCTGCTCAAGTAACTGCCTAAATAACGAAGTTGTAGAAATACAGCTAAGGATTGGAAAAATTACAGCAGCTACCAGGAGGTGTTCCTCTGCTGTTAACTAAAGGATTCCATTAACCGTTGAGTCAATTTCTTCTAACAGTTCAGTGTTACCTTTCATAAGTCATACAGTTGTCTGGCATTTCATAGAAGTCATGTAGTGATGATGTCAAGATACAGAAGAAAAGACAAATTTACTGTCTGAGCCAAAAGGCAGGCGCACAAAAAGCAACTTCTTTCAGGACACGAAAAGCTCTTTGTTCTGTGGCCTTGGGTTTTTTTTGTGCTTTGACCCTTATTTTACAGCATTGTCACTCTGACCCTAAATCTTCTGAAGGAGACGTACGGCAAATTTAGCCCTCTACAAGTGGGGTTGCATTCGGAACTATAGGCCTCTTTTTGGTCTTTAGTTATATTATTATAGTTCCATGCAATCCTAAGATGCAACAGAATTAAAAATATGTGTAATTTTGTCTACTGCAAGTAATATTACTTGCATATCAAGGCATATTTTAAATATATTTATGTGCATAACGCTATATTGCCATCTTATGATTTATTATTATTTACCAATTTCAGATAGGATAGCAGGTAGGAGGGCAGCCTGGCTAATACCGACTAATGCATTTTCCACTTTCCCAGCAGTACTTTGGAAACTGATCCTGTGCCCTTACCACCAGGGTTCCTGCAAAATGCTCCTTGAGCATTAAGCATTCTGTTGAGGACAAGAAAAGCTTTGATGTACGTTCTGGAGTTAGAATACTTAAAAAGCAATACTCGCCTGCCTTTCTTTCATAAAAGACTTGGTGCCAGCTTAGAAGAGCATAAAATTTTACTCTAGGCCTGTGACTGCTTTCTTGGGCTAAAAGAGCAAGTCTTCTGTGGATTTGGGAGGAAGAAAGGAAAGGTTAATTTTCTTAATTCTTTAAGAAGGCTAGAAATGAATGAAAAGTACAGAAACCTTAGAGCTTGCTTAGATGTTCTGAATTTTTATCCTTTTAGCCTATTCCTTTTTTTTAGGAAGAGCTAGGAGGAATGTAATATATTTGAGAACCTGTTTCCCTGTCTTAGTAACTTTCCATTATAAGTGTGTTTGTGCTGTGTGTGTTTTGTTATTTAGGGAGGGATTCTTCTGTTTCCTCCTTCACCAGCAATAATTCTGTTTAGTAGGTTTTATGAACTTGAACTGTAACGATAGGATAATGTTTTCTGGAGGTAACAGTATAATGACCTAAGCAATAATCTAACAATACATGTTTATTGGAGAACTTGGAAAAAAAATAAGTATATTGATTTTATTTTTCATCTGAAAAGATGTTATGAAACCTTTTTAAAAGACACATAGGAATTGAAGTTGTATTTCAAGATAGCTCCTTTCTTTTTTGGTAGATGCACCAGACTAAGTATTGATATTTTTGTGATTAAAGTTGGGGGGGGAAAAGGGATTTTTTAAAAACTGCTATAATAAAATAAAGGTTACTTCCTAGAACATAAAAAATATTGTCTTAATTTTGTATGTGTCCTTTGAAGCAGAAAGAGTGCTGGTACAAATTGGAAGTGTTCACACAGTCTTCTTCTAGTGTGCATGCCAAAGGTGCAGGGAAGACAGATTTTTAAAAGTTGAGTGCAAGCTATACTAGTACAATAAAGAGGGGTCTGGAAAGCTTTTCTGAAATACAACTTTTACAAACTCTGGGACCCAAAGTTTGTCAGACTTTACCAGTTTGCTTTAAAATGTATCATATAGTAGTACATTTAATGCATCAACATCTGACAAAACACTTTTTAGAAGCTGGGAAAAGAAGTGTGAGGAGTTAGTCTTACTCAATTTTGGTTTTAAGCTACTCAATACTAAAATATATGTTTGTATGTTATCAGAGCATACTTTTCATAATATTTCTGTCAGCTTCCCTTTTTTAGCTAGCAGGTTATACTGTTTGAAGTCCTGTACTGATTTCTCAAGTCAGATCTAACTACCTTTTGGTTTCTTGCCTTCCACATAAGTCCACTGCATTTTGCTTGTATCCGTTATTTCTATAGAAGCTTTAATATTGCGCTACCAAATAACTTTTTTTATTTCCTTTTTGTTTTCATGACTGCAATGAAGGAAGAGCGCACCTCATACAACAGAACATGCAAGTCAGGCTAGTATAAGCTGTGCTTGGAGTACTGAGATGAAGGAAAAAGGATGTAGAACTGAATTTGATGCTGATAGACCATAACTGTATTTCCAAATTTCCGTGTATTTTTAAACTTCAGACTTTCTTAATGCTTTAGTTACTGGTTTTTATTTTTAGCTGGCTTTGTTATTTTATGTTTATCTTATGCAGTAGTTCTCCAGATAGTCTAAATATGTTTGTTCATGGTCCTTGGAGAGATGGCTGGACACATGATGTAGATTCTCCAAATTTAGTAGCAGTAAATTTCTGTAATCAGCAGTTATCTGCTTAAATTTCACGAGTAATATTTTACACTGGAAAGATTTCTGTTGCCTGTTTTTTACTATAATTTTGTGGGGGAAAATTGTTGACATGATCATGAAACAGTTAACAGATAATCCCCTTTTTTTTGTCAAAGTTTGTGTGCTTGGCCTTACCCATAATTTACAAACAAAACTGTGGAGCAGTGCTTGTTATCCCTGTTCAAATATTCAGCCTTTTGTTCAGAGGATTACTCAAAGCGTTGTGACTCTTTAATACAAATTTATTATAGTCTTAGAAATATTTAGCTGCTTGGTAGAAGGTAGGGGAAGATTTATACATGGAGAGTGTTTGTAAGCTTGATCCTGACTGACTGCCCCTCTTTGGGGTGAAGTGGTGCTAGTTTATTGCTTGATTACAGTCATTTAATAATAATCCTTAAAAAATGCTAGGTCAATGCTTAAATTTGAGTTCAAAACCTTAGTGTTATTTCAGGAGAAAAGCAATCAAGGTGTAGAGCTTATTTTCTTCATTCTTTTTTTTTTCTGTGACCACAAAGTAGTCTCAATTAAGTTGAGTGTACTGACTGAACATCATGTATTACATGAACCAAATAACAATGCAATAGTTGCCAAAAGTACACTTATCTTTAAGCTAAAACTTCAGAGTGATATTTCTATTTAATCTATCCTTTTTACAATATGCATGTCACTTAAAGGCTGCTGACATTAATAATTAGGGGTAAAGAGGTCTCCTTAGCAAAAGCAACCAAAAGAGAAGGATAATAGAATATTTAACCCACACTTATTTTAAAATGCAAGTTTTAAGAGTGAGCAGAAGTTAGAAAATCCTGTGTGTCTGCAGCACAAATATTACAGCACTGAGTAAGCATATGACAAAAAGTGAAACTACTATTGTTTAAGCTGGTGGGGGGGGAAAAAGTAAACAGTGCATTATCAAGGCTCAGCTACATATGCTTTTAGGTTTTTACAGTTTTGATGCTTAAGAATAGAAATGTTTAGGTTTCTTAATACTGTGGTGAGAGTATCTCCTGAATTTTGTCCTTTTCACAGAGTAGTGAAAGAGAGGTAGGAGCACTGGTAGCCCAGATTTAGTTTAGTAAAAAATATGTATTTGCAGCAAACAGTAACTGTCAGTGTGTGTGTTTGTAGAGAATGCGGTATTAGTGGCGCTGAATCGTGAGCCCTGAAAGGAGGAGAGCTTTGCAAATTTGCCTGCAGTTCGGGAAAAAAAGCTATCACTGCAAAACGCCTTGTCTGAAGAGTAAGTTGCACAGGATGCTTGTCAGAACCGTCCCACTTCATGCTGTGCCATCCCTGCCTCCCAGTGCAAACCCTGCCTTACTGCAGTTTCAGCTAAAGAGGCTAAACTGGAGAAAACTCAGATACGGAGGTGTACGTTGTGATGACTGTGCTGGGGGGGTAGCACTGGTGGAAAAACAATGTCATGCTTTAGGCTGAGGAACTCTTAAGAGCCTTTCAGTTTCTTTCAGCTTCAGATTTCTAGATTTAAACTGAAACGGGGTTGGGAAAGGGTCATGGTGAAGCAATAGCTGCGCTTTCAGAGTGGATCTGTGTTGCTTTGCTTTAATGAGCAAGTAACCCAAACAAAGGAATATGGTTGTGTGTAAGTGGTGTATAACACTACCCAAGTGGAAGGTGTGTTGGCCAAGAAATATCAGGAGGGTGGTGGTGGTATATGAGCACAATGCCCAAAGTAAATGTTTAAGCTTGTGTCACAGTCTTGGACATGTGAGATGATACACTACTTAAGAGAAAGGCCTTGGTTTGTTTTATTCCAAATCACCGAACTGTCAGATTGCTTTGAATATAATGTTATGTAGAATTAAAGGAGCGTATTGGTAGTTATAGTAGCTGGAAATTCACTTGTAATTGTTTTTCATGAGATCAGAAAGAAAACGTGCTGGGCTTGATATTGTCATAAACTCTTAATGTTAAACTAATAAAAGCTCAACGTTGTATTTTATACTAGGCTGTCCTTTAATAAATCAACTAAGAAACAGTGAAACCAAGGAAAAGCTCCTTCCCCCCCCACCCCTTTTTATTTATTTTGAAGCAGTTTAATTGCTTTTCTATCAGCGTTCCTGACTTTTGTGTATATGCAGCGCAGAGAGCCTGCTTCTGTGGAACTGAACTTCTGCTGCTTCAGAGCTCTTCCATCTTCCTCAGCGGAGCTCTCGCGTTGAAGGACTTGGGATCTAATGGAGCTGGCTGTATGCACGTTTCCTGGCTGTTATTGAGGGTCTCCCCAGTAATTTCCCTGCCACCCCTAACAACTTAGGACACAAAGAGATAGGAGAAGCACTTGATGGCATGGCTGTGTAAGCTTTATGACCAAGAGCGCAGAGGTTCAAAGCTTTGTGCAGACACTCCCATATTTCACTAGATATCTGGCTTAGTTATCTGTATGTGTTTTATCTTAGTTTTCCTCCTTTCATCCTTTTCCTGTTCTTCAACCCTTTCTCTCACATATGAGGTCTTCAATTTTAATCTGTTTTCTCTGTAAGGAGCAGAAGCATATTTTTAATAGGAAAGTAGAAAATATAGTCATGTTTTTTTTGTTTTTTTTTAATTTACTTTTTGTTTGGGGGTATTTTTGCTAGTATAAGTTAAAAGAAAACAAAAAATACAGTCCTGTAATGCATGTGAGGTTTTTTGTTCATGTTTGGGGAGGAGGGGAAATTACCTGCAAGTTCTCCTACTAATGTACTTACTGTGGAAGATAGCATTAATAGCTTTGCCAAGTCTTTGTTTCATAGTGCATGTAGTTTAATTTTAGAGGAATTGCTTATAAAGCAGGGAAAAAAAAAAAAGAACAAAACCCTCCGTGCTTAAGCTAGAAAACTAAAAACAAAGGAAATTGAAACAACAGTGTCTAGTTAAGCACACATAGCTTACAAATTAAGAATTTGGTCTGGACATAGAAGAGAGAATTCTTCCAAAGGTATTAAGTGTTGCAGCTGTCTTATTTAAATCATTTCTCTTTGATATTTTCAGGTAAATCTACAAGTAAGAGGCAGTACTTGCTCTTGTTGGAGAACATCTTTCATAATCTTTTTCCAGAGAACTGTGAACAAATCTTATTGCTGACTAGCATTTTTGCTTGCATCCATGCTTTTCTTATCTTCATCTTCCATACTGTGTGTGTGTGTGTACACATACATACACTGGATGTTTTTCTTTACCCCTTGGATTATGCCCAGCGTAGCTTCTTTGGGGGGAAGGCTGTCACAGCATACCTTAGCAGTTAGGTTTGTTTTGCCTTTGTATTCAGGTTTCATTTCACCAAGGTACTGGGTAAATTGGGCCTATATAATTTAGCTTGCCTGTTATAGCTGTCTAATTTAAAAATAAAACCAAAAAGTTAAGTATTAAGAAGAGAAAAATAAGTGTAGATATAGTTGTGCACATATAAAATGTACTGAAAGTGACTCCTTTATGCAGTCTTTAAAGTATTAGTAGCTAGATAGCTGTATAAAAACTTGTGTTGCTGCAGGTTCCTGTATACTTACACTGGCAAATCTTGTTTTAAATCTTGTTTTAATTGACACTTCTTTACCAACAGACCCTTCTAGCAGAGACCATCCTGCAGTATTATTGTAAGAGCAAACACAGGAAAGAAGAAGAGGAAAACTCCACAAACATTTGTGGTCTGCGAAACTGTTTTGTTCTTCAAGATAGCCCTGTTAATTTAAGAAAATTATTTTATTCTTTGAACTGACTAGAAAACTCCTTACTGTGGGAAGGGACACTTGGATCTGGTCTATGTAAGTAGCTTTTCTCCTAATAATTCGTTATAAAAATGTCAGTTGTGTTATCTAAGGAACCAGTAAAAGTACTGTACACATTTAAAATACTGCTATTTTTTGTGTAAGAAAAAAGATGCACGGGAGATGTGAAGTCCAAGTCTCTCACCTACATCTTCAAATGAAGGGGCCTGGTCAGTTTTAGGCTGGAGGCATATGGACTGCTACAAGCTACTGTTCCTGCTAACAATCTGATTTTTGCTCCAGAATGACATAATAAACAGTTGTAAACCCCTCTGCTCAGAGACAGTGGAAAAGGTAACCTATAAAAGGTAACAAACGGCTTGAGGGACTGATACAGTACTTGACAGAAGCTTGTTTTGAAATTGGCTCTTATTCCCTTACAGATGAAAGCTGTGTTTCACATCAGGGGTTTCCAGATGACCGAAAGTCGGATGAGAAAATAACCAAGTGTGTGGTGGTGGAATTTTGTTGTGTTTTTTTTTTTAAGTAAATATCTGCATAATCTTTAGTCCCTCAAATCAGATGCAGTTATCCTGTTTCTGGTTCGTGTCCTGTTAAGGTATTATGCACACTTGACAATAAAGTCTAGAGCTGCACTGTAAGTAAACACCTTAGCAATTAACAAATGTTTTATAAACACTTTGTAGTTTATGCTACTCATGTCAATACCCAAAAACTGGTGTTCAGTAAGTTCTACATTAAGGTTTCAGCATGTGTTTCTATTTCCTTGAAGTACAGTAGACACCTTGGCATAACGTAGCAGCACATAATGGTTTGTGGGTTTTGAAAAGGTGCAGGCCATATTGTGCTGCCTCAAAAATACAAGGATTTCATCATCCCGAACAGAAATATAACTTAGGAATTAGTCAATCTTGTGATGCTGATGTCTGTCATACTCTAGCAGCACGTAAATATTGGTGTTAAGACTGTAAATATCTCCAGTATTAACTGTGCTGCTGAAGTAAGGCTAGCCACTTCTGCATGTGAGTCATGAGAGAGGATGTTTGACGTATTTTTTTCTGAAGCGCTGTTGTTTATATGTTGATTGTTTTTTCTTGGCTGTTTGTATTTTCATCTGTTCACTAACAGTATAGAGGAACTCAGAATATCTGAAGGTAAATGTAGAATAGGTGCATATGTAATCTTGAATGCTTTGCTTTACATGAAAGCTGCATATAATAAAGGAGTCAGCTCAACCTACACCTGTCTAGCAGTGCTTTGGTAAGTGTGTTTTTGTATATATTTATATATTACTATATAAACTATGTCACTTTAAATGTCAATATATCTTTATTAAAACTCAAAGCTATATTAACCTTCCACTTTCTCTTAGTGGATGGAAACTGGGAAATGTTTTGTCACGTTTTCAGCAAAGTGAGCACACAAAGCAGAAGTGCCTTCCAAAATTACTAACAGAATTTATTCAGATCTTCATTTCATATCTTAAATCAGGCATTCTTTTCTAAATTTATTTCTTAAACTACATACAGGTAACAGTTTTAGGGTTAGAAGTTTAAGCTGTATAACAGGCTGTGAATTTACTAATCCTTTTCTCATCTTCCACTACCATGTTTCTTTTGTAGGGGAATCTCAATGAATTGAGATGATTGATATTGCTGCAGTGAGAATGGAAATTACTTGGGTTCCTTTCCTTTTAAAAGCTGCACGCAAGAACTGTGTGGTGAGTCAAACGTAGACTAATGGTTATGTAAATGTCACTAATTTTAGATACAGTCAAGATCTGAAAGTGTGTTTCCTTTTAAGATTTTATTTTCTTCACTATCATGACTCAGTATCACTTGCAAATCTTATTTTATTAGCCCTGGTATATTTTAGCATTGAAATACATATGCCTTCTTGAAATAAATGTCTTACAACTTTAAGTTTATCCATCATATAGATGTTTTAAATGGAGAACAAAATAGATTAACTGCACTGGGGATTTGTTTTGACTTCAGGCTTCAGAGGCCTGCTGCTGGTGCTGTTGCGCAGGTACAGACATGATGTAGATGAACACGAATCCAAGCTATAATTCATAAATCTGCGTTATTTTACCATACAGAATTTCAGTCTGGTGTATGTACTAGTTGAAAATCAGTTATTTTTTTCCCCCTGCATTTGCTGTAGATTTGAAATGGTAAAATGACTGTTGACTAAAATACCCTATTTAATTCAGACCCCTGAGCGTTTTTCAATAGTGAAGCTATCCAGTATTACATAGCCCATATCTTTTCATAAAATAACCATGCTTCTGCGTGCACATTTACCTGCTACAGGTCTCTTGAGGTAAGTGGACAAAATGAGGTTGACTACTCAAATTCTGCTATCTGGCTTGAAGTTTGGTAGCTTCATCACTGAGGCTTCTTTAAGTAGCACTATATTTGCTTATCTCTAACTGCAGTGTTAAAGACCTGCATGTATATTTCAGCATCTGTAAATTCAGAAACTCTTGGAAAGGCCATACTCTGGGGTTATAAAAGAATAAAGATGATATTGTTCCAGTATTCCCTTCCCTTTAAAGGTTGCTGATTCTGTTAGCACACTGCAGACTGTGCTGCTTGCAGAGAGCCATCCATCCTGTTGCTCCTGTGGATCCAGTATTTTAATGTATCTGGGCTTTCTCTATGGGGCTTCTGGGAGTAGATGCAAATCTAAAAAGGCAATCAGAAAGATCTTGGAGCATGCAACAAGTAAGTATTTGCATGGGATTGTCATGTGGTGAAATGGACTGCTTCCTTCTGTTCACCATGCAAACCCCTGCACTGGCACAAGGCAGCGGATGGAAGAGTGAAGCAGCAGCAATGAGAGGTTGGACTGCTTTGTTTGGTGTCTGTTGTGGCTTGTAACAGTTAAGTGAGGTGATGAAAAAGCAGTTTGAGCTCTGGTTCTGCAAATACTCAAATGAGGAATGAAAGTTCCAGTTTGGATTTACTATCAAGTGTATGACTTCAAGTGCTTGTGAAGGCCTACCGATATTATTCAGCTCCTAAACCTTTGAAAAGAATGTCACAGTTCTTGCAGAGTTCATAGTTGCTTTAAATATTTGCAATTATATTTTCCAGAGAATTACCTGTATGGGCATGCTGTAGCCTATGGCAGACTGGAACTCTCCTGCATTTGCAGCTCTGGGGTCCTATGGATTTACCTGATTTAAGAAAAGAAGGCTCACTGTCTTCAGTTCAAGTGCTTATTTTTGTGCGAGGCTTAGGATCTCTAGGGGGAAAAGATGCTTAACTCGTATATAAGGGCAATAAAAGATAGGCCTGCTTGAAATTAAACAGACTAGTTGCTGTGTAAGTGTAGACAACTGGTCAAAGGAGCGTGTCTGAAAATCCAGCATTGAAAGACTGGAGCTGGGAACTGGTAGGAGAAGGAGATAATCTGATAACTGGAAAATTGGGAAGATTGGTACAGGTTGGGTAAAGATATGGGGGTTGCTTCTTGAAGGTGGAAGAAGCAGCAGCCTGATAGAAGGGGTCCTGCCTGATCCTGCAAAGAAAGTGTTAAGTCGGGCTTGGGGAAAGGGGCTTGCACCTCAGATTGTTCCTAACATTAACTAGAATGCTTAGCACTTAAGTCTGCACTGCCTTCTGACTTAAGTAGCAGCTTTTGCTGTGAAATCGCTGCCAACTTCATTTCCCTCTCATCCTGTCCCATGCAGAAGAGGGCAACTTTATTACTGCTCTTGGCTACTTTGCAAACTTTGGTCCTGAACAAGAATCCCGGAAGTCAGAGAGTAGTTGAGGTTAGACGGGTCTCTGGAGGTCATCTAGTCTAAGCAGGGTCAGGTAGAGCAGGTTTCTCACGGCTGCATCCAGTCAGGCTTTTAATATCTTCAAGGATGGAGACTTTACAACCTATCCTGTTCAGATTAATTTCCTGCAGTTTGCTTTGTGCCTGTTGCCTCCTGTCCTGTCACTGGGCACTACTTAGCAGAACCTGATTCTTCTCTCCTTCACCCCATCAGCAGGCATTTATAAACTGATAACCAACCCCCCCACACACAAACCCTGAGCCTTTTCTTCTCTAGGTTGAAGGGTCCCAGCTCTCACCACCTCATATAAAAGATGCTTTAGTTATTTGACTATCCTTGTGGCCCTTTGTGGAAGTAAATAAAATGTTTCAATTAATAGGGGAAACGGAATTCAAAGGAGGAAATGCTTTTGAGAAGGAAAGAAACCCACTAATAACTTAACTGTGAAAACTAAAAAGAATATGTGGATTGCAAAATGAAACACTGAGGATTTATGTAATTCCTGATTTTAAGATTCTGCAATCTTAATTTGCCCCCTTGTGTTAGTCTACTGTGAAGCAATCTTCATGATCATAGGGAATATCCAGTCTAATGAAAGGACTGGCCTGGTATGGTGCTGAGTCGGGCAAGGAGCTTGTGGGCTGTGCAAGTTAGAAGCTCGATGCTGCTACAGGTGCTGCAGAAATAGGTAGAAAATTCTGTGGGGAACGGACCAATGTCTGCAAGTAGAGGAAATCGTGTCTTCATGGCTATGTCAAATGAGAAATCCTAGGAACTGGATGTGATGTTTATTTTTCTGCTTTTATTTCTGTGTGATGCTAAACAAGTTACTAGGACACTGATTTCATAGTACTTGTCTTCCTCACTTCAGAGGTAGCTTTAAGAGGCTTTAAGATCCTTATGTCTGATGGAGACACTGGCTGTTCATGTTGCAGCTGAGCTGTTTAAAAGTTGTAACTTGAATTAAAATGTCATGTAATGTTATGTGTGTTTGCAGTCTCCTAAATATATTACATGTGATACCTCAAACCGTTGGGTACTATTATAGTTTCTATATCTCCATATCACATTTAAAATAGAGATAATAGGCACTTGAAGGGCTGATTTTGTGTGTTTTTTATTGTTACTACAAAGTTTCGTTCAGTGGCTATGCTACAGTGATGCATTTCCTCATAGAATTTTCTATGGCATTTATTAATTTTGATCTGAAGAGGTGAGTAATGTACACTTCCTTCTTACCAGTTCAAGCTGACAAACAGAATTTCCATATTGGTTCATGGTCTATTTGTCCCTTCCTGTATACTTCAAAGTATTCTGATCTGTGTCCTATCTTGTCACTGGTTCATTTTGCATGTATAGGTATAACTGAACGTCTGTTTATCCCGTTTTTGGAATATAATTTCACAAATAATGCTGTCAGTATTCTGCAAGATCCCTTATATATTGAGGGTAATGTTCATGTCTGAATTTTGGCATGTTATACAATAAATGTACCTGTAAATATATGTATTGCTGAAAGAATGAAATAGTTAAATTGTAACACTTAAGTTCTTAGGCACAGTATTAAACAGCACTTCATTAAAAATGCTAAGTTACTTGCACTCATGTATTCAGGACTTCTACAGACCATTGTTCTTCAAATTTCAAAAGCAGTTTTCTTGGTACTGCAGACTTGAGTGGATGAGAAGGGTTCTGTATTTAATATTCAGATATAGAGAACTGAAAATCTTTGTTTTTCCTTAATACTCAACAAGATACCGTGGTTTGGGGAAGTCTCTCCCGGTTGAGTAGCAGTAGTAGCAATAATCAGTGAAATGTTTAGACTCCCTTCATGTTCCTCGTTACCACCTCCTATCGTAAAAGTCACAAGATTTATAGCAATAAATCTGAAGTGGTGTGCTACTATTTTACCACAGTTTAACTCAAAGCAGCGATTCTTTAAAACAAATGAACAAACAAAGTTTAAAACTTATTTAGAGAAAAAAAATCAATGTCTGGAGTACATGTTAAGATCTGAGTTTCGAAGCTGGCAGTTTTAAGTTTGTATCAGAAAACATTTACCTACAGTTAGAAATGAGGAAAAAATAATGGAAAAAATGCAGTGGCACGAGTGGTGTTGCTCATCTCTTTCTGTGAAGGAGCTAGTATCACTTGGTCAGTACTTTCTTCACTCTAAACAGCTTATTTCTATTGGAAGTTATTAAATAGCTCTCGGGTATGGCTCTACTTTTCAAAATTTGACTTGCTTGTAATAGTCCTGTGTTAATAAACCAAATGAAACTTACCTAATATTGCTTCTGTTTCTTAATATGAAATTTGATCCCTGTATACAGAATTTCTGAAATTAAGATTGATTATAGTAGCATGTGTTCAGTTTCAGTCTTAAGTATACAGTGCTGACTAGCTAAATGCTGACTGACTTAGCTTCTGTTAAGAGATAGGAATAATATAGCCATGATGTCTTTTCTCTGCTTTTTTTTTAGCTATGGATGGATCATGGGATGGACCAGGCAAAGAAGCAGCTCCAGGAATTACATTATTGGACCAGCTAGAGTAGTCAACAATAATATGACTATAGTTCTTTGAATCTGAAGCAAGACAAGTTCAGGGCTGACAGTCTTCCTGTTTCCCTCAGTATTAGCCTGGCTCTGATGTTTCCATGGTGGTTTCACCGAGTAGCTTTGGGTTAGATTTTGGTAAGCTCAGCCAGCTGAGTGTGCCTCATCTGTGAGCAGCAGTGCTGGCACCAAGGAGAAGTTCCCCCCACTCCCTTGAGAACGACAGTCTGGAGAAGTTCATTTCTATTACTTCAACCAATGTAAAAAATACTCAGGGCTGTAATCTTCTTTTCTTGACACTTCTACAGACTTTGCCTATCTGCTCTTCAAATCCTTCAAAGGAGCTTGCAGAAAGTCTGGTCTGAGTCTTCTAGGTGCAGTAAAAGAGATAAATATAAATAGATGCAGTGTAAAAATTAAAAGAATAACTGCTTTCAGAGTTATGCAAAAGGACAGGATCTGGGGAAAAAATGAAGTTTGTCTTTTGTCCTCGTAGGTGTTAGTATGAGTGTCCATGTTCACTGTGTACTTTAATAATAACTGGGAGGAGACTGTTTGAACAAAGAAAACAAATATTCATATGATCTATTGGAAAAGTAACGAACCTTCAGAATGAATTTGTTCCTTCCTGCTCTGTCTTGAGTAACACAAGTTTGTTCTTTAAAGAAACCCTGCTATACAGGCCACGGAGAGCTTT
The DNA here is from genome assembly GCF_964211835.1 of Anser anser. Taxonomy (NCBI): domain Eukaryota; kingdom Metazoa; phylum Chordata; class Aves; order Anseriformes; family Anatidae; genus Anser; species Anser anser. The sequence continues at coordinate 183,595,839 of NC_139720.1, read as the reverse complement.
TCAAGGATTTTATTCTTCTATAGGCCTTTCAACACTGAATGCAGAACTTCGTGGAACTTAATGGCTGTTAAGATCTTAGTACCATAACAGAAATGCCAGAAGTAGATCATGCAAAATGGCCATAGGAGTCTGAGTCATCTTAATTTGTGCATAGGGTGCCATCTCTGTTACAGTGCTGAGAAAGGAAGAGCTGTTCCAAAGCAACTGTCAGAAAAGTAGAATCAAATTCTTTTTTTGAGGAAGTTACATCCAAGTGTGGTATTTCAGTACCTTTGACATGCTTTCAGGGAAAAGAACATCTCTATCTCTGTTTGCCAAGTACCACTTTATTTTCCTGTACTTCTGTTAACTTAGAAACATGGGATTTGAAAACATTCCTGGTTTACTACCTGAAGCTGTACCTGTTGACTTTGAAACTGTGTTGCTACAAAATAGTTTGATTTACTAGCTAATGAGCCTTAAATTTGGATATGGAAGAAATATTCAACTTGTAGAACTAAAAAACACTTAATATAGTAAAAATTGCCCAGCATAGTGGTCTACATCATCTGTTAGCACACATTGCTATTACTTATCACAGTACAAGTGATAATGAAAAATTTGCTTTGTGTACTTCTGCTTGTTGACTTACTGTCCTTAGTCTTCTAGGAAGTATTTGCAAGTCTTCACTGCAGAGCAGCTCTTTCCTAGATCTATCTGTACTATCTGTAGGTTCACCTGGGAATGAGGAGAAGTATATTTGGGGGGCGAGTCCCAGAAGCAATGTCAAAGGGGCTAACAATATCCTTTTCTACTTGTTTCCTTCAACAGAAGACTGATATCTACACTCTACACATAAAAACTAACACAAGAGTGCTCATGTAGACTTTGCTTCTTAGTACATGGAAATGGCTGTGATACCTTTCCTGTTATCGATGTGAAAGTCTCCCACTTCCCCTATAAACGATATGTTATTTTCAGACATATAAGTAAAAAAAAAAAACACTATATATTTATATATATATGCATATATAATGAAACTTCAGACATAAGAGCAAGAAATTTCCAGTAGTGTCATCCAAAGATGGAAAAGAGTTACAGTCTGGGAGTCATAAAGTCTGTTAGAACTAGCTGTCACAGGTCATTTAGAAAGTGGGCTTGCCTGAGTGGTAGGTTGTATGGTCAGAAAAAGGATTTCGCGGAAGATTTAACAACATCATGTAGCCAGACAGCCCCCTGTTGGCTGTAGTGTTCTGTTGTGGAGGCTCCAGAAATGAATTGTGATCAAATTCAACAATTCAGTGCACTGAAGCTATTCTTTGAATCCCATATCTCAAATAATGAAAATGGGAAGAGACAAAAAGTGCGTATTTAAAAAAAAAAAACAACTTTGAGCTTTATCCCTTTTCTGAATAAGATAAATGCTAAAGCTTGGTTATAGAGAGTATCAGAGTATCTGTGTTTAGTTTCTGGATGTTTTTGTAGAAACCTACTTTTAGAGAGCTGCAGTGAAAATGTAGACTGGTACTTTGTCCTTGTGATCAAAACGTAAGACTAGCATACTTTATCACATTCACAGCCTGTCTGATGCAAAGTATTTAGATTAACTTCTATTAAGAATGCAGGTAATGGTTTGCAAAGTTAGGTTTTAAAAAACCTGTTGGTGAACTAATAAGATAGAGGCTCCAGCCTTATTTAATGACTGCGACTCTTTTAGATCTGTCTGAGAGTTTCTGCAGTTTAACCAGGTTCAGTTTTACCAGGAGGCTTGTGTTTTAGTTATTCATGCTTGCTTTATTTCAGTCTCTTCTTTTGTATGTGGCTTAAGCTGCTACCTGTGCAACCAGCTGGTTACTTCCCATTTGTGTTTTCCTGTGTCACAACACCAAAAAGCCTTGTTCTTTAGAAGAAGTAAGTGCCTAAAATATGGGAAAGCTGAAGGACGTGCCGTACTAGGTATCAACTGCCCATGAAAGAAATCTAAAACCTGCCTTGTAATGCTCACTGTACATCCCTGTGACAGTGGGATAATAGGAATTATATGTCTGTAAGCAAGCAGTGACCGTCTGGAATTTAATGGTGTATCCATGCTTAAAAGGCACAGTTTATGGTAGAACAGGGTGACCTGAGGAGATTTCCCAGGGTAACGGGTGACCTGAGGAAATTTCCCAGGGTAATGGGTGACCCGAGGAAAGTTTCCAGGAAGAACTGTCTCAAAGGCACAGAATCTTCTGCTCTAAGTTAGACAACACAGATGATTTCGTTCTGTATCAGATGTGGCTAATGTTATTAAAAAAAAAAATTGTCTTCACTTGAAGAATTGGATTTGTGGCTAAAAATTATTTTCTGTAACAGTAGTAGAGAGTCCCATGTGAGAATTAGTCTACTACAGCATAGGACAGAAGACTAACATGATGCTGAGAAAGCCGAAGTGTTCAACGACTTTCTTTCTCTCTCTCTCTCCTCTTTGGTACACATTGAAAGATTAACTGTAATCAGATAAAACAGTTGACAAAAACAACCGAGGGTGGTAATACATGATGTGATTGAAGAGGAGGAATGGGAAAGACAGGGACAGGCGAAAGGTCACTAAGTCCAGTGAGCTGCTTTAAAAATTGATGTGACCTGCTAAAATCCATCAGAAGACTCTTAAGAAATTGGTTGAAGTGGTTTCAAGGCCAAGGGACTCACCAGAGAAACAGAGAACCCGGGTTTTGGGTTCTTCACAAGCCTGGGGGGAGACTCATGTTCATGCCTTTAGCTTCTGGAAAAGTGCTTGGGAGAAGTTGTCCACAGATGTTCCCCATCTTTCTTGTTAAATCGATGATATGTGCAAAAAAGCATAGAAGTCACAAAACAGTTTTGTTCAAAGGTTGTTGGCAGCGATAATTATTACCATTACCAGATGAAAGCAAGCTGCAGGTAGGATTTCAAAGGGTACTTGAATTTGCTTTTATTGGACTAACTGTGCAGTTCTTTGCAAGTTCCATATTCTCTTCCTAAGATGTTTCCTGAAGTAATAGTAAAAAGAGCATACAATAAATTATAGTCCCCATTAAACCATGTTAAAGGAGTACCTTATGTTTCCAAAGATGAACACTGAGATAGCTGAGTATTTATGAATTGGATCACAGACATCTGTTATGCCAAAGTTTTTTACATTGCTAGAGAGAGCACCAGTAAAGATGTACTTAAGCTTTTATGTTCTTGGTTTCTATACAGCAGCTCAAGAGGGGAAATAACAGGTAAAGAACCTTACCAGTTTGACTTACTTTAACTGCCAGCAATGATTCGCCTCTTCACTCTACCATCATTTTTTTTTTATTTCTGACAACCTCCCAAACTAGGGATTGACAGGAGCCTGTTCTGGGTGAAAGATTTAAACAGCTTATTCTGGTCAGAAAAATTACAACATTTTTCCTCCTCTGAGGTGGGGTTGGTTATTTAATTTCCAAATTATGATTAAACTTGAAGAATCCCTCAAGGCTCTTGGAGCATCTGTGTAACTTGTATTTCTTTCAAGCAATTCTAGTAGCTTAAAACATACAGTGTACTTGGCAAAGCTGTGGTGGTGTGATCCCAATGTTTTATGCTTCTTCAGGCTTAAAGTAAGTAGCTTTTGAAAGGTGCTGCCTTAATCTATGGAAGTATTTGTCAGTCAGTTTCCTCTAAAGCTGTACCTTTTTCTCTAAGTGTTTAGGTATGAGCAGATATCCAGTCTAGAGCAGTGGGTATTTTTAAAGGTAACGACATTCTTATCTGTGTCTCTAATTTTTACATTGATTTCAGAGTTCTTGCGAGAACAGCATCGGTTCCTGGTGATTTATAGTGCTTGAGTTTTTCAAGCTGCCAATAGACTCTTCCTTTGAGACTTCTAGGCCTAGTGAAACCACTCTCATTTCCATATAAAGCATGCCCTTGGGATAGGAATTTCTTCATCACCCTCTATATTAAAAACAAATCATATTATATTTGCTGTTCCTTTCTTCATCCTCTACAGGTACAGGAGCGTGTTGTTCTACGGTACACGTGGAAGCAACAGCTCTGTGGAAGAGCAGTGTTCATTCCTCCATCCCATAGTTCTCCAGACTGCCAGTGACTATCAATAGAGCTTTTCATTAGCCTGTGATATATCAGGTAGTCATCTGTTATTCACTAATTTATTGATGTTTAGCTGCTAAGATTGGTTTTAGTTTTGGAAATTGTAGCATTTCTGTTGTTTTTCTGTTGGAGGAACTGTTTTAGCCCAGGAGGAATTTCATATCAAGATGTAACCCGTGAATGAGTACATTCAGAATATTCAGAAAGTTCCTGTGTAATGTGTTCAGGCTGTCCATGTAAGATACCATTTACTTGGTTTGATGAGCATTACCTGAATCTCTTAAGAAGGCTGAGCAAGCAGAACATCTTGCCCCAAAGTGTCACAAGTGATAGAGGCACCTTGTCTCTGGTTCTAGTTTGCTTGAGCAGAAACACTGAGAAAGACCAGAACCCTTTTGCTTCTTCCACTTCTTGCCCTAGGCTGTCAGCATGTCTCCTAACACAGCTAGACCTTGAATAGAGGGTGACGAGGAGCAGAACATTTGCAAAGCAGATCCTAATTTTCTCATTGTACAAAGCTCAAACCTGGGAACAGCGGGCTGTTCTATGATGCAGTCTTGGAGCTACCTTAGGTATTTCATTGTATGTGGTCTGCAGTCCCTGGATCCTTTACCAGTTGTGTTGCTTAAGTAGAAATCACCAGTGGCAGTGATACTGGAATTAATTTTGATGAAGTTGAGTCACCTTTGGATCCTTCAGCTGGAAGCTGATGGAGCAGTTCAGCAGTCCATTATCAAATCAGGCTTAGAATTGGCCCTTACAAGCCTCTGTGGATGTCCAGCTTTCAGTAGTGACTGAACCATTCTCTAATCTGCTGGTACTGAGAGATAAGTTCCTGTAAGTCTCCAACATCCTGTAGGACTAATTCTATAGGAAATATTCCTGTGCTCAGTCAGAATCAGAGGAGAACAGAAGGATCCTTCTGTAGGGTTCTCTTTAGCTGGACATCCTACACTAGATAAAGTCATCAGCTGTGGTTCGTTCACAGTAGGGTTACTGATAGAGATGGGGACTTACTGCATTTTTCAGCACTTCTGTACGCTCACGAGCAGTTATTAAATGGCAGAGGTCCTTGAAGGTACCATCTGGATGTTTAGATGAGGCCCTGGGCCACCTGATCTAGTGGGTGGTGTCCCTGCCTGCGGCAAGGGGGGTTGGAACTAGATGATCTTTTGAGGTTGCTTCCAACTCAAGCCATTCTGTGATATTTAACTTTAGCCTTCAAAGAATGCCTGTTCTTGCTGTGTCGCCAAATACCACATGGACAGGTTCAGTTGTCTGTGTCCACACTTCATTGTCTGTTTCTCACCACATGGCAGCTCCTGACTCATTACCTACAGAGTCTTCAAAGATCCAGTTGGCAGAAGAGTTTCACCAAATACCAGAAACATCACTAAGTGTGGTCAGACCAGAATATGGTCTCGGGACAGCCTTCACTGGAAGTAAGGCAGTCCGATAACAGCAAAAAGTGACATGGGGCGGAGGAAGAAGTTCTGTAACTTCTGTATCTGCTGCAGAAAGAGCTACCCTCCTATAAGAGAGGGTACCAAACTACCCAAGCATGCAAGCCCAATAGGGTATTGTTAATTAATAGGTGCAATCAATAATTTAAAGTGGGGTTAAGAATTGCCACAGGCACCTGGGGAGGAATTTTAGATCTGGTGCAGTAGAGACGGTTTATAGCAATTACTTTTCCAGAGACAGACCTCTTTATAAAAAGACAACTTCTTTATGGGCTTTTTGAATTACAAGCAGCTATTAAATGTTTTGTGATCTGTTTAGTATAGACTGGTCCTGCACGCTATTCTTAGGTCCCTGAGAGTAAATACCAGTTCCCAAGAACAGGCATCACAGCACAGGCTTTCTAACTGCCCAGACCTACATGCCTTCCAGCAAAGCAACACAAGATTTCAAGAGGAAAAAAAAAAATGAAAAAAAAACCTCTTCCTCGTGTTTAGTGGTTCACCTGCATCTTTCATCAACATGGCAGAGCGTCTGACTCTTTGATCTGGAAGTTTTGAAGTTCCACCTTCTTCCTTTCAACCACTGAAGTGGTTTTGTTAACAGGTTAGTGCCAGGCATCAGAGAGACGGGCTTGCATGGTCTATTTTAGTTACTCATTGACTCTATTCTCTTCCAGGGCATTTTAATATAGATAATTAGTAGCATCCCTTTTCCTATGAAAGATAAGAGAAACCCCTTGATCTTTTAAAAAGGGAGGGGAAAAAGGTGTTGAGTTAATGATTCGGTTCCAATACAGCATTCACTTTGGCCTGTCCTGGATCTCATGAGATGCAAATACGTACATCTGGAAGATCAGACTAATATTTTCAGCTAGTAATTTTTCAAAACCAGGTTAAACGCCTTGCTTTGAGCTTTCAAAACACTTATTTCCACACTGCTATCCACCCAGCTTGAAGGAGCTACGCGATCTTTGTAGTGAGAGTTGTAGCCTCCTGTGCAAGACCAGTGCTCTTGTCATCACTTGTTCCAGAACAAAACCACATCTCTGCATCCTGAATGCTGTGGGTATGAAGTCCTGTGCCTGTCTTCCACTCGTGGTTATATCTTGGTGCTGTGAGCAGATGTCAGTACTGATCCTTCCTCAGAATATAGATTATCGAAGCCATAGCAGACTATTTTCCAATAGCTTTATCTTGTGTAACTTCCTGTGATGTTAGACCTTCCTATTCAAACTCAAGCATATCTCAGAAGTTCAGTGAGAGTGTGTCAGGCTTTCAATAGCTAAGCACAACAGAGTGCTGTGGCACAGCATACAGGACATGCTATACCCAATGGAGAAGTTGCACAAGTGTCCCTCTACCTGGGATTGCACTTTCCAGACAAGGTTCTGCAGAAAGTCTCTGAAATGAAAGCTGAGTCTAGCAAAAAGTTGATCTTCTGTCCATCCTTTTCTACATCTATCTGTACAGGTTTCAGGACTCCGTATGAGAAGCAGTTAGCTCTGGATTGCATTGTCATATTTCAGTTGTCAAAGAAAGCTCTTATTGAATAGTGACAGGCAACAGTTTGCAGGTTCTGCTTTACCTAACCAAAGATGGGAGAAGGATCTGTTACATCCAGGGTCACACAGTTATGACTTCTCATTTACATTCTTGTCTTGACAACGTGGCCATATTAATCATTAAGCCATCGGTGTCTCCCAGGGATCCACAGTACACTGAGCCATTTTCAGAAGATGGTTTTGGACAATCACAGGTACCAAACAAAGATTATATGGCTTAAGGACCTATTCACAAAGGGGGGGAAAAGGAAAGTAAAAGTCTGTTCTGGAAGAGAATGCGTTTCTAATTTATGGAAAATTGATAGAGGATTTATTCACTATTAATTCCCCATTTAGGAATTTGCTGACAGTGTTACTGCTTTCTATGCTGCAAGTGGAATTGAAGTAAAGGCTACCACGAGGAGGTGTCCAGTCCGGTGGAGGCTTACAACCCCTGTGCTGCCAAGGCAGCGCTGGTATCTTCAGCACTCGTCTATGCAGCCAGCAAAAGCTCAGCTTCTGCTTCCAGATGTGAGATACCAAGATGATTAACCCACCTAATGTTTGGATCCTCTAATGGTTCACCTCCTAGTGCAGGTACAGAACTGACCTGAGAGAGAAATGTTGTTCTTCAGATATGCAAAATATGGTGTCAGATGTTCTACAGATCTACCTACCTAACAAACTGGGAGGAAAAAAAAATGTTCCTAAAGTCTCACTAATGTCTAGATTGTCGTCATAATGTATAGATGTCATTCTGTGCTTCTTCCAAGTTCCTGTAGCAGCTATCATCCACCCATTTATTCACCCCATCACATCTTTTGCTCTTCTGTATCTGATGTTGTTAAAATTTGACAGCTGTTAACTGTCCTCCCTTGGATTCAGCAAGTTGTGTCTTGTCCTACAAAGGCACTGACCCTCTCCAGCCATATGTTATCCCTTTACTCCTCTTAAAGGGGAAAATAAGCGGGCTTGCTTTCTTCTATGGGTTTCAGCCCACCTCTAGAGCATGACCTGTTCCTCTGTTCCACCAGTGGCCAGGCCTAGGAGCAAGCTGAAGCGATTGCAAAAAGATGCAAAGATTAAAGATGGAAGGCTCAACATGTGTTGTGTGCTGTTTATGGTTGAATGCAGCGTTGTAAATGAAATGGTTTGTCTGCAATTAATTTTATTACAGTTTAGTTATTACTGGGGGGGAAGCATAGACCAGTCTTCTCAGAAGGCCCTCAATGAAAGCTGCAAACTGCCTTTGAAACTTAAAGAAAATTGAGTTCCCAACTCCAGAGTTACCAGTAAAACCCAAGACTTGATGTTTCCAAGCTATTGCCTTTTTTTCCTGCTTAGAATCAGGGTGGAACAATGTTGCAATGTTTAATTCTTAACAGTTTCAGCAAGCACTCAGCTGACTGTTGTAGCAGAAACTTGCTTAGAAAGCAAAGCACTAAATTCATTCTCCAAAGCAGATTTGTACACATTACTGTTTCCAGCCTGTAGGGCGACATTCATCATCCTTCTGACCAGAAAGAAGCCACCAATTATTGAACCGTTGCGTCAGAGGGGAAATGGAGTAGAAACGGAGTAAGAATTCTTGGGGAAATTTACACGTCAGATCACACTTGCAGATAAAACTTCAGGGGGTTATTTCAGCAGAAACTACACTACAGTCTAGAACGCTGCCATTCCCCCATTTTTCAAATAGAAGTCAGATTTGTTTGTGTTTTGTGCGATGACTGGTGATTTACATCCCACCCACCCATCTGAGAGTATTCTGGGCTCCAGGCATATCTCCAGCCAGTTCCAGACTATTCAAATCATTGTTGGTCCATCCATTTACTCGTCACAACGAGGCCTTCTGTGACTAATTAGGGCCTGACTGCAGCAGGAGATGGAGCTTCAAAGAGTGGGAATCTTCAGACGCACTAGCAGTTCCCTTGGTTCTCAATTCTTTATTTATGTGGATTACATTGAGTTGACAGATTTAACTGGGCTGTTGAAGATACGGTCAAAGAAGCAGAGTCACTCCCTTCCCTTTTATTGTTTTCTGAAGACATAACAGTCATATGCATCTGTCACTAGAGAGAGGAAGTTCTCCATCACTGGGCTTGATTTGGGCTTTTATATGCTGTTTCAGTAGCATCTGGGAATAGATCAATATAATATTTGGTAGGGAGTTGTATTTCCTCGTGATGCACTGTAAATCTTTTATTGTAGATACTCCCACTGTTTATTGTTGAAAATCAATAAAAATAAACCTTGTAAAGTTAAAGCCTGGCAAGGGTTCAGCACAAATCACAGGGAAGGAGCAAGAGGCAATGAGTCTCCCTCCCCCTCTTGGATAGTTCCCAGCTTGTTTCCCAATGAATATTCAATAACACTTTCCAGCAATCTGGGAACAAACTTTTTTTTTTTTGAATTATTCAAAGTTACGAACGCTCCGTTGTGATCTCAAACAGGACTTCTAATCCACTTTGGCTGCTTTCTGGCACTGAATTCAGCTATGGATCAAAACCGAGTATCACCCAGATTATGCATTGGATATACGTTAGCCTTATCCCTTCCAGAGACAGAAAAAAGTACATTGGCCTTGCTCCGCTCGGGTTAACTGGGTAATTTGTGAACATTACAACTGGATATTAGCCAAAGTAGGTAAAAAGGGGGAGCAGCCCACTGTGGATAGAAGCTCCCCAAAAGTCAGAAGAGAATTTACAACCCCTGTTTGCACACAAGACAGGATGCAATTGTTCTGGCATCATTCTTTGCTCTATGGCTACTAATTCCTCATATACTGCATCTTTGGGTGGAGTCTTCAAGTCACGAGATTCAACTACACAGGGAAATGAGAAATGTTTTGGAATTATTTAGTAAAGGAGAACACTTCACAGTACAAAGCCCAAGCTGAAAGATTGTTCTTTTTTAAGTCTTAACACAGTATCAATCACAATAGGTTTACTTAGACATCTATTCTTAATTGATTATACAGTATTAGGAGCACTGACAGCAGATGTACAAGAATGTAGTGTAGCGACTATACTTCCTGACGGAGTGTAGCCCCTCAAGAATTACCATGTTGAAATCAATACCCAAAGAATCTCTATGGGACAGGGGAGACAACACGACACAAAGAACAGGAAGGTGTTTCATGCTGGACTCTCCTCTTGCTGCTACCAATAGATCCATGAACAGTTAAGGTGGTAAACAAAGGACATGTCCCCAGAAGAGATAATGAGAACAAGAGGGAACTTTCGAACACTGAATAAAGAAATACAGGATAAAATCCAACTAAAAATGAGGGAAAAATTATTAAAATAAGAAAGAAAATACAAGACGGTTTCAAGTTGTTCCAAACAGTCTCAAGTTGTGTCAATGGTCTCAAGTCATTCCAGGGATGTTCAGATTGGACATGAGGAAGAATTTCTTCATGGAGAGGGCAGCCAAGCATTGGAACGGGCTGCCCAGGGAAGTGGTGGAGTCCCCAGCCCTGGAGGTACTTGAGATGTGTGGACATAGCACTAAGGGACTTGGTTTAGTGATGGGACTCGGTAGCTACCATCAGGTTGGTGGTTGGACTTGATGATCTTGAAGGTCTTCTCCAACCCAAATGACTCCATGATTCTATAAGACAAATGAGGTGCTGTCTTTCTGAATCATCAGCCTTTAACAAATCTAGCAGCAAGCAATCACCTAGTTTTAGAAAATCCACTTCTGTCACATAAACTTTAAGTGCTTGAAGGACACAATGGCTGCATTATCGTACCTTTTAGTTCCTTTCCCTCTAGCAGCCTTTCTGTTGTGGGAGTACGCGTGTGTGTTATAACCAGAGGAGAGCTCACTGTGCCTTGCACGTCCAGAAGTGAGCTGGAGGACCGACTGGCTCGTGGTGCCCCAGCGCTACCGCAGTCAATTTCCAGCATCTCCAGCACTGGAGCAATTTGCACATTTTTGCAGAATCTGAGGAATAACAAAAAGGCAAATACAGAACTAAGTTTACTGTAATCAGCAAATTTTGTACCCTCCTGGGGAAGAGGAATTCTCTTGAGAAAGCAGGCAATGACTTGAAGAAGTGAATCAAGCCAACGATTACAAATTCCAACTTTGTTGGAAAAAATGTCTAAATGTTTCAAAATCCCATTCCTATTTAATCAGAAATAGAGCGAGATGTTAGTGATCACAGCTCCTCATTCTGTCTGTAAAAGCATGACCACGTCACCTACAAGTCACACCTAGTCCAGCAGAGATTGTATCGTACCTGCGAAGATTTGTGTGAAAGCTTTCAGTTTAATACCTAACTAGTTCTGACCGGAAGGCTTTTAAAATCATTCACAGCTCATCTGGAGGCCCATCAGCCAAATTCACCTCTTGTACTGCCAGTGTCTTCTGTGGGAATGCACCGATGGGAACTACTCCACTGACCATACTCTACAGTCTGCTCTCCACTTCATAAACGCCTGTTTGGGACCTCCGAAAGAAAGGAACAGGAGGAACTTCAGCCACTGCTTCCTTCTGTCTGCCTCAGTGCCTTGGGATACGATGCATACCCCTCCCAAAAGGGCGCAGGAGAACTGTCGTTCTGGTTCAGCGCCACTAACATACGTGATCTTGCAAGGTGGAGGGCAGTAGCCCAGGCCAGCTGAAGATCCTTTTAGTAAATCGTTATTTTTATAAACAAACACAGTTCCACCCCTTCCTCTGTGACAACTGCCATTTGGTTGTAGCTTGAAGCTACACCTGTAGCTCTGCCATTGCTGCCTCCACTTTCTATGCAGAGAAGTCCAGGCAGGTGCTTTCCTTCGAGGAACCAGCTTAACACCAAACCATCTCCAATTAAAGTCCTGGTTGTCCCGTGGGTATCCTGCAGGACAACATGCACTCATGCACTTCCACCAAATTTCTATTGGGTTATTCACATACACACACATGCTCTCAAACTTACTTAAGCAAGTACCGGTTTAAAAAGAAAAAGAAAAAGAAACAAGGAGCGCAAGTGACAGAGGTGATACTTCTCCGCTCATTTCCAGGAAAAAATGACAGAACAACGTGGGAATCCAAACCTACTGGCTGCCATGGGCTTCACTTCAAAAATGCGCGCAGTCCCACCGCACGTGCTCACACCAGGTCGAGGTAAAGTATGCACGGTTCCTTACAGGACGGGAACTTTCACTGGTGTATTTTTCCACTGTCAAGAGTTTTAAGGTCAAAGAATGGTGTTTTTGCTCAATAAAAATTAACCCATTGTAAGCTGTGTCACTGAAATGACCAAGCCCGGGGGTGGTGATCGGTCTCATTGGAGGCCAGTAAGTATCAGTGAGCCCCAGGGGTCAATACTGGGTCCAGCCCTGTTTAGCAGCTTCCTTAACAACCTGGCTGATGGGGCCAAGCGTGCCCTCAGCAGGTCTGAAGATGACACAGAACTGCTGGGAGTGGCAAACTCACCAGAGGGCCGCAGCTGCCATCCTGAGGGACGTCGACAGGCTGGAGAAACGGGCTGACAGGGACCTCCTGAAGGCCAACACAGAGAAGTGCAGAGCCCTGCACTAAAGAGCCCTTGCTGCCAAGGAGGCTGATGCTGTCCTGGGCTGCGTTTGGCAAAGCATCACCAGGAGGTTGAGAGAGGTGATGCTTCCCCTCTGCTCAGTGTTGGTGGGACAGTCCATGTAGGGCCACCCAGGTGAGGAAGGGCCTGGAGCACCTCTCCTGCGAGCAGAGGCCGGGAGAGCTGGGACTGCTCAGCCTGGAGAAGAGGAGGCTCAGGGGGATCTCACCCAGGGCTGTGAATCCCCGCAGGCAGGGGGCAAAGAGGCCGCAGCCAGGCTCTTTTCAGGGGTGCCCAGCGCCAGGCCAGGGGCAGTGGGCACCGAGGGGCAGGCAGGAGGCTCCCTCTGAGCACCAGGCAGCGCTTGTGTGCTGGGCGGGCGGCTGAGCACTGGCCCAGGCTGCCCAGAGAGGCTGTGGGGTCTCCTCCTGGGAGAGCGGCACAAGGCGCCTGGACGGGGTCCTGGGCACCCTGCGCTGGGGGGCCCTGCTGGAGCGGGGCTTGGGGCCAGGGGCCTCCAGAGCTCCCTGACAGCCTCTGCCCTGCTGTGGTTCTGTGAAATGCTTGTATTAAGTAAGTATTCATTTAGGCAGAACCATGGAGCATGAGTAATGACATAGGTTAAAGCTTTTTTTTAATCCAAATGTAAGTATTTCAAATTTTCTTTCACTTTATTTTAAAGGAGTCCAAACTCAGTTTGCAAAATGGCTGCTACAGCAGTGAAAATAAACTCTACTTCTAGTTGGTGAAATAGCCTAACTTTGTTACTACAGAGGGTTCTAAAACAGTTCTCATGTAGTTACAGTGTTGCTGTCAGCCATCATTTATATCATGATGCTTAAATACAGTTTCAAGTCCATTAGTTTTCTCTTTGCCATACAAAGTTGTCACTTTTGTCTTCTTCTTGCTATTATTGGTAAGTCTCCTCACTAATATTCACAGTTAGTGACTCATTCAATACTCATAATTATTGGTTTTGGTTCTATTTCGATTTGAGGAACGGGAACTTTTCTGGAAAGTCAGTACGCGTACCTCAAAACGAACCAACTGCTTCGAAAACAAGGAGTGTTGTTTTTGTACAGCACCCTGCCGGGGCAGTCATCCCACACCGCCTGTCTGCTGTGCCACCCTAAATCTGCCTTCAATAGGCCAACCACAAAGTCCACCATTGTGTGGCTCCTGACGCAGACCTTCCCAGCAGGGCAGAACCATCCAGAGTCTGCAAACCCAGCTGGCCTGGGGCCTCGGGGCAAGCCGAAATCACGTGGAAGCAGTCCTGCAAGTTTGGAAGGGGCTGGTTCCTTGTTCCACTGTCGCAACTGTAGTTAGGAGGAAGTAAATACAATAAACAGAGGCCTAACAAAAGGGCTGTGCTCAACACTTTAACACATTGACCAAAAAAAATTAATCCAGTTTGAACTGAAGGCATCCAGGCTGTTGTTCCACATTATATAATGTAGAACATCATAATGTATATAACCTGTAAGCTGCTTAGGAGACGTAGTCCCATAATCACGTTATTTCCCTGCTAGGAAGCTCTAAAAGAAGCAAAGAGAACCTAATTGTTGCCAGCGAACTCTCGAACTTGTGTCGAGCTAAAATGCTTTATTGTAGCAGCAAACTAAAATGAACGTCCAATAGTGGCGTATGATAATGATCCATTTCATTGAAAATCCTGCAGGCAAGGAACAGGAGGGTGATCCCCACCACTCTCATTCTTAAGTGCTGCAAATAAATTCACATTTTAAAGCTCATTGTAAGCCAGATCTAATTAGTCAGCCGAAGAGGCTGATGTAACTTTGGAAAGATGGTGTTTTATCAACAAAAACAAAAGTCAGCTTCAAATAACGAATACTTGATGTTGCCATAATTTTTTTCCTGCAGGAGGCAGGATGAAAGGTTCTTAATTTACAAAGCTCCATTAACTTGCCTGGAACCTGAGATAATTTGGGCATCTTTACAAAGCATCGTCCAGGGTTAACATCCCCATGCCTTTTAAAGCAACTTCTGCCCAGCCTTCCTCCTAAATACATTTCGTATTTAGCAAGCATTAAAAAGATGCTTTAATTTTGCTAAAAATTTTACCAACTCTTCCATCTGAAGGACTGTTGTCATATTTTTATTCTTCTTACAGTTAAAGCTCTGAAAACTGACCCTTTGTTTGCTTCCCAAGTGTTTTCTGCAGACCTTTATCGCTTAATTCTCAGCACCAAAGAGCAGCTCAGTGGCTTCAGATGAGGGGAAGAGGACAGAGGAGTATTTTGCAAGAGACAGTAACACATTATTACTCCATGAACACTAGTGGTGGCTTCACAAAGCCACGTTCTCATGTCTTGAGTCACACAGCAACACAACTTGTGATCTTGCCACGCTGTTGCTTTCAGCTAAGCGCAGGAGAATCCGTGGAGGTCCTCTCCCGAAAGCAGAAGCAGCATCCGACCGTTCCGGTTCGCACTGCTCCTCCAGCCACTTCTCCAAACTGCTCAGAGGAGAGTCAGGTCACGTTGTTTATTCCTCCGTGTATTCTCACATCTGAAGTCTACTTACATTTTAGCACAGAACAAAAATTAGTTTCTAGAAGGAGGGGCTGATTTTTCTGTGAGTCCTAACATAAATGTTAGCCACAGAGAAAAACAAAAACAGCCCTTGAAAATACTGGAATCTGGTCCACAAAAACAGTATTGAATCTGTGGCTCGTTTATTTAGAATTGAAGAGGGTGGAGCAGTCAAAGGCAGGAAGACAATTTTTTTCCAAATACTTTTTTTAAAAAAAAAAAATTGTTTGTTTGTTACTTCCCTCAATAGCTGCAGTTTCAAACAAGCAAACAAAAAAGGCCACTGGTGCTGACACACCCCTCTTCCACCTTCAAAAGATTACAGGAAAAGGCTTTATTTCCCCTTCTGCGTGTGGCTTCTCTTTGCCTGTGCTGTCCCAGAGCTCCCTGGGGTTTGGCTCACCGTGACGGCGAGGCCTGCTGGCCTCTTCAGCCTTTCAAAGCTGTAGCATTCGACTTTTTCCTCACTGGAAACTGTCCTGGTGCTTACGAGGCGAAATCCGTCTTTGAGTAAGGTGTCAACCAGCAGACCCAGCACATTAACACCATTAATCAGCTTCCTATTGTCAGGCTTTATGGAAACATACCTAAAATAAGAAAAAATAAATTGTAAAGAGCAGTTACAGAGCACTTTAGAGGATTGAACACTTGAAGGATTTAATCAATCTTTTTTTTTTTTTTTTAAGAACAAACCAGGTCCTCAGGTGGTGCAGCTCAGCACAGTCACACAGACCTCCAGCAGCAAGGTTCCGGGTCTCTTTTCCGTCCTTTGAGGACAATTCAACTCTTTCCCTCATCGTAAGAACGGTGTTTCTCAGCTTGTACCATACCAGGGAATAAGCACTGCTCTCTCACCCCCACATCACAACTTACTGCCTTGAAAAGGAGAGTGCCGTGCTATAAAGCTGCAGCAGCTTTCAGGTAGGAGTAAGCGACGGGAAGGACAACGAAGCCACGCTCGTCCCAAAAGCACACAGGATCTCTCTTACAAACAGTGACATTTATTGCAAAGTTACCTTGTACAGCAGGCCGTGTGGTGACAAGTACGAAAATCATATCCACGTCGCCTCAAAGAACTTTAATTGATATAAAGTACAGCTTAAGAACCTACCCAGACACTTCAAGGAACAGCAGTCGTGTAAAAATACTATTACAAAACACGTAAGCTGATGGGTGAAACTGTTCCACAGTCCACAGGGAATTACACCAAACAGGCAGGGAAAGCACAAAAAAAAAAAAGGCAAAAGAATCCGTTTCACCACAGAGAATAAGTCAACAGAAATTCAGCAGGCTGCGTAATCAAAATTTTCTTGTTTCACTAATCAAGGTACGCTCGTCCACCAGTCTGCAAAGGAAAAGTTTCACTACGTCTGAAGAAATAAAGGAAAGAATCGGAAATATTTTTCCCACTCTTCAAGTTGTCGGAACCTACTCAGCCAACTGTTAGTCAAGCAAAATCATTTCAAAAATTACAAAATTAAGGTTTGGCACGTAAAGACGTGTTGCTTCACAAATGCAAAGTAGCTCTCTCTTCCCTCCACTCGCTCAGAAAAGCTACAGAAAGCTAAAAGGAAGGAAGATAAACTCAGTAATCAAAGGACTGCAGTGTTAATTCAGATATTCAGAGAGAATAACCCTTTTGGAACGATTTCAGTGAAATTTCCATAAAGTTCCAGATGTTCTAACAGTCGCAGAGGACAAATGAGGTTACGTTTTCTTATACAGTAAGAACGTGTCTCCATATGATGGAGACATCCAGCAAGAGCTTGTTTAAAAACTATAAGTTGTCATTAGAATACGGTACTGCTATCCCAAAACTCGCTGATTTAGAGCAGTCTTAATAAAAACCGAACCTGGCTCTGATTTCAAAGAAAACCCACTGTGCAGCACACAGCTAATGATCTCCCCCTTCTCCCTCCCCGCGGTTAAAAGGCTCTACAAAAGCTTTCCAGCCCCTGAATTACCATCGCAGTTCCACCGGTATTTTCAACCCTGTTTAGCCATTCTTTTTTTGATATGAAAGTCTAGGGGGCCATGAGCCAGTGGATTTCAGCCTTCTCCTGCACCTCGCTCCTGATTTTGTTTCCTTTCTCTCATTTCGCCCTGTGTTTTTCAAGTTTTCTAGGAGGTCACCGATGCCACGAAATCCTAGAGCCTAGCAGCGAGAGCACAGAGGAAAGGAGAGAGAAAGACCCAACAGAACAGAAAAAACATACATCAAGAACAGGATTTTTAAAAGTCAGGAACATTTTTAAGAACAGGCAAATCAGTGTAACAGAAATTCAACTGGGCACTTCAGAACTGGAGAAATATAAAGTACAGAAAGATGGATTTTTTTTTCATTTCTCTCAGACATTTGTCCAATAGTTTCTTTAAAAGAGCGTGTACTTCGTGGACTAGAAGTCCTGAAGACATCTCCACACTGAGAAGTCACACTACGGAGAGTACCTGGCCACAAACTGGTCACCGGCGGCGTATTCAGTTCCACACTGAAAAACCAGGTCGTGATGAGAAGGTCTTTCCGAGGGAAGTGGAACGAGTGGTTTCTGAGAAGGAAAAGGGCTGCTCCAGCTCTGCCCCAAAAACACGGTGATCTGGTCAGCCAGCCTCTCCACGGTGGTGCTGCAGGAACCAAAGACGCGGAAAAAAGCCTGCGTCTCCTGGAGGAAGAAACGCACCTCCAGGATCTCCAGCCTTGGCTTCAGCAGGTGTTCCTGGCCCAGAAGGTCAGCCAGAGGGTAGAGCTCATAGAACTCTGCTTCTCTGCGCAGCCTCTCGAAGTCCGAAAAATCAGCAGGCAGAGAGACCTGCAGAGTCCTCAGAAAGTCCAGGATGTAACTAAACAAAGTTCCGTCCCTGTCCACAAAAAACTCCCCGTTCACCAGCTTAAATTCCTGGTCGTCTTCGCTCAACATCCGTGCTAACCTGGACTCGGGGAACTGCCGCAAGGTGGACGCCCGGGTTACAAATCTCACACCTCCCACGCTCAGAGCGACCACCTCCCGACTGCTCATTGCCGTCTCAGCCCGTCAAGAATTATTATGACGCTCTGCTCTCCACGTCTGTGGCTGGATCTTTCCTAAACTGCGAGCCATCTGCAGCTGCACGAAGCATTCGCCGCTTCCTGCGAGTGTTTGGAGCGAGGTGTGGAGCAGCGACAGGCTTCCCAGGCAACAAAGCTGTAAATACCGTGTACAATAGTTTTGTTTGCAGGGCTCGGTTGCTTGGAGACTTTGATTCTTGGAATTTAGCGTTTTATTTTTGAAATGAGCCGCTTGCAAGGACTACTGGAAGACAGCGAATTGACCGTCGCAACAGATTAAATCTTGACGGAGGCCGAGGAATACCCCCGCAGTATGGCACCCATTACGTTTGTTTTCTGGAAACGTTGACAACATGTTTTCGTTCTACCTCTTGCTGTTCAGAGGACCACTGCAAAAAGAGGCTGGATGTACTTCAGGCAATATATTTCGGTATCGTATGCTCTTAGAGAAGGGCACTTCGGGGAACTCAAGCTTACAGCTCACTTGAAATCTGCGTTATCCTACAGCCAAGCCGACGCACTCAGAAAGTTCAATTAATTCCTGAAACAAGGTGCACGACAACCCAGTAACAGTAGGAGAGCCTATAACACGTTCCAGGGCTAAAGCCCTTCCAAGCACCGACACCCACGCTCCCATGGCGTTACACACAGTTTCCTGGCTCTTGCAATTACAAGCTGGATCGACAGAGAGGAGAGCAGAGGATCTGCTGCCACCTTTGCGGGGCTAGAACACAGGCCTGCCGACCACAGGCCTGCCTCTCACCACGCCGAGCTGGTTGCTTTGAAGACACTTTTTAAGGAATTGTGGCTTTAAAGAAACACGGATCTACCAAGACAGCTCTTCCCCCCGCCCCCCAGACAATTTCACGCCGGAAAAGTAAACTGCGAGCACGCAGCTTGTTCTTCTCGCAGCAGCCTCGGCTGGTTTCTCTTTACCCCTAGGATTTATTCAAGATGCTTGCCCTGGAGATAGGTTTTTGTATAGTACATGTAAACAACAGCCATTACCTACAGTAATCTGAGTACACAGGATACTCAGCTTTTGGTTAGACACAAAAATATATAGACCTGTATGTATACATACCCATACGCATATATACGGGTACCTATTTCAGTGAGTACCAGTAGAAACATACTCAGGTAGAAAGTGTTTCCAGGGTGGGAGCTACGCGCCCTGTGCTTTGCAGGGCGCCTCCCAGCACAGTGCTCCGCTTCTCCATCAGAACTGTTCTGCCTGTTTCCAAACCACCTCCCCGTCGGGAAAAAATACGTTAAAATTAACTGTGCCCTTCAGGGAGGAACGCTTCTTATCAAAGGGTACACAATCTCTGGTTCTACAAACACATTACCATCACACTAAGCACATAGCTCGGCCCTATGTTTCGGTAAGGAAAATGATTTAAAACGAGGAATTATCCCCCTCATCACCTGCAACAAGAATCCTGAATCAATGTGTTTTCCAAAGCTCCCCTTCACCTTCCAGCTCAGCAGTGCTCAAACTGCACGAACGTTACTGAAACATTTTGAATCATTACTGAACATTTTGAATCAAAACGTTTTGAGTGTTTTCATCGGAAGTCTTTAAAAAAAAGCACAATTAATTTTACAAAGCTTTATGTTTTCTTCACCAGATCTCTTTTACTTCTTACATTTCAGTAGGGGCTTCACAACAGTTTATATTTGCACACAAACTGCGCAACGTTATCCAGTACCACCAACGTATAGTTTTTACACTTTTCCCTCAGAAGTGAAGCTCCATCTGTCATCTGTTCCCAGTAAAAGACGGCATGATCTGCTATCTCCACTGTATCTGCCAAATAAGATAAGCTAATCGTAAAGAACTGAGACTTCCAGCACTGGAGATTGTCAACGACAGAATCCACAAAGGACATTCTGGTGACAGCAAGAAGAAGCAAGCAAATAAGAGAGGTTGCTATAAACCTGCGCGAAAAGACTGAGGGAATCTTCAGTTTCAGGGTGGTGTTTTCCTGAGGCAAGGACAGTTTGTCCACATCAACCAGTTTTATCCCGTTCCACTGGCTGGTATCGAAGCTCTTCATCGTAGGGCTGACGTCCACGTTGGAACACGGTAACGGGGTTTCTTTGAGCACCTTGATTTTTTCCCTGAACTCCTGCATCTGCTGCAGAAAAATAATGGGCTCGGACACGTCCTTGAAAGCCTCCGCGATGTTGAAAGCCATCCGCTGCTCCTGCAGGATGGTGTTCAGTTTATTGATCTCCGGGTCATAGGCCTGCATCACTGCGAGCTTCATGGTCTCGAAGTCGGAGAGAATCTCGTTCCGCTTCTGCTCCAGCGTGTGCTGCAGCTTCTCGAAGAACTCTTTCACCTTGTCGGAATCTTTGGTCAGCATCTGCAGGGCTTTGCGCTTACTGGTTTCTAAAGTATCCAGGCGGGAGAGCGCGTCCCTGCACCGCCACGTCTCAAAGCCCTGGAAGAGGGTTTCGAAAGCCCGCTTCTCCTGGGAGTAAGCTTCCTCGATGGAACAGAACGCGTGCTTCGTATGGTCGCCGCGGGTGGCGCAAACCCCGCAGATCAGCTGCATGTCCGTCCGGCAAAAAATGTTGAGGGGCTGCCCGCTGTGCACTTTGCACACGGGCATTTTGGGAGCGACTTTGATTTTGTTGTACTTCTCCACGATGCCTTTCAGGGAATAGTTGACCTGTAAGCTGTTGACCCCCGTCACAGGAGTTTCCTTCCGGCACGTGGGGCACTTGAAAGGGGACGGCCTCCACAGCACGTTCCGCACGTTTCCCTCGAGTATGCCTTCCAGACACTTTCTGCAGAAGTTGTGTGAACAGGGCAGGACACGAGGATCATCAAACAGGCTGCAGCAAATGGGACAGGTGAGATCTTCCTCTAGGAGCTCCATCGTATCCTAGGAAAGAAAATAAAGATGGTAACAGAACTTTTGGAATGCATTTCTCCTCCCTGGAACCAGGCAAAAAATAATCTGAGGCGTGGCTCGGTGAGAAAAGGATCTACTTTTTTTCCTCAGGTGTGATTTAGACAGACCCTCGGCTGGGTTCTCACAACCAGCCCAGGCCCAGACTCAAGATACTCTGCAGACTAAATTAGCCGTGGTATCTGGCCACCAGATGGCAGGCACAAGAACGGCTTGGTTTCCAGGCAGAACCATTTTCCGACAAACAGAAACGCTGGAAAAAGAAGGCTTGCCAAACCCAGCGAGGGCTTTCCGCGTCAAATGAAAATAACTCATGTCCTAGTAACTCGAGGCTTACATCTCCCTTCACTGCAATACCCAGAAACTGGACTTCCACAGCAGATATGCCCTGCTAAGATTTGATTACCTCCACTTGCTCAACTCACCCAAAGCTCAGTTTCAAACACCGTGCACCGCTACTTCAAGGCAATATTAAAGGTGACTGAGAAAGCAAAGCTTCAGAAGATCTTTAGCTACAGAGCACATGGCTCTTTTCTCTACATGTGAAGACAAAGGTGAGTCACTGATCATGTAAAAACTTAATTTTCTCCCGCAATATTTGTAAGTAACGAGGCGAGTATGTTATCGTTGAGCTATTCGGCACAGAGTTAGCGTACTTCAAAGAACAGCTGCCCATAATCCTTGATAACTCATAGCGAAACGAAACTCTTAACTATTTTATTCATCCGCGATCTCTATTTCCAGTTCCATTCTCACAGCATTAATGCCTCAGCAACTTCTTTTCGTGGGCAGGACTTACTGAAAAAGGATTTAACCATGCATTCCTTTGCAATGGGAAGTCTCAATGAAAGGACACATCCCACTGCTCTCCCAGTGCCTCTAACCAAAGCCAAGTTCTCAGGTGCAGGCAGCTTGTAATTACAGCGTGCTCTAGAAAACACGTAATTTATAAAGACCAAACACGGTGACAGCTTGTATTTGCCAAAACTCTCAAATGCTTAGTTTGGAACTGTAATTAAAAAGATGCTTCCCTTGTGTAGTCATTCCATACTATGTTTTAAAATATATGATAAAATTCCTTTTATAAATTAGAAGATTTATCACAAAAAAAGAGCTTCCAAGTAGTCCCGTAACAAGCAAAGAATATGAATGAGCTCTTTTAAGTAGTTTTGGTGTTATTACTAAGGTTCCTGTCCCCTCTACGAAATATAAAGCAGCAAAGAAAGGGAGCCAAGAGAAGAGCTGCAAAGGTAGATCCATGCTGCACAGGACAAGAAGAGCAATAGCGTACCACTGATCCTAGGAAAGCGCAGATAGCTACAGGGAAGAAAGGCAAGGTCAACGCTGAGTTTCCTCCACGAGAGGACAGATACAGCCACGGTGAGACCTCACGTTCCTGAGAGGTGTAAGCAAACTCCCGTGCTCCTCCAGCACCAAGGAGGAGGGGGATTCCCTGTGTTTGGATAACCAAAGTTTGAAAAGTTTGCCAGGTTCTCTACTCACCCTGAGGACTAAGGTCATCAGGCAGAAGAAGGCACCCGTTAAAGCCAGGGAAAAAGCCCTGGAGAAAAAGGTCTAATCACTCCATGTGCCGCCAAGGGTTTCCTTTAAAGCCACAGATCCCACGCAGAAACTTCATTTTCTGTAAAAAGAAAGTAATTTTGAAACACCTCTTAATGCTGGCATACACAAGGTTTCTCTCTTGCCTCCTCTTCCTAATGGTAAAAACAATAGGATGAAGGGAAGCGGCTGATTTTGCCCCTAAACGCCTGAATCGTCTTTATGAACGGTTCTGTCTTTCCAACTTGGACTCGTAGCTTTTAGCCAGGGTAGCAGCACAAAGATCAGTTTTGCTCATGCATTAAAAGGATAATAATTGCCAAATGAAAATGACAGTTCTCTATCTTCTAGTAACTGGAAATCCACAGTGCAGAAAACATTTGCCCCGGTCCACCTCCTTTACCAGGGAGGAGTTTGCTTCTTAGTTAGGGAACAGGAAAAGAAGCTTTGTATGCCTGACAGCACGCACTGCAAACCACTGCAGAAAACGCTTACTACAACGTGTCCCATCAAAAATGCAGGACAAACATTGAAGACTTTCAAGCTCCTATAAATACAAAAGCGTATACAAAAAGGTTTCCTGATCCAAATAAAACTGTCTTGGTGCATTCCAGGCCCGCTTATCCAATTAAATAATTACACTTTATAAATGCAAGTGAACTGCAAAAACACTGTATGATAGCATTAAAAGCTTAGGATTTAAAAAAAATAATAATGAAAAAGAAAAGGAAATTGGCAAGGCTATGAGCTTACTTTAAAAAAAAAAAATCTCTTACAGCAACAGTAAGGAGAGCAAACTGAAAATACTGAAAACTCGTAGGACTGGTTTGGAGAGCTGAACTTCCATCTTCTTTAGGAGGCTAATTTCAGAGAATAAACTGCCTGTGGACTGAAACGTCCCTTTGTACCCAAACATCCCTTTGTATCAGCAACCCGGTATTTGCGCGAGTAAGTACAGCTTAAAACCCAGCAACACCACCACTTCTCTGTTGGGAAGCTCTGTGTGACTTCTCACACAGGTGCATAAGGAACTAGAGTTCGCCACCTGCAGCGCACAGACCAAAAGGCACAATGGTTTCTTTCTTCACCTGAGCTACAGAAGGTCTCTCTGGGTACAAACCCAGCAGATGTCACCCACCTGAAAGAAAGAGCAACTGCCACGGTTCTACCATTCAGAAGAACGGCAAAACAAATGCAACCATAACTGCGAAAACAAGCAGTGTAGCTTTTTACTGCACTCCAAAAACAAATTCATCTAGCATACGTCTCAGCACAGTTGGGTTTACCAGCTAGCAGGCAGAAAGCAAAACCAAAATTTCTCCAAACTTTAAAGAAAACAGAAACAGAAAGAGAACTTTCTTCAGTTACAAGTTTCCTTCAGTGACATGTAAGTGCTCTAAGTAAAACGTGACCAAGTCAGGCTGTATTTCCACAAGCATTTGAAGTAGTGAGGATGGGTCTTGTCCCCTTTCCTTCGCAAGGGGCCCCAGACCTTGTCAGGGCCTCCTATCAGCTACTTCACCAGCCTTCTGTCAGGTCAGCGTGTTCAACCAACCCCAAACAAGGGTCCCACGAGATAAAGACGGGAGGAAGGGAGGTGGGAGCTCCTCCTTTGGGCAGCAATAATCTTAATCCCGCTCACCCCACGGAGAGGAACCGCGACCTGACCACGCACCGGGGCTAAAACACGCGGCACAGCCGACCTCCACGTCCACCCAGCGTCCAGGCGGCCAAGAAGGAGCTGAAGCAAGCGGCCACGCTTCGAATATCGATTATTTCACAGCCAAAGCGTTTCTTCTTCTTCTTCCCAGGAGCGCCAGGCAGATCCAAAGCCGTTCAGCTTTCGGAAAGCTGGAAAGGCCTGTAAAATAAATAAATAAATGGGTAATTTTAGTCAGGGCGAGCGCTGTTTCCTCAGGAGGGCCTGACAAACCCACCGCTGGCACGACGGAAGGGCAGCCCACCAGTCCCCCCAGCACCCAGGGGGTCCCGTCCCCAGACCGCGGAGCTCTCCGTGTGAGGAGAGCCGAGAAACCCCGCGGGGGCCGCCCCCTCCCGCAGCCCCACACGCAGGGCGGCACAAATGGCCGCCCCCCGGCCGCTCCTCACCCTCGGGGCCCTCCCGAAATGGCAGCGGCGCCACAGAAAATGGTCGCGGGCCGCCTCCCAGCCGCCGGCCCGAGGGGGGGGAGGGGGGGGGAAGGAAAGGCGGGCAGCGGGCGGTCGCCATCGCCTCACGGGCGGGCACCGCGGCCCCCAGCCCCGCTCCCGGCTCACCTCAGCGGCCCCCCGGCCGCCATGCCCCGGCCCCGCCGCCGCACGCCCCTCCTCTCCCCGCAACGCCGAGGGGCGGGCAGGGCCCGGGGTGTGCTCGGCGAGGCAGGGCCGTGAGGAGAAAAGGGGTCAGGGGGTGTGGGAGAGGCGGCCCCGCTGTTAGGGTTGGTAAATGGGAACGTGGGTGTGAGGGGGGTGGCGTGGCTGGGAGTGCTGCCTGGAGGGGGATGCTGCTGAATCACCTGCCGGGTGCTAAAGCACAGCCGGGTGGCTTTATGCGCTCCAAAACGCGGTGGGGACGCGGTCCTGGATGTCCTGAGGCTCCACAACCCTTCCAGCTGGAGGGTCCCTCACATACGTGCAGCATCACGAAGCTCCAAGGCCGGGGAGAACCGCCCTGGTCCGCATCCTTTTGCAGTCCCGTCAGTCGCCATTGAAGCCGAAATGGTTTCGTGAAGCTCTGTGCCCAGACTGAGGTATTCTGCTCCCTGCATTCGTGTCATTCCCTCACGCATCATTTGTCCACCCCAGTCAGATCACTCGTCGGGCACATGGCCCTGTTCGCGTCCAGGACTACTCACACAGGTGGAGTTTGCAGGCTGGACCATACTTCTATCAAACAAAGCTCCCCCAGTGATCTGACATCTCTTTTCCATTTTTTTTTTAGGAATCTGGATTTTAAAAGCTGTTCAGTAACACACAGAAGCTGTGATTCCCCTATTTACCGTGGCCAGAAGAGGAAGAGCTCACATCTTTCCTCCTGCACTGATTCCCAGACCTCTTTCTCTGCCCTCTCAGCTAGACTCGTTGAGAATGGTTTGACCAGTGGTGGGTATCTTCAAACATCCTCTTCAGAGTGCTCACACACTTGGCCATTTCATCCATTCATTATTGGAGAATGGTTCCAGAAGATAGAGGTGCCACACAACAGCGGCCAAGACTTTTAGGTGCACTTGAATGGCCCATTTATTTCTTGATTGTTTGGCACCTTCTTTGTGATTTTTAAAAGCAAGCAGTTCCAGGTAGTTTCTGAAAACTGATATTTAAATCCATTCCCCAGCTATCCAGATTGATTTCAAGTAATATCCCAATGCCTGTGCATTTACGTTTTCCAAGTTTCCCATGTCTATGCTTTCCTAACTGCCATCCTTATACTAAAAAAATCCTACTTTTACTCATCTTCTTTTGAATATATTGATTAAAGATATTAACAACAAGATGTCATTCTTGGCATTTTAGATTCCCTAATCATTGTAAAATTGTTGTACAACTTTTTTTTTCCTGATGTATTTTTAGAGTATATTTTATTCTCTATTAATTCTTTTGGCTCATTTTCCTGTCCTTCTCTGTCTCCTTATAAACAAGGAGAGAGTTGTATGGGCATAAGAGCGCAGACCAGCTTGCCTAGGGTATCTCCTCTTCATCCGGACCATCCAAAAATTTTTTGTCCTTCCTTTCCTGGGCTTCTTTCAGAGCTGAAAGGTTAAACCTCAGGACAAACACAGCAGCCACAGTATCATTTCCTAAGCAGTCACGGGATTTCTGTGTTCAAGTGTACCATGGCTGTCCTCAGCATCATCAAACATACTTGGGGCACTTTATTACTTCTGTCTGAGTGATTATTTCTATTACACATGCAAAATATATAATACAGGTCAGGAAACTGCACACAACCAGTTGTTTTGCACAAATGTAGTCCATCTTCCTCTACTCTGTAATCCCTTCATTGTTAATGCAGCTTTTTTTCAAGGGCAGGTTGCTTATAGCCTGCATTCTCACAGCTGAGAGCACAGAGTGTTTTCCTGAAGCAGCATCAGAGGCCATTTGCTGAAGTTTCAGAGGAAAGTTCTGGCTGATGAAAAAGAGCTTTAATAGATCTGCAGCAGTATTTTCTTAACGAATAAGGAAACAAACCCAAGGGAAATCCAGGTTTAAAGAAGAGTTTCAGCTAGAAGGGAAGTGTTAGGATAAATGGGAGGATTCAAAATCATAGAGCCCGAGGATGGTTTGGGTTGGAAGTGCCCCTTAAAGAACAACTAGTCCAACCCGTCTTTCACTAGATCTGGCTGCTCAAAGTCCCATCCAAAGTGACTTTGAACACCTCCAGGGATGGGGCAACCACAGCTTCTCTGGGCAACCCATTCCACTGCATCACCACCCTCTGAGTGAAGAATTTCTTCCTTATATCCAGCCTAATTTGTGAGGTATTATAAAATAGTGACAACTACCAGCTTCACAAGACAAACATCCCTATTTGTTGTAAGGCAAAGGGGCAGCAGCAGCTATTGGCATCTTTCAGCTCCAGAGAGGACCTAGACCACGGTTCTTGTGTTAAGCATTGTGAGGGGCGATTTCTGAGACTGAAGCTGTGTGGTGTGGCTCAGCCAGCAGCCTGACAGCTCCCTGCTGCTACTCGCCTTGCTCGTACCAGCTCCACCACGCTTCACAGACACTTTCCCGAGGTGATTCAACCCGCTATGCCAGCAGAACGCTATTCCCTTTTCTGTGCCTGGGTTCGTTTCCTGCTGATTCAACGAGCTGAACCAGTTGAGAACACGATTAGACAATCACCAGACCTAACGTAAGAGGAGGGAGGAAAACAGGAATAAGGATTTTTCCTCTCTGTGGATGCAAGCCATTAAACTGACTCAAGCTGTAACAGGTACTTTCGCCCTGAGAGGCGGATTGACAGAGAGTTAAGCCAACTGTGCTACTGACAAAAGAGAGCCCCATCCCTTTCCCTTCCCTTAGTTTTGCTTTCCTGATGCCTTCTCTCTGCTGGCTCTGACATCCATGCGGCCACATGTTAGGTTAGGCCCGCTTGCCAACGGAGCCGAAAGCTAATCCAGTTTAAAAAAAAAAAGGTTTTCAGCAGGATCAATCTCCTCACCCAGCTGATCCCGCAGCCAAACAGACATTAACGCCAGCATAAGGGAGCTAGAGAGAGGGCCTGTTCCAGTGGCAGCCTGCACACGTGTCAACATAAAACAGAAGTGCCTCCCCCCCAGCCATAATTTCCCAAATGCTTCCAGCCAGCTCTTGCTGGCATCGCTGCCAAAAGTAACAGAGTCTTGCCCTTTGGCCACACCAGCTGCTTATTGCAGGCCCCAGCCACCCTCTGTGCTGTGCTGGAGAAGATATCTATCACAAAACTGATGGATAAAAGCAGCAGGAGTTAAAAGTAGCAGTTGTTTGGTTTTTTTTTTCTTTTTCCTCAGGTTTGTCTTCTCCATCAGTAAAGCTTTTCCAAAGCCATGCTACCAAAGACTTGTCCGATTGCACTTGTCTCCGAGGGTGAAACACCGAAGAAAAGAGCTGAGGGCATTTCCCAGACTTATCCTGGGCTCCAGGTCTACCTTTATTTCCCACTGAAGGAGGTTCAGGCTTCACGGCCCATTGCAGAGGTGCTGGAGCACTCCCAGAATCAGGTCCAGCTTTAGGATGATAACTTCTCGAAGCACGCTGCTCTATTCATGTGAGCATATCCTCAAATGGAGAGAGGCAACCTGAGATGTGCTGTGTGGCTGCTGTCGGGACCTAAATATGGAAATAAACCTGCCAGAGAGGCGATGCCAATACAGCTCAGTAAGAAGACACTGTGAGACAACATGAATAAACTATTCAGAGCAGCGCTGTGTATCAAACACCTTAGCCGTGTATAAACGTCGCACAACTACATTGCATCTGACCACACTTCTTTTTCAACAGATACATCTGGGCTGTATTAAACACTCCAAAGGAGAGATCAGAGAAAGCAGTTTCTTGTTATCATTCCATAAAAACTACTTTTCATATGCATTGTAGAGACAGTAGCCATTAAAAATCCGTGAAGGATCATCAGCAGCTGAAATGATCGACTGCAGTTTTGAGGTCTGAATTTCAGAGACTGCCTCGGTGTCTGCAGGGTCTCTGATGACTATTTTAGCAGTGCCAAAAAGTTCCCTAGTTTTCCATGCGGAACTTTGACCCGCACGGTTAACTAATATTCAGCTCGTCGCCAGATTTCCCCGTTAGGAGGAAAACGTGGTGGTGAATTCAGTTATCTCCTTGGTGTAATCCTATTTATTTACAAAGAATGTACAGCCACGTCCCGTTTCCTTGCACGCAGAGGAAGCAAATGGGAGGGAATACGGCGCGGCGGTCCAAGTCTGCTGCTCTCGCCAGGATGCTTGCCCAGAAGAAGCTGTCCCTTGGCTTTTTCTCAGGGCCATGCACCACTGCTTCTCCCACTGTCTGCTGGCTCTCGCGTGGTGTTTCCGCTCCCTGACATGCACGCAGGCAAACACAGCTGCAACCAATCTGCGCTCTTGCTGCCGTGCTCGCAAGCGGTCCCCGGAGAACTCTGACTTTCCCCAAATTAGTGCTTGCTCATACGAATTAGCTCATCTCAGTGCCTGGCTGTGCAGCCCGGTGCCCTGGGCAGCGGTTTCTAGTTTGTCGCTATCTTACGCCATAAAAGCGCTTAATTGCTCCTTCCTGAATGAAGCCTGGCCAGCCTGCCTGTCGGTTTTAATGAGGTTTGTGATTGCCTATAGATCAAAGCCCTGCCCTGATCGGTTCTGCTTCTACGGCATAGAAAGGAAAGGGGAAGTGACCTCCAAAGTAAACAGAACAACTGGGAACAAAATTAATTTTCATACACAATTTCTGCTATGACTTGGCAAGTGTCAGATTAACTGCATGAAGTAGGAGACTTCCTACAGAAAGTAAATCCTCCCCAGAACACGTTATAACGAAGATTTGAAGAGTAAGAGCACAACCTGTTTTTCATCTGAGACCTTGTCTGTATCATCTTCCAAACCACAGGCCTGACCCTGTGAGTGGAAGGACTGCTTTCAGTAAACAAACCTTGATTTTCCAGTCCTGCGCCATCATTTACTTCTGTGCAAGCCCCACGAAGATGTTACTACATCTATTCCAGCACATTTAATAACTTTTTTTTTTTGCTTTCTTTAATTCATTTTCACAGGTGGAAATGCCTCCAAAATGCTTGTGGCAGTGGAGGAGCAATTCCCAGTGTTTTTCCCTAGCAAGGCTCTGATGAAGAGGAATTATCGTGCTGAGACTAATTGGTGATGTTGTATTACATGCTGTAACAACGGGTGATACATAGTTCCCCTCTCTCCTGCGAATTTGGTGACATCAGGGAACCTTACCGAGACGTATTTGCAGCCTGTGGATCTATTTTGCAGGGCTAATGAGAGACAGTTGTGTTTTGTGAATGAAACTCAGAGCAAGGGAACAAAACAAGTCTATGACCACCCTTCTCTTCCAGCACAATCTCCAGCGCTCCCATGTTTGTGAAATGGATGAGACCTGGTCTTCTTTTCTGTTCTTTTTCCTGTTCTTCTAACATGGTTCCCAGACAAAATGTCTCTGCTGCTACTGTTCAAGGGAAAAAAAAAAAAGCTAAAACCCTGTGAGCAACAAGCATGTTTAGGCATGCTGAGCATAATTTTGCTTCCAGTGTGGGAGGGCCCTAAATACTTGGCCTCCCCAGCGAAAGAAATGCACATTCAAGAAATTCAGCAGACGCTGAATTAACCCTTCATTGCCAACCACAGTTATACATGTGAATGCTGGAGCCCAGATCTCCATTTCCTTGGGGCAGCTGCTTGGGCATTGTACAAATTTTGTGAAATCTAGCTGTTCAAATATGCTCTAAACAGGCTGTCAAGAAAAAATTACAGATATGGTACTATCTTGCTGCCATTTCTCACCTCCTCCTCCACAAGAGGCATACAAAAAAGTTGTATTTATTACCAGCTGACATTCCCTTTTTCCACCTGACCAGCCTTGTCCCCTGTTGCTTTTCCCAGGTGGGGCTTGGCAGCTTTACCATGCACCCTGCCGTGACACTGAGCTGTCACCAGCACTGGGCTTGGTGCTGGCTCTGGGGGACACCCAGCGCCACAGCTGCTGCTGTCTGGGGACTGGTGAAACCAGGATCTCCAGTAAGAAAGCACTGGAGTGGGAAAGTGCCAGCAACCGCCCCCCAAAAGCCTTGTTCCCCTTTAGTCTGACAGCTTTGGCAAGATGTGCTTGTTTCCCCAGTGGTCATTTCGGGGAAGAAAGGAGATTATTGGGGCACAGAGAAGAAATAGGATAGGAAGTCATCTGGAGGTTGCGTCTCTTCCTAAGTCTTTTCTTTTTTTTTATATAATATATTAACATTTGTCATTTAGCATTTACTGTAACAAACCCGCAGTGTGCGACAGACAATAAAAATCCCGCAGTGACTTAAATGGGACTAATTATGTGAACAACGAGCTACCAATGAGAACGACGATGCCCTACATACGAAATGAATAAACATCAGTTTCCACCTAATATTTACTTCTTAGAAGTCCAAGAATAATCCCATTTGGCATATTTTAAGGAAGTCAGCTCTTGACCCCAAATGTTTATGGGCTGTAACAGTAAGTCCAATAAAAGAAAGGAAGCATATTTTAAAGCTGCTCTTAAAATCAGATTGGTTTTAGGCACAATTTTGAGGAAGGCAGCATTTCACCTCATGTTTCAAGCGAAGGGGTAAGTGTGACTGATACAGCCCATCCAGACCAATAAGATATTTCTTGCCGTGAAGCTTTCCTTTAACAAAGGATGTGAACACCCGCGTAAGCCCCCAAGACGGATGATGTTGTACCACATGGGTTACATTAGGTGCATACTGCAGGAAAACGTTAAGGGAGCTTTCTAGGTGAAATGTAGCAAAATGAGATGGCAGCTGAAAACCACGGGGACCAATTTCATCTCAAATTGGAGATAAATATGCCTTTAAACACATGTATTTTGATGTCGGCAGAGCGTTGTGGACCAGCAGGCACGACATTTGCCGGAGGTTTCTCTGACAGAAAATCCGAGCGGGAAGCGGGGTGAAGGGAGCAAAGCGGGGTCCGGGCGGGCTCCCACTGTCGCATTATCACCCCTCACTGCAGGGGAGGCACAGGGGAGGCACAGCCGAGCCCAGCCTGCCCGGCTGCCAGCCCCCGGCCCGCTGCGAGGCCTCTCCCCGAGGGCCGGGCTCCCCGCGCTCCCCTCAGCGCCCCGCCATGTCGCGCCCGCCCGCCGCCACCTCCCGCCCGCCAGGGGGCGCCGCGACCCGCCGCCATCTCGCGGCTCGGCGGCGGCTGCGCGCTTCGGCCCGGCCCGGCCCGGCTCGGCTCGGCTCGGCTCGGCTCGGCTCGGCCCGGCCAAGCCATGGCCGCCTCCGCCTTCTGCTGCCTCCGCTGGTGCCGGGATGGCGGCGCCGGCCACATCCCGCTGAAGGAGATGCCGGCGGTGCAGCTCGACACGCAGCGCATGGGTGAGCGCGGCTGCCCCTCAGCCTCGGGGAGGCGGCTCCCGGGGCCGGGAGGTGTCACCGCGAGAGTTATTTTGGGGGGAAAAGCTGTCGTTTTGGGGTCGCCGTGCATGAGGCGGTGAGGGGGAGGCCTCAGGGGGCTCTCGCCTTGCTTTGTGGCGTGGGTTGTGGTGGAAGGGCGCGGGGAGGGGTCGGCGCTTGGCAGCAGGTGCCTGGGAATGCAGCCCACCGCCAAGGGATGCGAAGGGATTCGCATCGAAAGAGTTTGCAGAGGAAGCCGAAAAAAATAAAAATAAAAATAAAAATAATAAAAAGAGGTTTGAGTTAGGTTCAGTTGAGGCAGATGATGTGAGCGGGTGTGCGGTCACCTTCCTTGGCTTCAGGGAAGGAGCAGAACCGTTTGCAGCCTTGCCTGAAGCTCTTCTTGAGGTGATCTTCACACCAAGCCGTGCCCAGGCTCCATCGAGGAGGCAGCCCTTCATCCACAGCTCAGTGAGGAGGAAAGCAGCCTGGCTGCTTTCCAGCGCAATTCCTGGCCTGTTTTGGACCTGGGGAGTCTACCATATTCATGGCTGTGCCAACGGTACCTATAGGTGAAGTCTTCTGCCAGAGAAAGAGAACCTAGCAGGATTACGTTTCTTTTTTTTCCCCTCTCCATACTGGCAGGCATGTTTCTAACAAAAGGACTTCACCTGAGAATACCTGAACGCCTCGCAAGTCCATCACATGTTTCTACTTGATGTGCCTTTCCTTCTCACTGCAGAATGTTTTTCTCCAGTCTATAGAGACCGAGTACGGGGCTTAGGTCCTCCTCACAGCGAGCCCTTCTGACTAAATTGTAAGTTATGCCTCTGATGTGGCTGAGCAAAGGCTGTAATCAGCATGGTGCCTTAAAGCCCAAGAGATGAAATTAGAGCAGCGTATAGGTTTTAAATAAATAAACCCTACTTGAAAGATGAACCAGCCTATAAACAGCCTCCCGTTTCTTACTTCAAAGCGTGGCCCGTCATCGTAATTCTCTTGGACTAATGAAGCTCTTACTTGGGGCTGAAAGAACAAAAATTTTTCTCCATGTCTAGGGCTTTTAAGGTCTGCTTCCAGACTTCTGAAAATGTTTTGAAGTTCTGTGTTTTGTTTTCTTCTTGCAGGAACAGATGTTGTCATTGTTAAAAACGGCAGGAGAATATGCGGTACAGGAGGCTGCCTAGCCAATGCACCTTTGCATCAGAACAAGAGCTATTTTGAGTTTAAAATCCAGTCCACAGGTTAGTCAGCAAAAATGTACAACTTTAAACGTGGAAGGTATGTCAGATTGCTTGCTGTCGGTCGTATCTCAAATGCCGAGCACATGCATCTTTCAAATTGCATCCTTGAACTTTGTGAATATTGGAGGCTCTTATAGGTTGTCATTCTATAAAATGAAATTTTTTCTTATTCTTATCTTTAATTGTGGCTCTGCAATATTGAAAAGAATGGTAAGTGCAAATCCTAAAACACCATATTATTTTGTATGCTGTTATATGCATGTGTTTTGTTAACATTTTAGAAATGTATTTTGGTAAATACACATTTATGACCACATAAAACACTGGCCATGAAGTGTTAGCTTTTTAATAGTGCAGTTTATCCAGCAATGTTTCTGGCTATTTGTCTACCTTGATTTGCTATTAAGATGTACTGTGTTTGAGCAATAGTAACATTCCTTGTGCTATGCTTTGCACTCCAAATCTAATGTGTAGCACTTTTTCAACACTGCTTTATCAAGAGGAGCCTTTCAGCACCCTGTTCATTTGTTTTGTACGGTTTTGCAATGCAAGGTAGCAGAAAGTGAATGAAATTTGGAAACATTGTACTTTTACTAATACAGTCTGCTTCAACTAGTACAGAGGGCACTCCAGACTTATCAGTATTATAATATTAAAAATCAGACTGTATTTTTAAAAACATCAGATATTAAAGATGGGGCTGTTCTTTCTCAAAGAGCAGAGAGAAGAAAGGAGAGAAGTGTTTGTCCAGAGACAGGCTTCACAATACTGGAGCTTGAACCCAGTGCTTTTTGGGTAGGGATTGTTTGCACTCACTTGGTTTGGGGTGCTGGCACTGTGAACATGAATCTATCTAAAACACCTCACACTCAAACCATTTGTTTTTAAACCAGTTTGGTTTTAAACTACATATAAACCCCAGCTCACTCTTAATCTGGCAATTTTAGTATCCTTTCTGTTGAGGGGGAGAATCAACTCAACTGCAGCTGTTGTTCACGTATTGTCATCATTCACACAAGTACAGTATCTGCGTTGTTACACTTCAGAAACACAGGAAATAAACTCTTCTCTGAGCCCGGCTTCATCTTGTCCTGTGTCCCAGGGCAGGAGAGTTATAGATAGCTTAGCTTAAAACTTCAATTCACAGAAGTGTCCCTGCGCAGTCTACCAGGGGTCATTTAGCCTGACTATTGGGAAGCTTTACAAAGCCCAATCTGAATTTTGTTTTCACTCTGGATTTGTAAATATGAGAATAAATTGTTCTGCAATTTTGTCTTCTGAAATTAATTTAGTTATATTTTTGCTTTGTTTTAGTCTTCTGAAGATTAAAGAGCCCCAGTTTTTTTCATTGTCTACTTATAGGCAATGTTTTTACATTTTTTTGACTGGTTTTCTTGTTTCTTCTAGACTTTCTCTAATTGACCTGATTTGTCTTGAGGGGTGATGCTTTAAATGGATGCCGTGCTCCAGCTGCAGCAGCAGTGGATGTCCTTTGTGTACTTTATATGCAATATGTTTCATTTATACATGCCATACATCCAGAAGTATTTCATGACAGTACGACACACTCAAATACGGCATGTGTTCTATGATAACCCTCAAATTATATTCTTTGAACTGGTTGCCAAGGCACTACTGTATTTTTGCTACTTATTCCTGCTTACCTGCTGTTCTTTGTAATTCAGAAAAAGGAAATGCTTGCTCCATATTTCAGACCTCTTAACCAATTTGTTGGGATTATTTAAAAATTGGCCTCTGAAGAGCTTGCACTCCTGTCAGGTTGATATTGGCAGCATGTTTAACAAGCAAATTGTCATGTTATTTAAGTCATTAATGTGCATACGGAATAGCATCTGACCTTGGGCATTCACTGCAAAGTCTGAAACCCCACTCACGTCATCTTTTTGATTTGACAGAGGGCTACTGATGAGTAGTCTCCAAATACAGTTTCCTAACCAGTTGTGCACTCGCCTTGCTGTAACTTCACCTTGACTACGCTTTCCTCATTTGAGTGTTCGAATGTCGTATGAGGATCAGAAATGTTACCAAATCAATATCTATCGTGTTTACCATTTCTCCTTTTTCCCTAGGGCTGGTCTAACCAGATGAAAAAGGAAATTGCATAGTTTCAACTAGATTTGTTGTTCACAAACCCATGCTAGTTGGATTTATTTTTTACATCTTCCTAGATTCTCCGAGTTGTTTTCTAGTATTTTTTAGGAGGAAAAGTTAAGCTAAGTGGTTAGAATTCTCTGGATCCTTATTTTCAAGATACATACTGATAGATCTTCAATCTTTTGTGACTGTTGGTATTTCCAATAGATATCTACTGGTAGTACCTCCATGGCACTAGTTAAGAACATGTTATATTCTTTATACTATCCTGCTTCAGTCAGGTAGTCAAAATTATGTGTATATATATATATATATTCTTTTTTTTTCTTATCGTGTTAATGTCATGTTTTAGGGATTTGGGGTATTGGAGTTGCAACCCAGAAAGCAAACTTGAATCAAATTCCACTGGGTCGAGACGTCCATAGTCTGGTAATGAGGAATGATGGAGCTCTCTATTATAACAACGAGGAGAAAAACAGGCTACCAGCAAACAACTTGCCACAGGAGGGCGATGTGGTGGTGAGTTTCGTAAAGCTGCTGCATCTTTTCCAGCTGTTCCCAGATTTCTCTTTATTTACAGCTGCTGTGTGGTCAGACCGACCGTTTCCAATCAAATTATTGTCGTCTCCCAGTTTGGAAAGTGCTGATGTGAACTCCTGTTGTGTTTGAATGGATCAGCAGCCTGGAGATAAGTGGACTTTGTTCTGAGCATCCGTGTGATCCTGAGTGGGGGACAGGTCTTACCAGGGTTTGAAAGGTGGCCTCTCCTGCTGTGTCGCAGCCCGGCTGCTGTATCCAGCTGGCTGATGACTCCGTCAGAAGGGTCCTGCACTGTTTGAGATGGGACTTTCCTGAACAAATAACGCGCTGGAATGTGTTACGTGGCCTGCCTCCGTGCCCAGCTGAACTCTAGATCCCACAGCTGACTGGTTAATAATTAGAAGAGAGCAGAGAGAGGGCCTGGCTGACTGGTGGATTGTATTTTTAGCCAAACTTTTGTAGGGAAGGGGAGAGATACCAAGTGGGAAGACAATTGAAGAATGAGAGCAAAGTGAGAATCCTAAGGTTTTGTACCTCACTGTTTCCAAAATATCTTTATGGCTTGGCATTCAAAGGGTTCCAGTTCATTACTGTCGTTTTCTCAATTTCCTGTTAGAGATTTATTTTCGAAAACTCATGGGAGCAATGACATTTAGACCATTTATCACTGCTACTTTTCTTGCTGGGTAACCTTGCTTCTGTATAGCAATGGTTAGAAAATTCATCCCTAGAAGCCCTAAACAGCTAAAGCTGACTCCTCCACCCTTTACCTCAGACACTACGTTATTCTTTTAATCCCCTTCTGAAGTTGTTTTATTGGAGGGTTGCAGTCTGTTTCAGGGTTTGGTCAAGCAATGTAGTTTCAAACGACTTCAGTCACAAAAGTGTAGCTGATGTGTTACTTTGGTAACTCCCCAGTTTTCATAAATGTCAGTTTATTGTGTTCTGTCATGAAAATAGATTCTGAGGCAGTGAACGACAACACAAAGTGCCACACTCAGCCATACCAAAACAGTCAGGAAAAAAAATCCCTTGTCTAACAAATAAGTGATTTATTACCTCATGAGTGTTTGCTTTCTGCTCTCTGGTCAGCATGTTTGTAACGATGTGTGAAGTGCTGGTCAAATAAACTGAATTCATAGCGTCGTTATTTAGGAAACTCATTTCCACGGGAAGGTACAAAAACGAAGACTGCGAACTGCTTAATATTCATTGGAAATTTTGTGATTCTGTGCCATGGTGAGGAATAGTCTAGAAATGTCTTTTGTAAACTGGCCTTAGTAAGACGTGTACAGTACTGATTGCATCTAAATTGAATGAGCATTAAGGAATCCCAAGTATTTGAAAATACAAATGTTTCTGATCATTTATTAACTTCCAGTCCTGTGCTGAACTATTTCAAGTGAAGTTTTCTAGAATGCTGTGGTTTGCATAATGGTGTTAAAATCTGCCTGTGGCTGAAAAAGCTGAATTAAGTAGCAATGTTGTGTGTATAAACTTGTTGATGGTGGTTTTTTTTGTTTTGTTTTGTTTTTAATTTTCTGTGCTTTGTAGGGCATTACATATGACCATGTAGAACTAAATGTATATTTAAATGGGAAGAACATGCATTGTCCAGCGTCAGGAATCCGAGGGACTGTCTATCCAGTGGTCTATGGTAAGTAGGAGATTTTCAAACCATTTCATAGTATGGACAATATTTTTGCACCAAGTCTGTCTTGTGAATTCTTCTCCTCACTTGGATGGAGCACACATCTTTCCAGTCACACCTCAATCATTTGTTTTGGCAATTACAACGAAGAACTGCTTGGAAACACAAAGCTAGGAAAATACAAAGGTATATTTTCACTTAATTTTTTAATGCTGTTTAATAGCTAGAAAAAAAGAGCACTGCTTACTGACTGTTGGCAAAGTATCCACATCCGACAAGCTGGGAAGTTCCTGCAGTTAGTCTAAAAGCTGCTGGGCAAAAAAAAAAACATGAAGCAGACGAAAGAAAGAAAAACAACAAATTCAACCTAGTATGGACATGTGGGCTAATCTAGTTTATCTCTGCAGCTTGGCATTTATGCCCATTAATTTCACACTTTGTAAATGTATTCAGTGTTAAATATGAATAGATACTGAATTGCCATTTGTATTCTCTTACGGAAGCAATAACTCCCCTGTCGTGCCAGTACAGCTGCCTGCTGCCTGGTGGGCCCGCTCTTTGCTGCAGTACCAAGGTGATGGCCATTTCTGAAATGCAGCAACTGGTGGGTGAGGTGTGGTAGCTGCTCTTGCCATCACCTATCAATACAGCAGAGCGATTTTGAACAAGAAACCAATACCACGTCCAGTTAATCCCCTCATAGGCGGTTTAAGAAAGAATTTATGAATTACGGGAGCTGGAATTTGGCCAAGGCGTGTGTTAACAATTTACCCTTCCAGAACTTGGCGGTGTTCTTGTAGTTCCCAAGTAGTCAGAAGGCTGTTTAACATCTCATCTGAAAGGCAGCGCTTCCCCTCGTTCAGCACATAACCTGTGCTGCACTCTGGGTTGTCGTATAACTTACAGCAAACGATCACTGCTCATTGGATTCCCAGCATTGCACCTCCAGCCTTCTCCACTTTATCTTTGTTCCCACGTGAGAGTCTTGTCTAAGTAGTATCCTCCCCCAAGCTCATTTAGCTCTTGAGATATCATTAGCTATATGATGTGGATAATTATTTCATTTCACGGTTGGTTCCCAACGAACTGTTGGCATGTTCCCATTTATATCCTGACACATTCGTAATACTGCATTTTATGAGCAGGAAGCAAATACTCTTAGATATGCTGCAGAGCCTTTGAAGTCTATAAATTTAGACTTCCACCTTTCCGAGGTATTAGGAGTGGAAATACAGTCATTTTGTGATGTGTTTGTAAGCCACATGATGGCGCTGCTGAAGTGCTGTGGCAGCCAGTAGCTGCCCCGCAGCACTGCCGGCTCTCCTCGTGTGAAAAGCTTGGCGGGCAGTGGGAGAAGAGTTACGGTGTGATAGCTGATTCTTGCATCTTCCCTTTATTTTGGAAATGGTGTTAGAGAAAGCAGGTTGTTTTTAGAAAACATTCGGTAACTTGTTAGCCTATTAGAAATCATCTTTTTTCTGACTTAGAGTTCTGTGCCAGGGGAATTCAGCAGCCTTTTTTTGCCAGGTTCTTATTATCCTCTTCTACAAGTGGACAAAATTTCACAATAACTATAGTGTTTCTTACATACTGCTGTAACAACTGAAGCCTCCAAATTGATTTTGCGTGGCACTTACACTGGTACACATTTTAAATACAAACGTCCTTTTTTTAATGTGCACTTCTAGTCATGGGAAAGGATCTGAACACAGTGAAGAGAGTTTCTTAAGCATTTCCCTTTCCAGAATTCAGAGTAGAACTATGGATATCTTTTTAAAAGAAACTTGATACTGTGTTTACCTACTCTATCAGGTGTGTAAAACAGGAAAGTGAACTTGAAGGTTGCTCCCCACAGCTGCTGTACTTGAGGCACCTTTGCATAAGTGCGATGCAGACTCTGCATAAATGCTACAGCACTGTATAAATGTACTGATAAGAGTTTTTTCCTACCTTGGTTCTGAGATACTTAAATTTAAAACCAAACTATGGAGATGAATCTCCCCTATTTTGATCTAATATACCTGGTTTATTTGGAGAAAGTTATCTTTGAAAGAGAGCTTTTCTGTCCAGCTGGGCGTTTCTGTTTGCTTATATGGTACATGAAAGTTTTTCTGTGACAATCCTCAGTAGTATCTTTTTTTTGTGCTGAAGGTTAATAACACGTGCCCTGCAGTTTATGCAGAGGTCCAAAACTGAGAACGGTGTTGTAAAAAGCATTAATTTCCAACTTAAAGAGGCAGTCAAGGAAGCTCTCTTCGTATTACATCTTAGAACAGATGGTCTGACACCAACCACTACAGACATTGGAGATCTTGGTAACCTCCAGAAAAGTGATAGCAGGCAGCTGAAACCCTGTAAAACTCCAGCAAAATAGGAAGCGGGCAGAAAAAATATGCAGCTGTGGAGGTGACAGCCTTGCAGTATGCATCGAGTAGTGTCCTTAGTCTACAGATTTACAGAAAAATAGAGTAGAAAATTTGAATGGAATTGTCTGAAGCCCTGCTAACGTGAACTCAGAGGTAGCGTACTCTTTGGGTTCAGCAAGGACTGCTGCTGACTAAAGTAAATACCAGCACAGAGAGGTGACTTGCTCTCCTTGGGTATGCGTATAGGGCTTTAGCAAATTTGTTGGAGAAGTTTCATTTAATTCTCCTATGTGTAGGTAACGGACGTTGTAGAATATTCCTCATGTTATAAGCATGGCAAATATAATCTAGGAAGGTGGTGTAATAGAGGATGAAGCTGCATGTGTTTCTTCTCTAATTTCTTCTGTTTAATTCTTTCCTGCAGTTGATGACAGTGCCATTCTGGATTGTCAGTTCAGTGAATTTTATCATATGCCTCCCCCAGGGTTTGAGAAGATCCTCTTCGAGCAGCAAATCTTCTGAATGTCTTCGTACTGAAAATTTGCACCCTGCACTGTTAAGAAAAAGCTTTGTCATCTTAAATAAAGCTTCACGTTACCTTTAGGAAACATATCCGTATTTTTAGTAAGTACTTGTGACTGTTGTCTGCGGAATTAATATGTTAACTGCAACACCAGATAATTGTGTTGCAAATACTAGATTTCTGGCAATGTTTTGTGGTTGAAAAATCAATGTTTTGGGCCAGTTTTTTTCTGATCTGTACTCGATGCCTAAAGTAACTAAGGAATATCATTGACATCAGCATTCAATTCAGTATTTTGGATGAACTGGAGCTCTGTAAAGCCGGTAGTTCTTATAAATATGATAGCTATGGAGACTGATAGTTCTCATGATCTTTTTCCCAGCTTTTTCAGACGGAAGCTATATACCTTGTTAAAAGGAAGTACTGTATTTCTAGTCTGTGATTAGGAGTTGCGGTGTCCTGGTTGTGCACGATGACTAACGATACGATGGCATAACTAGCAGCTAGGCTTCTCTTGCCTCTGCAAGGTGTCGTTTAATCCATTCCCTCCGTCTTAAAATGGCAAATGTGTATTTCTCCTAGCTTTTCATTTCCTTTGACTGCGATGGATAATAGGTTACTGTGTAGTAATACTTCAGACGCTATTTTGTTGAACCTTAACAAAGCAAACCTGAACGCCACCTGTGTTTTTTGAGGACCATGGCTCTGTGTCGCTCTGGTAGCAGAGTTCAGTACAGATTGCTCAGCTTGGGTATGCAGAGAGATGGGTGAAGGGTATGAGATGTTACGGTGAAGCCTTACATCTACACTGTAAATCAGATTATTCTTTTACGGAATATCTTATTTAATTTCTCTGTGAATCATTTATAAATGATTAATGGCTAAGACATTGTTCTAAAATGTGATGCCCATAAGTATAAATTGAGATGCTTTTTTTTTCCTCTGTTGTCATGTATTTAATATACTTCCTGGAAGAACTTTTATTGTAAAGAAAATCTTCGTATTGGATGTTTGGTTTTTGTTTTTGACTTTTCCTGGGTTGATGCAGTTGCATAAAGGAATAATTTATTTAAATATTTTTTAGAAATGATCTGATTCTGAAATTTTCAAATACAGCTTTCTCAAAGCCTTTCAACGTATGGTTTTCTGCATCTTTCTTTGCATTCTGAGCGGACCACGTTTTCCTTCGGTTTCGCCTTTCTATCATGTAAGAGCATGGAACTTTTCAGCCTGAAAGGACGGGATGCCCTTTTCAGCATGGTATAAACCAGGGAGACTTGGAGTGGTGCAGTTTTGGTTCCCCTTGAAATCTGCTCTGCTGTGCATCTTATATTTGAAGATTATACAAAACATTCGTCCTTGAGGTGATTTTGCTCTGCTATTTGATAGGAATGTTTCTGTAATCAAATTTTTCAGCTTTTCAAACTTGGAATGCTTATTATGCGGTTTTGTTTTTTAAATATAAAAGGAGGGGGAAGGTGTCCCTCTTTTTCCTTTTGGTATCTTTGAACAATGCCTTCAACAGTGTTTCTTTGCCATCAAAGACTACTGAGATGAAAGTGCTTCATGTGGAATTAAGTTTCTTGTGTTCCTGGGGAAAGGAGGAAATATTTAAAGAAGTTTTTATCACTTCATCTAAGTGTATCCAGCAAACAACTTATTTTGAAGCCTGATCTGTTTAAGAATATTTAACAGTAAAAGCTGCTATCTTGAGCTTAACATAGACTTGGTGAGAGAATTCTCATTCTCCTTGAAGGTGCAGAGAGGGCTGTCTTCTTCAAAGTCAAAGGTTTGAAATGGAGAACATTCTGATAAATACAAAATATTCAAAATAGTTGCTAAAATCACCAAAAATATTAGAGGAGCCTGTTTTTACAGCTGCAAGTTGCTCATTTCTCATCGTAAACAGAGTCAGACGCATTTGTAAAACTGCACAGTGTAAGTACACCTCTTGTCTGAACACTGGAAAACTTCTTGTTCTATAATTGGTGTCGCAGGGAAACTGTCTAAGGTAAGGGGGATGAATAAAAGATTATTACCATCCACTTATCGAAATGGAAAGACACCACGGGTTTCACCTGGAAATAA
The DNA here is from genome assembly GCF_964211835.1 of Anser anser. Taxonomy (NCBI): domain Eukaryota; kingdom Metazoa; phylum Chordata; class Aves; order Anseriformes; family Anatidae; genus Anser; species Anser anser. The sequence continues at coordinate 183,553,018 of NC_139720.1, read as the reverse complement.
ATATTGTGGAGATAGCCCATAAGAGAAGCAAGGGTGCAGTTAACTCCATTGCACAGGTAAGAAGCTACAGAAAGAGCAAATGAATTAACCTGTATCTCAGCGTGTCATTTAAACGTCTGGCAACAAAACCAGCGTACTGCGTTCCCAGCCCCAGCTTTGCCCAGAGAAATGAGGCGCAGTAAATATTTCTGAAAGCTTCACTCTGATGTCACTTTCAGTTAAAGATTTAACAATATATTTCCTAGTAGCAAAATTCATTTTAATAAGAATGAATCATGCTTCCCAGTGAAATTGTCGAGGTATTTCCACTAATTGTTTGTACCTAAATGTTTTCTTAATCTCTGAATGTTACAATTTGGACACGCTATCAGAGTGCAAAACTTTGTATTAACTAATACTGTAGATTTTATGAGTCCTCTTGAGATCGTACAGTGGCAGCAAGATAGGAAGTCTGAACCAGACTTTGTGTATCCATAAATAAATTGAACTGACAGGGCACGTGATACGGGTTGCATATAGATCAGTAGAGTTGTTACTCTGATAACGCTGGAACTGTTTATGGTGCTCCAGGATAGATGCAGCCTGGTAATACTATTCCAAGGAGCCTAAAATCCTAATTAGATACTGTAAAGCCAGAAATACCTTTTCAGGATTGCCTGAAAAGAGGAGGGTTCAAAAGTGACATGTCAGATTGTATTGGGTAATACTGGATCTGAAAAAAAAAAAAGCTCTTTGCAATGAGTAATTCATTTGGTTAGTATAACCCCTAATTCTGTGGTAAATAGACATAAATGAGGTGTGGGGGAGTGTTTTTTACTAAGCTTGTGCACGCTTAGACAAAAGAGTCGTGTCAGGATACCGCAACATAAACACTGCTGAGAGAAGCTTTGTGATGTGCGTTGGGTCTCTGAAATCTCACGGAGAGCTTTTCTGCTCCCAGGCCTACCAAGGGCGCTCGGAGGTCGCTGTACATCCATGCAGGTGCAAACGTTCATGTGAAGACAGACTTCTAGGAGTATTCATGCTGTGGTTTTGTTTTTTTTTCCTTTCTGCAGGCTTTCTTGGGAATGGAAGGCCATGCATATAGAGGTATGCAAAAATAAGAGGAATAGACTCCTTAGTCATTAACAAGAACGCCTTAACCACATATGAGTGAGCTCGTTGATTGCTTTTGCAGTACTCGCTCAGCTCTGTTACCAGTTTGTGTTGTGCTGATGTTGATTTGTATACTGAGAACTGCTCAGGCTCGTGGCTGAGATAAGGTTTCCCAAGGTGAATCAGTGAAATGGGTGCCTGTGCGTCTTTGTCACTCCAGGATTTAAGGTCCACGGCTAAGGCTCCCGAGCTACGACGTTTTGGAAGGCTTTGGAAATTGGGTTAACTATCACCTCTTGCTGTAGTGAGGGACCTGGTTGTGTAAATATGTCCAAAACTATACAGTATTTGCAGGACTGCTGCTAAAGATTTTGAACAAATCTCAGTGCCAAATGATCCTTTCACTGTTTTGTCCCTAATTCCCAAATAAAGTGCTTTTCAAGTTACTGACATCTTAGATCTGGATTTCCACACAAAAACTGAAGGGGTTCGGGAGAGCTCTCGGATGTACAGTGGCAGAAATCTTGGTTGCTTGGATGGTGGATGTTTACAAATAGAGTATTTGCAAGAACAAACAGTTGGTAGGACCAGTTCCTTCCTGAGCTGGCTTGTTTGAGAGCTTTTTTTTTTTTCCTTTTTCTTTTCCATCCAGACATTTTAGCTTTTCTTAGACCCTTTTCTAGCCCTGTGTTGGACCCAAGGAAGCCTACCTGATCTGGCTGCACAGATGAGTCAGCAGAAGAGCTCTTTATCTCCCCACAGGGAACAAACGTCTGACACTTCTGGGGAAGAGGAATAGCTTAGGCACTGGAATTTCCTTTGCTGTAGTCAAGAGGTGGGCTGGGGATTAAATGAGATCGAAAAAAAAATGTTCTTGTGAGGAGACATCTGCTAAAATGGAAGATATTCAGTGTGAAGAGATGTGCACAAATAAACTTAATGCCAGTTCTACCTACTTCCAGAACCCGTCAAGAAAAAAAAATATCTTTGTGTATGTATTTAGTTTGCCTTGTGCATGCAATCTAATTCAAGATAATACAAGGAGAGCAAAAATAGAAGCCAAGTCACATCCATGGAAAAAACTGGCAAATTTAAGAGACAAGACAGTCCCTAGCTTCAAGAAACATGAAGACTTGAGTCATTTTTCTTGGATGTGCTCATTTCATTGGCAAGCAGTGCATGTTAAAATCCCCATTGTTGAGAAATCTAAACTCCCTTCTGCCCTAAAATATCTGCACTCGGCATAAGATGGCTTATGACCTTTTCGTAAGTAAAAAGGTACTACACTGAATAACGATTTCAGTAGTTTGGTGAGGATTTTGTCTTGGAAAAATGCAGTCTTCAGCCAAAGTAAACTCTGGCACGATAGAGATAAGCTGGTGGAAGGGGCTTGTTTCATGGTAGCATGCTCTGGACAAAGTCATCTCCTGTCTGTGGGATGGGAATAGCCCCTCCTCCTCCAGCAGGATGTCAGGAGAACAAACCTGGGGAGCGTGAGGCAGCTGGGGCCGCGTTCAGGCTGCTTGTATGCTAACGCCTGCCACAACTCCCTCTCTCCATTGTCTGAGAAATCGAGTCGGAGCAGTCTGAATCACTCTCATTTGAATGTAGTAGTTAGAACTCCTAAATCAGGCTCACGGAGTAGGGGGTGTGAACACACCTTCAGATGTGACGGTGAAGGGAGGGCTGTCTAATAATCTTTGAGTCTCTATTTTGCCACAGATTGCTTTAGGAGAGGATTGGGCTGATTTTTCTTGGCTTTCATCTAATTTATCATCTTTTCTACCTGCTCCGAAGGCCCATTTTCCCCACAAGTAATAAGACGACCATTTTTTTTGTCGCATGTTGTCAGTTCCTAAATTCTGGGAAACTTTGTCCCTATTCAAAAAGCGAAGGTGGACATAATCCTGCCAGCTAAAGCCCCTGCGGGAGATGCGTGTCGTGCAGCACAAGAGCTCCGCTGATGCTCCGTGAATCATTTCCTCGGCCAGCGCGAGCAGCAGCGATGGATGGATGGATGGACGTTTTTGCCGGTGTAGCCCCACGTTTTCCTGAAGCTTTTCCTCGCAGGGCCGCATGAGTGGGCTGGCATCCCCAGCTAGCGCAGGTGGGAAGGAGCTCTGGGCTGGTGAGTCTCGAACCGTCAGAAGCACTGCTTGTAGCTGCTCGCTGCCCTCAGGAGGGTGTCGCTCTGCTGAAATAAATAAATTAATCCGGTGTTACAGAAATAGCTCTGTCCTTACCAGGCGAGCTTTAGAGGCCAGCACGCTGCTCTGCCCGTACCGATAAAGCCGTCCCGTTGTGCAGGTCACCTTACTGCCGCCACTGTCCCTTCTCTGTAGGATGGGGATCAAGGTATTTCTTTTCTCTCACTCTTCATCTTCGCCCAAAGAGACGCGGATTTCAGATTCACCCTGGGGCAAAGGCCAGATCCCCCCAGTCTGTCCAGTTCTGTATCTGTCCCAGCGCAGGGCTGTGGGGGAAGGCAGACCCCGACCTAGCGCAGCAACGAAATACCCGGCCGTGCTGTATTGTTTAGTGCCTTGTTGTTGCCTTCAGGATTGCTCTGTAAGAAAGTAAGTTCCCTTTTAGGGCCATCTCTGTTTCTGCCCTTTGTTTCTCTTCCTTCCTTATTTTCCTGCCTCTAGACATAGCAACACGCATGATTTATACCAGTGCAAGCCCTGTTGTGTTGACATGAAAGGATCTGCAGCTGCTCTCGTTAGCCTGATTTGCAAATTACTGGGTGATTTTGACTCCCCAGAGCCTGGAGACATTTTGCACTAGGGCGAGCTACGCTGCCCTGCTGGCTGCCCAGTTCCTCTCGTGGTCTGCATGATCTCGTCCTCCTGCGGAGTCGCAAGTCGCGCTGGCCTGCAGCCAGGTTCCACTTCTTTGAGCCCATGTGCTCCAGAAACTACAGCCAATGTGTTTCTCTAGATAGCTCGATGCCTTCCTTTGTCACGCTGCTTTCACCTGGTGTCCTGGTCTCTATCCTCTGAGGAGTCCCGATGTCTCAGCACAGCTGCCCCAAGTGCTGTTAACTTGCAAGCAGCCTAAAACGCATCGCAGAACGGCGTTTGTTGCGTAAGGGGCTCGGACGGTGCCACGAGGCGCTGCTTGGTCCTTCCCCCTTCCCCAGGCTGCTGCTCCTAGCAGTGTTGAATGGCGCACAGAATTTCAAACACACTCATTGGCTTGTTCACCTTGATGGCAGCACATAAATCGTGCAAAACCCAGCCCTCGTATCGGATTGCCAGCAGGGCAGGATTGGCATATGCTTCTCCAAGTCACTCCTGTACCTCTCCCCCAGAGCACCGGTGGCTCTCCTTTGGGACACGATGCCTGAGGGTGGCTCAGGGCATCCAGAATTGCTCTAAGCCTCCTTTTAAGTACCAGTAGCTGTCCCGTGTTCTTTCAAATGCCATGAAGAGGACACTTTAATAATAAAATGCCCACGTTAGGTGAAGCCAGAAGTCTGCTCAGCTCGGCGCGCTATATCCTGCGTAATACCTGGTGATTATCCAACACGGGTGTACTGTAAATCACAAAACAATTCTCAGCATGAAACCTGCGACACCAAAGTCACCCCCAGACAAGAACAGTACTCTCAGGAGCACAGAGCCACGTTCCTCTTTATCCAAGGACTTTGAAGCTTCCAAACTGAAGCTGAGGAGAAGGGAGAGCATTTCCATCCAGGAGCAGCCAGGAGCCTGGTGGTCAACGGATTGTCCTGCGGGTAGGTGGCCTGAGTCTCTGCCAGGTGAAGCAGAGCCTCGTTACCCGTTTGCTGGCCAAAAATCACAAGTGCAGAGCCAGCGTACAAATACTTAAATAATGCAGGCAACATACAGGAGGCTTCACCACACTTCCACCCCAAAGCAGCAGCGGTCAGCTTGTGACCCGTGCAGCTTTCCGGAAGAATTAACTCAGTCTGTGACCCGTTCCCAAGGGAGTATTTGGAAAAAAGCTACTTGGTGTGGCACAGTAAATTGAGGTTTTGATCCCCACTTCTGGACAACAGGTGAGGAGGGCATGTAGCATGTGTGCAGGAGGCTCAAGGTTTCTGGGAAGACTCAAGGGGTTGGGAGAGGCATGGAGTTTTCCTCCAAAACACACGCTGTGGTGTAAATCAGGGTGGTGTGCACAGGTGCATTGGCATAATAGGTTATTTCCCTCCTTTTGATGGACATAAATTACGCTGCTAATGCCTTTTGGCCAGAATATCTGCTTCCACGCTTGGAGAGGAGAGAAGGAGACACAGGAGTTGTACAGCCTGCGAGGAACAGAAAGGAAATAACTTCTGCGTTCAGACAGGGCTGCAGTGCCTGAGAGGAGAAGCTGCACAATCCCAGAGCCATTTGCTGAGCCGCGTGGTTCAGGATAATTCTAGGCTGCCCATCCGTGTCAGAGAGCTATTGTTAGTTTAGGTAACTCCTCTTCTAATGCATTTTGAGCAAGGTCCTACAATTGAAGAGCTTTGTTTTTTTTTTTATTCCTTTTCAGTCTTTTCAGAAAGTAAAATGTTCCTACCTCCAGCTCCAGCTCCAGGCAGCGATACGGCCACATCTTTCATGTTTAAAAGGGGTGGGGGCAAGCAGCATTGCACCGTGACCACAGCAGGACACCTACTGTATCCGTCTGTCCTTAAGCCATGTAGAAACATTTCTCCCTCACTGACAAATATCCTCTGTTTTTCAGTGCACAAGTGAAAACAAAACAAAAAGAAGGCAAAATAGAGGAACTCAAACGTGGGTGCAATCACATCCTTTTAAAGACATTCACGAGTTCTAGCTGAAAGCTGGTCAAACTTGCAACCAAAACCTTGTTTTGTCTTGTTTTGTTTTTTCTTTCAGTACAGTATGACTGCTGAGGCTGCACGGGATAACAGAGTTCAGCTTTGTCGAGCATTTTTAGTCCAGCAGCAAGGAAGAGTCGCTCAGGGGGGAGTTCACCGTGGTAATGATTTCTGGGTCCAGGAAAGGGAATAGTCTTTCTCCACTGATTCACAGGAAACAAATAGCAAGCCTGTCTGCTGTCAGGTAGGTCCTGAGACCTGGCGAAATAGCTGCTAGCAATGCTATTTGCGTTTGCAAGAAGCATGCCTGGTTTTTTTCCACTATATTTTAATGAATTTTTCTAATCTTGGTAACTGCTTTGTCAATACCTCCGGAGCGTGGCAGTGGAACTGATATCGGCAGGCTTTGGTGGGATGTGAAATACCCACACTAAGTGATAAGCATGAGTACCTAGTGTTCTGGGGAATGTGTTGTTTTGGGAGAGAGAGGCCTTCACAGCATCTTTTTTAGATGAGCCCCACAAAAACCTTTCTAAAGCCCTCTGCAACACAGAGCCCAGGGGAGAGCGCACACGCACCGTCGGATGGCAACGAGGGCCACCTCGGAGGGAATACAGCCTTGCGGTTGCTAATTCACACCTAGGAGCTACCCTGCACAAAAGCAGCTGGGATTGAGCTCCCCGCTCCTTTCTGGACATCAAGGGCATGACACAACTTGCAGCACTGACGGTTTAACCACGGGGAAGTGCAGCGGGGCAGAACCAGCGGGAGAGACGGGATGGAAGTCGGGCAGCGGCAGATGCCAGGCAAGGTATAAATGCAAAACTCCAGCAGCCTTCGTAGGCAGCAAGCGGCTTGAAGAGCAGAGCAAACAGCCAAAAGTGGCAGAAAATATTGCCGTGCGGATGGGAGCGCTCTCTTTAAGCGGGGCGATTGGCACGTGCGGGCACGGCACTGAAGCGAGCTGCGGGGCCGTGCAGGCAGCGATTATCATCAGGGCTCATTCAAACGCCCATTCAGGGAGGCTTCTGCTCCGCGCGGCTCTCCATCAGTCCCCATTGTTTCATAATCCCGCTGTACCCGATGCTGGTTTTATCCCGAATAAGTCTGCCGCGCTCGTTGCCCTCCCCGGTGACTAAGCCGGAGCGCATTAGCGATGCGTGACTTCATCTGGCTCTTTTCTCTCAGGTTAGCTACACGAGAGAAGCCGTCTCTGGTAACTGCATAGCACCGCTTCAGCTTCTTCGCAAAAGCTTGTTTTAGGGGAAGGCGCGGGGATATGTGGGCATCCGAGAACTCGCTGGCAGGGGAAACAACTGTTCGCTCCCTGCTAGCATGGCAAAGCCCTCCTGAGCAGCTCTGCACGGACAAATTTCCATCAGACGGACGGAAACCTCGCAGGAGCGGGACCAGCACCAGCCGGGCAGCCAAGGGCTCTCTCCCGTGGACGTGGGCAGCGGAGGGGATGCTCGGCCCCATCAGCTTTTCCTGCTGAGAGCACAGCCGTTGCTGGCCAGAGGATGGGGTGGACATGGGGACTTCAACACAGTTACCTCCTGCCCTGAAATCATCATCCAGCTTTGGAGTCAGGTAAGAAATAACTTATAAACAAACCTGGATGGGAATCTGGCTTCCCAAATGTCACGGAGAGCAGCCTCTTCAGTCCTGGGGTGAAAGGTAGACCCAAAACCCTGCACGTTCTCCATTCCAGCATCTCCTCCTTTCTCCCATGGTGCCTCCACGCTTGCAGCACCCTCCTGCTGATGAGTTGCATCCATCAGAAATCCCATCCCTGCCCGAGCCCTGGTGTGCTGAAAACTGCCGCCGGGGCCTCCCTCACCCTTTTTCTGTCTGGTCCCATCACCTTCCACAAATCCTCTTCAGTGCTCCTATTGAAACCTCCAAACTAGGTTTCCAGGAGGAATTCGGAGCTTCCCCTGGGGCGGGTTGAACCGACAGGAGCTGGGTCTCGTTGTGCCTCTCTGCGTGCTGCACTCCACAGGTGGGTGCTTCACACGGCCGGACCCTTTCCACCACAGTGAGAGGAATGCACAGCATGGAAATGTGCTGTCGTTGTGGGGTCTCAGAGCTGCTGGGTGTGTAAAATATAAAATGTAATGTAAAATATAAAACGTAATATAAAAGGTGTGGTCCTGGGCAACCTGCTCTAGGCGGCCCTGCTCAAGCAGGAGGTTGGAGATGACCTCCGGATGTTCCTTCCAACCTCATCCAATCTGTGATAAACACATCTTACATTTACAATGCGTAGCTATAAAGAAAATTTATATTGATTATATAAATCTCTATATACAACTGTAGAGTTTATGTGAGAGGAGAAGGTGCCTCCTCTCTTCGCCCCACTCTTTGGTGCCTGGAGGCTGCCCCAGGATGGGACATGCGGGATGACCCAACCCATACCCAGGGGATCCTAAAGGGCTCCCCACACCTTCTCGAGGGGGATGTGCTGAAGCCATGAGGAGGGATGGAAAGGTAACCTCGTGGTTTGGGGTTCACAGCTCCAGACTGGGGCTTGGGAGCTGCTGGCTGAGCTCGCAGCAGCCACTAAATCCCCCTCTGGAGCAGGACCTTGGTGAGGAGCATCCCAAAAGGTGCTTTCCACTGAGAAGCCACCTCAGGTGCTGGAGGATCCCTACGGGACCTGGTCCAAAGTGTGGCGTGGCAGCCAGCCACCTGGCAGTGTTCACCTGGGGACCTGTTTTAAATCAGCAAAAATGCTGAGCTTTGAGACCCGAAAACAAGCTCAGGAACCTAGGAAGGGTTTTTATCCTCGGTCTGAGCCTTGAAAGTGCAGCTGGATGTGCTGGCCCAGCCCTAAAGCTGCTAGCATTAATACAGGCAAATGAGCCCCCTAAATAGAGTGAGAGAGGAAAATGCCAGCACCAAAATAGCTGCATTTTGCAATTTCTGTTTTTTCTGAAGCATGCAGCTATACTAACAAGGGTGTCTTATGTCTGTAAGCCCTCCAGAAGAGGAAAGTCATAATGAAATGCTAACAAGTGTCTTATCTTCACTGAATGCGGATTCACCCCCTCCTAATTTTCTCGTCTTTGTAACTTGTGAATTTTTGAGTTCATTTCCATATTTTCTGAAATTCCTATGCACCATCCGTAGCCGAGTTTTAGAGCATTAACTCCCCAGTACATAACAATTTCGTAGCTGAGTTTTGTAGCATTAACCCCCCAGTACACAACAATTGTGGAAGGAAAGCCCGAACTCTGGCTTTAACTCACACAGCGGTGGCAGCCTGCTGATGCCACCACACGAAGAAGAAGGGATGGCAGGAAGAACAAGTCTTACGAGGAGCAGCTGAGGGAGCTGGGATTGTTCAGCCTGGAGAAGAGGAGGCTCAGGGGCGACCTTATCGCTCTCTACAGGTACCTTAAAGGAGGCTGTAGCGAGGTGGGGGTTGGTCTGTTCTCCCACGTGCCTGGTGACAGGATGAGGGGGAATGGGCTAAAGTTGCACCAGGGGAGGTTTAGGTTGGATGTTAGGAAGAACTTCTTTACTGAAAGGGTTGTTAGGCATTGGAAGGGGCTGCCCAGGGAAGTGGTTGAGTCACCATCCCCGGAGGTCTTTAAAAGACGTTTAGATGTAGAGCTCTGTGATATGGTTTAGTGGAGGACTTGTCAGTGTTAGATCAGAGGTTGGACTTGGTGATTTTGGAGGTCTCTTCCAACCTAGATGATTCTGTGATTCTGTGAAGGACGTGCACCCTCAGGATCATCATTACCTGCGTCTCATCGGCCCCGGCCCTGTGGCAGATCCTCCCAGACCTCTTCCCTCTCTTGCCCTGTCCCCAAAGCCAGTCCCAGTTACCTCCAGCACCTCGATGGAAGATGGAGATTTGAGAGGAGCAAGATCTTGACATTCTCCTGGGCAAGAGCATCAGGCAGGAAAATGAGCCAAGGGTCTCCTACACGCTTGAGCCCCGTAATCTGCACCACAAGTCTGCAGGCTGGGGGGTGTCCTGTCACAAAACAGGCAAATCTGGTGCTAAAAAGCAGGAAAACAGGCTTGAATAAGAGCTTTATGAGATTGCCATCACGATGGTGAGTAACACGTGGCAAATGGCAGTGTAAATATTCGCCCCTCAGACTTTTTGCTGTTTGTCTTGATACTCCTTTCGCTTCATGGAAAGCCAGTATTTGGAAGGAATGAGCTAACAGGTTAAATTACACATATCAGTGTAAAAGCATTGTTCCTGCAATTAGGATGTGAAAAGGATACAAATAGCTTCCTAGCTGGTTATTTCAAAAATATGCAAAGTAAAATAGAAAATGTGTGTTAAATCAAACACTCTGGTGCTGACTGATGCTAAATCACCCAGGCTGGACAAGAAGCTTTTCCTGGGATGAAATGCCTTGGCTCACCTTGCTGCACATGGCGTTGCTGAAGCAGGGGCCCGGCATGGTTTCTTTGGCAAGGGTGGTGCCGTCTGCCTTCGGCTTTCACCATCCTGAACTATTTGTGCAGTCCCAGCTCCTGCAAGGGATGAACCTGCCACTGTCTGTCCCGGTGTCTCACTGCAGGGAAGGACGGCTCTGGGTGTGAAATCCAGAGCCCTGCACACCCTGGGGATGCTCCTGATACCTGCAAAAAAAACAATGAAGTGCAGTGCTGTAGCTGACCTGACTCAGCACATCAGCCCAGGGTATCCATGTTTCCCTGTTGGACTCGGGCTCTGAGCATCATCTCTCTTTCCAGCAGGCCACCACAGTGCCCTTTGGCCATCACGAGTCACCCCATCACCCTTGGACACCCCGTAGGTGGCCGGTCCCACGTCCCCAGCATGCTGCTAGATGCCCACACCATGTGTCAGGGTTATCAGGAGCGTGCCCAAAAAGACAGGGCTTCCCCAAAACCTCCTCCCTGGCAGCTGAAGGCAGTTCTCAGCGTAGGATGCAGAGGTGCTTGATGTCTGTCAGTGCTCAAGAGGCATTTGGACAATGCTCTCATTGATATGCTTTAACTTTTAGTTAGCTCTGAAGAGGTCGAGTAGTTGCAGTAGATGACCTTTGAAGCTCTTCCAACAAAACTGTTCTGTTCTCTTCTACCTGTCCCGTCCCATCCCCTCTCCCTCTTCTCTCCCTCTCCTCTCCTCTCTGAGATAGCATAAAGTTGCCAATCTCATTCTTTGTTTGGGGAGATAAAACTCGAAATATGGTAAAACTGATTTTTTTTTTCACCCAGAAGAGGCACAAAAACGCAGTGTTTTTCCCCCATCTTCTTTCCCAGACCCACTGGTCTTTGCCGTGCACCAGAAACCACCATCATGCTCCAGTTTGCTCCCTGTAAGCTTGCCTAAACTCCGACGCTGTCAGCAGTTTACTGTGTCAGTCACCAGGAGACATCCAGGACACCAAAACAGCCACGGCGTTGTGAAACCACTTGGCATACAGGTCAGCAACTGTTGCTGCGTGCTGTTCCTTTCACCTTTGCCTCCTGCATTGCACCAAGACCCACGAACGATTTTAAGAGGGTGACTAGCATCCCTCAGCACTTCTCAAGGACGCTGTCGCCTCCTTAAAGTAATGAATCCGTGATTCATGGCAAGTAATTTCATGGTTTATATGTGCTTCTCTGTTGGGTCTGGGATGTGGAATCAGTTGTCGTCCCCGGATTATGCGTGTCTGTGCTGAGAGGCTGAAGGTAATAGGCACAGCGTGTCGCACCCACGCTCGCTGCCTGGCAGGCTGGTGTGCGACGGCTAAGGGAGACGATTTAATCTTTGATCTCCCTACTTTCTCCCCAGGGCTTGCTGGCTGCCGGCACGCAGCTCCTGCACATCACGGGAAGCGGGGACAACGCGTGTGAAGGCAGAAAGGACGGCGCTGCCGGCACCGGCAATGCCCCATGCTACGCCTGCGGAGAGCCTAGCAAAGAAGTACAAGCCATGGTGAAATCTGCTGTCAGGGCCCAACAGAGAGGCCCAAAAAAATGCAGTCGAGCTAAACTGGTTGTGAAGAAACCCAAGTGCAGCAGAACCGGCCGCCAGTGCACTTTACAGGACTTGTGTCTACATCTAAAGACAGAAAACGATGATTGGAAAACTAATCACCTAGCCTTTACCGGGTTCTTCAGTCAGCTGGTTCTCCCCTTTGCTGCTCTCCTGCTGCCCAAGGAGAGATTCGTACAGTCAGAGCATGAACGCTGCAAGCGAAATACCGTGGGTGAGAATGGAAAGCGTGTGGGGGGTCTGCTGAGAGGACAGCAAGGGTTGGTGGCACCAGGGAAGGTGGCCCGCCTAGGTCTGAGGCCATCCAGCTCGTGGTCCTGCTTTGTTAGCAGTAGGCATCTGCTCTAGGTCCCTTCCCTGCTCTTTGGCTTCTCAAAGTGGGTTACAAAGCCGATTCCTTGTGCCATGGACAGGGCTGGCACCCTGGGATGTCACCGCTGTGATAGGCTGCTTTGGACTGAAATTTGGGACCATTGTTCTGGGACTGCTGGTGTTTCGCACGCCCATCACCATGATATCTTCCATGGCTCTGAGTGGCCTTTGCAGAGCTCCCCTACTACTGAGCCACCAGAAACGCGACCTGGGCAGCAATTAAGGAGAGCTTGTGAAAGGCATCTGCCCTCTAATTCTTTGTTTCGCTTCTCAGCATCCTTTTGGGGAATAAAGTGAAACGTGGGTGCTAAATAACGATCGCTCTGAGGGATTTATTGCTATTTTAATGTTATATAAGTAACTTCCCAAAACTACAGCTCCGAATAACATGTGTATATTGGTCAGATATATCTAAGATATGAAGTTTTAATAGCTCCATTTGTCTTCCTGAATTGCGTTTCTACTAGATTTACAAAATGTGTTCATATTTCACTCACTCCCTACCCATATGGGTTTCTAATGATCTGCATAGAAATCTTATCATCTCCGGCTTAACTGCTAGATGAAGAAGTTAAATGCGAAGGGAAGGCGGACGGCGGGTGGCTCCTTCACCCCTCGCAACCTGCAAGGATTTCCCCTCTGGCTTCAGCATCCCCACATATGTTCCCAGCGCTTGATACCATCCAAAACAGTAACCGCAATTATTATCAAACCACCAGCAGCACCTAGCAAGAGCCCGAACGAAAACCCAGACGTGTTAGTTATCAAACCAGGTATTTGCACCTAAATGCATCTCAGTCTTTTGCATCTCTGGAGGGAGCGGAGATGTTTATTCTGGCACTTTCCCCACAGCAGCCCAGGAGGTTTTGAATACAACAGCCATCAGTCAGCGCAGGTTGGGTGCGCTCAGAGCAGGGGGACCCCCTGCGCTGCTGTCATAGCTGTGAGCTTAAATTGAAAAGCACAGTTATCTTTTGCAGCCTGGAGCACCGCTATCTCTTCAAACACAGGGACGCTCTAACTCCTTTTACACTGATGGAGCAAGGATTCACTCAGTATCCTCTGTACAACTTCAGATATACATATACACACATATGTTTATGTGTATTTATATAATACCTGGGGCACCAGAGCACTGACGGTGGCCACAGCGATGCGCAGAGTGAGGAGCCCGGGGTCTTTCTAAGGGTCACTCATCTGGGACTGCCTCCAAACCATGCCCCTACCACTTTGGGTTGTTCCAAACTGACGAAGAAGCTTTGCAGGGCTTTTGGTTTCGCTGCTGTTGGTTTTCCTCCCTGCTTATATTTACCTTGGCAGGGCAGGAAGTACCGAGTCGCATTGCTGCAGTTTTGCTGGAGGGCTTCTGGGAGGTCCTGGTGGCCTCTGGTTTATTAGCTGGCTCAGAGCATGAAAAATAGCCTGGGAAGAAGAATAATATAGACATCTAGCCTTCTCTTTTTACCTTGGATCAGGTCCCTGACCTGGCTCACCACCGGCTTCGTGGCTGGAGGGGCGATGCTGGAAGGCCAGGCATTGAGCCCTGCCTGCAGCCTTCCCGTGTGCCGCTCGTGGCTGTGGAAGATAAACAAGTTACTGGTCTGTGCCCATTCCTCCTGCCTCTCACCGCCCCTCCTGACCAAATAAATTGGTATTAAATATCACTTTCAGCTATATTGTAGTACCCACACCAGGCTGGCTCACACCTGGTTCAACTCAGCCAGATTTTACATCAACTATGTTGAATCATCACAAAACGATCCGTGAGCAAATATTTGGAGAAAGCTCCCTCCCCTCTCAATTACTCCACATCCACATTTTTCATTCATGTTGTGTTGTCATCATCATGCGTCAGCTTCGATACAGCATTGCCAACACTCATGCTGTTTGAGGTTGTACTTTAAATCCACTGCAGCTCGAGACACGAAGTGAAGTAGGAATTGCAACCCTCCTTATTCATTTTCTTTTGCCCTTCCCTTCCCTTCCCTTCCCTTCCCTTCCCTTCCCTTCCCTTCCCTTCCCTTCCCTTCCTTTCCCTTTTTTTCGCTCCCTTTTTTTCTCTCTCTTTTTTTTTCCTTTCTTTTATTTTCTTGCCTTGCCCCTTGCCTGGGGTGATGCTATCCATCCGATGATGCTGGGGACAGGAACAGGGTCAGTTGTAGCGGTGCCTCTGGGCTGCAGATGGATGCTCCATGTAATTCTTGCGTTATTCTCGCAGCCGTGCACCTGCAAGTCCTGACGGTGCTGTTACAACGGGCTCTCACGAGAAGTGATCACCACCGGTGCGAGAATCACCCTTTCTTTATCCCCTCTTTTCCTATTCCTTGGCTGCTGCTCTTGGCTCACAGTGGGGGACCCCACAAAACGCACGCACAAAGCTTCGCAGGCAACCAGCGTGCCACGCCTGCCCCCATCAACGTGTGCTCCCAGCAGTGCCAACAGCCTTGTGAGCAGGAACTATCAAGAGGGATTTGAGCATATAGATATGCTCAAACTGTATATATACGTGCTCAAGATATACATATATGAAAAAAAGAATTATGGTTACTATGGGAAATTTGTTGGGGTTGGGGCACCAGTGGAGGATGCCCAGCAGAGGATGCTCCTCTGGGGTCCTCCTGTTCTTTGTCTTCCCAGCTGACCGCTGGGGAGAGTTTTCCTTTCCCTTCTGTTTCTCTATTTTTATTTCTCTATTTTTTTTTTTTATCTTTCCCCAAAAGCGACCTTTGGAGTCAAAGCTTTCCACCAGCTACAGATCCTGTGACCCAATCTTTGTGCAGCTCCACCTGTCTCAGCACCCTCCTCACATCTCCCTGGGGGAGGACGGGGGCAGCTGAGTGCCAGCCAGCGAGTGCCGACGGCAGACGGTGTCCATCTTCCAAGGAGACCACGTGCCCAGCAGCCCTGATGCTCCTGCACTGGGGATCACGCAGGGATGGGCTCCAGGTGGCCAGGAGATGAGGTCCATGTGGTGCCCTGCAGATAAGGTCCATCCATTCTTGGGGTGAAGTCAAGGTTCATCAGAAAGGCAGAGAGAGCTGTGAGCAAAGAAACGTCCCGTGTAGGTGATTTTTGCATCATCGTCCATTATCTTCAAACATTTGAGGCAGCATCAAAGGTGAAAACAAACTCCTGCCCCTAACCAAAGCAACCCAGAAGGCTTCCCGTCGTGATTAATGGCTTCGGTCCAAAGGGGGAACACGTAAACATAGAAAATGAGGCCAGGATCCACTTCCCTGCCTCTCGCCTTCTGTGTCACCATCTCAGTGGCATTTTGCTGAGAAGAGCAATGCCAAATGGGTTCACGGTGCACGAAACACATTTGATATCATTAGAAAGCCATTCAAAAGGATGAATGCCGGCCTACTTTAAAAAGTGACAATGTAAAAATAGAGCTCTCTCGCTTGACACGTCTGGCCAAGTAGAGCAGATCTCTCTGTGTGCCCGGAAAATAGCTGTTTACCTTCATGACTGAAACGAAACTCTCTCGCTGAAAGCACGTACCCATCTGCTTAGCCTTATGCGCGTGTGTCGTCTGGTTCCTTCAGTCAAAATAGCTGTGCACATTGTTATTTTCAGAACTTAGGACGCTATTGCCATGGGGACTGAAAATCCAAATAGATCTTGAGAGCAGATCACGAGAGGTTTTAAAATAAATTTGCCATTTCTGCCAATAATCACGTGAAAACGGCAAAACGTTTCAACGTGTAAGCTTGGGGGCTTGCTGCTGTGCTGACTTCTTACAAATGGAAGTTACTGAGACAATAATATTACACGTTGTTTGTAACAGCACAGTACCAAGTGTATAATTATTTGCAGGCTTTAAATATGTAGAACCTCTCCTCCAATGAATGGGACATGGTGGCAATAGCCAGCTCTAGTGGTACGTGTTGATAGCAGAAATATAACTACGCTTCAATTTTCTCCCATTAAGGCACACAAAGGGAAGTGTGCCTTGTTCCAGCATCCCACAGCACTGCATCTGTGATATTCTCTGTGAGATATGCTTACATATATATAATATATATCTGAGCAGAAGCTAAGGCTTGTTTTGCAGAACAGAAGCTACGGGAATCTGCCTCCACTTCTGTCGTACACTTGGGTGTAACCTCTGCAGGGAACTGATCTCAGCTCTCACAAATGAAGCGATGTCAGGGCAGGTTAATACTTGGATATGAAAGCACGAAAGAAAATCCGCCTTTCTTAGGATGCTGTAATCAGAGCTGCATTAACCAGGGACAGGAACAGCCTGATCTGGGAGGGCGCGGGAGGCACGGCCTGCACAACGCGCATGCAACAGGGAAATACGCGTTGTGTTGCTGGCACCAAGGGGAGCAGAAGCCTCCTGAGCCACCCCAGTAAACCCTTGTCTTGTCTGCAGTAATTATTCACCTGAAATTGCCTTTGCTTATAGGAAAAGTTCTTAATCTGACTTAGTGAAATCACATCAAATCCACTTGAAGGCTCTTGATAACCTTCGATGACGTGAGCGCTGAAAACTGCTTTGGTGTCACTGCGATTCCACTCTGAGATATTTCTGATTAAAAATAAAATAATAATAAAAAAAGCCTATTTCTTGCAGTGCAGGTAGCAAGTCCTGTAGCTCTCAGAGGCTGTGTTTAGGAGAAAAAGTATACTGTTGACACGTGCCAAAATCTGAAACTGAGCATCATGGTTTGTACGGTGAGGTAGAGCCGTGGGGGATTGCCTCAAGCTCATTCAGTCTTCAGGACAAGGCTGTCTGGTTTGTAGCAGGTGGATCTTCTTCATGCCGGAGCTTACGGGCTGAAATGTTAACCTCTACCCGCTCTCCCCCACCCATCCAGGTCCCCTTGTCACCGAGCAGCGGTTTTTGGTCAAGGGGAGCAGCAGCCACCGGTGGGAGCAAGCTGTGGGTCTTCCCATGCTGGCTGACTCGGAGTCCAGGAGCTCCAGAGGCAGCCAGGCTTCCTCTTTGCCATGAAGCAGAACCAAACCTCTCCTGCTCCAGAGGGTGAGGAATGTGGTGCCCCATACCCCGCGACCAGCGCATTTAAAGGAGGTCTTCAATACCCCGAAGATAAAGTTTCCCAAATCTGACGACATTATTTACTTTGTTATAGAGCTCTTCTGCAGTTATCTCCCTTCCAGACACGCTTCCCTCTCGCTGACTGTGCTGCCATATTCTGCACATCTGTAATGAAGAGAAGAAAGCAAACTCCCAATTATGCCAATTAAATTATCCACTTTGAAATATAAATTAAGAGAGCCATCCTGCAGACAGTCACTCCCAGGTCCTCAGGGACCTTTCCTGTAAACAGAATCCCTTTGCTGTCTCCTTCAGGCACAGTTCAGTCCACGTCAGGAATTTCCTGGCTCTTTTTGGTGCTGGGGCCTGGCATCCCCAGGCTGCCTGTGCTGGAGGGTTTGGGCCCTGGAGGAGACCTCTCAGAGCTGTTTCCACCAGAAAAAAACAGCGAACCCATTGTGGTACAGCCCAGCCTCCTATTGCCTGCATCCTAATGCCATGCTCCAGGAGGGTGATGGACCCATGGCTCTGCAAGCTATATCTCAGAAGCTTTGCTCACGTCAAAGCTGTGGGTAGAATGGCACAGGCTGCTGATTATTAACTGCCTTAAATTTGGGAGGGCTGGCCAGGCCCTGGAATAAGCCTCAGTGCCCCCTCTGGTTCTGCAGCAGCCTGAAGCTCAGATGTCAGGAGAAAGGGACATCTTCACCTCCAGGTATGTGCCCAGGCACCAAGGACGTCCTCCTCCTCCTGGGGCTGGCTGGGCCCAGGGCCAGCTCTGGCAGCCCAGCTGGCTGTCCTTGAATCAAAAAGCAAGCTGTGAGGGGCCTTGGCGGGGACTCGCTGCCCTTCTCTCTGGAGCTGCTTTTAAGCAGGGCTCTGGCCCTTGGTCTCTGCCTGAGCTACAATGCAGCTGCGGCCATACCTGGCCCTATAACTATATACTATATATACTATATAACTATAACACCAGTGTGGACCCTGACTTGAGTTGGGACTGACCACTACGGTCTTGTCTGGTGATCTGGGCTTTTGGCTGGCCCTGGCTACTGTCACCCGACCAGCTCTTCTTGTTTGTGTACCACGAGAGAGGGCCCTTGTTCACAAAGCCCACAAAGCCCCCACCCCACGTCCACCTTGCTGTCACCCCTGGCCCTGGTCCACCTTCTCTTACTGAGCTGCTCACTGGCAGTGGGAAACAGCATAAAATGAGGAAACTCTGGGGTTTCTTGTGAGAATAGTGGAGGATGAAAGTGATACTCTGTCCCAGGAGGAACTTCCCCTAATTGTCCTGCAAAAGTGTAGACAAAGATGCTGAGGCAGCAATCTGGTTCTTAGACTGAACCCGGGGGGCTGTGAATAACTGGAGGTGTTACGGTTCCTCCTTCACTAGAAATGTCCCCCAGCTTCTGGAAATGCTGGTGTAAAAGCCAGCTGTCCCATCGGTGCTCCTGTTCCTGGTCTGCAGATACCAAGGCCTGCATAAACCCAACCCCTGGGCTGCTCACTGATTCTTCCAAAGCCAGCCTCATGCCAGCTCCTCTGCCATTTCTTCGTATGGCCCCCAGAAGCAACTTCTCCCAGCAGCAAAGCCAACCCTCTGGGACTGTCCTGGCACAGATTTCCTCCTCGTGTCCATCAGAAAAGCATTAGAACAAGAAAAAAAGTTGATGCTTCCCCCAACACTTCCCCAGGTTCGTTTTCAGATGAGGGGTTTCCTGACCTGGGCGTGTATCTTTGTACACAGCCACTTTCCATGGGTTTCTCTTTGTTGGATCTCTCGCCTCTCCTTCAGGCATGTTGACTCGTAGCATCCACAGTGTTTCATGGCAGCCTTTAACAAAGCTTGAGTCTTTACCAGGATTTACTTCATGTTCATTACTAAGCCTTAGTCACCATGAGGTAAGAACATAACTTTCCCTATGAAGACAAAATTTGACTTCAGTGACAGTAAGTACTGCAAACATGCATTAATAGCCTCCCTCTATCAGACAAGGGAAAGCAAGCCCCAAAAGTTAACATCTGCTGGGAATTAGGGAGCACTTGAAAAGCAGCAGATTTTATAGAGAAAAGCTCCCTCCTGCTCCACTGTGCCGATGGTCTTATGTTGTCACAGCAGTCTTGAAACCCAAGCCAGAGATGCTTAGGCATCCCATTTTGGGATGGGTGAGCAGGACATGAGACTGATGAGTGGTTTAGGTGATCTTGGAGACTTAATTAACAGTCCTTGCACCTTTCTGTGATTAGAAGTGGCACGATTTTATGGACTGTTTTTGACAGCCAATTCAGCAGCAGCAGTTTGAGACCACACCACCTTGCCAGCTGCCCCCCTCTTCTGCTGGGAGCAACAGGAGGCACCCACACCTTCTTCATGCTGTGGGTCTTGGCTTCAGCTACCTGTGACTGTGGATAGAGAGAATGGGGAGCTGACACATGTTTTATTCACCCCTCCTGCCTTCTGACAGCCACTAGCAGGGTGGGACTGGCAACAGGTCGCATCTTAAATCACCGCACCTAAATCTCCCCGAGCTTTCTTGCAGGGACAGCCGGCAAGAGCGTGACTCAGGTTCATCACATTTCTTTCACATGCTGGTTTTCTTGCAACTATATTGACTGGCAGATATAGGCAAGATTACAGACAGCAAAAGAGCAAGTGACTAGCTACCACAGGAGTAAGCAGCCTCTTGACACTGCGTTCTTGAGGTGATTTCCAAAATATGGCAGTATTGCCAGCTGGGTCAATTTGTTTAGCTGAAACCAACAGATTGTCCCAGAAACAAACACAGCTCGACTCTGTTCAGCCATGGGATACCCAAAGAGCTGTTACAGTCCCTCATCTCTGAATTGTTATGAAAGATTTTTCCTCCCCATGCCTCTTAAGTGACAAAATTTATATTGTTGAGGCACTGAAGGTACTCACAGACCTTGCTGGCCACAACCAGCCTCCCTTCTTCCCCTTCACCTCTTCCAGTGGCCCAGGAGCCCCATTTCAGCCCTGCCCTGGACATCAGCCTACCTCAGGGCCCGTGGCCAGGCAGGGCTGTGGTGGAGCTGGAGACCACCCTGCTGCAGCACTGCTGGGGCAGGGACTCATGGCCTTGGGGGGCTGAAATGGCGTGGGAGGGGGCAGCTCAAGGCCAGTAAATCCTATGACTGTGCTCAAGGGCTTGACATGTACATTTCAGGTCTTGGTGGCCAGGAACATGTTCATATGACGCTCATGTGGTGAGGAAGAATGGCTACCCTGAACCACAGGGTTCACTCAGTTTCCAAAGTAGCAAAGTACTGGTAGTATCTGTTAATTACAGTGCCAAAAAGTAGTACTTGCTTAACTACATCAAAATGTTTTCTCTCTGAGTACATGCAAGTTTAATTATATAGTCATGAGCACCACTTTATTCAGGCAATAAAACTGATCAAACTACCATGTAGCTCTGTCTAAGAGGCATTCAATACCTGAGGGTCTACTAAGAGGAATCAAACGCACTACAGACACTCTGATAGGCTTATACCATGAGGAAGAAGAAATGGGATAGAAAAGACATTGCCACGATTGCATCTATAAATTTTATCTATCTGGTGGAACGGCTATAGATTTATGGATCGGTAAATTGAGTTGTCGCAGTCTGGGCGCTTTCCATTTCTTATTTGTAAGTTTTCCATGTTACCTCATAGGTTATACTGAACAAAGCTCCTTTGTTCGTGGCAATGGCCAGCAACTCCTGAAGAGGATAACTGCAACACCCCGTCTGGCAGCGACCGAGCCGGCGTTGCTCTGATGTCCGAGCGGGTCTGAGTAAGCCACAGCTGGCAGCTGCAGCCACCTTTCTTGGCGGGTAAAGCAAAGCTCTCAGCTACTGAATCTGCTTCGGCAGCTCTGCCAAGGACAGCTGGGCAGCTGGATCCAGTTCCCCTTCAAAACTGCAAGCGTCGGGCCCAGAAGCTGCCTCTGACATGAGCCGTCTTGACAAATGCCGTCACACTGCTCGTGCCGCGTGGGCTTTGCCTGCTCTGGGCTCCTTCTTCTCTTCCATTGCTAGCAGTGGTGGTGAAGCACTCCCAGGTAAAAAAAAAGTCAGGAAAACGCACAGAGGGACGTGTGTCGGGAGCCAAAACTGCGTGGATACAGGAGGGATGGAAGTGATGGAAATGCTACACCGGTCCCTTAGATACACACATTTGGCACACAGCTGAAAGACGGTGACGAAGCATGAGTCTTTCAGACTTTATTCCTCTGCAGCAGGCTGCAAGCCTCCCTATGGCAGAGCAGGCAGCTACGGGTCGCCGCCATTTCGGTGACATGAAGAAGGGCTGGGGTATTAAGGAGCTGAGTGATTAGAGGGGGACTCTCTGAAAATGGGGTCTGTAAGGATATGTCGCAGACCGTGAGGTGGTGTCAGGCGGGCTAGGTGTGAACATGACACATTTTGGGGTATTTTTTTTTTTGGGGGGGGACAGTTTTTTTGGGTTTTATTCCTCAGAAATAGTGTTTCACGTTGGCCTGGGGGCTGAAGTAATTTTGACGGCTATGGGGGGGGATCTTTTGGTCACAGCGGGCGCGCTGCCCCCCTCAGACACCAGGGGAGCCCCCGTGGAGAGGGCGAACGCCACGGCCGCTCCCTGACAGGCCGGGACCAACGGCTCCTCCCGCTCCACGTGCGAGGCCGCCGCCCTCGGGGGAGGGGGGGGCGGAGGGGGGGCGAAGAACTACACCTCCCACCATGCCCCGCGCCCCGCGGGTAGCGCAGCCTCTCCTCAGCCCGAGCTGGGCGGGGCGGGGCGAAGCGGCAGAGCCGCGCCGCCATTGGCCGAGCCGCGCCCGCCGCTCTCGCGGTCGCTAGGCAACGGCGCGCGCGCCCGTGCCGTCCCCCCCCCCCCCTCCCGTCCCGTCCCCTCCCCTCCCACCACCGCGCGCGCGCTCTCGTCACGGCGCGTCCCCCGCCCCTCGCGCGAGCCGGAGCCGCCGCCGCCGCCGCCGCCGCTGCCGGAGCCGCCTCAGAGCCGCCGCCGCCGCCATGACCGACAACGCCGCCGCCGCCGGGCTGGAGAACCACCGCATCAAGAGCTTCAAGAACAAGGGCCGCGACGTGGAGGTGGGCGGCAGCGGCGGTGGCCGCGGCCTGGCCTCCCTCCTCCTCCTCCTCGCCCTCCTCCTTCCCGCCGCGGCTGAGGAGGAGGAGGAGGAGGAAGGCCGGGTGAGGGGGGGTGGGGGGGTGGGAAGGCCGGCGGCGGTTTGTTCTCCTCCGTCATGAGGGCGGCGGCCCCCGGGGGCTGGAGAGGAGCACAATGGGGCCGCCGCCGGGGGGGGGCCGCCCCCGGGCCCCGCTGAGGGCCGCTGCGCCGCCTGCAGCCGGCCCTCGGGCTTCGTCTGGCAATATTCGGGGGGGTTACGCGCTGCCTCGCCCCAAAACGCCGGGCTGGGGGGGCATCGGGGGGCCCCCTTCGCCCACGGGGGTCCCCTCTCACTCACTGGCCCCCTCCGGCCCCGCTCGCCCCCAATGGCCTCCGAGGGGGGCGTCCTCGGTGCCAGCCCCCATCGAAGCCAGGGGGAAAACCCCTCACCTTATGGTTGTTTTTTTTTTTTGGGGGTGAGAAACGGAAAAAAAAGGGGTGTGTAAGGGTTGTGCTGGAATCCCACTCCCAGCCTGGTGAGGGTTCGCGGGAACGGGGAGCCGAAACGCGTGTCAGGTAACTGCCGGGTTCTCCTCAGGGTGCTCGCCTCGCTGCTGGTAGCCCACCGCGACACGATCGCCGAAACGCACCTCTGTCATCGGTCCGGCCGGGGCTTTAGCCCTCCGAAAGCACATTTCGTGTCTGAGCAGAATTCACACCTCCGCTGCTATTGTTTGGGTGGAGACGGTTCTATGCGGGTCAGCCTTGGCAGCGGCAGTGCCTTTAAGATGACATTCACCATGTAAACTGTTCTTAATTTTCGCTTAACTTAGTGACAGCGGGTCTTTCTCACGGATAATATTGTCTGCGAGGAGCGCGTTAACTTCAACACTCCTGGCTAACATTAGTAAACGCTAGCAAGCCGCTAAAAATTACCCATCTTTCCTTTAAGCGGTTGCTTTTCAGGGTAGGAGGAGGCGTGGTGGGTTTCTTTTTCCCCTTCTTATCCAGCGAGGCTCTTCCTGCTGCTGCTCCTCATTCATTTTGTCCTTGTCTCATCTCCCCGTGTTGCTTGCTGGCTTTGTTGCCGCTTTCTCAGCCACTGGCCTGAATCCATCGGAGCTCTAAACAGGGAAAGGTTAGGTATGCTCATGCCTAGTGTGAACTGATCTGTCACCCGTGCTTGCTTATGTTATAGCATGCCCAAGACTAGGGGAATTAAATATCCGCCTCTGTGGGGGGGAGGAGGAGAATCGACTGCCTAAGCTCCTCTGGAATTAGTTAGACCAGACCGGCTAAGGTACCTTAGCTCTCAGGAGAACAGTTCCTCCTGAAGTGGAGTAATTATTTTGGAATAGGGTATTTGCTGTTACGGAGAAGTGTATCCTCTAGGGTTATCTTCCAGTATGCTGACTGACTTCCTTTTGTAGCTGAGCCTAAGACTTTGCCAGATAACCACGTTAACGGTGCCAGAACCGAAGCTTTCACCCATGCTTTTGAAAAAGCATTAAAATCAAAGAAGCACCTGTCTTCTGGGGGCACCAAACAGGTGAAACTCAGGAGTGAGTAAAAGTTGTACACTTGTGCAGGTATGCTAATTGAATTTAGGTGCATTTCTCATCTTTCACAGGCCTTTAAGTGAACCAGTGTCTTTCATGTTTCCCAACACAAGTCACGTGTGAAATTTTTTACCATACCTCCTTTTTGGCTTTTTTTTTCTAATCATGGTACTTATTCAAAAGTTCAGAGTATTCTGCGAAGTAAACTTTATGTAACTTGGGTACCTAGAAGTAAAACCAGGTAAGCTAAGTTTATAGCAGAGAATGAAGGAGCCCAGCAGGACCACGTAATTGCCATTACTTGCTGTGCTTCTCTTGAGGTACTACTACGCAGTCTGACAATGTGTCTGTATTTAGTGAAAATTATCAGTTCTCCACCAAACAGTTCTTTCCTAAATCAAGTATTGTACATAATTCTCAACTGTCAGCAATAAAATACGCTTGTTTCAGTGCCTGTGCTTCAATAAGGAGTGTTACATAAAGATCCTGCCTCCAATTTTCTTGTACTCTGAAAACCAAGATGAGAAGTGCTGTTGCTGATCTGCATCTATGCTTTTTGTCAGATTCCACCAATGAGGAAAAAAGTGGTTAGAACGACGGAGTAATAAATCATGGTCTGGTATCTAGATTATATCCTTCGGAAAATCTCAAATATTCAAGGCCGTGTGCTCTCCGGTTCGGTTTGAAAAGTGTTGTTTGAGTCACCTTCTGCCTGGAGACAGTCCCTGCCTTTGAACTCATCAGCCTTGAATGCGTTTTAAGAGTACCTTAGTAGTCTTCCTTTGGCTTCTAATAAATACTGATGAGTTGTTATTGATCCCCTCTGGGTACAGACTATTATGGCAGACCAAAACACTCCTTTAATTTGTAGTTAACTCATATTTTATTACTGGGTTTGCTAGGCCACGATCATCTTTGCGTTTCGTTAATGCAACCGTAAGGGAAACAAAGGATTAGTAAGCACTGGTTTCACGTTAAGACAGACCTTCGTACCCCGTGCCACTTCTCTCTGGGCTCCTTTTCTAGGACCGAAGAGAAGGATCTGCTGGGCAGGTGCGCGCAGACTCCTTGACCTGCACAGGCCCACCCTGCTTCTCTGAGTTTGAGGTTTGGGTGGAAGTTTCTCACCTTTTAGTTGCCTTCTTGTGTTAATGAGGTAGAGTTGTGCATGTAGAGCTGGAATTCTGGTTTTGAAGCATTAATACTAAAGGCGTTTATCTCCAAGCAAAATCAAATGCCAGAAACAAAGCATTAGTCACTTAATATTAGCTTGCGTTCTCGCTTTTATTAGCGAGACTCTTCTGTTTTTATAGGCCCTGAGATGTGATTAGCAGCAGTCAGAGCTAACCTGAACCAGCAGAGCTGGGCGCTGAGGAGCCAAGCGGCTTCGTTTGGACCAACGACTGTCACAACAGTTTCTCCTTACAGCCTTCTCAATTTTATTTTCTCCAGAGATAAGAAGGGGCTTTTAAAATTGTCCCATGGATGGTGAGAAAGCCTTCCTGCGTTGATCACAGGCATGTAGCCTCAAGTGTCAGTGGGTGTTTTTCTAAATGTACAGCGCTGATTATTCCAATACAATTGAGGCTTTGCAGGAAAAGATTGAACAGTTTGCAATCGCTTAATTTGTAATACCCCTTGTAACTGCTGGCTTTATTTGTTTATAATTACATCCAAGATAACCTAGCTTTTATAAAACCAAACTTCAGCCTTCTGATTTTTTTTTTTTTGTTTGCAGTTCTTCAGCTTCATTCTTTACCTGGTAACGTCCTTCCTGCAGCTTTTTACTCTTCTGACTTCCTGGACCAGAAACTTGTTACTTGTTCTGTATGACAAATAGCAGGCACCAATCTGTTGGCTCCCTGTCATGGTGTTTAAGTTGATAGATAAACAATTCAGCACATTTCTTTTTATCGGGATCAGTCAGCATCGTTGGCTAAAACTGAGGAAAAATTCTAGATAAACTGAGATGCTCTTATTTGTAGGACTGTCTGTATGACTTACTGTTATTTTTTGTGTGGTACAGTGAGACTGTGATCATGTAATTAGCAAAATGCATACTGGATCAAAAGTAAAGTTCCCTGTACTCCTGTAAAAAAGAGGCAGCAACTGAGGAGCTAGTACATTATAGCCTAAATAACTACTTGTAAAAACTTTTTAATGACTGGGATTAAAATTTCCTTTTTCTATGTTTGTCATGCCTCTAATCGCAAGGCAAAATAATACAGACATTTGGTATCTTGAACTTTTGTTGTTTGATCTGTAGGGTGAACCTGCTGAAATTTGTTAAAGGCTATTTACCAAAAGGAGGCATAGCTACCCTGTCATCTTCCACCTCCCAGTGCTATATTTGATTTTAAATTACTGAGGTCATGACCACTGATGTCTTCTCCCCAGTTACAGTTTTTTGGGGCCAGCTCTATCACCTTTTGGTCTATATCACCTTTGGTCTAGGGACTTTGCAGCATCCATTCTTACTCTTTACCTTCAGCCTCCTGATCCTGTATGAGGCAGAGGAAGACACTGGGCTTAGCCCGGATCTCTGTCATCAGCTCGGGCATCTTCAGTATATTTACTCCCAGCTATTTTGCATCAACCCGGGTTCTTTCCGGAGCTCACTTTGACAGGTTGGTCAGCTTTCTGCTTTTCCCTCTGCTGGCACAGGATCTAATGCTGGCAAAAGAAGGGTTGGGAGGGAATAGGGCTGGACCAGCTGATTTAGGTTGGTTTAGGTGACCGTGGGCCTGCTGCCTTAATAGCCTTGCTGGCTCAGTGAAGCTCAGCAGTCAAAGTGAAAACACAGGTATCAGGTAGCTTCCTGCTGGGAGCCACGTTTAAGGTAAGATCTAATACTCTCGTGCAGAGCTTCTGAGCTGTCCTGCAGCTTCTTTATTAACCTTTCAGGCCAGCATACCCTTGGGAGAATGCAGGTGTCCGTGTCTGCACCTTGGAAAGAATTACTTGAGTAGAAAATAAGAGGTGTGTGTGAGAAGCCTCCTTGCTTGCTGTTGCTGCAGAATTTTGCAAACTTTAGTTAGTCTGCAAGTAAAAAGTGCAGTGCTGTCAAAAGTTTGTCACTCGTGGCAGAAAAAAAACACTTAAGTTCACTTAGGTATACTGTCTTATGTTTTCCTTGTGAAATTCCAGATCAGCTGTATGCATTGCTGTAAAATGTTCAAAGACACAGATACCTTGGGAGGACATTGTTTATTTCAACCTGTGAAGAAAGCAATTTGGAGATGGCGTCTTTTGATGAACGTAATCTTTGTAAGCTGATTGGGGTCTGTGCTCGCTGTATTGTCTGATTTTTTATTTTTTTTTTTTGGATGGCCTTGTGGGGACCCAGGAGTTGGTCTTGATGATCCTTGTGGGTCCCTCCCAACTTGGGATATGCTGTGATTCTATGACATTATTGTTAGTTGCTGTAGAGATATGCCAAGATTTAGGTAATCTTCTGTAATTACACGTGGTTTTCTTTTTTTTTTTCCATTCTTTAGTATGTCTAGCAACTATAGCTGTTGTTCTACTATCCCTAAAACCTCTCCTATTAAAGGGTAGGTTATTAACGTGTAAACTGTCAGGAGCAACATAACTGTCATACTAGTTCAAAGAGCTCTCTAACTCTTCTTACATAAGTTGTTTGAGATTTTCATAATGTTTGTGCAGTTCTAGCACAAATCCAGGCTTTTTTTTTTTTCATCTACAACTTCATTATTTGAAGAGGCAGTGCTTAGGAGGATGTACCAGCTACAACCGAGCGATCATCAGATTTGCATTTATTATGAGGTTGGAAGTGGAATTAGGCACCTAGTGTATGAGATTACAGCCTGAAGAGGCAACAAGGTGGCTGAAGCTGATGGGGCATGTGAAGAAATTGCCAAGTAAACTGACTTGAGATGCAAAAGAACTGTAAACCCTATATATTTTCCAAGAATACAGGCTATTACTTCTAAAATACCTGGCACTGTGAAATACTGATGCTGGGCTGGTATTTATTCCTAGATACTTCTGTAAGAGCAGAAGCTGTGGGCTTTGCATTCTGTTTCACAGACACTGACGTTGGTAGTCAGAGCCAGTTTCTTCCAAGAAGCTGGTCCTGCCCCAGAACCGGCGGTGCAGTGGGGTGGGCTAGGTGCAAAGCTCTTCACGTTTCTTCTGATCTGCTCCCTTAGCTTCCTGCGCTGGCCTGTCACGTCCAGGAGAAGACAAGTGGTGGCTCAAAGTGTGGTTGGCGTGGAGGGAGAAAGCACGCCGTGTGCGTGGGGTGGTGCTTGGTGTCGGGTGCTTATCCCTTCGCTGTCAGGCTGATGCCATTGAATCTGCTGAGGAAGTTCTGTGCCCTTTCTTCTGGGTCAGCTGGCACTCGTCTCCTCTCTCAGGTTAAGCAAATGTTACCGTCGGTTTTGAGCTTGATTTGGTGTGTGTGTTTAATAAAGTACAGCAAGCACAAAATAGGAGTGTGTGCTGCATGGATGGCTGCAGAACTAGAGGCAAAATGAGTATCCTTCCCCATTCAGCCACCTACTGCCGCATTACTCATTTCCCTCATACTCTGTAGTGCCTGTGAACGGCTCAGGGTCTCTTCTGCGTTTTTAACCTTGGTAATTGTCAAGTTCAGTAACAAATGGACTTCGGAGGCAGTGATGGAAGAGGTGATTTGCAAAATCAGCTCGGAGAAATGGCTTCCTCATAGTTTGACTTGTTAGCCTTGATGGAGGTGTATTTCAATGAGCAATCAAGCCCCACTGCAAACTTGCTGGTGCAGAACCCAGTCAAAGCTCATTTGCATGAGGATAAGGTGGTCAGACAAGGTGTTAGGGCACCTTGTGCCTGTTTTTTGGGGATGCAGTAAGGGATTCCTGGCTGGGCGTAGCGTGAGATCGCAGGTTTGCAGTTCTCAGCATAATCTAGTCCTTGCCTTCTCCTAGGCAGCTGCAATCTAAGTCCCAGTATCGATGGAATTACGTGGAGATGTTGTAGTTCCCTCCCAGGTGAGCCAAGGTCACCGTAACCACCAAACACCGTCACTGTATGTGGGTTTTTGGCATCAGAGTCTCTTGCTTCTTTGCATGCTCGCAACCAAATGGATGCAAAGTCAGAGGTGGTGATTTCTCTGCATCGAACATCTGACTTGTGGCCGGGTAGAGACTGCTCTCCACACCAAGAGCAAATCCTGAAGTGAGGTCCCAGCCAGGAGTCAAGGAGAAGGCTGAGAAAGGTCCCAGCCAGGAGTCAAGGAGAACATAGGCTGTCAGTGCGAAGAGTTCATAACATGGAACAAGCAGTTGTGGAGAACACCCTTCCAGGCAAGCAGAGGTGTTTAAGGGACTCTGACACAAGTCCATCAGAACCAGGCCACTTCTGGTGGTCTGACTTCTTAGGGCTAGCTGGTGCCCTTTTTATGGAAGGGTAAACTGCAGGCACCTCAAGGAGAGAACCTTCAGACAGGAGAAACATGAATTCAGGTTCATGTCACGTGAAAAAAGTGAGGTAGAAGCATCTAGAGTTCGTGACACTGCAATGATTGCATTTGGAGGGGCTGCTGATAGGGTTCCTAAAGGATCGTGGGATGTTGCTGGAGTGTATTTTCCGGCTCCCAGTGCTCCATTTTCTTCCAGGCTTGTCAGCTGGGTCTGTTTTCTCTTGCATCTTGAGCAGAATGATCTCTTCGTAGATTTAATTAGGCAGCTTGCACATTTAATTTTTTTTTGTGCCTTTTGATTATGTCTTTCAAAAATAGGGGGGGAAAAAAACCAAACATTTAATTTGAGTCATGTAACAGTAGACCAAAAAAACTTAGGATGGTTGAATACAGTCTAGCTCTCTAGGGACCTGTTGTTTTTTTTTTCATGGCACCTTGTAAATGTATGCAAATTGCAATTATTGTTTCCCATTTTATAGATGGGAATAATTGGACTTTTTTCCCTCATTTCACAGGGAGGATGCTTATAAATGTATCGTGTGAGGTACTTTGATATTACAGCTGAAGACTGTTTAAGTGTCTGGAGAGGGAGTGTCATTGTTCAAACATGGATTGTACAAGAAGGTGTCGGGCTGGTATTTGGCCTGGTAGCTGTTCGTTCTGTTACGAGACATC
This sequence comes from Anser anser, assembly GCF_964211835.1. Classification (NCBI taxonomy): domain Eukaryota; kingdom Metazoa; phylum Chordata; class Aves; order Anseriformes; family Anatidae; genus Anser; species Anser anser. The sequence continues at coordinate 183,523,000 of NC_139720.1, read as the reverse complement.
TAGGTTGTTGTCCTTAGCCTGAACTGATGCTTCTGGAAGGGATGTAAGAAAATAAGTCGCAAATTCAGTGTCTGGGTTACAGACCAGCCCCAGAAAGGCGTCTGCCACATTCTAGCTTAAAGAGGGAGGGAGTTGGGGAGAGTTATTCTGTGTGCTTGTTTTTTTTTTTTTCGTTTAAAGGAGGGGAAAGGGGAAACTAGTATAAATATTGGACAAGCTTAAGAATGTCCTTTCTTCTGTGACAGTTGCCACAGAAATCTGTGAGGCCTTTCTGACCAAATACTTCATTTTGTAACTGGTTATTGAAAGTAGTCACCTGCAATGATGACTTCCTTAGAAATTCCAGGGGAGGGCAGAGCTGGGGTCGTGTGGGGAGAGAGCAGGGCAGCACGGATGCTTTGCTTCAAGGAGAGGGTGTGCTTCTGGTTCCGGGAGGCTCTAAGGCATCTGATACACGGTTCTTGCAACACAAGGAGGTCATAAATATCTTCAGTGTTTGCACAACTGAATGGGAATTTGTATGCTGGCAAGAGCAGATTCCCGTAACCTAAACCTGTACCAATGTTTTGAATCCTTGGATGTATTTAGTGTGTCCAGAAGCCTTAATCTTCTAAACTTTTAAAAAAATTTGAATAGGAATCACTTGTAATTAGCCTATCTTGATCACCCAGTGTTCCAGGTGTATATAAGGTGTCCGGATAAGGCAGACCTGCCACCATTGTGAAAATCAAAGAGAGAAGGGACAACTCGTCAGAGTTAAACTTCATTCAGCATGCCCTTCTGTTTCCAAAAAAGAAAAAAATACAGGAAAAGACAAAATGCTTGCTACAGGTATCCTGCAGATCAGCAGCTTCTTTTGGGCTGTAACATGAACGTCAGAACTCCAGTTATGTTCCTCAAGGCTGGCCCTTCGTGAAGTGAGGCTTGTCAAAGCGAGACGTTGCCCCAGTCCCTTGGAACGCCGTGTGGACAGGTTGCTTTTCCTGGTAGGACCGCAGGACAAAATTACTGCTGCGAATTAGCTGGTGATCCTGTTGGCCTGAGCAAACAACCATTGTGCAGCGATGAGTTAGCTTGGGGTTACCTGGAAACTTCAGCTGGACTTAGGTGGAGCCCGTGTGGCTGCATTAAATCTTCCTCTGATGTCAGAAGAGGTGTGATGAGCGGCGTTAAGATTTCCATCTGAATGGAAATGCTGTGAAACTTTTTGCTAGGTATAATGAGCCTGATTCACACCGCAGCAGAGACTGGAAATCTATACGTGCATGGTGATGTTGGATAGAGAATTCCAGCTCTTCTTTTATGCTGTATTAAAACACCAGATAATGTTGATTGTATTCCGGGCTGCTTCGTGTCCTTCAATATCAGTGCAATTTGTGCTGAATGCAGCCAGCTAAATTGCTTTGGGTCCGGTCTCCTGAGAACGCTGATACATCTGTACTTGTAAACCAGGTAATTGGTGTATGGAAATTAAAACAGGAGTGCTCACAACTCACTGCTTTGGTCGTAGCTCAGTACACAGCTTAAACAAATGCAAAGAGGGGGTATCAGGACCTTGAAGAGTTTCCTTATAACACAGGTGGTTAAAAAATAAACTTGGCAACCGCTTTTCTGCCAAGATCACTTGGAGCAGTAGAAGCAGATAACATGGATGGGCAGCTTTGTCTGCTTCCGTAGGGCTTTCAGGTGACTCAACACCGTGAGCAACAATAATTGGAGGCTTGTGGCTTTTCATATTGGCATGCGTGTCCGACTTCAGTGAGTCATTGCCCATCGCTAAGTGAAAGAGTCAGTGGGTATCTGATGCATCCAGTTTGCTGAGACTGTCCAGGTTCAGCTACGTGAATTATCTTGCCCCAGACTGGCTAACAAAAAGCAGCTGGTATTCATTTTAGAGGCCCCAAAGTGGGGAGTAAAAATATAAAATAAACTAGTGTGGTAGCTCCAACTGAAAAAGTAGTAGTTTCTCCTCAATGGCCTTTGTGAGTCCCAAACAAAACAGACTGTGGCATCAAATAGAGTAGCACAATCACTGCACTCTGCTCCTGATGTCCCTAGTACTGCATTAAAAGTTCCTAGCCAAAAGGAATCTTTATTCTTGTAAGATTCTGCAGTGCACAGAGAATCTGAACTAAGTTCTAATACTTTCAGCAAAGTAATATAATGTTTTCCTAAGAGGAACAAATACCTTTAGGGCACAACAGCCATCAAATGAAATAAAACTCTTGGAGTCTCAGGTCAGTGTGCAGGTACATTGTCTTATTTGGTTGCTTTGGTGGAGCTGGTGCTTGTGTTGTGGAATCCACGCACGCTGCCTGCATTTCTAACCAGCTGGGTGGCCTTAATTTAATAGGAGCTGTGATAACGAAGCCAGAGGTGGCGATGTGCTAATGTTGTAGTCTATTTGACTGCCGAAAAAAATCACTTTTTCTTCAAAGAATAATTTGGAGGTTTATAGGAGTACTCGGTAATTAGTTAAATCTCACGACTGGGTGTGAGGAAGAAGTCTGCTTTCATTATGCACTGGGTGTGGGAGCGTGAGGTTAGCCAATTATCCATGCTGCTCGTACCTAAAGGAATAAACCTAGCAGGGAGGCTTAATTCTGACTATACGTTTGGTTTAGTTTGGCATGGATAGCAAATCTTTTCACGTGTCCGAAAGAAATAGGGGGATCAGTGTCCACATCATCGTTGGTTTCAGTTCTTCCAGTTTGAAGTACTTGCATTCACACCACCATGATGCTATCCCGAAATTTTGGCTTAATCATCCCAAAACTTTGATTAAGGGTATTAATTTTGCTTGCAGTTCTTGGAGTAGGCTTTGTGTGCTTTGAAAATGTGAACAAGGAGAACAGCAGCATCACCTTCTATCAGTGTCTCTTTGCGTGACACTTCGTTTGGCTGAAGCCAGCTCTACCAGAGTGAGTAAAACAATATCATCAGGCTAAGCCTCAACTTTGAACGCACCAACAAATGATATTCCTATGCAAATACAGAACGTTTAACTTCTAATGTTAACCAAAGATAGGCAGCTGCCAACCTGAGTCATCTCAAAGGCTGTATACAAACAAATATTTGAATTTTTTTGTCTTCTGACCAGAACCAGCCCAGCCCGTGGGGCTTTTGCATTTTCATGTGCATCGCAGTATTTCATGCTTGCTAAAAGGTGTCGGAGAAGGAATAAGGGGGTAAAAAAGGCTAGTAAAAATTCTGGGGAAGCACAGTGTTTAACTTCATCAGTGCAAACACCTCCTCTCACTGTACTGCACCCACAGCTACCTTGTAAACTATTTAAAACTATGCTCTAGGGTATGCTCGTATGCAAGGGGGGAGGTATTAGTTAAATCCAGTCCAGCTGTTGGAAGTGGGCCAGTTTTTCTTCAGTTAGGCAGGTGGAAGCAGATTGGAATTGACTTGCAAATGCTAAGCTTTTCTGGTGCCCTGTATGCTTAATCAAGCTACCTTACTCTCCCAGCTATGCATTCAGGGGAGCTCTTGCCCGTCAGCATTTATATTCTGGTTTTCTGAGACTGGTTCCTTTCATGGCGAGAGGCAAGAGCAGAAGTAAAGAATTTAAATGAACAGTTATCTTTTAATGAAGTTTGTAGACCCTGAGAAATTAGAATCAGTCAATGAATTTCTTCCCTCGTCTCCACTTAATGGCTGAAAGTTCAAAAGTAACTAAATGCACGTCTTATCAAAGTTCCTGAAAATATGTTTTGTGTCCACAGAATTGCCAAAATTGATATTGGTGAGTGGTGTTTGTCTTGTCCAGATGAAGCTGGCTCCTCTGTTCCAGGACTAGCAGGGATACTGAAACCTGCTGGAGAGCAGGAGCAGGCAGCTAGCTGCTAGTGGGCTAGCTGGCAGGATTGCTGCTCTGGCTTGCCTAAAACATCTGTGTCCTGCTCTCCATCTGTGAGTTTTTCTGGCCTCACTCCTGTTGCAATGCACGTGGTGTGTAAGTGCGCTGATTAAAAGATGTCACTCCTCAGGTATCCCACTTAACGAGGTGGCTGGTCTGGGGGAGCACCACACAGCTCCAGATCTCGTTGTTACACTGGTAGGGAGATTTTGAGTCACTAAATGATGGCTGCGCTTTAATCTCCCCTCTGACATGATAGTTATAGCTAAAAATGGTTAAAAAGTTTAAAGTTTATACCATTTACCATGGCAGTTTGATTTTTTTTTATGTAAAGAGGATGTATGTTGTTGATGGAAACCCGAAGACTATTCCCAGTATTTCATTGTGTGTTGAAATCTAACTTGCATAAACCAGTACCAAAGTTTTACATCCATTACTGCTCTCCTAATAGCCCTTCCACTTATGACTGCTGTGTCTCAGATGGTTTTGTCCTTTTGAATTAGCCTGAGTTTTCTTCTCGTATAACTTTGGTAGGAGTGTCACATATGTGTATTATTTTCAGGAGAAACACACCACGTTACATATTTGCTACAGAGGGATTTGGAAAACTTATTAATTTGTTCTGATGTACATTAGACTAAAAGAAATGATTAGTTGCTGGATTTCTTGATTTTTTCCTTTAGTTTACAGAAGCCATGAGTTGCCTTTTCAAGTAGTTTAATTTATTGTGCAGTTAACTTTTACTGAGTTAGAGCAAAGGCCCAAGAGGCCAAAGAGGCACACTTAAGAGACTTAATTCTCCCCTTAGAAGCGTAATCTAAATGCTGTCCAAAACTTTGAAGTACTTTTTTTGTTTCTTTGCTACACGAGTGTGGATGGGCCATCATAAAGGCATCAAGAGGTGGTGTTGCAGCAGCAATACTTGCTCTTTAACGTGTAGTGAGCATCCTGTACACCTTTGTACAGCATTTCACAAGCAGGGCTAGTTTAGTACATATGGCTGAGCCAGAGGGTCCCAAGTGTTCAGTCACTTAAAAATGCTTCCTTAAATGTGTTGTTGGCAAGGGTTGCTATTACGATGACAAGTCAGAAATTTGTAGGATTATCTTCAGCCATTGCGTCCTGGTATCAAGAGTTCCACGTTCGGTTTGTCATCATAGACCATCTATCAGCTGAAGAATTGGGAGAAATTTTCCTTCCCCGTAGGTGTCTCTGATGTTAAGCTTTGAGGTTGCTTGTCATCATCTTGTTGGAGGAGAGATACCGGAGTTGAAACACTGATCTGGTGAGAATAGTTGTGTTTTCTGTAGCTTCTGCCCATTAAAGGGTATCAAAGACTGTTTTGCAGGAACAGTAGCATTCTCTGAAGCCTTATTTTTGGGCACTGATTTCTGTAAACTGCTTTATTTTCAAGGCTTGATCTCTTAACAAATTTTGATCTTCTGTCAGCTTAGCATTGTTGTGTCCTGTATCGGCCTGAAATAAGGTTCCTCAGTTTGTTAGGTTTGACTTCTCATCTCTTTCTGACCATTATGACAAGGATGGAAGAGCCTAAAAAGCAGCTCTGAAAGATTTGCATTCAGTTAGGAGGAGGTGCAGTGGCAGTCTTTAACACAGCAGCCCTAATGTGCACAGTGACTCTGTTTGCTGCCATCTGAAATCAATTTCGGTTTTGGTCCTTTGGATCTGGAGGTTATTTCTCTTTGAAGTGGAAGATGTCAGGGGGAGACTGCTGGCATGTAACACTTTGCATCTGCCTTTGGAAGAGTATTCAGAAATACAGGGTGGAAGTGAGAACAGTAACTTACCTAACAGCATCTAGTAGACTTTTTGTTTTTCTGGATTATTTTATAAGATAAAATATCAAGGAACTTGACATTAGAAATACAGCTAAACATCTACGTTTGACTTAATTTTTTTCAATCATTTTGTACCTTGAAAATGGTGCATTAATACCCCTGTGCTTAGGAGTGGGGTAGATTTAGTTCAGATTCTGTAGGAATAAGCTTACATCAGCTTGTGTTTTGTAGGGTTGTGCTTATGCAGAGTTTTCCCTTTCTGAGATTTAGAGCCTGGCTTTTAATCAGTGGAACGGTTCAGGTTTGTCTTGGGGTAGTTTTGGGATACGCTGCTTCAGCGTGACATGAAGTTACATGTTTGAGCACATTGAGCTCAGAAATGACTAGCTGGATGCTGTGGATGTCACACGCGGTATTACATCCAACATCTCGCTAGGCTTCAGCTAATACCGCCTGGAGAGATTTTAGCAGATGGCTGTCCTCCCAGCCTGAAAGCTGGTAATGAATCCACGGGGCTAGGATGCAGGATAATTTTGTCTCTACTCACTGTTTCAGCTGGGGAAAATGTTTAAGCTATTACAGTATAAATCTCTTTCAGATAGCACGTACTACCTCCATGCGTGCTGGGGCTTGCAGGTGGTATGAGAGCATGGTGTTCTGCTCACAGTGCTAGTGCTTCCTTAAAGGAGGGCTAGCACCAGTTTCCAAGACAGCTTCTGTGTGCGGTTGGGTTATGCTGTGTTTCCTTCTGGGGCTGTAGGAAGATGCTGATAACCTGCTGTGTTTCTGAAATGATTCATCTGAAACGCAAGCTTTAAATACCTATTTTTTAAGAAATGCCAAAAAATTTGCTGGATCACTTAAGTCTGTGTTGGGGGAATAAAATAAAAATAGATAAGATTACAAGGTACATTTATCAATCTGCAAATTGGAAAACAAAGCTTGCAAAAGCCCAGCAGGAGAGTCTGCTGTATAGCATGGTGCTGTATGTTACCTGCATTCCCTGTCATCAGATGAGGGTGCAACACGTTTTTGGTCTTAAGAGTAAGGTCTTGCAAGGCAAGGGTAGCCAAATAGCAGGTGTTCAGAGGCCTGTAATGGGGCAGTCCCATCGCTACTGGGATCGTTGTCACCTCCTGTGGAAAAGAGGGAAAAAACCAAGATGGGGAACAGTTTAAACAAATCCTAATTAAATAGCAGGCATAAAACTAACAAATGAAATGGAATCTCTTTGGGAACTTCAGTCCCACATACGTGTAGGATGGACCGTAGCCCTAATACTGCACTAACGAGTCTTGGATGGTCCCGGTGACCCCAACATGCTGAATTTTTAAAGATGCAGGGTCAACAGGAACCTCCGAGAGTGGGAGCCCATTTGTGAAGCTGAGGCTGGGCGATATCGCCGGTTATCAGCCCGCTTGCTCTGTGAATGGAGAAGCAGCTCTGGAGCCAGTGGTGCGTGTGCTGCCTTTTAAAGGAGGAAGGAAGGAAAGAAAGAAAATGTAGCAGAGCTGCTTTGAAAGAGAAACTACGTACAAGAAGTTTAAAGGGAAATACAAAAGAACAGGTAAAAGGATAAAACTCAGGTAGTGCAGGCATTGATTTAAGACACACATGAAAGCTCAGAAAATGTATGTGGCTACTAAGAAAAAGCGCACAAAGTTGAGAGCCTCTTTGAAGAATCTTTCTAAAGAGTGGTGGTGCTCTAAACGAGGAGAAGATGGGAGGCTTCCTGCACATCAAATGTAAAACCATAATGGAGTAGTCAAATGTTTTGAAGAGCAGTTTGATAAAAGAAACAACTAGTAAAGAAAAACAGAGACAGAATTGTAATAGGATAGGATCAGTGGGGCTGAAATAATGGGAGCATGAAGCAAAACACTGACTGAAAAGCTGAGTGAATTATTTGCCTTCAGAAAGAAGCTTAGGGTATTCCCAGTAGAGCTTTTGTGGAGGGTTGACTCCGAGTAACCATCTTCAGTCAAAGTATTGTTCGAAGAGGTTTTACAGTAAATTCATGAAATGAATAGTAATACTTGCCTGGGACTGCACTCTGTTTGTCTTTTCTAAAACAAATGTTAAGCTGCTGAACGCAGCATATAGTTTTTCTTCAATTTCTTTTCCTTCTAGAATGGTAGGTGACAAATGTCATAGTTGTCCCCCAACAGAGTTTGAAATTTGGTCTGATTTTTTTCTGCTCAATAGAAAATATTCTGGAGTATTATCACATAGATTTAATGGAGGAGTAAATTCACAGAATCACAGAATCACTAAGGTTGGAAAAGACCTCCAAGATCATCTGGTCCAACCACCCCCACCACCACCAGTGTCACCCACTAAACCATGTCCCTAAGCACCACGTCCAACCTTTCCTTGAACACCCCCAGGGACGGTGACTCCACCACCTCCCTGGGCAACCCGTCCCAGTGCCTGACTGCTCTTTCTGGGAAGAAATGTCTCCTCATTTCCAACCTGAACCTCCCCTGGGGCAGCTTGAGGCCATTCCCTCTAGTCCTGTCACTGGTTACCTGTGAGAAGAGGCCGACCCCCAGCTCCCCACACCTTCCTTTCAGGTAGTTGCAGAGAGCAAATCTGAAACTTAAGTTTTGCTTTGCATCTATTAGATCTCTGAGATTTCATAATCTGGCACTGAGAATACTGGATCTGGCTGGGGGGGAATCCTAAAGAACACTCAGGTTAACGGATTTGTCTTGTGATAGGATATGTCTTAAAATTTAAGGTAAGTAGGAATAAAAGATTTGCTAGTGGGAGGTCTCCTGGGGATTTTTGGTGTCCAGCACATTCAGAACGATCCTGAAAAGGAGCTTTTATAGCAGAAATCTGAGACAAACTTGTCTAACTGCATTTGTCATTGAAGTGCTAAGTTATTGTGGGGAAGAAGTATTGAAAATTGTTTTAGGCTATTCAGTGCCCTTACATTTGACTTAGTTATTAAGATAATTCAAATATAAAATTCTAATACTACTTAGAACTTGAATGACTGGCCAAGCTAGTTGTGTGCAGTGACTTTACAGGTTCTTCACCTTCTGTCCATTTCTTACCTGCCCAGTTCCTTCCCATACCTCAGCAACCTGGTCCTGGCATACCGAGCTTCTGCAGCACTCGGGTGGTCGCAAGGATCAAATGATTTAGCAAAATGATGAGTGAGGGAGGACGGTGTGCTTCTGGTAGGTGTTGCAGTGCTAGTGTCCTATTCCTGTAACGAGGACCTGCCTTGTTTAAAGTAGCATCTCTCTTCTTTGTGGATGTAAAATGCAAAGTGTCTGTGTGTACCTGAGTGGGTTGGTTAATCAAGCACCGAACGGGAAGACAAGCCTTCCTTCTGGTTTAGCCAGCCTAAGCTAATTAAATGGATCCTGCTATGCAAACTGGCTGAGAACAGTGAAGCCAAGGTTATATTCTATGCACTGAATCCACGTCCCATACAGATTCATGGTGTGAATGAAGTCTGCTCGTTTCATTTACCCAAATCGGAGCTTTAGGATCTTTGGTATTTTCTTAGCTGGCTGATGGGGGAGTAGTGGTGGTTTCTCTGTACTGCTTCTTTTCACTGATACTTCTTCACTTTGGGAAGTGATTTGCCCCAACTCAAAAGCAAATGATAGTAGCAGTGAAGGTCAGCAGCAAGGATGGAACATAGAAAGCCTTTTAAAAGGTTAATTTTAGTTAGTGTGGGTGATCTTTGTAGGCTGCCAGCAGTCACCCAGTCCTGATTTTCTTCTGAATTGCATTCCAATGCTATGTCCACTGAAAATGGACCTAGGGAAATTGATTTCAGTAGGCAAAAATTGTTCTTTCTGAATCTTCTGATCTCTTTTAGCTAAGAGGGGTGATAACTGTATTGAAGGGAATACATCTGAGTGCCCGATATCTTTGAGGAGTTGAGACGTTTACGGGTTGGTTTTCCTTTACACTGTTTAAGCTATAGATTCAAAGTGGACACCGCGCCATTGTACTGCTTTGTCTCCTTTTGCTACAAGCCTAATCTATCTTGTTTGGATTGAGCTCAGCCATCTTCTTAGACATTCTTCGTGGTTGATTGTGGCCAGATAGTCGGCATAGGTTCTGTGTCTGGGTTGGGCATGTGGTCATATGCGAATATGGGGCTGTCTAAACCTGTACTTAGCGCGTCTCTTGGTGTGCACACACAAACCTCAGGAGAGTCATCCCAGTGAAACCATGGGGAAGTAAATGTTTTCTGCCTCTGGGATACTGATTGTGGTTTGTAACAAAGCCTTCTGTGAGGCATGGAATCTTTTTTTTAAAAAACAAACAAACAAAGAACCTAAAACAACTCATGCATCTTGCTAGGAAAGATTGAGCTGTAAATTATGCACACAGTTTTACTTCTCTTTTGGTGAATAACTGCACTTTTGACCTAGAAACAACTGATTCCAAAACAAAACTCTTTATACGTAAATCTGTTATTTTTTATTTACAGACTATGAGAAGACACAGAAATGAAGTTACGATTGAATTGCGGAAGGTGAGTCTGCTTTTCTTTATCAGCTATGTTACTTTTCTTTGCTTAAAATGCTCTGGTGTCTTTGCTAAATAATTTGCCATAAGGTTTGTTGTCTAGCCCCAAACTTAAATAGAGAATTTGTATATTTGTAGATTACAAATTGTGGTTTCTAATGTTAGATTTACTCTGTCACTCATTAGGCTCAGCACAGCAAAACAAGAGTACCGCTTTACTCCAGGGTATGGCTTGGGAATAAACCACGTTCAGTTTCTGTACCAGTTCTCATCTTATTGTGAAGCTGTTAGCTGTTTGAATGTTTAAGGTTTATGAATGGGAAAGGGGAGAATTTTAGCACTTAGAAGGTGTGGAAGTTCTTATATTGGGCTTATGTGCTAAGATGTTGGTAGTGGAGGGGCTGCAGGGGTGGCCTCTGTGAGAAGAACCCAGCAGCTGCCCCATGTCAGATCAGAGCTGGCTCCAAAAGGGCCCTGCTGCAGGCCAGAGCTGATCCAGTGAGTGATGCTGGTTGTGCTTCTGTGGGAGCACATTTAAGACGGGGGTGGGGGGGGACCCTGCTGTGCAATGGCAGTTGGAGGAGAGAGGAGTGAGACCCAGCCCTGCAGCCCCCCAGGTCAGTGCAGCAGGAGGGCAGGAGGTGCCCCAGGCACGCAGCAGCAGTTCCCCTGCGGCCTGTGGAGAGGCCCCTGGTGGAGCAGGCTGTCCCCCTGCAGCCCATGGGTCCCACATGGAGCAGATCTCCACGCTGCAGCCCGTGGAGGAGCCCCCGGTGGAGCAGGTAGAGGTGGCCTGGAGGAGGCTGCGGCCCATGGAGAGCCCCCGCAGGAGCAGGCCCCGGGCCGGAGCTGCAGCCCGTGGAGAGGAGCCCACGCAGGAGCAGGGGCCTGGGGGTGCCAGAATCCCGTGGGAGGGACCCCGCGTGGAGCAGGGGCAGAGAGTGACCATGAAGGAGTGGCGGAGACGAAGTGTCAGGGACTGACCGCAGCCCCCATTTCCCTATGCTGCTCAGGGGGAGGAAGTAAAAGAGGGTGGGTGGGGGGAAGGCGGTTTTAGTTTGCTTTTAGTTTCTCACTGTTCTGGTCTGTTAGTAATAGGCAATAGATTTTATTAATCTCCCTGTACTGATTCTGTTTTGCCTGTGACGATAATTGTTGAGTGATCTCCCTGTCCTTGTCTCAACTCTTGAGCCCATTTTCATTGCGTTTTCTCCCCCTGTTCCTTTGAGGAGGGGGAGTGAGAGAGTGATGTGGTAGTTGAGCTGCCTCTCACTGTGATACCACAGTTACCGTGTTTTGCTTTCTGGAAATTACTGCTTCTGTACTGTAGAGGGAGTTAATTTTAGGGTCAGACTTTGGTTATATTGGGTAAATTCTAATACAGCTGGGAAGATTGTGACAATAAGTCATCTAGTTCAGCAATGTGTCTCAATACAGGACTTGTTGCACCCTTGTCATTTATAAGACATTTCCAGCAGCCTTTCTGGGCACCTTAAAGGCTGGGGGAAGCGTCCACAAGCTAAACAACTTTTGGACTATACATGTAAAGAGAAGTAAACTTTCTTCACCTTTGGGTACCTTCAGTATATTTGAGGACTGACACTGTCCCCTAAAGTTCTGTCATGTTGAGACAAATTCAATTGTTCGCTCTTTCCTGGAATGTTCTGTTTCCTAGATCTGACTTGTTGCTACTCATCAGGTTCAAATGAGATCTTTCTGGAAGTGTGATGCCCAAAACAGGCCTCAGCTGAGGTTCATGTGATACTGAGGACAGTGAAAGGCGATTCTTAACGCAGTATTCCTATTTATATTGAGTATGTTGTTGACTCAAACTCAGCCTGTGATCCATTGCATCCTTTGGACACTTCCTACAGTACTGCAGAACAAGGGTAGTTGTTTGTGCTCTATTTGGGTAGCTAAGTGAATGCAGAAGTTTTAAACCTGATTGCTTCTTGTCTTATGAATTGCATCTGCTTTTTCCAGACGGTTTCTTGACTTAAATTCCTGTTCTGTTCCCCAATATGCTTCAGGGCATCCTCATTTTTTTCTGTATGCTCTGTCTTTTCTAATATTTCCCTTAGTGACTTGATGGAAGTGTGTGCTTTGAATGTTCCAGATACAGGCCAAGTTGTTTTGGGTCTCCGTTTGATGCATCTCCCATTTGGCCAGTTGAATCACCAGGGGCTTTCTTAAGAGTGCACACCCACCCAAATTACTTGCAAACCAAGAGAAGCCAAAAGCCTTGCTAAAAGCAAGGTGAAGATAGAAGCTTATATAGATAGAAGCTCTGTTGACTTCTTTTTTTTTGATAAATCTTGTCCCTACTTTTCACTTGATTGTGTAGGAGCTACCAAGAATCTTTTGCTAGTATTTTCTGGGAGCCTTCTGCTCGTTTTTAAGAAGAGACTTGCTTTTTTGAGTTCTCCCAGGACCACTTGTCTCTCATTACAATATCATCCTGAGAGTACAAGAATTAGTTGAAGAAATATTATTGAACCCACATGACTGGAGAAAATATTTAAATACTTACATGAGCATGATGTATAACCTAAAGATTTTTTTAATGGTTTCCTATTTTCCTAATCAAAGAAACTAGCTGAACATGTCTGAAAATCTTGTGTAGCATAATGTGGCTTCATTAGGCCTGGTAGAGCCCAAGGTGTGGAGGAAGCTGGCTTTGCATACAGTGGCGGGTAGCAAGTGAAAAATTAAATCAGCCACTTGTTACCGAAATGAAATTCAGGTGATGTGCTGAAGACAAGGCAGTGGATTGTTCTGTGTAGAAGGAATCTTTGATGTACCAGTAATACGTAAGTGAAGATGAGAAAGGAAACTCGTGAGCTGCTAGTTTCTTTTCACTAAAAACTGCACATACACAGATCAGTTACACGCTTAGAGAGAAGCCTAAGCACTGGATTTAGGACAGGCTGTAAATCAAGAGTGAACAGCAGCTGCAGAACTCTTAAACGCGGGAAGTTGTGTTCTTCTGGAGTGTTTGCTGAGCGTCTTCCACTGCGTACACCAGAAGTCTGTGTTAATAATAGAGATCCAGTGTGCATTCGAGTCGTTCATTTGCAGCAAGTGAACCGCTGCCGGTGGGCAGCTGGTTTGCTGTGGGAACTCTGTGGCAGGTAGGAGACCATTGCTCCTGGTGCAGAACTGGGGCTGAAATTTAAGGGGATATATTTTATTGAGCTCCAGCAGTAGAGTGGGTAATATGTAGTATTACTGCTTCAGTTTTCATCTATACAACTAACACTGCTACCACAGCGGGAGGGTTATGGCTGTGTTGGCATGACCTTAACAATCCATCTGTCTCTCTTCAAAACAAAGAGAGAGCTTCTCTTCAAAACAAAGAGAGAGCTTCTCTTACTCCCAGCTATCCAGATGTTGAGTGTGCACCTGGCTTCTGAAGAAAACAGGCAAATTGAGCGTATTCTTGATCCGTGCAGTTGAAGGGCTGCATAGGAACGGGCTTGTCTTTTGAATCAACTTGTGTATAAATATTAAATGAATGGATCTGATGGAGTTGCTTACATGTCTGTTTTGTAAGATGGAATAAATAAATCACCGCTTTGAACAGTAATAAACAATTTCTGTGTGTGTTCCTCTGAGGTGCTTATTTTCTTGAGATGATAGGCATCAGGGTGCACGTACAACCCATGGCATTTCAAAAATAATTCACAGCTCTATTCACTGTTCCCATACCACACTGCAGCTCTTACTCAGAAAGCAACTTTACCTTTTTAAGATTTTTTTTTTCCAAGCACTTGTTATTCGTTTAGGAATTGAGCAAACGAAGCCATCTCTGACGTAGCAGTGTCTGGCAGAATCCTGGCCCGGGCCTGAGCTGGCACAGTGAGCCAGTCAAATGACACTCCTCCTAGTCAGGTGTCCTTCTCTGATTCCGTATCGGCCTTGCTGAACGCTCAGTGCGTTGTGGCAGCGGGGTACTACGTTTTTGAAAGGATGGGTTTGGTCTCTGGCTGTGCTGTTAGTACAACGATGGTCCTAAGAGTTAAAAAGTAGCCATGTCTTTCCAGGCAGACGAGATAATGATGTCAGTTTTGGTTCTGGAGACTGTCTCAGGATTCAGAATTGTACAGACACTGCTCAATGTAGTGTCCTGGCAAAGTCTGAGTTAGAAAGTTCATCGCTTCATGTCAGCATTACAGCAACACCCTAAGACTGCTCTGTTAGCAACAGGGACCCTGGAATTAACCAGGTTAAATAGCTGTCGAGTGTCAATCTAAACCGTGGTGGTGGGGAAATAATGGTTAGGATTCAGTTTAAGGTTGCATACCTGAATGAAGGCAGTAAGTCTACTGCTGTAAGGGATTCTTTGGTTCATTTGGCTTTCTGTGAGGAGGAAACTCAACTTGGGTCATTTGTGTGTTTTGGGAAATGTAGTCAGTAGGGTCACTGGGTTTCATGTTGCCCTTCATTTGAAGGGTTATACTCCTAACCTCAGCAGAAACAGAAGATGCTGTCATCTTTTAAGGCCAGCTAACTAGAATCCTATAAAGATCCAGGTCCCTCACAAGGTATTTGGGTTTTTTTTACTTTCTTGGCAAATTCAGCTGTCTCTGAGCTCATAGACATGAGCTCATGAAGGCTCTAATAGCCAGTTGAGATTGATGCATGACAAAGCAATTATTTTCTAAATGAGGGGTGGATTAAGAAGCCATGGCCATGTCCCTTTTTTTTTTTTAGCCTGTTCTCTGGCATGCTGTACTTGTCCCCACCCTGATCTTTCTTCTGTAAGGTAATTTAGGAGCTACTGTAGACATAAGCAAAGTAGTGAGCCTATTTACTTCAACCCCCCTGCCTCAGAATAGCTGAGGTTGGAAGCGACCTCTGGAGGTCACCTGGGCCAAACCCAGTGTTCAAGCAGAACTGCTTAGAGCAGGTTGCCCGAGGCCACATCCAGGTGGCTTTTGAAGATTTCCAAGGAGGGAAACTCTGTGACCTCTCTGGGCAACCTCTTCCACTGCTCGGTCACCCGCACAGCACAGAAGTGCTGTGCACACAGAAGCCCTTCATGTTGCTCTTGACGTCCCTGACCAGATTCAGCTCCATTAGCGCTTTAGCTTTCCTAACTCCATCCCTGGATGCTTGGACAATGTCTCTGTATTTCTCCCAGGTTATCCGTCCTTGCTTCCACCCTCTGTATGCTTCCTTTTTGCATTTGAGTTTTGCTGGGAGCTCCTTGTTCATTCATGCAAGCCTCCTGGCATTTCCTCTTTGTTGGGATGGACAACTCTTGAGCTTGGAGGAGGTGATCCTTGAGTATTAACCAGCTTTTTCGGGCCTTTATCCCACAGTATTCTTCCAAGCAGATCCTCGAAGAGGCAAAAGTCTGCTCTCCTGAAGTCCAGGGTGTGAGTTTGGTTTTCACCCTCCTCCCTGCCCTCAGGACCCTGAACTCCACCATCTTATGGTCGCTGCAGCCAAAGCTGCCTTTCACCTCCACGTTCCCAAATTGTTTGTTGTTGGTGTGTATGAGGTCCAGTTCAGTGTGAACACATACCTTTTCATTCATTGCAATGTACGCGTTTCAGGCATCAGTTCAAGGAACAACTACAGTCCCTGCAGGGACACTGAAGCACAATCGGTGTGTTCTTCTGGAGGCTTCTCTAGCCAGTGTGAGTTATGCAGATTCTTGCCCATCTACCCTGCTTTGAGTGATTCCTCAAAGAAAACACCCTCAGAGAAGAATATTCTCAATGTGTTCATCTGGATGCTCAGCTGAAAAGGGCTATGAAGAAATTCCTTGGTGGCTGACTTGAATCCAGTTTAGAAAGAGCAAGCTGTTGCAAAGATTGGGGCCTGTCGAGTCAGGGAATCTACCAAGATGCAGCTCTGCTTGGAGCTGTTGGGCCACACACTGGTGTGCATGTATGTGTCTGCTTGTCTTTAGTTATAATTTCTAAGCAAGATGTGGACTAGCCTAATAAAAAGATTGTGGCTGCTCTTTGTTGTCACAAAGGTGAATTAGCAAAAGTTAAATGTAGAAAAGTTGCCTTTGTCTTCAAACCACTGCCTTTGTCTTCAAACCAAACCTTTGTCTTCGAACTGTAACTTCATTCTATCTGAAGCAGTCATGGAATCTGACCATCTTCGGATGCAGGGGACCTAGTTCCTCAAGGATTTAGGATATTGTTTTGATATCCGTGGGTTGTAGCACCATCAGATTGACCTGTTTAGCATTTGTATGGGTTTCAAAACTTTACAATACTGTTGGCAGTAGACAGTTTTGTTGTGATACTCTACTTTATCATCTCTGGTAGGAAGTTGTCAAGTTTTGGATGCATGGCTGCTGTTGTTATTGTTATAGCTTAAGATCTGGTTGTCATTTGGGGACCAAAAAAACCACGCTGTCTTTCCAGATAGGCAACTTGTAATTGGTTATAAATGTTTCTTTCACAGTTTGTTATAGTTTATGCCACAGTCTGGATGGAGACGGAATTACTGCAGGAAAGGAGTGGGGTGGGGAGGTCAAACTGAATTTTTAGGATAGATTTACTCACCACTCCAGGCAAGCAAGTCCCAGGAAAAGATGTCTGGGATGTGATCCTTGGATTATTGTCAGACTTGATCTTCTGCCTTTGGAAGGGGGCTCTGTCCACTGTTTTCCATGTAAATTGTGAATTCAAGAGATGTGAAGTTGACTTTCTTGCCAGTGGTGTCCACTGAACTACCAATTCATGTCCTAATCTTGAAGCATTATGATAATTGTCCTTAAGACAAAAAGCCTTGTATGTGATACTAAGTAGGGAAATGTTGCAGAGGGACTCCTTTAGGACTAGCACATCCAGATGTGTAGGATGTTTATTAATAAAGGCCTGTTTATTGTAGTAAAGGTCCTAACTGAGCTGCTAGAAGAAAAGTAGGTCTAGTTTTCTTTACTGGAGCAGATCACTAACTGCTTGTTGTATTCTCCTGGAGAGCCTCCTTATATGCTAACCAAATGGCCAGAGAACGTGTTCCTGTGTCATCATCTCAAGGCTTTTTGTTTGTTTGTTTTTTTATTTCCTTTGTCATGTTCTTAAATCCCCGTAGGGGTTAAAGAGTTTTGTGGCAATGAGTAGAGCCAACTAATGGTCCTTTCCCAGCCATTAAAGAAATTAAGTCTTTCCCCAGGCTCATATGCAAGAGCTGTTACTAGAAGTCCATTCAGACTGAATAGCCCACCTAAAAAACTCGTTCAGAGGATATTCAACTGAGGTTTTTAGGTTATCCCTTTACCACCCTGAAGTTGGACAGTAGGCATTTAATTTCCTTTATTGTGGCAGGTGCTGTCAGGCACTCCCCCCAAATTTAAAAAATAAAATAAAATAAAATAGAAATTATGTTTAAATGAAACCTAAAAAGTAGCCCAGCTCATTCTGTCACAGCGGGGGTAACTTAAAAGGGATGGCCAGACAAGCTGGATCTATCTCCACCACTGGCCTAGCCCTGCAGTCTTAACTTCAGTGCTGAAAGAGTTTCTTCTTACTAGAGGCTGAGTTCCTGGGCCTTTCCCTGGCATGAATAAACATTTGATAAAGATGTTTTTTACCTGAAGGCAAGTATTTTATTGTAACTTCTCAATTTAGACCTTGGAGCTTCTCAATAGAGGTGAGACCCTTCATAGGATTTTCCCATATAAAAAACGGGAGTTCTTCATCGGACATGAAGGGTTCTTCTTCTGTAGGTCATGTTGCTTTAGAAACTTATTTGTGCCAATAGGCATTTTCTGAATCCTGTAGCCATCATCCAAGAAGGTAAACAAGAAGTACCAGGATCTGCAGGATTTGCATACTTACTGGTCACGATGCTTAGCCTTCCCCCTGCCAGTGAAACGAACAGGATGAGTATCTGTCATCAAGGACTGTGCACAGATCATCACGGTGGACAAGAAAGTGCACTCATGGTATAGTTCCTGTTGTTCCTATTTGGCAATTTTGCCAGGCCAGGTGTGTCCACAAACCTTTTGTTTGTATGGAAACGTCTGTAGGCTGTCATGGTGTGTTCCCCACCAGAACACTGACAAGCTCATAACAAGCACTCACCTGCTGTTTATAAACTTTCAGACGCCACTGTACATCACATGCATGGTTTAGGCAGCCTTTGAGAATCTTCCACGTTGAAGGAGAAGACCTGCTTGGTTTCCTTGGTGGCGAGAACTTACCCTTCATCAGGGATTCCAGCCTGACGCCTCTCCCTTTGACAGATCTCTCACCGGTCCTTGAACGGAATGGCTGTGTCCACGTATGCTTGTTTGCCTTCAGCTTCACCATAGGAGCCTACAGAAGAGGCTGATGATATGATATAGGCAATAAAAGAATGGAGATTTGTTACAATATGACAAAATACAAACATTTTACGATCACTTTGAGGTGCAAATCATGTTCTTTCACCTTATGCAGGGGAGTGATCAGTCTATGAAATTACTGTATACAGTGCTCGGTGATTTAGGTGGCCCGAAACCGAATATTTTTGAAAATGAACACAGCTGTTTCAAAGAGTCTAAGGGCTACTTTTTAGGACTGGAAGGTTCCACAGACACTTTGAATTTATAAGAAGTGCTAGTAAGAATAGCTTTCCTTAGTAAGAAATTTTTAGTGCTTCTCAGTAAGTGCATATATGTTCCTGCCAGTTGTTTTTCAGCCCAACCATCTGCAAACAGTGAGAAGCTACAGGAACATTCTTGTTCTTTCTCACTTTTCCTGGCTAAGGTCATAGTTTCTGGAGCCTCTCGTACCATATGACTGACAGCCTGAAGATGCTGCCTGCATTCACAGAAATTCTAGTATCAAACTTGGTCAGTTATGTCCCAGGAAGTTCAGTTCTCTCTGACAGTTAAGGAGGGTAAGAATATCTTACATGCTCGTTCCTGCTTATTTTGGTTAACATCAACATTAGGAATCGTTCTCTTAGGCATGCTCATGCTGCCAAAGGAATTGGGTAGTTGTGTATGCAGGTATAAAAGGCTCTCTAGGGACCTGTTGACCTACTTGCTGGAACAGGGGAGAACCAGGCTCTTGGTTAGTTCAGTTATGGTGTATCTTCTGGCTGTCTTTATCATGCACCTAGAAATGGAAGCCTTTTCAGTCTTACAGTCTTTTCAGCCTCTTCAGTGTTACAGTCTCACCGTGTTCAGATTTCCTATTAGTCTGATGCCATTTTCCTTTGTCAGGGGTCCCGTAGTAGGATTGTATAGAATCACAGAATGATTTAGGTTGGAAGGGACCTCAAAGATCCCCCAGTCCCATGGGCAGGGACACCTGCCACCAGACCAGGTTGCCCAAAGCCCCATCCAGCCTGGCCTTGAGCACCTCCAGGGATGGGGCATCCACAGCTTCTCTGGGCAACCTGTGCCAGTGCCTCACCACCCTCATAGGAAAGATTTAAACCTAGAATTGTGTGTGTTTGAGGGTTCAGAGTTCGAAATAGCATTCCTCTGTGACTGTCTGCATCATTGGTGACCTCACAGCGGGGTGCTTTCGTTCCTGCTCTCCACGGAGCTGTTCATGGGGAGCTCCATTGTCTTTCACAGCTAGGCACGCTGCTGCTGTTAGGAGAACAGTCCTGCAGGGGCTATTCAGGGATTCATGGGAGTCCCCTTCAAGGTAAATGAAATTTTGGTGGGGAGTACTGTCTGGAGATACCCACTGCATTAACGTCCGCATGGACAGGTGCTTGAAGGAGAGAGAGAAGTTTCTTCTCTATTCCTGTTCTTCTGTAACGATGTGTTCATTCAGAACCTGCCCTTCTTCCCTCTTTGTCCAAGTCCCTGAAAGATATCTAGGGGATTGGAAGAACTCAAAATAAATGTGTTCACCACCCATTTTATGGCCACAAGCAGACAGAACTTGTGCATGTCTCTCGAGAGAACTCGTGCATGTCTCTCGAGATGCTATAAGCAAACTATGTCAGCTAACAGCATTTGCACAGATGCTCGCTCACTGTGAATAAACATGAAGTGTGTATCTTAAAGAATAACGCTTCCAGGCAGGTTGTCTTTCAGAAGTTCTTCAAGTGAAGAGACAGGGAATAATCCAGTGCTTTGTCCACTGGCATGCTCTGGACTTACTGCCTGGTGGTTGTGGAGGATGACTTTCCAGGATTATCTTTCAGGATGTTAGAGAGGAGATACCAAAATGCACCTTCAGTCTTGTTTTCTGGAGTAACTGGTTACCGCAGCCTTTGTGCTACGCTCTTGTAGAGGCACAGCCCTGAAGAACACTGCTCTCTCAGAACAATGCAATTGTATAAATCGACGAGACCCATGCATCTATAGTGGGATACACATTAATATCAGTGCCACAGTTGCTGCAGCATGGCTTTGCTTTTTGCATCCAAAAACTTCTAGATCTTTCAAGCTAGAAAACGCGCGATGCACTTTCAACTGTTTCTAGCTAATGTAGCTCTGGGAGGAAAAAACAGAGGATGGAAGTAATGCTCAGGAGATACAGCCCACACGTGTGTGGATATCATAATATTCTGACCGATTTTAATAAGGTCATCTTTGTTGCAAATGGATGGGATCTGTTTAAAATCAACGCAATTGACAAGACTTTGCCCTTACTTCTCAATTTGTGCTTAGGATGAGAGCGAAGCAACTTGACTTTAAATGTCTCTTGCATACCTTCCACATCCTGGAGGGATTTCAGTTGAAGCTGTCTGAGCTGCCTCCATTCTGTGCCAGCACAGATGCTTTGTGTGGAGCACTGTGGGACGGCGGTGTGCCATTTTCCTCTCCCCAAATGTGGGGACAGTACCTTCACTTCCTGAAGGTCAGAGGATTCAACGGTGGGGGAATCTGCTAACACAATGGTGTGGAAAAAAAAAAAAAAAACACTATATGGGAGAATTCATGACTTGAACTTTTATTTTTTTAGCAGATGGGAGACTTCTGTGAATAAGAAACTTGAAAATAACAGAAGAGACAATGTAACATTTCCTAACTAGAAATTTTCTTCTCAAAAAGTTCAATAAAAATATTTTAGATTTGCTAAATTCTTGGCTATTCTGGGTATTTCATCATCATTTGAATCAAGGAATCTGCAAGAGTGCTGCATCTAAGAGGATTTTTTCAGAAATTTAGAAGTAGAGACCACCTGTCTTACTGCAGGGTGTTGTAACACGTAGTTGAGTGCCACTGATAACGAATCACTGAGAAATCAGTAAATATCACCAGTTGAATTGGTATGGATAACAGCTCTTGAAACAAACATACTTTACAAAAACCCCGTAAAGCTCTTTCCCTGAGTTTTATGAGCATGAAAATCCAGCCAAATACTTTAGGAGAACTTGGTCCGAAAACCCTGCCTTGCACCACAGTGGTTTGCTGCTAGTGACACTCAATCCTTCCCAGTAAATGATTCACTGTGAGTCAGTTAGCTTGCTCCAGCAGACAGTTGGCAACAGTTCTGCACTAAGACCCCAATTTATTCAGGCTGCACCTTTTCTGCAAAGAGGGAATGACTGCTGGACCAGCGCATGCACCCTAATAATTACATTTTTCTCCCTGTACATTTGTTTGTGCATGTGCAAACTCCAGTGTGGACCGATGTGATCTGCAGTGGTATCTCTGGGTGGAAAGAGAAGGACTGAAGACAGCAGGACGTCAGACATCAGGCACCAATCCTTCTCCCAGTTTTGGTTTGTTTTCCCCTAGAGGCAGAGCTGCTCGTGTAGGAGCTGTGACCATCAGAGGCAGGAAGAACTGCTTCCTCAGAGGGGGATGTGAGCGTAGGAGCCGTGCGCTGGGCAGGAGCGCTGAGCTGCACGTGGGGAAATCGGATCTGGTCCCTGCAGTTGCCAAAGCACAGGCCATGGTTTAGACAAACAGGAGGAAAAGGAATTGAGCTTGAGCAAAGCCAGATTGACTGGGGTTGAGTGGTGTTTGCTTAAAATGGCAGTGCCAAGTAGTTGGTGTGGAAGAACAGCAGGAATATGACATAGGTCTTCACAGAGAATCCATCCTCCAGTGTCCGCCTGGTACTGCTCGTCTGCGTGACGCTTTTTTCTCAGCATTCGATGCCTGCTCATTTCTATCTTCCTTCGCTCCAAAAGCACTTGACAACAACAAACATCTAATGCTTGGCTGTATGGGTGTGCTCGAGTATTCTGGCATCGCTGTACAGCTCTGGAGAGGCTGCCGTAGCTCATCTTGATGATCTTGCGTGCTGCCCGAGGGTTTAGTTTCTGCTCTTAGTCTTGACAAAAAATGAAGCTAAGCTGAGTCTGTGAAATCCATTCTTCTGCATTAAAGAGCTGTTTAATTTTGGTGCTTGTTTATTGTTTTAGCGTTCTGTATCTGAAAAAATCTTATGTTGCTTGGGAGCCCTTCACACTGAGGCTGGTAAAGTTGCTTTAAATTCATTTTGAAGTGTCTGAATGGTGACAGAGTCAGAAATTTGGGGTCTGAAATTATTTGTCTATCTAACACATGATGAAATGAAACACTGGGGGGAGACTCTTAACAAACATGACTCAGTTTAGAGGGTTTCTTATACTTTACAGGCAAGGCGTGTTATGACACAATCTCCATAGTCACTACTGTTTGTTTAGCAGATAATTGTTTGGAGACTGAAAAGCCTGCTGTTCATTGCGAAGACAATAGATTTGTTTTAGATATTATTGCTGTTTAATACACCTTTTCAAGGTTTTACTTCATCGGAGATTGAAATCTTGATACGCTTATAAGCAAAAGCGTTCAGATATACATGCTGCATCACCTTCTTCCATTGCACTTTCTGTGATTGTACATCTAGACATAGCAAACAAGAAATACAGTCTAAAATTGGGAAAATGCCACTTCACACCTTTGAAATATAATAATGCTTTTAAGGCACTCTAAATTTGTAAAGTTGTGTGTGTGGTTACAGTCACAACTCCTGATTTTACTGCCTTCTTTTTTTAATTAGGGTTTTAGGTGCTCAGATATTCTAATTAAGCAAAGTAGAAATGTTAAATGGGTACTTTATCACCAAAAAGGCAGTGTTTTCTCTACTAATTCCTTAAGGGAGCTATGGCTAGACGGTGCTTTTTACTTCAGGAACTAGGCTAACAATGTGAGTGAGCAGGAAATACTGCAGGTGTCAGTGTGTAGGACGCATGCTACTTTACACACAAGGTGTAAATTCATGTAACAAGGGAACTTGAAAGTGAATTTAGCTGAAAATTAATCTTTCACTGGAAAATAATTTGTCTTCTATGAGTCTAAATGTCAGTGTCACCCAGATCTATGTGTATTGTAAATTTGTTAGAAAATTCCTACCCAAACTGCAAGTTTTAGTTCATTGAAATGTCATGGATTATCCTAGTTCTGTCTGTGATTTGCAAGCTGCTAGGTTCTTACACCTGAAATACTGTTAATTCTGGTTGCAGCTATAAATGGCTTTATGAAAGTGATCTTATCTAAAGTTTTATTATCTAAAGTTTTATTTTGAAAAGGGCCATAATATCGTCACCCTATACTAATTAGCATTGAATGTCATTATTTTTTGCTGTTCCTTTATAGAACAAAAGAGATGAACATCTTTTGAAAAAACGGAATGTTCCCCAGGAAGAAAGTTTAGAAGATTCTGATGTTGATGCTGACTTCAAAGCAGTAAGTACCTTGATTCTGGAAATTACTTTTAAAACTTTGGTGTCTCAGAACAATGTATTCTGTTTTTACTTTAACACTGGAAGTCTTGCAGTTATTTGAAAGGAAAATTATAAACTGATACGCCTTTAAAATTAGTTTGATTGTATTAAAAGCTGAAAAAGACAGTATGATTCAACAACAAAATTACTAAAACATTTTATTTTTCTTTTCAAGCAAAATGTAACACTAGAAGCTATACTGCAGGTATGTTATATTTACTTATTTATTTTTAATTAGAATTGATTGTTCTGTGGATTTTTTTTAGTTTTTATTGTCATTTTTTTTTAGAATGCCACAAGTGACAACCCAGTGATCCAGCTGAGTGCTGTCCAAGCTGCAAGGTAAAAATAAAGACATAGAAATATACTTCCTACGCATTTTTTTCATGATGAGTTACTTATTTTACTTTTGCATTTAATTTCACAGAAAACTCCTATCCAGTGACAGAAATCCACCTATTGATGACTTAATAAAATCAGGAATTTTACCAATTCTGGTAAAATGCCTAGAAAGAGATGATAAGTAAGTATACCTTTAAAGATGTTCACCTTTACTGAAAAACTGAAACCAAAACACTCTGGGTATTGCCAGTGGAACTGAGGGATCCACAGCACCGCAAAATCTTACACAGTGGATCAGATTCCATGACAATAAATCCTTAATTCTCCAGGAGCATTTATTCTGCCACTGAAATGTCACTTTCTTTTTTAGTGCTTGCTTGAGCATATCTAGGTGAAGGAAGATACTTTACTACATTTCTCATAGGTTTTGAATATTTCAGACTTTCCTGTTAACTGTTTTTAAGAAACGTGTCTCAGACTTGGTGCGTGTATTTGTGAAGGCAGAGCATATGCTTGGTTGTGAACAGGGCTGTTCTCTATACCAGAATACAGTTGTCATCTCTTTCATTAAGGTAATTAGCTTAAGTTTCTAGCTCCTTTCATTCATACTGCAAGGTGGGCTTCTTTCTGGCTCTGCACTGCTCCGTTATGTGATGGAACAAAACAGTAAGCATGCTTTGGGTTCTGATTATTCATTGGAAAACGAGTTTCAATAAATGAGAATGCTGAGTGTGTAGTTGCATGGATTTCAGGTCATGTCAGAAAATTGCTATATTCCGCAATCCACGAGCCCCTTAAGATAGACGGGGATTAATACATCTGAAGTAAATGTTTTAGGCTATCTTTGGTCTGGGGCAGCCATAAATGTATTTACAGTATTTCCATTTTCAAGGTTATTTCTGCAACCGCAAGGGCTAGAAACTTCAGAAAATGCAAACTGACATTTTGGGTATAATTTGATGGTTGCAAAACATGAAGCGTGAGTAGCGTTCTAGTTTTTTTAACAAAACAATTACTAAGAAGGCAGCTGGCAATAACGTTCATATCAGGGTAGCATTTTAAAATGGGTCACAAATGTCTATCTGCTCTAGAAGTAGACGGTTCAGTGCCGTGAAAATTCATTTAATTTGAATTTTATTTGTAGTATTTGTATGGTTTATCCCTGTAAATGTTTAATAAGCCTTTTGAAACTGAACATAGCATTTTCTTAAGCAGTCCTTTTAATAGTGATTGCTATATAATATTTAGTAGAGGTAAATTCTGCAAAGGCTTTGTGTAACAGATCATTAAAGCTGATGTTCATGTTGTAACTGGAAGCTTATCCCAAGGCCACTCAGGTCCCAAGGGGAAGAAAAATTTCATTGTGTGCTTGAGGACCACACAGAACTAGAATGTTAATGCGTTTAATCCTAGAACATAAGGCTTATAGATAGCTGCCTACAGGTACTATTTGTTTTTACAAATCCTTATTTACACCTCTTGGGCCTTCATCTCCGTTTCTTTCGCAATCCCATCCCCAGTAATACTTTAAAATTCCTTGGAAACTAATGCACAAGAAAAGCTTAAGGGAAACAGGTGGCATGGCTGTATATAAAACATAATGGTGAAGACACCAAAAAAGCACAGGAATGAAAAAGAGTCACCTAATAGTAAACGCTCTCTGTTCCTCCTGAAGCTAGACACCTTGCTATTATTGCAACCACTGTAAGCTGTAAAGTCTTTTATAGCTTTTACAACTTTTAACCTTTAACATTTGTTTGAACAAGTTTTCATGCAAACTGTTTTACTATACTTCTGGTGGCATAGACAACAGCAGCTGATAGACACCATCTTGGGTTGGACGTTCCCCCAGCTTTTGTAGTATTTGTAACTAATTTTATCTGCATTTAGTAAGTTGATTGTAGTACAGGTATGATGCTGTCTTTCGTTACTGATTCTAGATCTTTACCCTGTCTGTGATGGAGCAGAAAAATGCCTTTGTCCCAGTGTACCTGCTTGTACTTCATCTCGGATGTGATGTTAGAAGGGCCACAAGTGTATTATTAGTTATGGTCAGCCATGGTTAATTTATTGAGAACTGCTAATGGCAGTAAGACGGTTGCACTTCTTCACTAAGTATGCCTTTGGGTCAGTTGGATGTGAAGAGGTGTCTGTTACCCATTAGAGAGGCATAATTAAATTTTATGATGATGTGTACTTGAAATCTTTCATACTGGAGATAATTAGTTAATTAGAGTAGCGGTCAGCTTCACTAGCTGGTGTGTGCTTCAACAAGTATTACTGTTTGTTTTTCTTTTATTTCTTTTAGTTTTTACTAATACGAAGTTGGAATGATTGGCAGTTTAAAAAAGGACATAGAATGTAAAGTTAATATTTTTCTCTCATCTCTGTTCTTCTGAAATGTCCAGCCTTAGAGTATTTTGGAAAAACTTTTAGTTTGGTGGCACTGCTTAAATGTAGAGTCCGAGAGTGCACGCAGCTATTCATGCTGAAGTCATCCATAAAATAATCTGAAGATTGTTTCAAGTTATTACTGTAAAATTATTTCATTACAGCCCGTCATTACAATTTGAAGCTGCATGGGCATTGACTAACATAGCATCAGGCACTTCTGCACAAACTCAAGCTGTTGTACAGTCTAGTAAGTATTAAAATTTGTTTATTGGGGGGTTGTGGATGTTTTGGGTAAAAGGCAAAAAGGGGGTTTTTGGATAACATACCACTTGTCATCAAAACTATTAAAATTATAAAATTGTATGTATCGGTCTTTCTCGAAAGTTTCTAGTTGTTCTTAAAGGTTGGTCTGTTTGTCAGTAACAATTAATATTAAGGATCACAGAACTGAATCTCCCTTTAAAGAAGATAGAGAATGACAGATGATATGAGTTTGACAAGAGCGTTAGTCCTTTCTAATTCTGGAGTTGATTATTGAAATCATGTACCGTTAACTCCCCTTCAGCTAAACCTTACATTAGGAAGTAATTCTTTCTACCTCAAGGGTATGTTCGTAAATCGTACTAAAGTTGTTAAATACACGGTTATGTAAGATTGCCCATTTAAATACACAGTTAAGAAAATTACCGTCCTTTCCTTTGACCATATGATTCATCTCTCCTGTACACACTGTGTT
The DNA here is from genome assembly GCF_964211835.1 of Anser anser. Classification (NCBI taxonomy): domain Eukaryota; kingdom Metazoa; phylum Chordata; class Aves; order Anseriformes; family Anatidae; genus Anser; species Anser anser. Next base: position 183,495,723 of record NC_139720.1, on the reverse strand, counting down.
TGTTGTGCTGGCTTCGATTCTTATTTAACCAGCCACTGACACTTCCATTATGAAGAGACAGAAAATTAGAGCTAATTGAAGATAATTTATGTGTGCTGATTTCAATCAATCTGTTCTTATTTTTCTGGATTTTATATGTAGCTTTTGTGTATCAACATGCTTATCTTCCAACAATCACCTTTATGCTAAGTGCAATGTTTTGTCATTAAATGGGAGGCTGTAGCTAAGTAATTATATAATAAATTGCCTTAGTTTATTCATAGTCAGTGTTCTTATGCAGGAAAATGGTGACTTGGTTATTTGATTTTTTTTTTTTAAATATTTGAACCTGTCTTTCAAATCAAAATGCAATTTTTTATGTTTGGCTTATAAAATATCTCACAGTTAGATTCTGTATAGTTACTATATTGGAGCAATAGAATAAGAACGCTTATCAAAATGAGCTTTGGGTAAAAATCCAAAGCCTTTAAAAATTGTAAAAATCTTGAAATTGTTTAAAAAAAATAATTAAATCATTTGGGCACTTCTGCTTTAATCTAAATGCATCTTTAATCTAATTCTGCTTTACAGATGTCTATCTTTGAAAATGTATTCCCAAGTTTTCATCCTTCCCAGCTTGTTAATCGGTTAAGCATTTTTTTTCATCCTTTTTCAAGTTGCAATGTTATCATCTTTGGGTGAATGAATCCAAATGAAAAGGCTACTTATAGTATTTGCTTTGCAGAAAAGAGAGTGTGGAAATAAGATCTTAATGTGAAAATTAAAATTAAAATCAGAATGAAAAAATGCATGTGCACAGCTAAAAGCCTTGCTGTTAGATGCAGAATTACTCGAAGTTCAGGCTGGGATTTGTCCCGCACAAAATCTGTTCAGCTAATGCTTGAAAAGAAGCAAGTGTGATAAAATGATCTGCAGAAGCAAAAAACATTTCCTAAGTTTTGCTTCTGAAGAGAAAATGGCAGAAGTTTAGTCTGGCTGCCTTGTACTGGGAGGTGACTAAGCGCCTCTGAACTCTGCTCTATTTTTGATAAGGGACAGTTTGAGGAAACAAAGTGATAGACCCTTTCAGAGAAGGCTGCTCCAGCCTAAATCCAAAAGAAGAAGGCTTCCTGCAATCCAGAGGGACAGATGGCAGTTGGAGGGCCTAGCAAGAGAGGGAAAGTCCTGTACTCACAGAATAGATCTGGCACGAGCCAATTTGGAGCAGAAGCAATTAATTTTTTGAGAGCAGTAGATGAGAGAACGTGCAACTCACGCTTTCTCAGACTGTCCTGCTTGAGAGCTGATATGAAATAGTTTCGTTCCTGCTTTTGAAAGCATACCAGGATTGCAGTCTAATATAAACTGCATACTTGACCCTCCTCTCTCTGAAATATGTTGAATACATGTATGGCTGAAATGTGGTCTCTGTAATCACTGGGAAAAGGAAGCTTGAATATTCCTCTTGAGCTAACGGAAGTAGGATAATTGTGACAAGAAAAGAAAGTGTTCTTAAGCAATGTTATATTGCTTTCCCTCCCAACTTGTCAGTTGTAGGCTATTGCTGAATTACTCATTCAGGTTGGGGAAGGAAATTTAGGTTCTCTTTATTCTTCATCACTCTCTCTATTTTTTTTTCCAGAAAAATAACAGCATGTTTTGGCTCCTTATTGCATCTTAAATTATCAACAGAATATTGATTCATAGCTGCTCACAAATTGTGTTGCAATTCTGTAAAATTTCTAAAGCTATTTTGGTTCTTATGGTATCTAAAGAAAAAATACGCTTTTCTTCCAGAGTATACAAATTGATGTATTTTACTTTACTTAGAAAGGCTATAGGATGAGTATGATAATATAAAGATTTATAAAACTGTTGTAAGAATTCCCAGCTTTCAAAGAATACGGATTCTCTGAGGGGAAATAGCACATGGGAGTAGCTTAGATCTCTTAAATGTATTTATTTCATCAAAGACTGAAATCTAAAATCAGTAGCACTTCCTTAATCTGGTATGTTGCCTGTGTTACATAAGAACAAATAAAAACTCGTCTTAGTACTGTATGGCAGATGGATGCAAGTCTTCACTGCATGTGGAAACTAACTATAGCCACCTCTTGGGAGGAAAGCTATTTTCTTAAAGTCAAGATTTGAAGCACATTTGCATGAGTAGGCATGTCTTTCTGCTAGGTATGTATTGCTGTTTTGGATAAGTGGAAAATCTGAATCACCAGGACATTAAACCTAGCACCTACAGATCTGTGGCTCTTATATAGCACTTTGAGAAAGATGGGGAAATATTTAAATGTGGGGAGCAGTGTTGTTTAATAGTTGCTTGTTCTTGAGTCTATTTTTCCCCTCTCCAGATTTTATAGAAATGTTTAACTGAAATTTTATATGCTGTTCATAAGAGAAATCTGTATCTTAGTATAAGGTGTGGTAGAGAAAGTTTAATATGGATCAATGAACTTATTATGCATATTATGTTCCAATAAAAACAAATCCAATCCTTTCGTTCTATAGATGCAGTACCCCTCTTTTTGAGACTACTTCATTCACCACACCAGAATGTCTGTGAGCAGGCTGTCTGGGCTCTCGGAAATATTATAGGTAACTGTTGTTCTTACAATGGTTGGAATTCAGGGAGTGTTTCATTTTAGAATTTGACTTTTGAACATCGGCATTATCATGTGAGACTATGTTTCCTCTGAATTCTGTGGCTTAATACAATTTTTCATGTGGCAAGAATTACATCTGTACATGCAATTTTTTTCTAAAGAGTAGTGCCACTTGCTACACAAAATGTTAACAGGATAAATTCTGTGTCTCCTAAAATATACATACATATCCGTACGTATGTATATTTAATTGAACACGAACTTTTAGTAGTAAACTATTGGTGAGGAAACATAGAATTTCAGTATCCCGACATGTCATTGCATACATTTCAAGATTTTCCATTTTTAATGTAATTTCTTTTACAACAATTTTCATTTCTGTAGGTGATGGTCCTCAGTGTAGAGATTATGTCATATCACTGGGAGTTGTCAAACCTCTTCTGTCCTTCATCAATCCCTCCATTCCCATCACCTTCCTTCGGAACGTCACATGGGTCATTGTAAATCTCTGCAGGAATAAGGACCCCCCACCGCCTATGGAGACAGTTCAGGAGGTAAATAAAGAATTACAAGAGAGATAATTTTTTATACTCTGGGCTAGAAGCTAGATATTTCACATTGTCATACTATGAATTTATGTATGTCTTTTGCCACTGTCTTCTGTCACTTACCAGTTATTAAATGAAGTAATTTGACCAATTTGGTGCTTCTTACTGAGATTATAGCAAAACTACTCATAACATCTGAAACTGAAGATTGATTATTCATATATTAGAATGGATGCAACAAAATTAACACTCTAGAAAGTGTTAACGTACTCAGCATTTAATATTTTTATCAAAAAAGACTACAAACAGGGTTCTATATATATTCTGTATATAGGATTATTCAAACGCAATTATTTTCAGTAAGAGGAAATACATATATTGAATGTAGTGTAGTTTGTGTTTTGATTAGTTGTGAACATGCAGTCATTGTCAAGTCCTCACTTGAGAAGCATCTGCAAATCTTTTTAAACTGGTGAACAAATACAGTGTTTAGAGTAGGCGCATCTAGTAAAGTTATTTGACTAGAACTACAGTTGTAAGTAAAGCTCTTCATTTTAAGATAAATTCCAAAGCCCAGGTGCGGTTTTTGAAGCTGTGTGAAGATTGGAAGTGTAAGATTGGTAGTGAGTAAACTCCAATGTATTCTCCAAAATGAAGCAGAAACTCTTAGAAGTAAGAATTTACCAAATTAAAAAAAAAAACAACACTGTTATAAGCAGTCTTGCCATTACTCAGTTATATACTTTCTCTGTACATGAATACAAAAATATATAATTTTATTTCAATCCAAAGAGGGTTTTATGTAAATAATTTTTACTATGTTTTTCAATAACTTTAAGCTTTCATAAATAGCAGGGAGATGTCTTATTTACGGTGTTTTTGTGTTTTCTCTAAGTCTAGTCTGCTCTCTGTGTGTCTTTGAAATAAATTACTTCCTTGTATTTTTACAAATTTTAAATAAAATATATTTTTATACATACTTTGGGGGAGGGAATGAGCAGTTGCTGGGAAATACATGAGTAATGTACTAATGCAGTCTCAAACATTAGTCTCGAGTCTCAAGTTTTGTGACTGCACTACTTGGATTCGTGTTTACACAGCAAATTTTATTCTACTCTAATGACTGATGAACTTCTTTTCAGATTTTGCCAGCATTGTGTGTTCTCATTTACCATACAGATATAAATGTAAGTAATTTCTAAAGTTCTAAATATTTAGATTGTTTTCTCTAAGAGAAAATGCTATAAGATTTTGTTGGTGGTTAATTTGTTTTTGTGTGTTAATTTACATATACTTAAGCAGTAAATGGACAATTAGATGCTAAGATTATTATAACTAGCCATTCAGACCATGAAAAATGAAGTGCAAGCACCACTCCTAAAATATCTTTTCTAAAAGGCTTATATTTACGTTAGAAATTACATTTTAAAAAAATACTATTTTGCAGAATTGAGCACTGAAAATTTAGAATTGTGATCTTTACTATTGACTTGACTTAATTCTGCCCCAATTTGTAATTTTGAATAGCTGATATATAATACATGTGTGCAAAGATATGTATAATTCTATATATTAGTTGGATCAAATACTGTAATTATGTGGGTAATTCGGATTTTTACAACCTGTTGGGTGCCTGAATTTGCAACCTGTTTAACTAAAGAAATCACATATAAAAATATATTTAAGTAAATATCAATCAGCTATTGTTCTGTGGCACCTTCAACAACTTCTCTTCAGATTTTTAATGCTAAACCTTCAGTACTTCCCACATTCCTGAACCGTGGTTTTACATACATTCTCAAAGTAAAGTCCTAGAGATCTGGACTTACCTCCTGAGGTCTTACATCATGACTTCAGGAACCAAGATCTGTATAACTAAGGGTTACTGAGCTGCTTTTCTACTCCTCCTCCTGTCAGGACTTTGTAATGTCTTGGACTGTTGCTCCCCGTAGTGACCTCCAAATTAGGGAAGCAAAAATGGAACCTTTGCGGTGTGTCTAGGGGTAGGACATAAGGTTGGTGGAGATGTCTTAGGTTATCTGTTTCCACAACGAGGTGGTGGTGTTTCTGCTGCTTTTTTAATGGTGTAGTGGGCATGGCTCCACAAATATTTGCCAACAGTTTAGTTTGGGATTTTGCCAGAGTTTTCCCAGTGTAATATGAGTGGGAGACAGCACATGGTGACTTTGCAATTCGTGATTTGGACAAACCTGAATGGAAACTCATAGTAAAACCAAAATGTATCTAACCTATAGGCTTTTTCTTTTTTCCTGCCAAATTTGAAAGCTTTTTGCAAGCAATGATTGTGTGAGAGCTTCTTAAATTAGATATGAGACTATGTGATGCCAGGTTTTGACTGATCTCAATTAGGGTGCCCATCTTTTTGATCCTGAGAGTCAGGTGCTAGTTTGGAGGTACCACTGTGGTCCCAGCCTCTGAGTATTGGAGCAGCAAACCTATCTTTGGAGATGAGTCAGTGATGCAGGTAGGTCAGCCAACAGTACTGTGAGCACTTCTGGCGGCTGCTGCTCTCGTCACCAACAGGGCTGTGAGGCAGCAAACTGGTGAGGCACCATCTCTCACTGCTTCTGCTGCGATACCGGCTCCACTGCAGCACGTTCTGCTGTCCCTGTGGCGTTAGTGGGTGAGGGCAGCAGCAGGCTGTGTCAGGAGAGCGTTAGGTCCATGCTGTCTGGTCCCTGGAAATGGGTGGAGACAGCCTATGGGACAGGACTTTACAGTCCTTCCCACATCTTCAGTACTATTTAGCTGTCCTAATAGCTGGAAATTTTGGATGGGTACCTCTTTTAAAAGTAGAATGCAGGTGCCTTTATGGAAATAGCAGATGAGGTTTCTTTTGGTTAAGTTGTCAGGGAGGGGAAGCTGGCTCCCAAGTTGCTATTTGGGTGCAAGTTGTGCTGTTCCCATTTGAAGCTCCCTTAAATCTCAGTGAGCTGGGCCACTGGCTCCTTTTTGCTTACCATGGAGCACTCAGCCTGGGCACAAGCTCTGCCTACAAGGCCTTTCAAACACAAGTTCAGACCATCTGATCTCAGAACATAATTAAGATGCTTAGATTTGGAGCCTGTTGCTCTAAGCTCATCGTGGTAAACCGGATGAGAGCCACATTCAAAAGGTGTTTTAGTACACAGAATATAAAAGGTGCCTTAGCATGCAGAATATAGAGGGAGCATAGGCTAACTCTGCTCTTAATTTAGGCACTTCACTTAAGTGCAATGAATTCAGGCCTTAGTCTTCATTACTATTACAGAGAGCAACTGCTTTGCTTTGGTTTGCAATGGACTTTTACTTAGAAATGCAGAGATCCAGATACCTCAACAGATGACGCCCTCAGCGGGGTCCAGATTTCTCTTCCTGCAGTTCCTAACATCATCTCTAAGTGATGGGATATTACCACTCTTTCTGCTAGCTTTGTTTCTGCTTCAAAAACTTCCTTTAAAATAACAGTAACTTTTGTACCTTTCCTTTTTTTTTTTTTTGAGGGCTCTCAAATCATCCTTATCGAGTCGTCAGTGATGTAGTCATTACTTTCTTTAAGATACTAAGAGTGCCCTGCATGATAATCATTCCTTTGTGTTTTTTCCCTTTGCTTGAACAGTTGCCACCTTACAATAGCTGTTACTCCTTTAGCTGGTGTAAGAAGTTCTTTGCTGTGGATTTTAATCTCGATATGAAGGCCAAAGAGGATACGTTGAGGATAGTTTGCAGTTTAACTTCAAAACTGCACTATGGATCAGAAATGTTAAAGTGTATATAGATGGATTACATACCATGGGAATTTAGGTATTCTGTAATCAGAAGATAGCACATCTAACAGATTAGGGCAGGGCCAGGAGGCTGGCTCAGTATTGTCTTCAGAAAGTTACTAGCATAGTTACTTACCTGAGCTGATCATCAATCTGTGAAATGCAAACCAAGCCAAAAAATTTACTTTAGTCAGGTGATGTGTGCTGTAATTTTATGCACCAAAACGTGGTGTTTAGTTAAAAAAAAAAAAAAAAGAGGACATAGAAATTATTTTCATGGTACAAATGACCCCAGTTATCATAGGTGTACCTAATAATCTAAAATTCTACAAATCAGTTTGCATTATAGTATTTGTGTTTTTCCTGTAGCGGAGTTGCATGCTCCTTTTTTACCCAGATGTGTGGAATGTTGATCGCTAAATTAAGACTGGGTTATACGGATCTTGCTATTCAATCTATAAACCATGTTCTTTCCAACTTGTAGATTCTTGTGGACACCGTTTGGGCTCTGTCCTACTTAACAGACGGTGGTAATGAACAGATACAAATGGTGATTGATTCAGGAGTTGTACCTTTCCTAGTTCCCCTTCTGAGTCATCAGGAGGTTAAAGTTCAAGTAAGTCTGCTTCAGTGTCTTTGAATAGTCTTTTGTAACCTATTTGCTTTAAAGAATGTGCTTCCAAGTATTTATTAGTGGTGTTCTGAGACGAGCATTTATAGCTACATTTGTTGTAGGTAAACTGAACAAAAATGTTACCTACACTAAGGAAAAAAGGTAATTTAAAATTACATTGAAGTTGTTTTGAGATTTCTTTGATTTTGTTAGTGACAGGTTAAACATTAACTTCCATTGGGTGATTACCAGCGGTGCATTCCTTTTGTGCTCCTAGAATACTTAATGACAATAGGTTTTACATTTTCCAAATTATATATACTCTTTTTTTCTGTTGCCACATGTATGGTTGCAGCATCTGAATAGCTCATGGAAATCAGCTATGATTTTGAGACTTGATGAATGTTAAAATATTTGCAGATTCTTAGTCCTTTTAGTAGAGTAAATTTCTGGTTATCTACAAAAGGTAGGGTAACTGACCTTGTTTGATTAATTTCAAAAATGAAGGGAAACTTAAAGTTAGTTAATATGTCCTTGATTTTTATAAACTAACCATTGGAATGTGGAAGGGTTTTTTTTTCTATGTCTGCGCATTTATCATGTTTGTTTAGTTTGGACTTTGGATGAGACTTGGCTGTCTTGAAATTTGTCAGGCCAGTTCATTTGATGAAAACAAGTCCCTCCAGTATTCTGTCACTTATAAAGCACTAAATAACTAATACATAAGAGTATAGCGTACATTTTTGAAAGTCAAGTAAGAGTCAATAAGAATAAAAGTAGTCTTTTTTTTTTTTAATACTGCAGTGGAGACCTGAATCGAAAAGTAAGCAATATTGGCAGACATAGTCAAGACCTAGATACATTTATTGTAAATCAGATCAGATACACAATGAATTATTTTATTGTTTTAATACCCTTTTACTTTCTAGTCTTTACACTTTTGGAGTTGGGCTGCAGTGCATCTATTGAGTAAAATTCTGTAGTATGTGTTTCTGTTCTGGTGAAACAGCACCCCTTTTTAGAGTGTAGCTGGCAGGCTGAAGCGCTAAATTGTGTTTTGCAAAGTGTTTTTGTAGAGGCATTTTAAAATGATCTTTGTTTTAGCATAAGTAACAGCAACGTCTTTAACATGCAATTTTTTTTTTCCTTCCCACTTCGGATATTCAGACAGCAGCACTGAGAGCAGTAGGCAACATAGTAACTGGTACTGATGAACAGACACAAGTTGTTCTCAATTGTGATGTTTTGTCTTACTTCCCAAACCTCCTGACGCATCCAAAAGAGAAGATAAACAAGGTATATTATGATCTGCTTCTTCCTAACTTAATCTTGTTGTTTAAAATGTAGAACTGTAGTCTGTAGCACGTTAGAGAAGAATTTCTTATAGCTGTTATCTCTGGGATGTCAGCAATTCTGCATAAAGATGCAGCAGCCTTTGAGGCTGGTGCTTAATTAGGGCTGAAGCCAACCAGGCATACTGGGGATCTGTGCATTGGTGTTGATGCCCAGTGCTTTTTGGGAGGACTGATGGTTTTTGCTTTTAAGTGTGATACTTTTTTTTCAGTTTGCTTGCACAGTGAGTAATTGCTGAACTTGCATTAGGGTTTTTCATATGTAAGGATTGTTACTTTGGGTTGAGTCCAGTGAGATGGGTGAGATTGATCCAGTTTTTCCACTCAGCAAAATTAAAGAGGCTTGATGAAATAACACCTTTTTCATTGCGGAGTTTTTTCTCTTCTGTTGTCAGTCCTCGCTTTCAAGGGAGTAGGGAATACCATTGCCCTTTTTTGAAAACTATCCCTGGGTTTCCTCTCCTTCCTTCTGGCAGAGGGAACTTTGCTTCTGCAGAGGACTGGGTGGTATAGGGAGAGTTAGAGGAAAGAATGTGATCGATGGCCTCTTTTCCAGAGCTGTATTTGATGATGTTTTTTGTTAATAATTTTTGTTAATCATCATGCCATCTTTCCCTGCGGAGATGGGACTGGTGGAGGAGAAGAAAGTTTTTTCGTTTCTCTCGCCTTTTGTTTATCTTACACTTATCTTACACTTATCTTTGTCTTTGTTTATCTTTATTTCCCTATTTTAGCTTACCACTGAGGGGAAATCTGTTAGTGAGGAATCTATGTCTTCAGGGCCTGGCAACTGCCAAGAGCACTGAAGAAGTTAATCTTTGACAGTTCAAACAGCTATGATTTGTTTCTGACTGCCCTTGTAGCACTCAGGAAAGAACGAGAAATGCCAAGATTCAGTGCTTTTGAATGCCAAGAAATGAACTATTATTGTATAAGGGGAGTGTATAAACACCTTCGAGTTTTTTGATAAATGTTGTGAGGAGCAAATAAAAGTCAGATATACGTCCCTGGAAAATGGAACCCATTGTTTTCTGCAGTACTTTGTAATTGGCTCTTTGATGGCTTATTAAAGTCTGGTTTTAGTAAAGATTAGAGCTTTTTTAAGATGTTCTCAATTGTCTTGACAAGTATCCCCCATTGTAACCATGAATTTGTTGCTGCCATTAAATGTTATCTATGCTGAGGAACCACCTGAAAGCGATAACTGCTGAGTAAGGTCTGAGGACTGAGAGTCCTGTCCTGTCTGATAATTAATGGGAAAACTCGAATGAGCTTTATAAGCTCTACTTCATGTTTCAGGAACAAAATGGGAGCTGGAAGCACAGAAAGCTACTGCTGAGCTGTCAGGTCAAATATTACAGAAGTCCCTTTTTATATGGGGTTTTACTGATTTTCTTTGCAAAACTGATCAAAAGTTTAAAACGTGGCTGTGATTCCAGCAGCGCAAAGTGGATGTAAGGTTTAAGCCAGTATCACTCCCAGCGAATGGAAACACTCCTTGTGTAAGTAATAATCTGGCCCAGGGAATTAATCATATCAGTTTTGTATTGATCCCCTGCATGTTTGGCTTTCACAGTGCAATAAAGGTTGTGTGCTGGAAGTGCTAGTGGGGAGGAAACCCGGAGGCTGTTTAGAGATTGGTCATTGTATGAGTTGAGGATTTGAGGTTGTTTTGTTCGGTTTGTTTTTTTTTTATCTGTTGACTGTTTTTGAAAAGTGCTTTGCTTTTTTATTTTTTCCATTTTTAGGAAGCAGTTTGGTTCCTTTCCAATATCACAGCAGGAAACCAACAACAAGTTCAGGCTGTAATAGATGCTGGTCTAATCCCTATGATCATACACCAGCTGGCTAAGGTCAGTCAAACTATCAGCTATGTGAGTTGTCATCCTCTTTTTATAAACCTGACATGAGGAGTCGGTGATTTTTAATAATAAGCTTGACAGATGTTTCCATGTGGATTTTAATGAGCTATTAATTTTATTCTTCAGGGGGACTTTGGAACACAAAAGGAAGCTGCTTGGGCAATTAGCAATTTGACAATAAGTGGGAGAAAAGATCAGGTATGTGTAGTAGGATTTCAAATTGTCCTGAAAACATTGTACCTGCAGCCATTTGTAAGAAGTAAAATGTTCAAAGCATTTTGGATGCTTTGTTCAAAGGATTTTTTTCCTATTATTTAGGTTGAATACCTTGTACAGCAAAACGTAATCCCGCCATTCTGCAATCTACTCTCAGTAAAGGATTCTCAAGTGGTACAGGTGGTGCTGGATGGTCTGAAAAACATCCTGATAATGGCTGGTGATGAGGCCAGCTCAATAGCTGAAATTATAGAAGAGTGTGGAGGTAAGTGCTTTTTAGGCTTTTTAAAAAATTAATTTACTGAATTTTATTCTGTCTTCTGGCCGTTGTTGATGTTTAGTACAGCATTTTTGTGACCGTGGGCTATTTAAATAAGCAATCGAGACTTTTGCAATGAGGAAAATGACACACTTTCCTGTTTAGCTTGTTTTGGGGATGGTCATGTTGGAGGCAGTCAGTGGAGGAGCTTTCTGTAGCTTAGGTATTTCTAGACTTAAATGAGAATTGTATTTCTTTTCATTTGGCTGTTGCATATAGTTGGTTGTGTGGTAAAACACAATTCTTGCTTTAATTACTGCTTTGGAAGCAGATGTGAGGATCATAATTCCATTAAGACCGAAACAGGATGAGGAGTCAGGCTTTCGGATATTGCAGTCTTAGTATTTACTCAGTATTAACAAAGTATTGCAAACTTTGTATTAACAAGCTACAAGCCTCCCTATTTTCTTCAAGGCTTCCTTGTTTTTTCCCAGTTTGGGACTACAATTTTAGTTGATATAGTAGAGTAAGGTAGCACTAAATGGATGTTTAAGAACTTAGTGTATTGAAAACTTTTCCCTTGTGTATACCACATCCAGTTTGAAAATGGGACTATAGTTTTAAGCTGCTCTTAGCATGAGACTTTGTTGCCTTATTGTTTAAAAATTGTATGCAACTCACAAATAATGCCACTTCCTTATTCATATATGCAGAAGGCACAATGACTGGGACAAAAGCTACATGTTAGACAGCAGAAGTCTTAAAAAATAATTTAAAAATGAAAAAACAAACACAGAAGTACAGAGAATTTTATCTAAAAAGAGAGAAAATTCCCTTATCCTGTGTTCATAAAATGGGATATTCCATGGCATGCAAAGGTTCACAAACTATTTTTTTTAAAATCTTGGAGACAAAGATAGCTATTGTGTAGATAATACTTGGAAACTGAGCTGCATCTTTTTTATTATGTTTCTTTAGTAATCTCTCATGATTTTTCTTGTTTTCTTTTTTTTTTCAAAGTAGTTAGTAACTCACTTTAGATTAAACTTAAAATTCTTCTCCTTTTTCTTTTATCCAGGGTTAGAGAAAATTGAAGCCTTGCAACAGCATGAGAATGAAGACATTTATAAACTAGCATTTGAAATCATAGATCAGTATTTCTCTGGTGATGATGTAAGTATGCTAAGGATTGAAAAGCATATGTGCTGTGCTGTTACTGTTATCGTAGTATGTACGTTGTCACTGTTGCTCAGTTCCAGTTGTGATAATAGGTTGGCCGGGAGGTCAGTTTTCCTGTTCCTTTTTCAGTTCACCTTCCCTTAATTGAAAGTCTTTGAAGAGTTTCTCAATATCAAGAACTTCTGTAGCAACATTATGATGAGTGATCTCGTTTTAGTTAAACAAATTGATTGATGCTGACCTAATGTTATATTGACCTGTACATTGACATGTAATTACTTGTGATTAGAGTCAAAACAGTTCTCTGGCTCTCCTGCTTTGCTTTCTCATACATCAGTCTTAGGAGTGGCAGAGCAGATCCTTAATTTCAGATAGATTACTGTATTTCAGCTCTGTAATTGCTCAGTCTGGATTCTGCATTGAAGAGAGTCATTAAAACCAGAAGACTCTCTGCAGCTGTTTGAGCTAGACCATCAGATATTTTCTTGCATCCCAAGTAGACATTTTGACAGTTTGGTTTACAGCTCTTCCTGCTGCTGGCTGCTTGTGAGTGCCTCAGAAACACTTCAGGAATAATGGTTGCCTTTTCTAGGCCTTGTAGGGTGTTTGCACTTCTGCAGCCTGGCAGTACTGTGTCTTCGGTTCTTTTGGCTAACAAGCCTCATAAATTGAACTCTTCAGATATCAGCTCTAATTTTATGACTTCCTAATTTTCCATTTATGGTCCCATCGTGCAGCTGTGAGGTTAGTCACCAAAAGTTAAGATCTGTGAAAAGTTCCCTATGCTTTTAATGATTCTGTGGGCAGTGTCTAATAATCTCCATAATGGCTCTGAGACTTCCGTAGTTAACTGAAGAGCACAGTCTGGTTGGTGTGGGTGGAAAAATACCCCTGTTGAGGTTACTACTCCCTTTTGTGCATTTACTTTTTACATAAACTGGTGTGATTTAGTCTGTGCCTAATTGGCTGAATTTACCTCCTTTACTTGGGAGCGAGACTTTACTTCAAATTATTGCTTATACTGGTAGCGCGTGTTCTGGAGTTTCTGAAACTTACTAGGAATTGTAGAAATTCCATAATTGGCAGATTGGAACTAAAACACAGCAACAAACAAATTTTGAGGCAGTAACTGTAAGTGGCAAAATGAACCCTTGTCAGTTTAGTACCAGTGCAAACAAACAAGAAAAAAAAAAAAAACTGAAACGAAATCCAAGGAGAGAAGAGAGTGGTTATGTTTGCCTCCTTGGTAGTGTTAAGCTTGACTGCCCAGGAGTATTCCTGCCTTCTGTCACTTCAGGAGCTTCTGAGTTTCTGTGTTCTCATAAGATGTTGCTGGTCACTAGATATTCACCCCTTCATTGTTAATCCCAAATGCTCCTTTGCTGAGTCAGCCCTGTAAAGTGCACAGGCAGTTGGCAGGTACTTTAGGACCAGCACTGATAGCTTCCTGACTTTTGTTTATTTCATAAAAGATAGGAGAACTTCTTTAACATTACTTTGTAGTACCCCTCCAGAAGGCAGAAGTGCTAATTTATCAACTCACAAACATTTGCAAAGCATTCTGAAACCAGATTCGATCTTCATTTGGTAGTGACATGCCCTAGTCTTCCTCCTGCGAATTGTTGCTGTCCCCAGATGCCTTAATCCCTCCTTCCAATTTAGCCGTTAAGTCGCCCAAAGTAGAAAGAAACATAAAGACTTGAGGTGTGTCAGTTCAGAAGTCTGCACTACTCCAATGACAGACCTCAGAAACCTCTTTAGACCCCACAAGGGCTCTTATATGTGCTTCCAAAATGACACACAGTTTGAACCAGCGTGTGACTGCTACAGCCTGATTTGTAGGGACGGTGTGTTCGGGGCACGGGTGCAGCTGGTGATTTGGAGGAGGATGTGTAGGGGTTGAAGTTGTGCAGGTTGAGGGTACTGCCAGTGGTACTTCTGGTTTCTAGAGGCAGTTATGGCAGTGAACGCTTAAATCCTCACAGCCCTGAGGAAGTTGGATAAAGTTGGGTGCAGATGCCTTGCATTCTATATTCATAAAGTATTTTTGGTTTAAAAATATTTCAGATTGCACTTACGGGAATTACGTAAAACTGCTCTGAAATGAGTTAGTCTAAATCCTTCAGATCCTAATAGGAGATGCCAATTATTCTTTTAAGCTTTATACAAGTCTTTCTATCAGCTGCTAATAAAAATTTTCATGTTGCAATAAATGGGAGAAAGTACAAAACTAATTTTGGAATTTACATCTAGTGATCAGCCAACTGAAGAAGTGCTGGAAATTGGCATTGAAAATTAAATTGCACAGCTAAAATAGCAACAGCTTTGACTGAGCAGCAACCCAGTCTCTAGCCGTGTTGATTTTCTGTTCCCCCAATGGTATTAGAACAGAGCTGATGTGTTGATCTTTTTAAACAAAGCTGAGGAATTGAATTGAAAAAACTAATCTAATTTTATTGCAATAATGCTTAATAAATAGATGAAGGTTTGTGAATCTCGCTTACGTGTGCTGGATTGTGCTGGGAATTGGCCTCTGATGCACTTTTGTTGCTTTATTTCACAGATCGATGAAGATCCCAGTCTCATTCCTGAAGCCACTCAAGGAGGTACTTACAATTTCGACCCAACGGCCAACCTTCAAACAAAAGAATTTAATTTTTAAGTTCAAAAAAGTGCAGCTTCTCTGTCCCACACCAGTATGAAGCACCACCAGATGGCTACCAAGTGAAGAAACAAAAGGCTCCAAGACACACATGCCTCTTCGTTTTGATGCTTCTAAAGCAAGCCATGTATCGGTCACTTTGCAGTTGCCAAACATCACTATCACATGGACTGTAAATGCATATGCATGATCTCTTAAACTGTTTCAGAATTCTTTTTAACAGTCCCAACTACCTTTTTTTGCCTTTTTCCTGGTGCCACATGCTGACAACCGCAATCTGCAGTTTTGTTAAGAATATTCCATAGTGGTGGCACATTGGCTTTCCACGGAAAAGTAGCTTCTTTGGAAAATGGTGCGCTGTGGATCAAGACACTTTGGTATGATGCGTACATTTTGGAAGACTTTACAGGGGCCCAGTTTGCTCTGAGCCTCCATCATCCTCCTCCACAAACATATTTTCATATACTTTATGTGGAAGAATAGATTAAAAAATGCAAGCCAATTGAATTTCATTGGTGAAACTGAAATAAAAGTAACTTAAAAAAAAAACACTTGGCAATTGATTAAACACTTAAGTTTAAAGCAAACAAAAAAACTACTTCATCTATCAGTAATTGATGTGTGTTCGTTAACTGCCTCAGAAACCAGGGTTGGAGAAAGAACTGTAGATTTGGACTGGTAAAGCTTTGCCATTATACCTAATTTTTGAGAACAGCGAGCCCTATTTGACCACTCACTTCAGCCTGTGTGTTCCTGCTGTTTTGAAGTAATCAAATGCTGTGCATGGTATTTTACCTGAGCTACAAACCTGTTATGGACTTGAACTTCTGTTTAAGCTGAAAGCAAGAATCCCAGACTGTAGAAAAAAAAAATCTGTCCAAAAATGTATTAGTTAAAAAAGAATCTTGCTTTCAACTTTCAGTAGTCAATATATTTTGTTTTAAATTGATAATTGGATATGGTTGATTTATATTGGGTTTAAACTGTGGAGCTTTCATGTTTACTGTAATTTAGTCTTAAACTATTTTTTACTTAGTAACCAGTGCTTATGATGATGTGGTTGGCAACAAACCAGCAACTACTTAGAAGCGTCATAAAAGCTTCATTCTTGGAGTATTGGAAGAGTAATTCAGAAATTAGTCTCAAATCTTATTCACGTGATTACAAAAGATGCAAACTGGTTGATGTGTGAGGCTGGATGGAAGCTGCCATGATTCAGCATAAACCCGATGTGCAGTGCACATTAAATAACTTTACGTAAGGTATGTGAGGTCATTGCTTTTGGAAAATCGCCTGACCCAGTCATTTTCAAAGGGATTTTGGTATTGCTGGAGCGAAGATCGATACTTGTGAAATTCTGTAAGCTATCACACAAACTGGTTTTGTTGCTGTTGTTTACTGGGTGTAATTTCCCAATGCATTGATGTGAAGGGATAGAAAAATCTAAACTAATTTAGTTATTGGATGTGGGTTGTATTTACTGTGATGAAGATAAGGACAGATGCCATCAGAGCTTTGTGGATCAGCTGTTTTTCCACTGATGAACAACGCATAGCAGGTGTGCATTCATTAAATATATATCTGCCAAGGTGGAGCCACTTTAAAGAGCGAGTTGTCTTGTATCTTAACTTGATACAAGCGTATGTTTAAACTGCAAGATTTTTACTTGCTAGATAATCTGTTTTAATATAGTGGTTTGGCCTCTGATTATTTATAGGTTTTATAAATTTTAGAATCAATTTCTCTTTAAGGTGGCTCAGATTTTTCAACTCTTGTGCACATAAAATTGAGTTGAAGTTCATTGTGCCTTTTTTCTTTTCCCAAAAGTTGAGTTGAAGCTTCATATGGTAACTGCATCCTATTCACACACTATAGTCTAAGATCTTGAAACTGTGTGGTGTTCGCTAAAAAACTAAACAATAAAAAGTCAAAGTTAGGTAAGGTCACAAAGTTCTTGTGAAATTAGAGTTCCAGCAGGTGTTATTGTGAACAAATATTTCCCTTTCTAACTCAATTTAGTTTCCCTATATGCCATATAGAATGACGGTTACCCTGTTCAGCCTGCACTCACTACTATCCTACAGGTTATATACAAATTGATACTAAAACAACAGTTTTCCACTACTGTGAAGATTTGATCTTTTTCTTGCACTCAATGCATTACATTAAAAGTGAACATCGGAGAACTGAGGTAAAGCAAGACAAAGCGTTCGCTCAGTTCCTTCTGTTGTGACCTTATCAGCTTTTGATTGGGATTGCACCATTTCATAGTTAATAAAGGAAACAAAGTATATTGCTGCACTTTTACGTTTTCAGAACAGTGTTTAAAATTGCATTGTTTTTATTATTTTTTTAAACTATCAGTTAAAATAGACTAAAACGTTCTTTCAAAGAGGCATCTAAATGTGTTCCTAATTTTGTATATGGGCTTAGGTTTTGTAACCAATAAAAAGCTGCTATCAAATACTATAAAAAATTCAAGAACTTATTTTGAAAATTATGAAACTGCTTAGTCTTCACAGATCTCGACTTAGGGGTTTTTGTCTTTGACTAGATATTAGTTAGCAGAACTCCGCATCAAAGTTTGACATATGTTACAAGAATGAATAAAGTAAGCTAACGCAGTGATCTCTGAAACGTTGGGTACTGTTCTACTACTGAGTTTTATTTTAGGGAATTGTTTCCCAAACATGTACAGGAGGCCATGGTAAGTGGGCTGCAGCCACTCTGCACAACTGTGTATGAAAGAGTGACTTCTGCTAAAGGTGTGGAGGTGCACCACAGCACCGGGGAGCTCCAGAAACGTGTTTTCCAGGTCCCAGTGCTGGGCTCTAACTGCTGATACCACACGAGTTTTATGATCAGGTGGGCACTGCTCCTTGGTCTTCACCAAGACCAGCCTTAGACAGGAAGCTGACGTCCCCATGGCTCTCCATAGCCGGGATGGATGGCAGCGTCCCTGACCCCGACAGACAGGGGACCCCTTTTGGGTTCCGCTCAGGTGGGTTAGATTTGGATCTGCATTGCCCAGCAGATAATGTCCCAGCAGGTCCTACCTCGATGGCTTGGAAGATGCTACACTGGAATAAAGAATGCCTTACTTTAGGAGACGTTTTGGAAAGAATAAAACCTGGGGGATATCTTGATGTCCCTCATACTTTTTAAAATATAAGCACTTTCATTTTGTTCGCTTGATCTGCTAAAGCAGAAATGAGAAGATCCACAGACAGGCAAATTAAAAAAAAAAAAAAAATCCATCCAGGCCCTAAATACAACCCATTTTGTTATTCTAATCTGATAGTTAATAGTTAATGATTTTGAATGTGATTCAAGTTGTTCTTTTCTACCAAAGCAGCCTAGTTGTGTTGTGTTCCTTCTGGTTGGTTGCATAAAAAAATGCTCCCTTTCGTGTCACAATTATGCTTCATTTCATACATATGTAGGACAACAAATTACTACAAACCATTAGGAAGCACTTTTCAAGAAGAAAAGGGGGGAAAAGTAGAAAACTGGGCTCCAACAGGCAAGGTTTTGTCACAATGGCCACCGTCCATCCCCGCTGTCCCCGTGTGCGTTGCCGTCCATGGGAGCTGCTCAGATCCACCTCAGCGTTGTCCCTGCAAACTGCTCGTGGAAGTGGCCTCATGTTCAGATGAGAAGTCAGGAACTGGAGCAGCTGGGACCAAACGCTTCCATTTTCACAATGTTGGCTTAACATTGATGCCGTCCTATCCGCGGAAGTGGTAGCAGGCAGCTCTGGGCTGTGCTGCTGGGCTGGGCCTGGAGATCTCCAGCACCTTCCTTCTCAGATGGGTTCATGCTAAACCCTTCCTGAGCAGCGTAAGGGTTGATAGAGGAACGTAGGGTGGGTTTTTCTCCTACTTGAGCTTAAAAATATGTTTGGGACATTACAGCATTATATAGCATTCCTAAGAATATCATGATTCTTGGATCCCTGTGTTTTGAACTGAAGGAAAGTCTTTACAGCCGTCTGCCTTCATCTGTCAGCCCAGATGATCCCCGTATAAATTACCTGTGTGTGAAGGAGAAGTGAGGTGTTGTAAATATATATATTACATATATTACGGTGTTGTAAATAAGGGATTAACTCCTTCTGTTCTCATTGCCAGGGCTGGCCCTAGCTTATGGGGGAAATGACCACAGTGAGGTCTGGCCCTGTCCCTGTCACCGTGAAACAGAGTATTCGAAATTAGTTCTCTGGGAACAGCCTCTGCGCCCTTGGGTTTGTTGTTTTGAGCATGGCAGCACGCAGGACATCTCAGGGCATGAAGTGTGCGTTGGGGGAGTCCTTGGAGGGCTTGTCAAATTCTCAAGTTTACGTCAAGCATCTCCAAAGTTTCCCCAAAAATGTGTAGTTTCACCAAAAAAAAAAAAAGTGGCCTTCCAGTTCTTGCATCCCTCAGCCCCTGTAATCTCCACGTGCCGTGGCCCCGCTGAAATGCTTAACCCCTTGCTGAGAAACTGCTGCCAAACCAACGTGGTTTCAGGGTGTACCTCACTGACAGCAGCACGAACCCAAACGTCCGCGTGCGCTAAGCTTTGCAGGGGTATCGGTACCTGGGAAGGAGTTTTTAGGAGAACTCGGCCCCAGGTCTGTGCTAGTATTATAAAAACTGATGGAAAGGGGAGAAATCTGCTTGCAGTTTTCACGCTTTTAGGTCTATTTGGTATTTTAGTCAACTTCTGAGCTCTTGAAATACTCCAGGAGTTCTACTCACTTAACCAGTTGCATTTTTGATGATAACTTAAAGGAAAAATAAGAAAGCTATTTGGCACTTAATGATGAGAGAGAAAAATCTGAAAATGTGAATCCTACAGGCTTCAAAACTGAAGGTTATTACATTCTGGGATTCTTCTTGGCATAAACCTGTGGATTGCTTCCCATGCTCACAGGTGCAGGAATCTCGCCAAGTGTTTTCAGAGCCCTCGAGCCCCTCGGTTTGTTTCTGTCGGTTGCTGCTCTTACCCCAAACCCATCCACCTACTCAAGGACAACTGCTGCAAGCGTGACAATGTCAGGGTTGAGGATCTGGGGGCTTTTTTTTGTCTCCCCTCAGGCAACTGGTAACTTAGGTGAAAAGCTGCCCATTTGAGGCACTGCACAGGGTGGTGCCGAGCTTTGGTTACCACCACCAGCAGAAGTCTGGTGGTAAAAGCCAAGTCAAGAGTTTGGAGCTTCCTCTGGGACTCCTGACCGAGGGAAGCCTCCTGGTGGCATCTCCATGCACATTTGAGGGACCACCTGTGTCCGTGACACACGTTCCCCCATGGGACAGCCCCTAGTTGGGACACTTGCTGATAATATCCTTGGTCTGGAGCTCCCCGTGGTGCAACGCAGGGCCCCAGCACCAAGGGCCACCACCTTATAAAGAGCCCGGGAGCTTACCTGAAGGTTCATCAGCCTTACTACGACTTTGCAGGGATCATCATGCTTAGCAGCGCAGATTCAGGGGAACATCTCCAGCTTTACAGCACTGCCAGCTCTGCTGGAAAATATCTTTTTCACCAGCTGGGTAAAGAACAAACTCCCACAAGAGCCATGTCCTACCCCATTGCCTTCTTAAACTTGGAGCTGAAAGGAAGGGTTGGATGTGGCCTTGGGCAACCTGGTCTGGTGGGAGGTGTCCCTGCCCATGGCAGGGGGTTGGAACCAGGTGATCTTTAATGTCCCTTCCAACCCAAACCCTTCTGTGATTCTGTGAAACCCTCCTTAAGTATAACGTCTTAGGAAAGAAGCAGTGGTTTAGTCCATGGAAGATAATGCTTAAGGTGGGCTTACATTTTAAAGGTATGAAAGGCGGTTGCAGAGGTGAAAGGAATAGATCAGTCTCCATGCCCACTGGGAATAAGACCAGTGGTCTGAACTTGGCTTGTGAGCTCCTCATTCCCAGTTCCCTGCTGCGTGTTTAGGGCATTTGCCCAGGTGAGAGCGGTGCTGCCACGGAGCTGGGATAGGGCAGCAGGGGAAAAACACCTTCTTCTCCTTCCAGCTAATTTGGAAAAGCGAGACGTTTTTCTTACACAAAGCCTGCTGCGCTGGTCTGTGACTTGTCTGCCCCAAGCATTTCGATTCAAAGGAAAGAGAAAAATTACTGTAACTTTTGAAAATCAGCTTTATTTCACTGCTTCTAATGAAAAAAAAATTAAAAAAAAAATAAAAAATCAAAAATCTTAAAATAAAAAAAGCTTAAAAAAAAAGCTTAAAATCAAAATCAAAAAATCAAAAATTGAAATCAAAATCACAGACTGTGTATAAATAAACTGGAATCCAGGCAGGATGGGACAAAAACAAACACTTGTGGACTTCTTCATTTCCTTGACTCAGTCAGTAACTTCAGTGAGGCAGCCTGTTTTCATTGCTGTTGTTTCACAGCTGAAATTTCCTGCACTGTCCTTGGGTTTTAGGGTTTTGGGGTGCGTTTTTTCTTCTGGATGTAATATTTATTTTATTATTTTATCTCTTCATTTTTAAAAGGTTGATGTTGCTTTTATAGCAGTACTTGCACTAGTGGGTATATATGCAGTCCTGAACCCCACATCAAGTATGTTCTTGGATGCCCTTCCCTTGAGGGTATTATTTTCTTTCCTGGGGCCCATCACCTTCAAGGAGACAGCAATGAGCCCCGTGAATTTCCACCACCAAAATGAAACAGCAATTATTTAATTAGCATGCGTCTGCTATGAAGAAAACGATGGCAACCGTTCAAGGCTCTGGTGTGGTCTGAGCGCTGGTGGCCGTGACCTGTTCTGCAATATTCCTGCATTTGTGCCTTTCTGTTAATAACTGAGTGCAGCGGTGGAGGTGGCTGATGGAGCCTTCAGATCTGCGATGGCAGGGAACAAGAAGGTTTTATCTTCTGCTCATGCTTTTGGGGAATAGATAGCGAAGTGATCGATTTTTATTTTTTTATTTTTTTAATGTGGTTACAGTAGGGTGCAGAAAAGAGCAACAAAAACATCGAGGCTGTTTTCTTTATGGAAGACAGAATGACATCTCATTGAGGTAAACCACGAGTTCTTCCTGTGGAGAAAATACAGGAGAAGAAAGGTCTCTAAAGGAGAACACCAGGGTGAAAACTGGAGGCTGAACCAGCTGTAGCTGCCCTGCCATAGCTGCTGCCGTGGTGCATGTTCACAGCCACTGCCACCCAGACACATCCACTGCCCCCAGAGGTGTCTTGAAGAGCTTGGTGGCACCGCAGATGTTGTCCCCATCTCCTTCAGGGCAGCTCTGGAGGCTCAGGACCCATGGTGGCAGCCCCAAACCTGCTCTTTGCTGGTGATGGTCCTGGGGTCCTGGCATGGTCCTCGGCACGCTGCTCGAGCAAGGGTTGGTCCAGATGTCCTCCGACCTCATCCATTCCCTGATTCAGGGATGGGTCCCACCTTGTCTTGCAGAAACAGGAACATCCGACACATTTTGCTTCCCTGCCGACCTTCTCCCACCCAAACCAAGGAGCGATGCTTTCTCCACTTTTGTGAATGCTCAACCCCGAACCACGCTGTGTGGACACTTCCAGCTAGTCGCAGTGCTGCGCTCCTCCTCCACCCTTGAATGGCTTTTTGGGAGATCTGATGGGTTTCCCAGTCACTGGGTGCTGGGACCCCTTCTGCAGATTGCCTGATGGGGAGCACCACGACCAAGTCCATCCTCTCACCAGCTTTTGCCATCTGGTTTCTCCTCCATTTTCAAGGTCTTTGGTCTCATTATTTCTGCTTTCTGCCTCAGGTCCATTTTGCTTTCCCAAGCCTGGTTTTCTCTGCAAATCCATCCCTTGCTTTCTCCTGGTGCTGCTCAAGCAGAGAGCTCGTGGAGAGCAGCAGTGTCTGATACATGGACAAAGCTTGTGATATAGGCAACGTTTGCTCCTGAAGGCAATGAAAATAACGAGTTGCAAAGTGTGCATCTTTCTCCATGAGCAGAACAAGCCCTTGAGTCAGTCTGTTGGCTGGGAGAAAGTGGTACATGACAGAAAAATGCTATCAAAGCAATGCCGTGACTGTTATACCTGCTCCTGCTTGGGACGTGAGGGTCCCAGCCTGCCCTGAGATGGTGTTTTTGTTCCTGAGGAAACCTCCCCTTGGGTCTTTCCAAAGGCATTCCCCCCCGTTACGAAACTTGGCTTGGGACTGCACGGCTTTGTCCTCTCACTGCGGAAACTGGTGGCTTCATGACCCTGGCATGACGGTGGTTTGGTTATAAAAAAAGTGAATTTAAGAATAGTTCATCAGTCGTGTGAACTTCAGGGAAATTATTTCTCATAGCAATTATCAGACAAGAGGTCAATCATGGTTTAAATGCCGTGATCAAGCATCAGAAAGAAGATTAGAGGAGAGCCAATTAATTAACCCTTGTAAATGCCAAAGTGTTTTTAACCGTAGTTTGTCACTTGTTGTGATTGCAATTGCATGGCTGGTTTTCAATACCACTTGGCAATGGTGTTAGCATTTTTAAGAGGTGGTGGCACATGTGGTTTCGCTCCCTGTTTGTCTCAGTGAGTTACACGCAGTGAATCTTTATAGGTAGTATTTCAGGGTTTGTTTAAGAGGAGGAAATTAATATACAACTGCTCGGTGTATTGAAGTGATAACAATGCCATTTCACTGAATTATACAACCTGTTTTCTAGCTTTTTTTTTTCCAAAAAAAAACACACTTCTTTTCTTCTGTGTGTATCTGGGAAAGAAAAACAAACAAACAAACAAACAAACAAAACAGCTATCCTTAGCTGTTTTCATTCTTATCGACCTTTCCTCCCCAAGGCGATCCCCAGGGCTGTTGCCTTTGTGCTCCCTTCTTCCAGCTCCTCCTCACTTGCCCCAGGGCTACCTGCTCCCTCTTTAAGTTGCCCCTCGGCAGTGACCCCAGCCCTCTCCCTGCCACCACGAAATCTCCTGTTTTCTGTCTGATCTCAGGATGTCCACCAAGACTGTAGTGAAATGGGCCTGCTGGCCTGCAGGCACACACTGATGGCTCCTGTCCAGCTTTTTGTCCACCAGAACCCCAAGTCCTTCTCCTCAGGGCTGCTCTCAGTGAGTTCTTCTCCCAGTCTGTGCTCATGGCTGGGATTGCCCCTGCCCAGGTTCAGCACCTTGCACTTGGCCTTGTTGAACCTCATCAGGTTCACGTGGGCCCACTTCTCCAGCCCGCCCAGGTCCCTCTGGATGGCATCCCTTCCTGCTGGGGTATGACTGCACCGCTCAGCTTGGTGTCATCTGCAGACTTGCTGAGGGCACACTCGATCCCACTGTCTATGTCACTGCTAAAGACATTAAACAGCACCGGTCCCAGGACAGACCCCTGAGGGACACCACTCGTCACCAGCCCCCACCTGGACACGGAGCCATTGGCCACCAGCCATTGACCACCACACTTGCCAGTATGGTTCTTCTCATTGGAGCGGCGATTGGGAAGATGAATGCACAATTATGAATTTTGGTTAACTGAAGTTGCTGTAAACTTCAGTATGTACCAGGTCTCTGAAGGTGTTGGTCTGTTGAACCTCCATCCTTGGAGATACTCAAAAGCACTTCACCATGCCTTCAGCAACCTGATTTAACTTCGGAGCCACATCTAGCTTTGGAGCTGACCCTGCCTTAAGCCATGTTTTGGGTGGATGTCCCTCCCAACCCTTGCTATCCTACTACTTGGCCACTTCTTCTGGCCATAGGTTTTTAGCCACCAGATTCGAAGTATTTAATGCTTGCCATTGTGCAAGCATTGGATTAGGACAGGGCAAGAGTGGGTAGAAGAAAAGATAATTAGAAATGAATCTGTGCTGCTGTTTTGAACAGTATGGCCCAGCATCATTTCATCAGTCTCTAACTAGGGTGTGAGTGAGCGGGGTAATGTGATTGAGAGTCGAGCAACGCCTAGTTCCAGAAAGCAAGGGCAGTAAGTCACATGTTGCCCCACGAGATGGAGTATTGTGCCAAACTCCTCCTTCAAGGGATGTGAGGACGCTGTCAGTAACTGGGATGTTGCCTCTTCTGCTTCAGGCCCTGCCATGAGAACTCCTTCTTCACCACTTCCCACTTTGCTAGTTTGATGTTTAATTGCTAATCTCTACCAAAGGCTCGTGGTTACCTCTATTTGCTGCCAGAACAGCCTATTTTGTGTCTTGAAAGGGCCAAAAAAAAACCAGTCCTGGGGGAATAGGAAGGCGTCAGTGCCTTTTTTTAATCACCAGCAGACAATTTTGGAGAGTCAAATGCACACACCAAGAGCCAGCTAAGAGTAAAGCAGCAGCACGACAACTCTTCAATCTGTGCTGAGTTTAATATATTGCAGATCCCAGACCCTGATGATCAATACCTTTGGTATCATGTGAGATGCATGACCAAAACACCAGCAAATTGAATGAGGAGTAACTTTTGGCACAGCAATTCAATTTTTGTGTTGCACCTCCAGGCCTGCTGCTCCACGTGGCCGGATGGGCCCCTGGGAAGATTTGTCCTCTCCATTCGCTGGTGATTGGGTTGCACGGATAACCTGGGTTCGTTCATCTCTATCTCAATACAAGTGCATGTTTTTGCCTTACAAAAACCTCTTGATCTGGTTCTGACAGTCAAGAACACGACACGTGCTTGGGAAACGCGTGTTAGAAGCCAACAGTGGCCACCTCCAAGCCGAAGGCAGATCAGTCTGCTTATGTTAGCCACAAATACAAAAGTATTTAAAGACATGAATTTATTCTCCTTGTCATGCACACAGGTTTGCTATAGAGGTCATTTACAGTTCAGTGCAACTTATGGGTACTCATAAGCATGATCACTCAGGCCAGACCAACACTGGAACACTCTTTTACCGCATATAATAGTTATTATATGTTATATATTAACACAGCTACAAATTGTGACTTTTTCACTTGGAAGGACATCTTTTATTAAGACCTTCCTATAAGTGGTTCGTTGTGTTCTGCTCCTTCATGAGTTCAGATAAGCTCTGTGTTCCAGCTGCTGCCTCCTACGAAGTGAGGCTAATCACAGCACCAGAAGCAGCTGGATGGTTAATTCCTTAAGAGCCATGAAATGCACTGGTATGAACAGCAGAAGGCTTCTTTGTGCATTTTTCTTTGGTGATTCTGGGCTGAATAAGTTCCTTCCTGAAAGCAGCTGACTGCTGCTGCCTAAAAATATGGTATCCTCTCTTGCTCTCCTTGCCCCACCACTTTCGTTCGTTTCATAGTAGAGTAGGGTCTACCACTAAGCTTCTTAACTTTAACCTTGATTAAGAGAATTTTGGGTGCAGGGGGCCCCCAAGGCACACATTTCATAGGTCCTTTCTCCAAGAGGCTCAGTGGGATCCAACGGAGACATCACAGTTTCACCTAGTTTCAAAACATCTGAGAGGGGGGGCTTCCCCTTGACCACCATGAGGATATTCAGAGGTTGGCTTGCCATGTGGGCATGTTTCCAAGCACCTAGAACTTGGATTTGACTTCCTTATACTTAAAGAGAACACGAGGGAAGTTAGGTAACATTTTCCTGAAAATGGTATTCAATAAAAATAAGGAATGGGAAAGAAAGACAAGGAATTAGTAAGTACACATCCTGAAACAGTGTCACACCATCTAATCCTGACTCGCTTCCATGGTTTGAAGGTTATACCCACGGGTGCCGTACGGAAGCCGATTAGCTGTTGGCTGAAGTCCTGCTCCATCAGGATACCTGCATCGGGGCTGGGAGAAAGATAAAAATCCCTCGTGATCTTCTCTGCCAAAAATGCATCCCTGCTGACGCACTGGACGCCACCAGTCGATGAGTAGAGCCTGGTGCAAGAGGTGGTTGGTGGCGAGCGTACGAGAGACGGATCCAAAAATGCTCCCGCTGGTGAGCAGCTGGGTGTTTCTCAGCGCGACGTGTGCCAGCTGCAGGTCTGCTTCTTTCAGGGGGTGCCCAGAGCCTGGCATCCTGCTGGCAAACCCCATGCAGGGTCCACCCGAGCTTCAGCTCTGTGCTGGCTCCACCTGAGGCTCACCCGAGGGCTTGCCTCCTCTCTGCCGGCCCGAGGAGAGGCTGTTCTGGGGATGGGGAGCGCTGCCCCGCGCCCCTCAGCAGCTCACCCAGGACCCCCAGAGCCTCCTGCAAGCCCTGTCCGGTGAGGGCACTGCAGCCCCGCAGCACCCACGGGTGCCCCATCAGCTGCCCCCGCTGCAGCCGCTGCCCCAGCTCGGCAGGAGCCATCGCCCCGGGCACCTCCTGCTTGTTGGCCAGGAGGAGGACGGGGACGCCAGCCAGGCTGGGGTGGCCCAGGGCTTCCTCCAGAGCCTCCAAAGCTTCGGGCAGCCGGGCCATGTCCGTGCTGTCCAGCACGAAGATGAGGATGTTGGTGTCCTCCAGGTAGTGGGGCCAGCTGGCCCGGAGGCTGCTTTGTCCCCCGACGTCCCAGAGGGTGAAGGGCACGCCGCAGGGCGTCCGCAGGGACTCCACGTTGAAGCCCACCGTGGGGCAGGTCTCCATAGCCCGGCTGCTCTTCAGCCTGTAGAGGAGGGTGGATTTGCCGGCGAGGTCGAGCCCCAGCATGACCACTCGTGCTTCTCTTCTGCGCCAGCCTTTGGAGATCAGCTTCCCCATCGAGATCCTGCCTCAAACAGTGGGGGAAAAAAAAATAAAAAAAGGAACGTAGACAAAAAAAAGTGTATTTCCTGGATAATATCAGTTAATAACAGAGCACTCGGTTCTGCTTTGCTTACGTTTGCTGAACGAAGGATCAGGCAGCTTGCTTTTCTTCTCTTCGCAGCTAGGACGAGGCAGAGCTCTTATTTTGGAGGTGTGGAGCGGAGCCAGGGAGCGCGGTCCGAAACGGCGACTTCTGCCTTCCAGCTCTGCTGCCCCCAGCCTTCATCGCCACTCGCAGCCTTCAGCAGCTGGCGCAAACGGGAGGCAGCATGTTGCAGGAAGAGGTGGGGAGGCAGCGGGACACGTTTCCTCCTCATCATGGACAGAAATAAACGAGCTTTTGTTCATTGGCTTCTTGAGGGGAAATCCACCCCCGGACAGACAGGAGGAAGCCGGGTTTCAAGCACGGGGTTGCTCTGGGAATTTGCTGAATCACAGCTCAAGGGTGTGGATTTCAACACGAGCAGCACCGACGGGTTTTCAATGTTGTGCTAGCAAAAAATCCAATCCAGCATCGGCTTTCACTACCTGCTGCACAGAGAGCAATGATGGGTTTAAAGAAATGCACACAAACACGATTTTTAATGTCTCGTGGAAAGATGACCAGCCTGAAAAATCTATAAAACTCATTACGTCGAGATACTATATTTTAATTTCCATATGTGAAGCAAAGTCAGCCCTCTGTGGCTTGGCAGGGGGGAGGGAAATCCCTTAAAAGAAGGGAAAAACGTTTAACAAGGCGGCCCCAGTTGAACTTTACATGCCAGAGGCTGCTGGGGACGTGTAAGGGACCGCCTGGTCCTACAGACCATCCTTTGCTAGGTATTTCTGCGAGCAGAGGCTGAAGCACGTCCCGTGCAGGTCTCTGCCATCGTTGGGGCTGGTTGGCACCGGGTGCCACCACGAGGTCTGTGGGCGTGCGAAACGTGTTACTTGGCTGAGGATCTAGGTTAACTCAGAAGCCAGCGCTTATCTGCAGTGCTGTCACGTAGATCATCTCCGGGCAGCAACGCACCGCCACGTGCGTGATAAATCAGGCAGCGTGCGTTCATGTGCCATCGCTTCTGGAAATGGTCTACACACCAAGGGAAGGGCGGGATGCTGGCTTGATGGGAATAAAGCAAGAGCTGTGGTAGGGAGCGCAGTGATCCTCGTCCTCCGGGGGCTGCTCGCCCATCCCGCAGGCTGTGCTGCAGCCCAAGGGTTGTCCACTGGTCTGAGTCCTTTTCCTTAAAATGAGTTAAATTGGTGCCTGGATCCTTAATCTGCTGCTTCTCCGTTTTGAGAAACCCTTCCTCCTCATAGTACATTGGGCTGTGAGGTCTTTGTGATGGGTATTTTGTGAAACACCAGTGGGTCTAGCGGGCTGCCCCTTGAACCTGCCATGCTCCTCCTGCCTTCGCCGCTGACCTTCTCTGAGGCTTGAGTTGTTCATTCATAAAACTAATTTATTTAAACTGGAGTGTAGATACAGGAATCAAGGGTGGAGATCCTATCATCTGACAAACAACTATCTGGAATATGTTGCAATGGGCATCACCCTCTAACACACTACAGAAATAGGCTTCTTCTGTATATATATATATATATATATATATATATATATAAAAGGAAGAAGAAGAAGAAATAAAGCAGAATAAAGAATGCAACTAATGCAACTGTGCAACTAGGGTGCAGTTTTAAGTGCTTTTAAGTTTTCTGTGACCCAGAATAACAGAGTAGATTAATTCATGGGCAAATAGAGAAGTAGAAGCAACTCTATATTCTTTTTTATTATTATCATTTTATTATATTTTATTTTATTTTCTCATACCCCTGGTATTGAACTGTAGTCTGTTTTCTTTCTCCCTGCCAATTGTTCCAAACACGGGATGCAGAAGATACTTACAGAGTCTGTTCCAGCCACAGCTACGTTATAAAAGCATAATATTCCAATAAATAATACATGGGGGTGTTAGTGTTGGGGAGAATCGAATGGATGTTCTATTAATGTTTCTCAGGTGATGGATCATACGGTATAATTAAATATTATTAAATGTACTTACATTATCAAGTAATCTATGTATACTGGAAACCTAGGGAGTACACTGAACATTTAAAGGAATCGTTGAAGGGGAACCCTGGGAGGGAATAGGTACAACCTGACCTTGGATAAGGGCCTGGAGATGATGAAATGAGTTGAAGTAGAACCAAGGAGCGGAGGGAGCATGCGTCGAGTGAGAAAGGTGAAAGAGTTTAGCGGAGAGGAAGACTCCTTACTTCATCTGGACGACCACCTGGACGACCACCAGAGTGCGCCACGCATGTGCAAAGGGGAGGGGAGCTAATTAGAATGAAAAGCGAGGCTGATGTTGCAACCTGTAATGAATATGTATACCTGACGCAATATTGTATGTATAAATAACGGCTGGGAAGTAACGGGACTTGAAGCCAGATTTGGGCACCTGCCCCGGCTTCCAGCGCTGAATAAAGCACCTTCATATAATCACTTGGTGGTTATGTGGTTGCTACGCTAACATTTTGGCGACCCAGATGGGACAGCGTGGGCACTGCTGAGGCGGATCGTGTCTCGGTTTCGCTCCAGCCGGCACCGAGGGATTCTCGGGGAGCAGTCGACCACGACCGACCTCCGCTGCTCACGACGTACCACTGGAGTGGTAAGCAAAGGTGCTTTCAACTTTGGGTATTCGGTACCGATTTGGTTGGGAAAGCCTGCCGGTCAGACGCGGCGAAAGCCACGCTCGGTTGGGCAGGGAGCTCCCGGGGTAAGCCTAGGCGCCGTCCGTTAGACAGAGCGAAAGCTCTGCAGGTTCGGCATTGGTAATTGTATTGGTTTGTGCTGAAGGGTCAGCACCTGGTATTATTGGTATGTAAAAAGCGTGCTGCTGCTGCTCCGGCAGCTTTTGGGAAAGCACGCTGCTGCTCCGGCAGCTTTTGGGAAAGCACGCTGCTGCTCCGGCAGCTTCCGGAAAGTGTGCTGTTGCTGCTCCGGCAGCTTTTGGGAGAGTGTGTTGCTGCTCCGGCAGCTTTCGGAAGAGTGTGTTGCTGCTCCGGCAGCTTTCGGGAGAGTGTGTTGCTGCTCCGGCAGCTTTCGGAAGAGTGTGTTGCTGCTCCGGCAGCTTTCGGGAGAGTGTGTTGCTGCTCCGGCAGCTTTCGAGAGAGTGTGTTGCTGCTCCGGCAGCTTTCGGGAGAGTGTGTTGCTGCTCCGGCAGCTTTCGGAGAGTGTGTTGCTGCTCCGGCAGCTTTCGGGAGAGTGTGTTGCTGCTCCGGCAGCTTTCGAGAGAGTGTGTTGCTGCTCCGGCAGCTTTCGAGAGAGTGTGTTGTTGCTCCAGCAGCTTTCGGGAGAGTGTGTTGCTGCTCCGGCAGCTTTCGGGAGAGTGTGTTGCTGCAGCTTTCGGGAGAGTGTGTTGTTGCTCCGGCAGCTTTCGGGAGAGTGTGTTGTTGCTCCAGCAGCTTTCGGGAGAGTGTGTTGTTGCTCCAGCAGCTTTCGGGAGAGTGTGTTGTTGCTCCAGCAGCTTTCGGGAGAGTGTGTTGTTGCTCCAGCAGCTTTCGGGAGAGTGTGTTGCTGCTCCGGCAGCTTTCGGGAGAGTGTGTTGCTGCAGCTTTCGGGAGAGTGTGTTGCTGCAGCTTTCGGGAGAGTGTGTTGTTGCTCCAGCAGCTTTCGGGAGAGTGTGTTGTTGCTCCAGCAGCTTTCGGGAGAGTGTGTTGTTGCTCCAGCAGCTTTCGGGAGAGTGTGTTGCTGCAGCTTTCGGGAGAGTGTGTTGTTGCTCCGGCAGCTTTCGGGAGAGTGTGTTGTTGCTCCAGCAGCTTTCGGGAGAGTGTGTTGCTGCTCCGGCAGCTTTTGGGTCCGTATTATAAGCTCAAAATGAAAAAGATTAAAGAAATTCTGGGAAAAGATGTACCTATCCCGCGGACATCCCCGCTGGGGTGTTTGCTAGCACACTGGAAAGAGGGAGGTTTTGGTCAAGAAATGCGGAAAGGAAAGCTGATTGATTATTGTAATATTTGGTGGCCACAATATAAACTAGAGGACCAAGAAACTTGGCCTGAGAATGGAACATTGCAATATAATACAATTTTACAATAATGCTATTTTGTAAGTGGGAAGGAAAATATGATGAACTGCCGTATGTGGAATTATTCTTTTATTTGCGCCGAAAGCCTGAATGGTAGCATGCTTGTGGAATAATGGTGCTTGAAGTTTAAACTGAGGAACGTTGTTGTGCATGTACTAAGGAGGGACGCTGTATACAGCATCAGGCAATAGAGAATAATAAGTATTATGGGAAATGAATAATGGAAATATTGATCTGGAAGTTGCGCTGTCGGCTCCGCCGGAAGAGCCAGGACAGGGAGGGAAAAGAGAAAAGGAAGATAGCAGTAGTGATGGAGAATCCCCGATTTTAGTCTCCCCGTGTCACATAGGACCCGGCAACAGCGAAGGGCAGGAGAAACTATAAACGAACAGGGAGGGAAAATAATCGCTCCCCTCAGGCAAGGAGTGGGGACAGAAGGACCAGTATATGTTAAGGTGCCTTTTTCAGCTGGGGATTTAATGATATGGAAGCAAGCAGCCGGCACCTACAGGGAAAACCCAGATAAAGTAGCTAGGATAACGAAAATGATAATTAAAACCCAAAATCCCGATTGGGATGATCTCCAGGTGATCCTGGATACTTTGATGGATTCAACAGAAAAGGACATGGTATTACGGGCAGCCAGAGAGAGAGCCCGAGAAGATATACGTAATGGATTAGTGCTTGGAAATCTAGATCAAAACTTCCCCACCGAGGATCCCCAATGGGATTATAACTCAGGGGATGGAATAAGGAGGCTGAAGAGATATCAAGATTGGGTACAAATCGGGGTACAGAATGCCATGCCCCGGACCATAAATTGGTCAAAATTGTATAATGTCAGGCAAGAAAAAGCGGAATCACCTTCCGCCTTTTTAGAGAGATTGAAAGAAAATGCTAAGAAATATACAGATTTAGACGTAGAGACTGAGCAAGCTAAAGCTCAATTAGCACTCATTTTCTTGGGACAAGCCCAAGAGGATATTAGGAAGAAATTGCAAAAGTTAGAAGGTGCAGATTTGAGAAATTTGGATAGGCTGTTGGAAATAGCCTGGAAAATCAAAACTAGCCCAGCCAGTAAAAATTGAACTTAAGGAAGGGGCCCGACCGGTACGGATTAAACAGTACCCGTTGAAGCTAGAAGCTAGGCTAGGGATAGTAAAGATTATAGATAAATTTCTTAGCTACCACATTCTGGAGGAATGCAAATCTGAATATAATACCCCAATTTTCCCAGTAAAGAAACCTAATGGGGAATACAGGCTAGTGCAGGACCTTAGGGCAATAAACGAAATAACAAAAGATATTCACCCAGTGGTGGCTAATCCTTATACATTGTTAACATCTGTAAAAGAGAAATATAAGTGGTTTACGGTAATTGATTTAAAAGACACCTTCTTCTGCATACCCATTGACAAGGAAAGTAGAAAGCTTTTTGCTTTTGAATGGGAAAATCCACGGAACGGACGAAAGATGCAACTAACCTGGACAAGGTTGCCTCAAGGATTCAAGAATAGCCCGACCCTCTTCGGCAGTCAACTAGCTAAAGAAATAGAAGACTGGATTAACCAAGAACAGATTCAGGTATCAAAGGACCGATACTTGCTGCTACAATATGTGGACGATATATTAATAGCTACCGAAGGAGAGTCAGAATGTATTCAGGTAACTATTGATATTTTGAATCAATTGGGACTAAATGGGTACAAGGTTTCTAAACAAAAGGCACAAATCGCGTGCACAACAGTAATTTATTTGGGATGTGAAATTTCTCAAGGACAAAGAAAATTGGGAGTTAACCGAATACAAGCTATTTGTGAAATCCCCGAGCCGCGAAATCTGCACGAACTACGGGCTTTCCTAGGTATGGCCGGGTGGTGTAGACTGTGGGTAATGGACTATGGACTCATAGCAAAGCCCCTCTATGAAACCCAAAAGGCCTGTACATTTACCTGGGGAAAGCCACAACAAGAGGCCTTTAAGAAATTAAAAGAAGCCCTGATGAAGGCGCCTGCCTTGGGCTTGCCGGACTTATCAAAGGACTTTCAGCTGTTTGTGCATGAGAGACAACGATTGGCATTAGGAGTACTGACCCAGCGACTTGGGAGCTGGAAAAGACCTGTGGGGTATTTTTCTAAACAATTGGATGCGGTAAGCGCCGGATGGCCCTCGTGTTTAAGGGCCGTGGCAGCCACAGTCCTTTTAATACAGGAAGCCAGGAAGCTCACATTAGGGAAACAAATTGAAGTGTTCGTGCCACATATGGTGACTACGGTATTGGAGCAAAAGGGGGGCCATTGGCTATCGCCCAGCCGAATGATGAAATATCAAGCTATACTAACTGAGCAAGATGATGTAATCTTAAGAACTACTAACCTATTGAACCCAGCAGTGTTTCTAGGAACAACTGCGGAGGAAGGAGACCTCAGTCATGATTGCGTGGAGATCATCGAACATACCTATGCCAGCAGAACAGACTTAAAAGATCAGCCTCTGGAGAGACCAGATTGGGAACTTTTCACGGATGGAAGCAGCTTCGTGGAAAATGGGACTCGTTATGCAGGATACGCAGTAACTACATCAAAGGTAGTGATCGAGGCAAATTCCCTACCTCCGGGGACTTCAGCCCAACGAGCAGAAATAGTCGCCCTGACGCGGGCCCTGGAACTAAGCGAGGGTAAGAATGTGAATATTTGGACAGATTCAAAATATGCATTCGGGGTAGTCCACGTACATGGGGCATTATGGAAAGAAAGGGGAATGCTATCCTCATAAGGGACTAATATAAAATATCAGGAAGAAATATTGAAATTAATAACAGCTGTACAGAAACCCCAACAGGTGGCCATAATGCATTGTAAAGCTCATCAAGGAGGGATGTCAGAGATTGCAGAAGGTAACAGATTGGCAGATTTGACGGCCCGGAAGGTCGCGCGTGAAGTACGGAAAGTAATGGCTCTAATTCCATCAAAGGTAGGCCTCTCTTGTTTCAAATTACCTAAAAACCCAAAGTATTCAGCAGAAGATGAGAGACTTGCAAATTTGATGAAGGCCCAGAAGAATCCTGACGGCTGGTATGTGACTGCGACAGGACAACTTATAGTGCCTATCTTACAAATAAAACATAATGAATGTCACTGGGGTGCAGGAGCAATGGTGACCTATTTGAAACGAGGTGTCATCTCGGTACACATGTTAACAATGGCAAAGTCAGTAATGTCAAAATGTGAGCTTTGCTTAAAGAATAACTCGGTAGCAAGGAAACATGCTGAGATGGGAAGAACTAGAGCTGGGATAGAGCCTGGAGATTACTGGCAAATAGATTTCGTGGAACTGCCTAAAGCAAGAGGTTATAAATACCTATTGGTAGGGGTTGATACTTTTTCAGGATGGCCAGAGGCCCTTCCCTGTCGAACCAACCAAGCTAAAGAAACGGTAAAATGGTTACTACGGGAAATAGTCCCTAGATTTGGTGTACCATTGGGTATTTCTTCAGACAGGGGACCACATTTCATTGCCAGTGTGGTTAAGGAGGTTAGTAGGTTACTGGGAATTACCTGGAACTTACATACCCCATGGAGGCCTCAATCTAGTGGTCAGGTAGAGAGGATGAACCAAACTTTAAAAGGACGATTAAGCAAAATTTGTCAGGAAGCTAAGATACAGTGGCCACAGGCCTTACCAATAGCTTTGCAAAGAATTAGAATAAAGCCAAGAAGTGGGATGTCAGTAAGTCCCTATGAAATCATGTATGGAAAACCTTATGAGCCTCCTGAACCGAACCCGAATATGCATGTTACCGGTAAACAGGATGTATATAATTATGTTTTAATAGTAATGAAAATACTTGCTCTTGGTATGAGTGAAGTATTTTCAAAGGGGGGAAATGTTAGTGTTGGGGAGAATCGAATGGATGTTCTATTAATGTTTCTCAGGTGATGGATCATACGGTATAATTAAATATTATTAAATGTACTTACATTATCAAGTAATCTATGTATACTGGAAACCTAGGGAGTACACTGAACATTTAAAGGAATCGTTGAAGGGGAACCCTGGGAGGGAATAGGTACAACCTGACCTTGGATAAGGGCCTGGAGATGATGAAATGAGTTGAAGTAGAACCAAGGAGCGGAGGGAGCATGCGTCGAGTGAGAAAGGTGAAAGAGTTTAGCGGAGAGGAAGACTCCTTACTTCATCTGGACGACCACCTGGACGACCACCAGAGTGCGCCACGCATGTGCAAAGGGGAGGGGAGCTAATTAGAATGAAAAGCGAGGCTGATGTTGCAACCTGTAATGAATATGTATACCTGACGCAATATTGTATGTATAAATAACGGCTGGGAAGTAACGGGACTTGAAGCCAGATTTGGGCACCTGCCCCGGCTTCCAGCGCTGAATAAAGCACCTTCATATAATCACTTGGTGGTTATGTGGTTGCTACGCTAACAGGGGCAATTGCAATTTTGTGTAAGAAAGACTGGAAGAAAAGAAAGTAAAAGCAGACGAGATGAGCGCTGGGTGATTCTGTTGCTGGAGCAGAAAGGCTATACACTAAATAATTCAGAAACTCTCTTCAGAGGCGAGGGCAGCCCTTACTCCAGCTACATCTTATGTGGGCAGAACAAACGGTCTCGCCTTGTTTTTCATGTCTCTGAATCCACAGGAGCAAAGCCAATCGTAGCTAATTCCGCTTGTAATTTCATAGAATTTCAATTTATTTGTTTGCTCCTTCTTAGCCATGTATTTCCCTGTTTCCTGGATATTCTCCACAAGGAGCAATAACGCGTGACGGGACAGAATCCCCCTCCTCCACATGCCCTAAATACTCCTGTTACTGGAGAATCGCTGTATTTGCTGCCAAAGCATTTTGACCACGCTCCATGGGGTGCATACAGGGCAAAGAAGGGGACTTGCAGTACAGCATGAGGCACGGGCTTCGGAGAACAAGCCGAGAGCTGGTGGTTCCCTCTGGAGACCACCTCGTTTCAGGGCCAGACGAAGATGCTCTTAGCATGGCTGTCCAGATAACCTTCATGCCACGATGTTTATGTAGGCGTACATAAACCAAATGTTTATGTAGATAATATGGGTACTTCATTTTTTTTCCCAAAAATTTCTTAATGACCTCACAAATCTCACCCAAGTGATGGTCACAATATCCATGTGAGTGTCAGGGCACTGAGGGGGCCTCACCACCCTCCCAGGGGGCGTCCCCACAGTGTCCCCAAGCAGTGTCACCAGGTGGAAGGAGCTGGGACGGGGCTTTGGTCCAGCCCAGGTCACCTCCTTGGAAGGCAGCACCAGGGGGAGACAACCTGGAGTGGAGCCAGGAATAACAGGAGTAGATGTGGTCCTTAGGATGAGTGTCCATGGTCCTTCCGAGGGCTCCTGCACCACTCCTTCAGGGCCGAGGGGTAGGTCCGACCTGAGGGAAGGTTGGGGGAAAATCCCTCTCCTCCCAATGGCGTCTGCTTGGAGCAACAAGTGGATCTCAGCCCATCAAAAGCAGACTGTGCCTCCATCTCCAATCCTGAGGTGTTGAAAATCAGTGTTGATGGGTAGCTGCAAGAACCAGCAGCTGAAGCCAAGGTGCCTCTTCCCGAGCCAGAGTCCTGGAGGCTCAAAAGCTGGCTGAGAGCACACCGAGAGCAGTGCAACACAGCCACAGGCTTTGACAGGCTGGAGGAAAGCACTGTAGTGATGTCTCTTCACAACATACGGCTTCTCAAAGTCGTTGACCTACTTCCAAAAGTTCAGTGACAAGATTCACACAATAAAATTCACAGTAGACATTGAGCACCTGCCCTTCACATGCCCATCAAGCATTTGGGAGAGTTGCTTTTACCTCAGCTGAAATCCCTCCCAGCCCCAATGCCTGGCACATCCTCAAAAATTTGGGTTTCCTTGCTCAGCACTGGCCAGTGGTGCTCCAGCCCGTGAGTGCTGCTGCGAT
The DNA here is from genome assembly GCF_964211835.1 of Anser anser. Classification (NCBI taxonomy): domain Eukaryota; kingdom Metazoa; phylum Chordata; class Aves; order Anseriformes; family Anatidae; genus Anser; species Anser anser. The sequence goes on along the minus strand of NC_139720.1, from coordinate 183,457,996 downwards.
GGAGCTGCTCCCTTCACAGACCATCCCCAGCTGCCCCTGCTCCCCTCCTCTGACCCTGTCCCTCTTCATAACCCCAAATGAAGAAGTTTCTACCTCATTCTGGGCCTCTCTCACCAGAGTTTGTTTGGCTAGGATCACCAAACTGGCCATGGCTGAGCTCTGTGAAGAACAGCTTACAGCTGAGCTCCACCTTGCACAACCACACAAGTTGCCCCCCTGCCACAAGTTTGCCTTTGAAAGCTGTAGGGGGAGAAACCTCCAAGACCACTACCTGTGGCTACTGGGCTCCAGCAGCCAGTAGTTTGAGTTACTACATCTTTTGTATGCAATTGTTGAGGATATTTCATAAATATTGTTACTCCGATCATTTTCAAAGCTGTTTAGAATTGTACCAGGACGCAGGCCCTCTCTGTAGTTTCATTTATTCGCGAGACCCAAATTGTTTTGTCTTCTTCCTACATAAATTGGCATAGGGCTGTACTTTTCTGTCTATACTACTGAAACTGTCATTCCAGGTCCTTCTTCTTACCTCTTAAGCTCACCAGTCTCTTCTTCCTTGACTCTTAACATCTCAGATCTGTCTTCTCAGGGTGATTCAAAACTAAGCTTCTTCAGCTTCCTCGCCTATCCTACTGCTCTCACTCCCCTTTCTGACACTACCTATTAGCCCTTCCTCTTATGGTTAGCCTCTACCTCAGTTTAGATCATGCATTTCGTGCTGCATACTTGCTGTCTTCACCTTAAAAAATAGTTAAAATATAACTCTATCCTGAAACACCTGAATCTCAACTCTTCCATTATTCTTAATATTTCTATGTGAGAAGAAAAAAAAAAATAGCAAAACGTGGTACACTGACAAAAATATGAATGCTCTGTTTTTTTTTAAAGAAAGAAAAAAATACAAGAAAAAGGCTCATACTCCATCCTTTCACATATCATAGTGTTTGCTCCTCCATCCGTATTTTGTTTTATTTTTTAGTATTTCTTCAGCTGCTGTTGAGGCAGCCCTGAATAGGATATCTAATGATGCATAACCACACTGCCTACTTACTTGCACTATGTATACTATAGGTAATATCTTGTCTGAATCTGTTAATTCTACAGGAAGCCAAAATTACAACTTGGAGGTACACTGAGGCTCATCTTAGTGAGAAGGAAACTCTGCTTTGAAATATACAAATCCAGCTTTAATACCTTTCCATCTGATACAATGGACGAAAGCAAAAACCTGCGAAAATCGATCTCTTGCATTGTATCTGGCTCACCACGGAGTGTCACTGTTAGCTCACACATTTCTCAGTGGACAGGCCATCTCCAGAGGAATCAAGCAGCTGCTGCCAAACCTCCAGGGTTGGAGCTCCCTGCTTTGATCAGGGGAGGACTTCCTTTGGCACCCTTCTGTGGCAGGGTCACTTCAAAACAGATTTTGCTGAACAGCTGAACCTATTCTTTCACATCTATAGAAAGCGGATGGTGAGGACTGCAGAACAGAGTGGAATAAGGTGCCAGCTGTGTGTAGGGGATATCCAGCTCCAGATTGTTTTCATATCAGCTGGCATCGTGTACTAGGATTCTGCAGTTTGATTGAAAGCAGCTAACCAAGTGATGGATGACATAAGGCTGAACAAAGAGGAGAGAAACATTCTGAAATTTTCTTTCAGTATCCTTGAACAGGTCATTGACAGCTGCCATCATCACTCTCTTCACTGTGGTCGCTTACAGAACTGCAGATACAGGCAGGTTTTTTCATCTAAAACTGACAAAAGGTTATAAATTCTACTAAACCTGAATTTATCTATGACTACGGCACTTTGTGATCTCATTTCAAAAACGTGCACCTCAGAATGAATCTGCTGATTAGAGTTACATTACAGTTCGGGGTGTAATTCAATGCCATGCTATTGTTTGTTTTGTATCTTCAATGCTTTGAGTTTTGTCACTTGAGAAAAGGACTTCATCATCACCTGCTATGATATCTGCATAGTCATCTGCTGTCAACTTCATGAGATGGAAGTTGAGATGGTCAGTGCAAGAGAGAGATACCAGCATCTGAGCTAACTCATCCAAGTCAGCAATGAGTTACATCGGCAGTACATTGTGGTAAGCAATAATTGCTACAAAATAATAATAAAAAGTCTTTGGATAGCACTTTGCCTGGTTGACCTGTTTAGTGCTTTCATAACATTTCCAGTCTGTCATAACTTTTCCAAGAAGGATATAAGATTTCATATCCCTTTTCCTTCTAGAAAAAAAAAAATGATGAGAGAAGACTTTTTTGTTATTGTTGGCTTCTATAAAAAGCCTAGCAGAAAGAAAAAGAACAAAGACTAGTAAGTAGCATTCACTAGGTTATACAGTGACTTCTGCTCCACACAGAGCCCTTTTTTTTAGCTGTCTCAGCCCATTGTAAAGCTCAGACATGGTGTAAACTAACTGCAACTACTGTGAAGTGTTTAAGGACTTACTGTACATGCTGACGTTAGTGATAACTGATGACAAGAAACCTAAACCCATGTGAATAAAAACTTTGACTGGGGGATGTGTATCAGTACCTGTTTAAACAACTGGTTTTCTGTATAACATAAATAAGCAGGTCTTTGTTACGGTACTAAATAGGATCAAAGCTCTGTTTACATAGCTCCACCTTCTCACCACTTCCCAGCAGTGTCAGGAAAGGCAGCTATTCTAAACAGATGATTTGTTTCCAGAGCCACAAACATAAGCTGAAAACAAATGTTGCATATATGCACTGCTATTTCTCTGGCAAAAGGGAAACCATTGGTGTATGGATTTTCAGTTGCAGCTCCCCTTCTGGCTCTTCCCATGGAGGCTCTCACTACACTTCTCCACATAACTTCTTATTTATGCTTTCCATTTTTGTAGCTCGAGCCGTTGCACGAGCTATTCAGCAGTCTTCCTGAGGCCAGCTAAAGTGGTCACTCAGCAGTCCAGTAAGCAGAAACTTGGCAGGGAAAATCTCTTTTTGCCCTGGACCTACTGCTGGGCCTTCTTTGCCTCATGTTCCAGGGCAGAATTTCTTCAACATCACTGATTCCCTCTCATAGCAACCCATCCGGATTTGACTCTGTGGGTAGTGACATTGAGTTTTCTATTTTTTCCTCAAACAGCTTTGTCCTAAATTCCTGCATAGGAAAAGGACGTGGGGGTGCTGATTGATGCTCGCCTGAACATGAGATGGCAGTGTGCCCAGGTGGCCAAGAAGGCCAACAGCATCCTGGCTTGTGTCGGGAATAGTGTAGTCAGCAGGACCAGGGAGGTGATTTTTCCCCTTGTACTCTGCCCTGGTGAGGCTGCACCTCAAGTGCTGTGTTCAGCTTTGGGCCCCTCACTACAAGAAGGACATCGAGGCCCTGGAGTGTGTCCAGAGAATGGCTACAAAGCTGGTGAAGGGCTTGGAGCACAAGTCCTGTGAGGAGCGGCTGAGGGCACTGGGGGTGTTTAGTCTGGAGAAGAGGAAGCTCAGGGCAGACCTCATTGCTCTCTACAGCTACCTGAAAGGAAGGTGTGGGGAGCTGGGGGTCGGCCTCTTCTCACAGGTAACTAGTGATAGGACTAGAGGGGATGGCCTCAAGTTGCGCCAGGGGAGGTTCAGGTTGGAAATGAGGAGACATTTCTTCTCAGAAAGAGCAGTCAGGCACTGGGACGGGTTGCCCAGGGAGGTGGTGGAGTCACCGTCCCTGGGGGTGCTCAAGGAAAGGTTGGATGTATTGCTTAGGGACATGGGTTTAGTGGGTGACATTGGTGGTACGGGGATGGTTGGACCAGATGATCTTGAAGGTCTTTTCCAACCTTAATGGTTCTGTGATTCTATGAAATTGGGTACCCCCAAAGATAGGTTGATGCTTCTAGCGGGTTCTACCCTACTGCTTCATGCTGCAGATCAGCCAGTTCCTCGCTCATGGCACGAGGCCCCAGCTGCCTTATGACCCTGTGCATAGCCGGGAAAGCAAGTAAATTTTAAGAAAAGCGGAAGCCATTTCCTGGCAACAGCTTCAAGTAACAAAAGATCCCCCTCGGGAGGGCCGTTCTCCAATCTTCCTTTTCCTGGATCCTCCCCAGCAGCTCTGCCTCCCGCCCGGCCTGCAGGCACAAACACACAGGGAGCCGTAGAGAGATATAACCCGCAAATATTAACTTTAATAACACATCAGAACCGGGTAGCACACAGTGAGTTTCCACAAGCCGCCTCGAAGCGGGTTCTGGCGGCGAGGAGGGGCCGCCGGGGCACCGCCCCCCGGGCGAGCTGACAAGATGGAGGGGCAGCGGGGGCGGGGGGGGGAGCGCGTCACGTGATGCAGAGGGCTCGGGGCAGCTCTCGCAGGCGGCTGCGCTCCCGTGCGCGCTGCCGCGCGGCGGCCCCGCTAACGGCTGCAACGGCCGTAACGGGCGTAACGGCTGCAACGGCTGCAACGGCCGTAGCGGCCGCGGCTGTGGCGAGCGCCGACAACCCCGGCGGCGGAGGCGCTGTGGAGGGAGCGGCGGGCGGAGGGACCGCGGGGGGGCTCGCGGAGGATGCGGCGGCCGGGTGAGCGGCGCCCCGAGGGGCCGTGAGGTGCTGGGCGGCGGGAGGAGGGCGCAGCCCTCGTGTAACCGCGGGGCACGGGGCAGGCTGCCTGCCTGCAGCCCTGCCCGGCTCCCTCGGAGCCTTTTTGGTTGGTTTCCGGATTGGTGTTTGTGTGTTCATCCTTCTCATCCGCTTCCTGAAGGCAGAGAGGTCGAGCGTATGGGGATAACCGGGGCTCAACGTTCCCCCCCCCCCCCCCCCCACTGGGCTTTATATAATAATTAATCTCTTCAGGCGTTGCTACAATTCTAAATGCAAAAGGAGTCTTCGCCTTTTCTCTTTAAAGGGATTTTCAGTGCTCTAATTTAGCTTAAATGACCTCTTTTGGGAAGCATCCTGCAGCCTATTGACAGAAGGTAAAGTGGACCTGCATCCGAGGAGTGGGGTTGTGAGGGAGGCATTGCGAATGGAAATGTGTTTGGAGCACAAAGTTGGTTAGGAAAATTAGTGTTTGGGAGAGGCAGTAAGTCTTTGGAGCCCTGATACATATGTTTTCCTTTGAACGTTTATTTCTGTATGCATCAGATTGAAATGTAGGTGGTTTTCTTAGAAGATGTACGGAGTGAATGGCTTCAGTAAGTTGCATTAATGGCTCAGGTAATTATTTAAAAAAAAGCATATTGTGGCTATAATTGTACTTTTGTTAAGGTGGTTGGATGGCTGTTATCCTTGTAAGGTGTTTTGTTTTTTTTTTTTTGGTGTGGTTAAAACAATCTGATATTCAATAGAGTTCATATACGTGCTGATTTTCTGCATGTTACCTCCTTTCAGCCAGTTGCTCAAAGGAAACAGGAGGACTGCTTCTCAAGATCTTACATTAGCATGTTTGTCTTTCCCTGTATTGCACATAAAAGGCATCTAAAAATAAATCACCAGCATGCGGAGGTTTGAACATATTGTCATAAGAATCTCGCCTTATGTAAGGTCTTAGGAAAGTAAGTTGAGGCACATGATTTCGGGGAATGTAATATCTTTTTGTTGGCAGGGAGCAAGTCACAATAAAGTCACTTAGTTTCTGCATCTGATTAACATCAGCACTACGTATTGTTTCCCTGTTATTTCTCAATACTGAAATACGAGATTTTCTTAAAAAAAAAAAAAAAAGGGCAAACGGGAGAAAGCATAGGGAAGACTACCCGGATGTCTGGGATTTGGTTGTTTCTTAATTGAGGTGTACTTGAAAAGATTGGCGGACTTAATCCCTTTTTTTGTCTTTCTTAAACTAGACATTCCAGCTTTTGTGTTCTTGCTGCAGTTTGATTCCTGTAGACCAGGAGGGGAAATGAAGGCCTGAGCCTGCGATTTCTTTCTGTGCAGGAATTAAGTCTGCCCAGCTAGAATCAGCTGCAAAATTGGAGCCAGAGGAAAGAGTGAAACAAACATACAATTATCTTCAAATAATCTTTACAATAAGGGGATAATCTGAGTAGCTAATGCGAGTTTTTTGTTGCAATGACAATTGGTACTGTTTTCCCCGTAGGACATTTTTGTTAGGTTACTGTTCTTTCCAGCATGGGATTGTTTAGCTGAACTGTGTAAAACTTTGTCTAACACCATTTAAAAAAAACAAAAACAAAACTTTGTGAACATTGTCTTCTGTTTTTTGTTTGGTTGTTTTTTGTTTTCTTTTTCAGGCAGGGATTCGTGTGTGCATACATGTACTGCTGAGAATCAGCCTGCACATTGTTTCTTTAGAGCTCAGGCCAGTGAGATGTTGAATGCATAGGCGGCAGTTTCGCATTGGATATTTGAAGGGCTTCTGTTTTTGAAAGCATGGGGCTTTTTTGTTGTGAGCGGACCTAGATTCCCACCCTCCCCTCCCCCAATGCTGATGATGCCTTGGAGTTAAATTTCTTTTCCACGCAGTGCGTGACCAGTTCAGTTTCCTTCTCAGCAAGTCATCCTTTCTTGCTTATTTTTAGCATCACTGAAATTCAAACAATCATCTTTGTTTCTGTTCCTGTTTGTATACTGATATTGTTGGGTAATTTCGAAGATGTCAAAGTAGTTAGAAGAGGTGGTGTTGACACAAGCTCCCTCTGCTGGTTGGTTCTGCAGTAGTGCAATACAAACATTAAGTAACGCCGTGCGGTGTATTGTTTATCACTGGTTCGTGCAGCAGAAGTGAGAAGACATTTAAGAGCAGTGGCATACAGTGTTTCCCAGAGCACCAAGTTTAAGTTTGACATCTACACTTAGAAGGTTTTTAATTGCAGAGTTCTCAGGAATATGAATTTTAATTTAGGCGTTGATGTATGCAGATATTCCTTAGAAATGCTGCTGCTCTGTTGCATACAGAATGTTGTAAGGTAATATATTGAGGGAGCTATTTGTGTACAGATTAAAATAACGTCATTCCTTGGGATTCCAGCTGGTACTTTGCTACTCCATTGCACTTACAAACTTTCCATTAAGGTGCAGTTTTTGCACGGTATGTGGTATAGTGGGCTCCAGGCCTCTACGTGACTTATCAGCAGAAGTAAATAATAAACTTAGCTCTCTTACTGATGTAGTACAGGAAGGGTGAGTGAAGGACAGACGCTGCGTCCCTTTGTGTCACGGCACAGCTGAAGTCTCCTAGATCAGCCTTTCATAGCAAGGAACTGCCCAGAAGAAACTCCACAGGCACTTTTTCCCCCCTCATGTTCCAACATCTGCTGGACAGAAATTGAAGGCTTGATTGTGAGTGGTGAGAAGCTCGTTGTGAGGTGTATCCTTTTGAAAAGTGTGCAGTATGTCTTAGAGGATGGTAAAATTAACTGAGCTTCTGTTCTGATAAGACAGTTATTTTATTGACATCTCCATGTATAGTACTATATACACGTGTATATTCCCCAAATATTTTTTTTCCATTATAGACCTGTATTTTCGGGTATATTTAAATTGTATTTCAGGTATATTTAAATTGCAAATATCCAACGCTGTTATAGATAAAGGAGGTCTTTTCCAACCTTAATGATTCTATGAATGTATGAAAGGAGTGTTAGACCTTCAAAAATCCTGAGTTTCGTCATCTGTGGATAGAGTTCACTGCTCATGTCTTCAGTCTTGGAAGTCTCGTGTACTGGAAAGCCTCTTTTTTGTAGAACGGTATGAGTTTGTCTGACAAGGTGCCCAGCTGAGCTTTGAGGTGTGGGCAATGGAGTATAACTCACCACAGGTTTTGGAAGTGCTTGGAAAAATCTCCTCGAAGAGGAGCGGTTAATTGAATCATGTAGTCATGGAAAATAAGTGAATCATGTAGTCATGGAAAATAAGTCAAGTGGATTAAACACCTAGTGCAAAGGTCGGAAAGGGAGAGATAAAGGAGCACATTTTAATCTGGTTACCTCTAGAGCAGAATAGGTTCTAACTGTGCTGTAAAACTTTGATGTTATTTACTAGGATATTATCCATCAAAATAATGCTTTGTATTCATGCCTTAAATGGACATCATGTGTTAAAAAGAACTTTAATGAAGAAAATTTTTTTTTCTTAATGTCCAGTCCATGATGCATTTGTGCCTTGTCGACTGTGTTACGTAGGGCAAATTATGTAGGTATGGTCAGAATGGACCAAGTCAGAACCTGGTGTGCTCAGAAGAACAAGACATTGCTGTCTTTAAACGTGTTACACTATACATTAATTTAAAGGTTTGCCAAAGTGAGACAACAAATCTTAACAACTAGCTCATCTGAGTTTGTAACTGGACTAGAAATTAAGAAGGCTTAAATGCATTCAAATCTGTAGAATGTGATGTGATCAGGTGGGTTTTCAAAAGCTGCTCTACAGACACATTTATTATGAATGTGCCATCTGGAGGCTTCAGGTATTTTCAAGACTTGCTTCAGCTGTGAAACGTAAAGTGAAGTTATGCTCTTAGTGAGAGATGTGGGTGCCTAGAGAGCAGAGCTGGATTTGTTGGAGCAAAGTTAAACTTGATAAGTATGCAAGGTCAGGTTTTTGTTTGCTTTTTCCTACACACACCTCCACTGATCTCAATGTTTCACAAACTACTTATTTTCTTAATAAAAATTACCCCCCTCCTTCCAAACCAACCAAACAAAATAAACAAAAAATAACGAAAAAGATCACTGCACTGAACATCTTGCATTGCAGGATTCACTGCGGGTCTTGAATAAAGAATCTGAACTGAAACTTTCTGAAACTTTGCCTTGGTGGTCTGCACAGTTCTGAGAACCAAGCATCAGAAGCAAAAGCATCTGGAGCAAACAAATGAAAAGGAAAGACCTGAATGTTGAGGAGAGGATTGCACCTGGATGGAGCTATGTTTTTTATCATTGAACGATCTCTTAGCCTTCATTTTATGGTGGTTTATTGTGATTTGCATCATGCTACTGACATTCTGTGGGATTCTCCACTGAGAGCTTTCTGGGTTTCAGGAAACTTGCTGATGACCCTGAAAAAGTATTTTAGATTGTCAGTGGCAGAATCCCTTGAGGCTATAAGTAGTTACAGTTTTTATGTGCAGGACTGAAAGCCTCAATAAGCTCTGTAGGTCATGTTGATTGGCAGCTTTGTTCTTGAGCTGGTGCAATTTTCCTGGGGAAACTAAGAAGCATTGTGTAAGGATGGATTACACACATGTATGTTCACTGAGCCATGATGTCTACCTACAGTCATCTCCTTCCAGCGTTTAATGTGGTCCAGCTTGTTTCTACATAACAAATGACCACAATTTCATTTAATCACTTTTTCTCCAATTTTTCACTGCTTAACAGTACAAACTAGTAAGTTAATTTCGTGCTTTTGTGGCCTTTCAAACAGTTTTTTGACCGTAATAGCAACTTTTGATTACACAAGATATGACATGTTTGGTTCATATGCCCAACAGTCCTACCTTTGTTTATTTGCATACACTTCAACAACTTTTGTACGTAGTATATGCAGGAATACCAGCTGAAATTCTGAAATCCACTCTGCCACCGGGGGGTATTTGCTATATCACAAACTTTATTAAAAGTTTGCTTGCATAATGGTGGTTGTTCAGTAGTACTGAATACAGTTGCCTCATATATCCAGTTAAGAAAAGATTGTGCTTCTAATGTCCTATCCCAGTGACTTGCTGTTTGTATATAATTTGTATATTATTACATATTTCATACAGAATAGAATATTGCGCTCTGAGGCGTTGATGAAGATGTCTTTTCTCTCATTTAAAGGAAATTATCTTACTGCCTGTTGATGAAAGTATAAAATACACTTTTTGATAAGATTTTTTTATTACAGCGTTGTCATCTTACTTGTAGAAACTTCATGAGACACAGTAACATCATGGTGGATGTAGGAAAGTGGCCAATATTTACCTTACTGTCACCTCAAGAAATAGCATCTATTCGGAAAGCATGTGTATTTGGTACATCAGCCAACGAAGCTATATACATAACGCACAATGACGAGGTAAGGCTCTAAGAAAATGGAACAAATAACTCCCAATTAGTTCGTTTCAGAGTCTGCAGAGTATTTAAGTTAATAACTTTGTAGAAGCACCATGTGAACTTAGTATGTTTCAAAACATGTTGGATTTAACTTGTAATTATTTTTTTTAGTCTTTTATGAGGATAATACAGATAGAGTATTTAGAAAACTTAGAAATGACAAAAGCCAGGATTCAGAAACTTGGTGTGAGTTAACATTGTGCTGTTGAGATGAAACAAGCCACGTGTTCTGGGATGTATTAATGAGAGGATTTATTGTGAGGATGTGTAGAGCAGGATTTTTTTTTTCCAACTCTTACTCAAATCTGTAGGATTGAGTCCCCTGTAGTATAACCATGGCTGCTCTTTACAAGCCACATTTAAAGGACGGTAGTGTTCCACTCTCATAGTTGTGTACTTCTTATAACGCAGTTCCTTTCAGGCCAGCACAGATCTGAAGCATTCAGACTCATTAGTTAATTCCTAAAGTGTCCTGCTGCTCACATTTGAGCTTGTTAACTTCTGTGAGTGAAGTCTTTGCTTCTCAGGAGTCCATGGCAAAACTCTGCTGTGTTTTTATGAAGGCCTGGATATCACCACATCTGTGCGTAGCTGCATGTAAGTCACTTGAAATCAGTCTTCCTGTGTTTTTCAGGTGTTTGCTTTTGGACTGAATTGCAGTAATTGTTTGGGAACTGGAGATAATCAGAGCACGATAGTACCAAAGAAATTAGAAGCCTTATGTGGAAAGAAGATTTCCAGTCTCAGTTACGGAAGTGGACCACATGTTGTACTTTGCACTGAAGGTAGTAAATCAATGTTTAATAGGGAAGCACAAGTTACAGATTTAAGTTCTGCATAGCTTAAGAAGAATGGGTTAAGAGGCAATTGCATGAATTTATTAATTGGGTAATGCACACTAAGGGGTCCTCATTGGTCTTAAGTGGAGCCACATATATTCTGCAATAACTAACGTAAGTTTCCCTTACACCTCCATTATGTTGCAACTCTGTAGAATTTTACAATACCATTTATGACATACTTGATTTTACCTGTGCACTTTTCCTGTATCTCTCCAGTAATCTGGTCATACTGTGATATGTAATAGTTGTACACAAGGTACATAATCTTTCAGCATGTGAAGGATTCTTGTAATACGAGGATTCCTTCACTTTTTTTTTGCTCCTTTTACTTTCAAGATGTCTTTCTCTAAATTCTTACGATTCTGTTTATCTTAATTTCCTTGGAATCTGTGATGATTTTATCACAAACTTAAATGTTTTTGCAGATGGTGAAGTATATGCGTGGGGACATAATGGTTACAGCCAGCTTGGGAATGGCGCAACCAACCAGGGCATTACTCCTGTTCAAGTCTGCACAAATCTGTTAATAAAGAGAGTGGTGGAAGTAGCTTGTGGCTCTCATCATTCCATGGCGTTATCAGCTGATGGGGATGTAAGTTGAAATTTTAGAACCTTCCTAAGTGTGAAAATGGAAACAATTCTTTCTGTGCTGGTAATAGGAGCACATCTGTGTTTTGGTGCAGTGTGGAGTCATACTGCATTGGTTAATGCAGTCAGTAATCGGTGTCTTTGGGGTAAGAAACAGACACTGGGTTAGTTTTATTAGTCTGCGTTGTATCTCTGTGAGGGAGCCTGTGTTTAGGAAAGATCTTCACGCTGTCATGTTTGATGACAAATGGTGAAATGATCAAATTTTATTTTTTGTGTGGGAAGGCAGGAATGTTCATGTTTTAGTTTAACTAATGTTGTCAGCTGCTGTGTGGTAGCTGCCTGCAACGGCCGTGCTGTCTTTTATAATATAACATGCTTGAAATCTCAGTGGAAGAGGGGAAGCTTCTTTGTATTTACCGTGGAGCTGATATTTGCAGCTGGCTAGCCGTGGTGGCTAGTTAATGTACTATAAATCCATCCCTTGTGTACTCTGCAGTATCTTAGTCTATTTGTGCTGGGAGGTTTTATCTGTTTCAAAATTAATTATATTGAAAGCAGTGAAATGTTTTAAATGGAGTTTTATTTACGGAAACATTGGGCTGCAGAAAACCTTGTGACTTGATCTGGAGTTTCAGAGAGGCACTGAATTTGGAAGTAGTCATGGAAATACTTGGCATAATTGATTTGTACGGTTAGGTCAGTCCAACTTTAATGCAGTGCAAACAAAAAAAATCATTAAGACATTCATGCTCCTCTGAAAGAGGAAACTCGTAAACTGTTTGGCATTTTGACCTACCTTCTGAGTTAACTTCTCCTTATTTTATTTTCCTATTATTAAAATACATTTTATAGATCAAAATAGTTATAACCCTCCTCAGGTATTCAGTAGGAATGATGACCTGGCAAATACAAGTAACAAAAAACAAAGAACTGGTGTTTTTTCTTTTCATATTAGGCATGGCAAATGAATTGTGGGTTGTTATTTGGGGGAAGTGGGGGTGAGAGGGAAGGTTGTGTTTTGTTTGTTTCTGATGTCTGAGTTTTGGTTTGGTGTTGTGGTAAACTGGCACCCTAGGATATGCAGACTTTACATAAGGGTATATCTGTCAGCGAGCTTTCACGTGACTGGCACGTCTGTGGCGGGTATTTAAGTTTTGTTATCGTTAAACATGGGCTGATAAAACTAGCCACTGACAACTCTTGAAAGATAGAAAGTGGTATGATGACTGTCCGGCTATATCCTGTGGGAGTATCGCCATGGGGGTCGACAAGCCCCGTGGTTGGTGATAACATTGGACTCGATGATGAAGCCATGAGGAATGTAAACAACTTAGAAGGAACAAAGAAGGATGATCCAGGAGACCCCTTGCTGTCTCAAACTGCTTGTTCTCCAACCCTTCAGATATGGAAGGTGCTAAATGTTTGCTGTTGATGGGCAAAGTTGTTAACCAATGAATATTTAGTGGGAAAGTACCGCTTGTGGAGCTAATGTAGAGCTATAAGAAGGGAGCTTGTGCTCTATAAAGTGCTAGTTGAAGTTATTGATGCCTAAACAGACCCTGGTGTCCATGTGGTCATTACACCACAATAACCTAGATCAGAGTTTTCTAAAGAGAATGAAATACCTGCAAAGCAGGGACTTCCTTCATGCTTGTGTGATGGTGGGAAAATGAATGCAAGCACAAGCGTTATTTGATACGCAAGTCCACTCTTTGTACTCTTTGTACTCTTTGTCTTCTAGTCCGATTTATGTTTTACATGGAAGTACATTCCTTGTGTTGCCTGTAGTCAGATGCTCCAGTTCCATAGTAGGAAGCTGAAAAAGTGCTGTGTTCATGTTTCCTAGGTCAGTCCTATTGCTCTTCATTAATTTTCAATAGTTGAAAATTATCTTAAGCATCTTAGCTAGTTAAATAGGATAGTTTATATAATCTCATCCTGACTATAATGAGATTATAATTTATTGCTGTCATTACTATTCTTAAGGCTTAAACTACATTTTTTTTCTTTGTTTTTATGGACAGCTATATGCTTGGGGCTATAACAACTGTGGTCAAGTTGGATCTGGATCTACAGCAAACCAGCCAACTCCTCGTAGAGTCTCAAACTGTTTACAGGGTAAAATGGTAGTTGCCATCGCTTGTGGTCAGACCTCCTCCATGGCTGTAGTAAACAATGGCGAGGTAAGTATTGCTGTGTTCTCACATTCTCTCTCTCTCTCTTACCTAATTTAAGAGGTTAATGTCTGAGCACGGAATAAGGGCTGGTACGGATCACTCATGGTTAGAGTATGTATTGGTAACTACTGTGAGACCGCTTTAGAGAAACTGTGCTATTAACTAGAGATCCTGTCTTTGCAGTAAACCTTGCTTCTTATGACAAAGACTATTAGAACAAGATTTTTACTGGGCCTGCATCTGCAAGAATTTTAACAGTTGTATTAAGCATGAGTCATTAAGCATTATTTCAATATATTTCCATAGGTTCTTGAACATACATCTTGATTAGATTTTTGAAAGCTGCACAAATAAGTAGTTAATCTTTCTGCAAGAATACAATGAATGATCCTGGTTCTTGAGCACATTGCTTAACTGCCAGCTACAAAAACAAAGCAAGCTTTTGAACATTGCCCTAGTATTGTGCAACTGTTCCATTCCACATAAGAAATTTACGATTTGAACTTGCCTTTAGGTATGAACTGTAACCTCAAATTTACTATATCACACCACATTTGGAGCATATAGCATTTTCTCGTGACAGGAGGGACTGTAAAGGTCCCTGAGGTTGAGATGAGCTTTTGTTGTACCTAATTCTGTCTTGATTTGTCTACTATGACAGAGCTAAAGGAAAAATTGGAGCTAAACTGGGGGCTTCAACTTAAATTAATCCGATAGATGATCAGCTGGTTAGAATAACTTTTATTTTTTAAAAAAAAAAGTCAACTGAAAATGTTCACACAAATTTTTGGTGCATTGTAAGTTTTATTGCAAAAGTTTTAGTAATTCAAAGATGAATATATTTTAGAAAGCTTCTTTAAAAAGTAGCACAGGACTGAAGTTGAATATAGTTGATTGTTGCAGTGTACTTAGTATCTTTCAGTCTTAATATCTCTTGAAATAGCGTATAGTTCTTTAAAAAGATGTACGATTTGGACTAGTGCTTAATGCTAAGTCTTAAATATGCTGCACTCCTAGAGTGGTGGCTTAATTTTGTTTTCTTTTTGCAATCAGGTTTATGGCTGGGGTTACAATGGTAATGGTCAGCTAGGTCTTGGAAACAATGGCAATCAGCTAACACCGTGCAGAGTGGCAGCATTGCATGGTGTGTGTATACTCCAGGTATGTCTAATGCAGAAATAGAGAATGCATTTGTGTTTCTAGCATCTGTTAAAACTGTATCTTTGGAATCTGTACCTGCTTCTAGGTTTCACAATTTCAATGCTGAATTTATTTAGCTCCTTCAAACTATGTTAGGCTTATAAAAAAAAAAATACAAGTAAGCTGTGAAGCACTTGCTTTTGTAAATCTGAATGATCTGAATTTGGCTAGTGTGACTAAGTAAATTATGCTATGGTTAAAAATTGCATTTTTGTTACAAAGCAAATGAAATATCCTAGGCAAATATAAAAAATTAAGGAGAACTAGAAAACTAAGATGCTCAAATTTAGATTCTACATCAGTATTCTAATCAGCCCTTTAGGCATGGCTGATGACAGTCTCAGTGGTTTTCATTTCATTTAAAAAACAAAAAGTTTTCATGTTTTTTTTTTTTCCAAGGTTGAACAGGTTAAGGGCTCTGTTAGCTTTAGACCTGCAGCTCTCAAAGCTTATATAGTGAACATCAAATTCTCAAATTATTTCAGAGTTGATAATGAAGTTCACTGTTTGTGCGAGGAGTCTGCAGCTGAAAGCAAGTAAAGTCTGGGAAGACTTAGCAGGATTTCTATAGAACATTATGAAGTTAAGATTCAAAAAATAAGAAACTGGCAATTCCTGTAGGAAAAGACTTACTACATTTTATATATGTTTAGACCATACTGTAAATTCTTTAGGAGGAGTAACCAACGAATGCTAAATTAACGAAGTTGAAGCTGGGAGTTTCCCAGTTGTTACTGTTAATGTATCTTGTTCTAGCTTTAAGTACTGAGAAATAACACGTTCTAGTACTAAATAAAGAATGGCTGGGGTATCTAATTTCGGCTAGACTAAGGTATGGGTGCAATGATTGTGTTTCTTCGCTTTTTTTTGTTCAGTAGTAATGCTTATACATTCACTTACAGATTGTCTGTGGCTATGCACACACTCTAGCACTATCAGATGAGGGTGTGCTCTATGCCTGGGGAGCTAACACTTATGGGCAGCTGGGAACTGGCAATAAAAGTAACCAGCTAAGTCCAGTGCAGATCATGATGGAAAAAGAAAGGTAATCTTCCTGAAGCTGTTTCTGGGTTGATATGTCTAGGCATGTTATGCAGTCTCTAGTGTTGGAAGCATGTGAGTTTGGGGTTTGGTGGGTTGTATTTTTATTGATAATGTTAAAATTCCAGGAAAGGATGGTAACTTACTGTTTACTATAGACTGAGTGCTTTTTGCTATCTGTAATGATTATTGAATGTAAACATTTTATACTTACCTGACACTGAAAATAATGAATGACTGTTAGGCTATTCTAAATATGATTCCTTTGATCAAAACTTTTGAGCTATAAAATCAATAAGCCAAGCTTTTAAGCTGTATTGAGGACCACATTAAAGGGGTGGTGGGAGGAGGAGTGACACATGAAGAAAAATCAATTTTCTGAAAGGCTTTCTGGGTAACAGCCAACCATGGAAACAGAACTCAATTTGCAAAGATTGCTAGAGCTATGGGTAGACAGTACCACTCTTGTCAGTGGTAGCAGTTAGCAGTTTCTCAGGTAACATGTATATATGCTCTTAGTTTCCTGGACTCGCAGAAGATTCACCCTTGTCTACCCTCTTTCAGCACCTTTATCATCATATTTAGGACAGAAATCCTATGGCTCTTCTGCTGTTCACCTACAAACTTGGACCCCAGTCCTGTTCTCTGGACCCATGTGCATACCTGTAAATAAATGTGCTTCAGTTTGGAAGCCTTGTAGCCTATAAGTCCCTTAACTTGTAAATGACTTAAATTATAATTTCCTTTTAACTAGGAAACACTTGTGGCTGTTTTTTCTACTCCGTTTCCAGTTTTATAGGAATAGAAAATTTAGCTATGAAAGATGTCATTTTATAGATCTGAAGTGTCTTTCTGGGAAGTCATCCCTATTTTTTCCTGTTTTTCATGTTTAGCCTTAAATGAAAAGCTGCACAATGCTGAGATTATTTAAGGGTTTATAAATGGTTGGGGGGAAGAGGGGTGTGGAGTTGAAATAAAGAAAGTAACCATCACAGTAGAAACCACGAAGGCAAGGCTCACTTGTCTGTGGAAGAAGTGACACTAGCAAAGTGAAATGAAATTATTTTTTTCAAGTGCTAGAAGGAAAGTGTGTATACTTGCAATGCATCAACTTTCTTAATGACTCATTTCTTGAGTGAAATAAGGGGAATTGTTGCATTTAGAATTGTATGTGAAGTCAAATGTGGGATTATAATAAAAGCGGCAGTTGTTCAGTGACTAAAGGAGGGAGAAAATATCATTGAACTTCTGCTTGGAGTCCAAGGGAGGGAGAAGTCACTTGAACTTACTCATCTTGCTTGACTTGACTCCCTTGGAAACAGTGCTATTAAGTGGGTGAGCTGACATTTCCCATGAAGCATATTAATGCTTCTCTTGGTCCTTTCATTTATGTAACTCTTTTGACATTTATGCATGATGTCTCTGACGGTTCCTTGGGAGGTGGCATTCGATGTTATTTTAAAGAATTTTGCACATATAGTTTAAAAGGAACTTCTAAACTTAGCGTTGTGTTAGCTTGGAGGCACAGTTATGAAGGTACACTTCTGAATTTTGATGAGTATATACTTAATGTGCTGTACACTTAACTCTACGTATCAAGTATAGTATAGTTATTCTTAAAAAAATCTGTTCTGCTAAGGGAAGAAAATTCGGAGAAGAACGCTTTCGTATTGCTGGATAGCTATAATGAAATGTAAGTTGCCCATAAAATCGTGACTTTATGATGTTTCATGCAGCGATGCTAGAAGGTCTCAATGTTGCTTAGAGCTAGAGATACTGTTCTGTAAGGGAATAAGCACTTTCATATGTATGAGCTTAGACTGTTTGGAAAGACATTTGTCGCGCTTGATCTGTTTTGTTTTTTCATTTACTTATTATAAACACAAAGCACACGGAAGCCTGAAATCCTCTCTTTTTAAACATGTGGGGAAAACCAGGAAAGCACAGCTTTTACTTTTGAGCTAACTCTGGAACTTCTCCAGAATTTTGCTTAGTATCTGAACAGGGACACTGGAAACATCTTGGCAGTCCTTTTAACAGAATGTGGTTCTTCTTGGTTCTTGTAATGCTTCAGATAGTGAGGTAGGGATTGCGTGGACAATGGGAGAACAAAATAGGTAAGTCTGCATCAATAGCTCTAGTATTTTAAGGAACTTGGGGGGGGGGGGGGGTTGAAAATACTATGTAGATTTTACTTAAAGTAATGATAGCTCTTCAGGAATGAGGAGTTAAGCGTGTGTATTCACCTCTCCTCAAATGAAACTTTGTCCAAGCAAAAACTATGTTCCAAACAGTTTCAGCATTGATGAGATGAAATTAACAGCAAAATACGAAGTCAGAAACTCGGGCAGTAGATTAATTTCTGCCGACATACAAAAAACGTACTAAAGGAGGGGCAGAAGCATTGGGTTTATTGAAAAATACAAAGGTTTTTAATCTCAAAATGAGAGAAATTTTTACATCCGTTTGAAAGAAGTTTTGTAAAATGCTCTGTAAAATCACAGTAGTCTTAACTTCGCAGACCGCTCCCTAGCTGGAAGCTTTGTAAGATCCATAAACATTTATCAAGGAGAATAAGTATCTGATAGGTTTTAAAGGTGGGGTAGACTTTTTCCTTCTTACGGTTATGGAAGAAAAAGAGGAATGTCAACAAGAAAATGACATTATCAAAACAATACCTGATTACAGTAAAACCTACAAGTACTATGGAAATGTCGTTGCAATTCTTAAATATTGATCTGTTCAAACAGAATCACGTTCATGCATGACAGTACCAAAGTGTAGATACATAGCTCACTTGCTGTTATTTTGGTGTGGCATTTGGGAGGTCGCTTGGTTCCATACCTTTAAGTATCTTACAAGGTTTCTTCTGTTTGCAGGGTTGTGGAGATCGCAGCCTGCCACTCTGCTCACATTTCGGCTGCCAGGACCCAGAGTGGCCAGGTGTACATGTGGGGCCAGTGCCGCGGCCAGTCTGTGGTCCTTCCCCACCTCACTCACTTTTCCTGCACTGACGATGTGTTTGCTTGCTTTGCTACCCCTGCCGTTATGTGGCGTCTTCTGTCAGTAGGTGAGAACAAGCTTTGAGTTGAAGCCAGTGCTCTAGAAGCCAAATAACTTTGGTTTAATTATTCTTATAAAATGTGCTTTCATATTATAGTCTCTGTGCATGTGTGTAGTGGTTAGTACAGCATACCACTTCTGTGGCAGGATGGTTCTTGCTTTAGGAGAACTGGCAATTAAAACTAGCTCTTCTAGCTAGGGTCTGTGTGGTTTGGTTGTGGTTTTTTTTGGTTATTTTCTTTCTTCTGAAGAAAAAGTCAACTTCAGCCAAGGATTTGGAACAGTGTTAACAAGTTTTCTTGTAAACAAACAACTAGAGAGCCCTGTTGTACCACTGTACTATGAATATTGTCCATTTCCTTTGTTTGTATTGTTTGAGCTCAGGACAGGGAAGGACTTCTAGATCATCACATGTAACTTTTTATTCTTAAAATTATTTCTGCTTGGAATACTGCTCCTGACTTTTGTTTCTGTAGTTTCTAATAACTTTGAATTCTAGGTGTTGTCTTTAGCTTTTCCTTCTTAGTAATTACTCTTCCAATATGAATGTGAAAGAGCAAATCCCTTTGTGTTTCTTGTTAAGGAAGTAAAATGACAGGATTCCAAGTTTCCTTTCTGTGACATGATTTCTTAAGCTGATTTAGTTTGATATTCCTCAAAGCCAGTCAGATTTATAAGTAACAGTCTGTGTATAGCAAGATCCTAGTATCATTTTTTCTTTTGGAACTATGTTCTTATGCAGCCTTGAAATACCCTTCATGAGGCAGTGTCTATGACCAGCTCATATGCCCAAGGCATTCTTCTTGGTTATCTTTGATTCACATACTGCTAATTCTTACTTGACCCAAAATATGCCATCCAGTGCTTAGCTTGCACATCGTGCTTATTGGTTTTTGTCTTAGATCTTCCACTTCAGTCCTGAAGATCATCTAGGCCGTCTAATCTGTCTTCATGTTGACAACAAATCCAAACGTTGGTAGTTCCTGTAGAGAGCTAGTGCTGGGGAGGGTTTAGATCTTAAGTAACTTTCTTTCAAACTCAGACTTTTTATCTTCGCATGTGGCTTTTCTGTCTGTAGCTAAGAATTCCTCTCCTAATCCGGCTTTTCCATTGTAACTTCTCATTTAGCTTGTTTTCACAAGTATAAAGGTCCAGATAACAGCATCTCATCTGTAGAGGAAAACTGGAAAATTTTACCAGAGAGAGATTAGCTTGAAATGATCTGCCTCAGGGTAAATCCAAGTCTTGTTTGTTTTTTTCCCCTACTTCTTCAATTCTCTAATCCTGGGGAATGTGTGTTACTCTTGCCCTCTGTAGACGTGTGATGATTATCTTGGTCTGTTGTCTTCAGCTAGTAGTGAAGGCTCTTTAAATGACATCTTCCCAGATGCAGTCGCTTTCAGTTCCTTAATTTTTATGAAGTATTCCCAGGTTGATCATAACAAGGTATTTGAGTCTTGTTTCTGTATTTTAATTCTTACTGGCCTTCAGGGATTATTCTTCTCTTAACCTGATAATCGTAATTACTGAATCTTTACATCAAAAGCATTAATTTAGGGACAGTTTCAATCTCCTTCCTGTATAATCTTTCCATCTCTTTTATTCTTATAGGTTTAAATTTTAAATAGGTTTTATTCTTAAAGGTTTAAAAAAACTTTTTTTTTCTTCGTGAAAGCTAACTCTGCATAAAGGTTATCATTCTACTTTCATTTATGATGGCTTTGCCAAATGAAAGATAAATCTGCCACTCAGGATTGACTGTGGTGAAGTTCAAATCTGCAGCCTTCTTTGAGGAATGAATTTAAGGTATTTGGGGTGAAAGTTGATCATCAGCATAGCTTAAGATAAGCTGATGACCTTGAAAAAAATCACATGAGCAGGTGAAGGGGGATTGGAGTGTGGTTTGTTTAGCTCTGATGAGATGCCAGTTTGTGAATGATCCATGCAGAGTGAACCAAAGGAGTCTTTTGGCAGAAACATAACTTGTCTGTTAAAGCAATTTGTTTTAACTGTGTGTGTGTATATTAAGTACCAGCTAATTTAACTGCTGCTAATGGTGAAGAGTAGTTGTATTGTATATGGATGAACAGTCCACAGTCCTGAGGGACACAGGAGACAGGCCACATCCCATCAGAGCGGAACTGCCTTTTGGAACTGCCTTTTTTTCCCCTCTTTCTCATGCTATGCTGCCTAGAGGCTGTGTGTTGAAACTCACTTGTGAGGTGCATCAACAAAACCATCAACTAGTGGGTTAAAGTTAAGTTTCCTAAAACTTTGGAGTTCTTGCTTTACTACAATTCTTAGCCAGCTTGTGCTGCAAATCTAGGATTTCTAGAGAGACAGAACGGGACATCTCTGACCTTAATGTTAAGAACTGTCGAAGAGCTGTAATCACACAATTTTAATGCACTTCCAAAATTGCAGAAGCCCTGTGTCCTTGATTGTAGGTAGAGTTCTTGCTACAGTCTCTCTTCTTGTAGCACTGCTGTTGGATTTTGTGTTGTCATAATTGACTGACAAACTGAGGTAGCCTGCAGGTTGTTTGTTAAGGTCTTTGCCAGGGCTCACTAACATGATCTGTGTCTGCTCTGCTGGCACAAAAGTGGCCAACTGGTGACGTTTTCTTACTCTTCAGGCTCAGGTCACGGTGTGTCTGTATGTGCCTCATTTCTCAAGTGAGCTGTAGCTGTAGGTGATGCTATAGACTCCATTTACCACCAGTTTGCAGACTGGTCCCTCTTGGTGTAATCCAGGCAGTGGTGCTGAGCCCAGCTGACCTGGCACTTGCCCTGAAGGGCCGCCAGAAGGCTGGTAATTTCATTGGTGGTCCCCATGTGGAGAGTGAGAAAGCAAGTTCTCCAGGTCCTTTGGGTCCTGGGTAATGAGCTGGAACAAGGACTGCTGCCACTGCTGTGTGGAGCTGTTGTGGAGCTGTCCTTGCCAATGGAAAAGGGTAATGGAGCCAGTCATTCTTCCAGACTCACCCAGTGGAACCATGGTCCTGACCTATTTTCCTTCACATGCTGTTACTTGAATAGCTAGCTTTACTTACAGTGACGCATGTGTTCTGTTTAAGATGCTTAACGTGTTTTGTTTGTTTAAAAATTGTTTCTCCAGAGCATGAAGAGTTTTTAACAGTAGCTGAGTCTCTGAGGAGAGAATTTGACAGCCCAGAAACCTCAGACCTAAAGTTCCGTGTAGAGGGGAAGTACATCCACGTTCACAAAGCTGTTCTGAAAATCAGGTAGAGGTCGTGTTCCACAGCTCCTGTTTAAATACAATAACCTCTGTATTCCATCTGAGGGGAGGGAAGAAAGTAAGTGGTGGGGAGGGACCCTAAACCTGCAACACATATTATTAACTGTGTCTGTAATCACTTTAAATGATTATGGAAGGAGTTGAATCAAAATTCTGCCTTAAAATGGTCCCTATTCAGTCTTCACTGAGCCTATATGTTATTCCCAGAATAATAAATCATGTTAAACTAGTCTGATTGCAGTGCATACACAGATGGTTTTGTAGCATAGGTCAAATTAGAGTTCTATCTTGATGCATAAGTTTAACAGAGCACTAAAACCAAAATGTGGACCGTTTGCTGTGATGGCATATAGTAAAATATTTGGGGCTGTTGCAGAGCGCACCAAATACATAGTTCGGGGGAACTGTAACATAACATTCATGTGTACATACAGATGTTCCAGATGATGTCTCTGTCTCTTAGGTGCGAACACTTCAGAACCATGTTCCAGTCGTACTGGAATGAGGATATGAAGGAAGTGTTAGAAATCGACCAGTTTTCTTACCCTGTGTATCGTGCCTTTCTTGAGTACTTGTACACAGACTGTGTTGACCTTCCGCCTGAAGACGCGATAGGTATTGCTTATGGTCTGATCGTGTTAGACAGCAGCCTCCAGGCAAACTGAGAAGGGGGATGAAAAATAAATGTATTAACGTGGGCTTCTAGTCCTGCCTATAGTGCATTTTACTGGTGATGAATTAAGCTGTCTTTAAAGAAGTGATGCACATTAAGAAATAAACTGTGAGCAGTTTTATTAGTTGGGAGAAAAATGCTGGGTTAGAGTACTTGCGTATATTACTGATTTGAACCAATTATGGGATAATATGAAAGAATCTGTGTGGACATAATATGGGAAACCTTGGTAACAGAGCGAAGAACAAGCTGTAATTCAAGCACAGATTTTTATAGTGGTAACTTTTTGCTCATGTTGTGCCTCTTTTGCAACAGTTCCACTCAAACATTCAGGTATGCAAAGCAGTGGAACAGATTGTGTATTTACAGAGATTAACAGGATTGTGGCATGCGGTACTAGAAGGCCTTTCTTCCCGTGCGGTGATAAAATACACTTCTGTGAATAGTGACCTACTTGCAATGCCATATAGAACACTGCACACACAGTATAGACAAAACCTGTACCCAGAGATATATAAATTGTTGAAAAGGCAGAAATAATTACACATGACTAATATGATGGCATTTTAATTGCAGGACTTCTGGATTTGGCTACTTCATACTGTGAAAATAGACTGAAAAAACTGTGTCAACATATTATCAAGAGAGGAATTACTGTGGAAAATGCTTTTTCATTGCTCTCTGCTGCTGTCAGATATGATGCAGAGGTAAACTTCCAAAGTTCAATTTCTTAAATAGGTGGCTGCTTTCTGACCCTAAACTGGAGGAAAGCAGACAGTCATATTTTTATATAAACTCTCTCTAACCTGCTATCAGATAATGCTGTCTGCCATTTTCAGAGTTTGACAATGTAGCCATTGGAATTACGAGTTTCATTGCAAATACAGTTTTTATATCTTTTTTCCCCCATAAACTGGTACTGAGAAAGTGAACTAGTACACAGATATCAAAAGATAATTTAAGTCACAGGCAGAGACTCACCATCTATAAATGTTTGTGTTGCTTAATTCATGGTAAGAGGTTATCATGCTGTGCCAAGCTTCGTGAATTATTATTTTGGGGAGGGAGGGTGACGGCGGGGAAAAAAGGAGAGGTTAAAACACTAAATCTTAAACAAGGGAAAGGTTTAAAAACAAAGCAAAAATCAGAACATTATGAAGAGTGGTTTTGTAAGCCTTGTTTGTAAGGTTGTGGGTTGTGTGTGATGTCACGTGATGGTAGGTTTGGGGTTTTGGCGTGTGGTTTTTGTTTATTTTATTACTTGCTTAACTACAGTCAAATACACTTTCAGTCTTTTAAAGTACGCTGATGAAATGGCAGGGTAAGAACTCTTTTTATGGACCTAGTACATTTTGAACATGGAGAAAGCGTGTGAAATGGGAGAAGGAGTAGCGAAACTTTCCTGCAGAATATCCGACTTCAAGACTAGATCACTAACATGCAGTTTTGTGATCAAATGGGTATTCCTGGGACTTCTTCAGCCCTTTTTGTTTGAAATAGTATCTGTGCATCATATTTGCAGCTTGATTGGTTTTAACTTGCTACTTTAAAGCAGTTTTGGTAAGCAGTAAATGAATACAGCGCTTTTCCTTGCGCTTAATATCTAGCATGCCCTAACTTACTTCAGAGCCTAATAGCGTGTTGCTAGTTTGATGTACCTTACATGAAGGGCTGCCTCAGAGCTGAAGTCATAATTCAGACACCATTGTGAATAAAGATTTCATTGGTGGGAGTTCGTGGAAAATAGGAAAATGTTTTTGCCTTACAGAAGATTGTTTGTGCAATGGGTCTTCAGTATATCACTGATTCTGCTTGTAAAGGGTAGAAGAAATCCAGTTACTGAGCCTTGGCTGTACCTTACTAGCTAAATGAAGTTGGAAGTGAAATGAGAATGGTTCGCCCAAATGAGGAGAGAATGGGTGACGCTGAGATGTTTTTTATATTTTTTTATATTTTTATTTTTAACTGAAAAA
Source organism: Anser anser (assembly GCF_964211835.1). Taxonomy (NCBI): domain Eukaryota; kingdom Metazoa; phylum Chordata; class Aves; order Anseriformes; family Anatidae; genus Anser; species Anser anser. The sequence continues at coordinate 183,433,155 of NC_139720.1, read as the reverse complement.
AGTAAGTGGTAGATCCGAGTTTGAAATTGCTTGGCTGACATAGTTCATTCAAGGGACTGCGTGTCTGGAAGACAACAGTTAGAAGAACCCACTTCACTGATTTAAAACACCCCCATGACATGAAACTCTCCTATACTTTCTTTTGGTGATTGACTGGATTGAAGTGGCTGAAACTAGTTCAGGTTTGGCTTCTTATTGTAAGATTTAAAATAATCACTGGATGTACCTTGTACCTTTTTTCACTTAAGTCTATATTAAGTACAGTTTGCTGGGAGTGCATCCATCTGCAAATAAAATAGTTCTTTATCGAGTTTTAAACTTTCCAAAGTTTCATATTTACAATACAATATTACTGTTACTGTATGCATCTGTTGCGTTGACTTGGTATGTGAGTTTTTAATAAAGCAGTGCAAAATACTGTAATGCGTATGATGTAGTTTTGTTTGAAGTGCCAGTTCCTTCTGTTATTAAAAAGAAAAAAGAAAACCCTCAGTGTTCAGTTCTAATAAGCTTGTCGTTTTTTCATTGCACAGATGCCATACAAGTCAAGATCTGCAGCTTCAGAAAGCCTGGTTTTAGGCCAGGACATATTTTTATATCACTGCTGTGTCAAGAACTCACTGGCACACAGTGGCTCTAGCTTTCAGTAATTACTTTTAACTGAAAATATGAATACTAATCAGTCTTTCATACCTCACATGGCTTAAAAGCTCTGAAAATTTTTGTGCCCTACTGCAGTGCCCAGTCTGCTGAGCCCCTAAAGCTAAGGAAGGCTGTGTTCTCGTGTGTGAAGCACTAGTTCCATGAATTTATGAAGCGCTCAAGGAACTAGAGCAGGCTGGGGAGCTGATGTTCTGGAAAGGCCGTGGCATCTTCTGTACTGCAGCCCAGCTCTGCACCACAAAAATAGATTTCCTCAACAGTGGAGCTGGAAACAAATAATTTGAGCGGGAAGCGTTTTGTGTCAATGTTATATTGACAACTACTGTCTCTTGTTTTTTAGAAATCCTTTCTCTCTGACATCATGTGGGTGCAATGATGGTGTCTATGAGGCTTTTCTAATCCTTAAATGGAAGGCACTGCACTGTAGGCTCGTACCCAGAGCACGCTTTCTGCAAGAATTGCTCTGCTGCGTTGTTTCACGCATGTCCCAAAAATGATTCAGAAGAAACGCACTGTGGCACGTCTTGTAACCTGGGTCTGTTTGTAATGCACAGAAGGGCCTTTGGCCTACACTTTCCTTCCAGACTACCTAGTAGACACTTCCATTGAGCCTGGTGAATGCACTTCAAGGCTTGACTCAAGTCATAAATTAAGTAGGAAGTCAAGCAGGCTTGTATGTAGACTGGAGTTCATAATACGGAATTAAAGAGCTGAGTTCTCTTAATCCACTGTCCTGGTTATATATTGCATTACCCTAAAATCCATTTGTACTGGGTTTTGATATTTGTCTGTGAATATAGATGGAACTCTTCAGGCTGGGAAACTTTAAAAATACATATTGCTCAGAATGGCTGGCTCTCGTGACTGCAGCTATATAGGGAGAACCAAACTGTGGTTATTTTGTCTTTGTAGCCATGTTATGTGGGTAGAATCATTCTTTTCTGTTGCATTTACATAGTGACAGGGGGGTGGGGGGAGGTTGAAAGACACTGGGTTGATTTATTTGTCTAGTTCTCTGTGAAAATAAAGCTTAGAAAGGCATCGGTGCCTGACTGAATGTAACTTTCTGTAATGGAAGAAAGATAACGAGACTTTTTTTTTCTTTTTTTCTGTTTAGGACTTAGAGGAATTCTGCTTTAAATTTTGTGTCAATCATTTGACAGACGTGACACAAACTACAGCATTTTGGCAAATGGATGGTCCCCTGCTAAAGGAATTCATTGCTAAAGCCAGTAAATGTGGAGCCTTTAGGAACTGAAACGAGGCTGTAAGTTATGGGTGATTGTAGGGTTTTCTGCAGTTACCCTGGGTTGGTGTAACTGCACAGGTGGAAGCAGCAAGCGTTAGTGGCCTCTTGTACTTGCTGTGGAAGGCCACAGCAAAAACTGATGTTCTCTGTGCTCAAGAGTGAGCTGTTGTTAAAATAAATGTTAAGCAAAATACTCACTTGCGTTTAGAGTCTGGATGGTGGAACCAGTCCAAGGTTTCACACAGAAAGACTGCCGCGTGCAGAAGATACCGGGCATTGGTAAGGACTTTTAGGTGAGGAAATCACACTTGTAGAGCTACCTGTTAATATTTTCAATTTACTACTTGAGGCACTGGCCTTTTGGGATTATGAGCCACTGAACGATGTCACTTAAATCATTAACTCCCTGGGATTATACAGAAGCAAATGGCATGGATATCTTTTATTGCAGCTGCATGCTTGTGAATGACATTGCCATTTGCTGTGTGTAATTAACCAAGTGTATTCGGTGCTGAGAGAAGTGTGCAAAAATAATGTATCCTCAAAGCCTGCAGAAGTGACCCTGAAGAAAGGGGTACCTAGCAGATTGAATCGGAAGTAAAGCTCTGTATGTGAGTATATCTTACTACAAGTTGTAATGTATACTTTGTAATCTGTTCAAGCAATGTTTATAATGGTTAATGGAAGATTTCCCTCTTTGACTTCAGACTATGTTGGTTCCCTTGGAGGGAAAGGGGCACACTGTTCTGAAAGTTCTTTTGTTTAAGTATTGTATAAATTTAAACTACATGTAATAAAATTCACTTTTTTGTACATGTTCAATAGTCAACTTCTTTGAAGAAAATTTTGAGTTTTTGTGTTATGTACAGCACATATGTTGATTTGAATAAAAACACCCCAGTCCTCCCAGACCATGCGTGTGAGTCAGCACAGGCAAGTACCAGGAATGACCCCAGGTTAAAATGCAAAGAGTAAACAGCAGATTTACTTTCATTACCTCGCCAACTCTGAAGCATTGTTTCTGATCCCTTCCTCCTTGCCAGTCCTCTGCTTTTACCCCAGTCCTCCTACTACCACCTGTTACTGATTTTTACTGATCTGACTGTGCTTGACAAATAGCTGTAATCACAATTTCAAATTGCAGCAGTTATTTGTAGGCACTAGTGTAGTCCCCAGGGAGTTACAGTCTGTATCTGATTGCTTTACGCTAAGTCAGTATGTGAAATGCTGAGACCGTAACCTTACAGTGCCTACATAGACATACCTGCTATTCTTACTGTTCTTTAAAGGTGTCACGTCTTCCCCCAAATGTAGGGTAGAACAGAGAACCTGGAACTTCAAATGTGAAGATCAGGATGAGACTAACCACAGATCTGCTTCTTGGGCTGAAACTTGGCTCAGTTTTGCAGAGCCTAGAGTTCTGCAGTGCCGATAGAGGCCAGGGATCTCCTACCGCATGACAGTAAGAGCTCAGCCTAGGAGCATGTGAAGAAATGCTTCCACATGTGTCAGAAATTGTTTTAAATAAACAACTTGTTGTGGACTGCAAGCACTAGTCTAAAGGTCTAGATGGTGAAGGGGGGGCAGGGGGAACAGCAAAGTATGCAAATGTCCTTGTCAGTAATTCAGATTGCTGCAGTATGAAGGGAAAAAGAATTGGTCTAAGTCACATGAGCTTTTACTTCCTTCCCATATTAGTGAATTTGCATCTTGGTTTCCTAATAACGGATAAATCCTTGCTCCATGTCAATACATTGAAGACATCTAAGTGAACGTTTTCTAGGTAAAACAGGTGTGAATGGATCTTGGGTCCTTGGCTTAGCTAATAAACTATTTTGGCCCAAAATGTTCACGCAAGTAAAAAGACCAGTATTTACTTCACGGGGGTGGGAGTGTGGCAGCCTGCTTCTACCCCAAGGGCTTATGGCTTGACAGTCAGCCCTTATCACTTCTGTTACGCTACTTACCAAGCTGCAACTTCATACCAGCTCATCTTGGGTTTGTACTAACTGCTGCGAAAACAACTGTACCTGCAGGGTGGTGGCTGGTAACACAGCAGCCTGCGGGACAAGGTGCAGTTAAAAACTGGTGCAGCAGCTTATCGCCTCCCAGGCCCTATCCTATGCAACAGTGGGGCCACGGAGCATTACTAAAGACACAGCTTTCTTAAAAATGTTTTATTAAGTTACCCTTTTGTAGCTAAACAATGCTTTTCTGTATTCAAATAATTTTAATATAGTAGCTTTTCAGCCAAAATACATAGAAGTTACATCCTTCCTTAATGGAGAAAGGAAGAGACAGTCCTTTGATTGAAATCAGTTTACATTTTGATTGGAGCGTGATAGCCAGCCCTTGCTGGCTTGCTTGCAAACACCCTTTTACCCTTGTCATTACAGCAGCTCTAATTCCTCATTGACTGCTTAATGTATGCTCAATTAAAAAAAACTCCTGTTTATAATTCAGAAGGCTTCTTTGAGTGCAACTTCTGCTAATTTATCTTCTTTGGAAAGCCAAAGCAGCACTGTGGTCCTTAGAACAACACTGTCTCTATGCAGACAGTGATGCAGCCACCTCCCACAGACAGGAGAGGCCTGCTGCAAGTAAAGTGACTGAAGAGTGTTCTCTGGCAGCTGACACACCCTTGTCTTTGAGGGAAAAAAAAGTCCTGGGGGAAGGGGTTCTCTTCAGCTTTAAGAGCTAAATTTGGTGTATATCACTCATTTATCCACAATAAAATTTAAAGAAAGGGACAACTTAAAGTTATTGCAACAGTGAGGTATTAAAAAAATGAGTAAAACACCCAGTCTTTGCTTGTGTCCCAAACTTCAGGGAGGAAAGGAAATCACTTACACACTGACCCGACGTGCTCTATGTTTTCTATCGTTAGAAAATTCTGAATATTGACACCGTTACAGACAGACTCGGGGGTTAGTCAGACACTGTACTGGATGTACTGGCAGCAGTCTCCTGGGGGGGAAGGACGACTTCTTTTAAATCCTGCAGTAGCTCAATCTGGTGGTCCAGTCTTTTCCTGCTTTCCAGAAGTTCCTGGATTTTTTCCTCTGTCCCTATTATGGAAAAGAAAGGGACAAATGTTTTTATTTTATTTTTATATGCAACTATTAATTTATAGTAAGTTACGTAACGCATTAACACTGAGATTGCAGAGGCTTCCACTACTTAGTTTAGTCTACAGTGAAGCCACTGCCTTTCAGAAGCCTCAGCTTCACACTCTGTGCCTTTGTCTCTTCATTAACACGGGGAGACAAGTTAAAGAACTTGTGGCAAAAGAAAACGCAGGCTAAATCACAGCGTTGCATACTTTGTTTTCCATCTTACTGTATCTCAAAGGTAGCTACAAGTTTTAAATTAACTTCCCTGAATTACATAAAGCAAATTTAGAACCCGAATGGATTTTAGTCAACCAAATTTTAAGCTTAAAAAGAGATGCTTTGGACAACTGAAGACAACAGCTAGTTTCTCAAAAAAAACATGATTTAAGAGCATTTAATGCACCTGCTTCTGGCAAAATACTTACTGCCAGTGCACCAATGGCATGAACCAGCTGCTTCGTCCTATTCGCAAAGCCCTACCTGGCTGACTGTCAGCTTATCCTTAACTGCTTCTGCGTTCCTAATGTTAAATCACTGAAATCCGTGAGCGCTGGGTAACTTCGTGCTCGGTGCTAGAAGCTTGTAGTATTAATGGTGAGTTTTAATTGAAGCAATTGCTTTGTTCAGTAACATTGTTTTGTAGTGGTTGAGAGGACCATAATGAAAATGGCTTTAAACTAAAAGAGGGGAAATTTAGGTTAGATGTTAGGAGGAAGTTCTTCCCTCAGAGGGTGGTGAGGCCCTGGCACAGGCTGCCCAGAGAAGCTGTGGCTGCCCCATCCCTGGAGGTGTTCAAGGCCAGGCTGGATGGGGCTTTGGGCAACCTGGTCTGGTGGGAGGTGTCCCTGCCCATGGCAGGGGGGTGGGACTGGGTGGGCTTTAAGGTCCCTTCCAACCCCAACCATTCTGTGATCTTGTGAAACAGCACTCTCCATTGCTTGCCATGGGCAGCCTTTATGGCATGTCTATTTGGTGTCAAGTCCTCAAGGTTAAATGAACTAGCAGGCGCAAATCTGAAGAAAATGTTGGGCATGTACAAGTGGGAGCTGGAGAAAAATATCTTGGAGAATAGTTGGATACAAATGAGTAAGTTACCAGAAAAACAAACAGCAACCATGATCACTGTGTTACTGCGTTCAACTTATGGATGAACCACAGATGGGAGACATCAGCTCCAGTTCTCTAATCCCAAAGGGATACGGGAAAAACAGAAATAGCCCAGAGAAAGCTATCAGTGGTGAGAATGACCACTATCAGTGGTGAGAATGGCATACAGGAGCGCTTCCACAAGAAGGCAGGCAACAGACTGGAGACCTTTGACCTCACTGAAGAGAGAAACTAAAGGGAGAGAATGTTTCTGTAAAATGGGGAACAGCAGGGACCTGGAAAGACTGCACTCACCATTCCTTAAGTGCTAAGAAGCAATCAGTGAAAGTACGGCACAACAGGTTTAAAACAAAGTAGAGGAGAAAGCAACAACAACAAAGTGGATCAAAAGCAAAGCATTTCAGGTGACCAGAAGTCATCAGTTCCAAGGGAAAGAGCAAAGAAAACAGTACCCGTAGGAATCCTACAGTATTTAGTCCCAGACTTCATCCACTGTGACAGACACTTAGTAGCGAGAGCTTGGAATACGGACTGGGGAGAAGGATGGAAGGAAGAGCTGGTTTCCTTCTAACCCTACAGTGCGTCTTGCAACTAAAACGGTTCTCAGTCCTTTTCGACTGGTTTGTTACAAGAGCTCCTCCTGGGTAAGGTTTGGAACCAACTTTGATGTGTTTTCATTATTGACCTCGAAATTAAAATAGCCTTGATTGTATCAGAAAAGATAAGTGTGTTCAGGAAGAACTGAGCTGCTGAAGTAGCGGGGAGTTGGAGAGGGGACAGCTTCCACACAGCACAATCACAGGGCTGCGTACCTAGATGCCAGTACCAGAATTTCTCCTGTGAGCTGAGAAAAGGATGAAATAATCAACGCAGCTGTGAAAGAAGCAAGTGTGACCTAAGGTCGTGTCACACGAGGGATTACGAGCAGCGACATATTAGTTCCCCTCAGATGAGGCACTGCCAGAACCTGCGTTGAGATAACTCCACAAACGCCAGGCACTCGCACTCCAGAAGAGGAATTCAAAAGCAAGAACCGGAGACTCGAGGGAGGAGCCTGGCTTTCCGCAGGCAAGCAAAGGGGAAATGGGGGGGAACAGCAAACACCAGCTTCAAGCACTTGAACTTATGTTAGCTGACTTGTTCCCACTTCCCTCTCCTAACGGTTATCAACCTTGTTCTAACTCCTGCTTTTATCCCTGTCAAAAAGGTGTAAGAGACCCACCTAGGTTTAGTTGGAACATTACAGCTAAAAAGTTGTAATGCTGCTTAAGCAGCTGAGACTTGAGTTCATGCCCTAGAGTTTCCTTCCGCTCTGGTGCTCCCAAGTGACTGCTCTTGCACGTTTTCACTGCATTCTTTGAGCATTGTCACCCCCCTTTCCAAAACCTATTAAAATTGCCATCAGTTCCAGGGAAGCTCTGTCTGTAGTGTTCGATGCCCTTAACTGGAACAGAGCAGCCAGTCCCAACAGCACTCGTCGGAAAGCTGCACAGCTGTAAGAAAGGGAAGCTGCCTTCAGCAAGCCTTCCACACGCAGGGGGGGGAATAACTGCAGGAACAAGCACCAGCGCACCCTGCAGGAGGGAGGCTCCTCTGGGGCTGAGGCCCTGCGGTCCTCTGGAGCTGTGGAGCTGGGACACGGTTCCAGCTGGCCTCACGGCTGACAGCCAGGTTAGGCACGCCGTGCTGCTGGTCGTTCAGGTAGCAACAGCTTTTATTCAGTTACTTAGAGGATGCTGAGAAGTTCCATGGGATTGTCACTGTAAACGGTCATTTTATGATCATTTAGAATTGTGAAGATCATTCTGGGAGTTGATGAAAACGACTTGAATGACAACACAGTCACAGGTCATAGCTGACACGGGTTCATGAGGGGAAAGTCCTGTTAATGCACTTCCACAGAAAGTGATCTGGGGTTGTGGTCACAGCAAGCTGAACACGAGCCAGCAGAGTCCCCTGGCAGCCAGGAGGGCCAACCGTACCCTGGGGTGCATCAGGTCCCTTCCACTTTGGGACATTCTGTGGTTTTGTGATTTTATCAAAATCCTCAGAAGAATAACATCAATGCCAAAAATCATACCAAGTGCTGCTGTTCTGACAGCTTATTTCACGTACCTGAATGAATATTTGTCAGTATATTTTCAAACAGTCCACAGTCAAAGAGTGACATTACTGTCTCTTCATACTCTGGAAGAAGAGAGAATATCACAGAGTAAAGGTTTACAGAACACTTGAGTTCACGCGCTGCCCAACATTAAGTGTAGCACAAAACAGTAATTAATTACAGCAATTGCTCAAGGTTTTAAGATAACAAAGACACACAAAGACACTTCTAATTCTGTACAACTGTTTCCATGAGACATGGCTATCAGTGTTTTACGTTCACTGCCATCCCAGATTTATGCCTCCATTTCCTAATTGGGGCATTTTGTGTTTCACTTCACTGGAAGCCTACAGAGTTTGCATGAGCATTAAGAGGTTTGCTTAACGGTGAAGTCCTTTGAAACCCTAAGGTGTCCTGGACTTCACTACTGCCCCTAGCACCGCGACACACGAGCTGCTCATGACGGAGATTTGGCCGGGTGTGACATTTCACCTTCCGTGCACGTGCTTCAGTTATTTGCAAAAAATAGCATTACTTATCCAAAAGCATTGTTCGTAACTTTGTAAAGCTGGGAGGACAATGGGAGAGGAAGGTTTGTTTGTTTTTTTCTTTAAAAAAATTGTTTTGAGAACAAAGTAATATTAGTGGGGAATCCTCCAAGAACAAAGTGTTTCATACAATACGCTCACCAAAAAAAAACAAATACATGCTAACATTTGACATCGAAGTTTTAAGTATTCATCCAAAGCGTTGAAACATTCATACTCAAGGATTTTTCCCTCAAAAGAGTGCAGATTTAGACAGGCAGATGGTCCTTCCGTAAGAGCAACACGGCCTTACAATCCAAATAAAACCTTCCTGTTCTCTTCGTAACCTCTCCCCTCTTCAGAGTGTGGGAGTAGAGGCCTGCGTTCATGCCAATGGCTAAAAGGTGGCTGCAGAAAGCCCTGTACCTGTTTCCGAAGTGTTGTCATCCATCAGCTTTTCCTGCGCCAAGTGAAGCGTGTCCAGCATCTCTTCAAAGATGTCATCCAGCAGCCCGGCTTGCTTGCATTTCCTGAGGAAGTCTATTCGGACTGGTAAAACAGAACACACGCGCTCTTAGACACGAGAGGTCCTGAGCACGGCTGCATGGGCTTCACCCACTCACTTCAGAAACTAAAACTTTGGTTCAAGTCTCCCTTCTGGTAACAAATACACAGGTGTCTGGCTCCTCCAGCTACCTGCTCAGCCCTCTGCAGTGGGAACAGCACTGTGCTCAGGTGAACACAAGCATCATGCTGGCTATAAATTCACATACACTCTAGATTTGGCTTTGTTCATCAAAAAATGAATGCCTCCCCAACTCCACGTGTCATTCCTAAAGCCACCTAATAACCCCCGGTGTAGGAAAACAGATGATTTGCTTTGCTTTTTTTTCTTCAAATCCTCTGGACCACACCATGGACTGAGCAGGCTAAAGGACAGAAAACAGCGCAAGAAGTGAACCAATACTGGACTTGGTAAGAGAACTGAGGTTACGTTTACTGCGAGCGATCCAGGCATTAACCTCATTTATTGATGTAACCCTGTTACAGTCCATTTATGGTCCTGCTTTGTCAGATTTTTACTGCTAAGGAAATAGGTAGTTATTTTTTCTTCATCTCGGAACAGCAGCTCAGCGACAGGTTTCAGTAAGGAGTCCCTGTGGACCACTGTGGGAATTCAGTGGGCTATTCAAAGGGAAAAAGCTCCCAGACTGCTCAGAGAAGTCTACCAGCCTCCATCAAAAACAATGTTTTTAAAGTTTTCTAAACTTCTGAGCAGCAGCAGCGTAACTTTGACCAGCAATTACAGCAGGACTTCGGGGTAACGCAAACTGCGGAGCTGAAGGATGGGTCGAGCAGTTGATTTCACCCTTACACGTTTTGTCAACCAACCCGCGTACACCTGGGATTCAAAGGTAACATAAAATAGCACGCAGGGGCAGCAGTAACTGCAGCAGCATTTAGAAAGCCTGGTTCCTGCCCGGGGAGCCAGAACGCTCTTGTTCAAGGTGCACAGAACACCCTGCTGTGCAATTAAAACCCGCACGGTCGTTCTGCAAACCAGGCTCGTGCTCCCTTGCCAGAACACGGGGTCATTTGTTTCGGGCAAATAATAAAAGGCACATTTTCAACAGCGCTGCTTCCTAACACCTCCAAGCGCCGAACATCGACACAACAGGTCACGGTATCACGCAGCTCTTCCGTAAAGTCAGTCCCACCTTTATGCCTGCTGTTTTTTCTTTTTAATATTCGTAATCTGTTTTCTTCTGCTGTTTCTTCTGTGCTCTGTAAGAAAATCAAAACAATGTATTTTTACATCGTAGGGACATTTCCTGCTCTATTTTCAGTGTCTTAACTCCACATTAGCAGAGAGAGAAAAACCAGCCCATATTTCTGTGAATAAAGTCAGCTTCCCCCCACACTTAACAATAGTCCTCTCCAGACATTCAAGTTTTTAAAAGGGGAAGCAAAAATCATTTCAAAGCAAAATCTGCTACGAAAAGCCCATTTACCTTGCCCAATTACTATTACTGCACTTGCACAATGTATTCAGATAGCACAGATGTTAACTGATGGCTGCTGCTAACTCCCAGCATAAGTGACACCTAACTCTCCAGGCCAGATATAATACTAAAAATGATCTGAGAGGAGAGGAGGAATATTTTTCTCTTCCTTTGGACAGGACGCAGTCATTCTGTGCTGTTCCAGATCACACCTCAGTACCACAAGTGATTCTTATCTCTACTACAAAGCTCCACCAGTGTAAGAGCTGCACCACCTTGACACTGGCAAGCAGTTTATCCTGCAGTGCCCAAACATACATGGAACCCCCCAGCTTCTTTATTTGCTTGGACTGATTTCCAAAACCACTAACGCTGGAGCAGCAGAAACAGCACGTTACCAGCGGTGGTGGGTCAAATGGATCTCAGTTACACCACCGGGAACCTGAGTGGATTTACAGCTGAGAAATTCTTGGGGACAAATAACCTACTGGTAAAAATGCCACTTGAAAGCTGCAGAGATCATCCATGTCCTCTCACATGACCTCCCTCTGATCTAGTGACCCGGAAGCCAATTCCTCTAGGAAGGAGAAATCCTGACCCCCATCAGTCATTGGGAGTTCACATGCATAGTTCAGTGGAGCCAAGAGAACCCCCAAAAACTACGTTGTATTTCCAGATTTCTTAACAACAGACCCTAAACCAACTCCCCTTACAGCCAGAGGCATGCTCCCAAGCCCCTGGGAAGGCCATCTTCACCCACGGAGTGGGACCTGCCCGAGCTACAATGAAAATCTGCGGTGCCTACCATGAGAACAAGTGCTAGTTTAACAAGGCCAAGTGACTTATCAAAAGCTGTCTTCGCAGAAAACATAAAAAGCCCTAAGCAAATCTGAGGGCCTCAGTGCTTCCAAGGAAAAGGAACGCCAAAGGAAAGCTCTTTTTTTCTGGCATGTCAAGATCACAGCCGCTGAGTCAGCCTGGTTCAGAAGTTCCCATCACACTTGTGCCACGCTGCCTGAGGGCAGCGTTGGCTCTGCCAGAAGCAGCTCTGAATGCAAGTGGCTTTGTTCTGACAAAATGACAAGATCAAAACAAGGCAGCTGCAAAGGAAAAGTCGTCGTTTCTGTGAGAAAGCCTCCTTCTTAATGCACTGCCAAAAATACTTCACTGAAGCCCTTTGTTGTGGCAGATGTGGGTTTCTGTTTTAGAGCTACCGAAATCCAGAATTACCATTTGTTCCGTGATGGTGGAAGACTTCAGTGCGTGTCTTTTCCTCTTATTAGCTGCATCTAGAAACCAAGAGACAGCAAGGTAACTACACGTCAACCTTACGCCGACAATTTCATACAGCTCAAGTTCTCTCCTTCCCCAGCAAGCTACAGAAGTCAGGCGCTTTGGGTAGCCAGACAGGAATACATCTCAGCTTTCCCAAATACCTGATATTTCAGTGGAATCCACCTTATTTGCATGCAAGAAGTACAAGCCTGAATCACTAGGAAGTGCAAATCACTGCAGCATTAGGATATCGCTGCCTTTTAAACCCGTTATAAAGCAAAACCCAGATTATAACGTAAGATTTTTGGCTGCGGCAGAGGGAGCTGACCCTCCCTGGCAGCAGCACCACCTCTACACGGTAAGAACTTAAGGCAAAACGTGACAAATTTATGAAAGATGATGTTTGTTCCCCATCAATCTTTGTTTATGTTAATACACTCTCAGAACTAAGGCTCCACAAGAGTTATTTTAGGTGTCCCAAAGACATACGAGTGGCATTAATTTTTCTTTGCTACATCTACCTCCTAGATAACCTCAGGAGCTCCTAATAGGAAGCAATTGTACTTGTGAGCTTTTATTATTTAAGCTACAAAGCGCTCTTATTGACGCTGTATGAAGATCTCTGCTTTCATTCTGTCCTCTATCAGCACGCAGCCGGCTCTTTCCAACGCCGTAACTGGCAGCTGCTGAAAATAGCTGCAGCACCACAAGCAGAGAAGGAAAACTGGCAAGGAGAACATGCCAGGGGGCAGAGAAAGCTGGAGAGGAGTAAAACTACCCACCAAAACCCAGAGGGTTTTAAATGCGGTGGGGTTACATGCCCCTCTCCGTGCCTCGGGTAATGCACAGTAAGTTTGTTCCTCCTTAGAAATCACCTTAGGAATGGGAATGTTACTGCAGGTACAGAAAAGGCTGTCAGAACAAGTCCTTTTTTTTTTCTTTTTGCGGGGGCGAGGGAGACAGTGCTTTACATTTGCTATTTTCATGGCCCGAAAGGAAATCATAGGCTACCACACCATCCAAAATAAAGCCGGGTGGCCTATTTTGGAGCGAGCTAGGAACCGCTGGTGGACGTATTGAGAACAAGGGGATGTGTCTCGTAGCTTTCTCCAGGCTACCAGGGAAAACGTGCCCGGAGAGGCAGCCCTCTTATACCAACTCCTATTCCCACACAGTCCAGTCTTGGCTCAGCCTGCCCCGGGGGGAACGGCGGAGCTACTTCACTTGAGTTAGATCCTGAAAGTCTAAACTCTGCCGTGGAGCCACAGTGCCTCTATCCCAACCTATTTTAGCTGCAAACAGGTGGGCCAGGAACGGGTCAGAGAGCACCTGGGGCTGCAGCCAAGGCAACAGCAGCATACTCCTGCTCAGCCTGGCTCCTCTGAGCACCACGCGTGCAGCTGAGAGCTGCTCAGAGGCAGGAGACATCAGGGTTGTTGTGGAACCAAGCGTCATTTACCCAGCTGCTCTCTCGGACAGAGACGGGAGGAGCTCACTGAGGAGGCAGAGCTGCCAGAAAAATCCACTTACCCCTCTTAAACAAAGGGTCTCCACATTTAGTGCCTCTGGCAGACCTCCATCAGGCATAAACTCTTCTCAGGGAACTTCCCATACGTGGTGCACGCATGCAGAACTCAGACACTGAGATCTTCAACCATGGAAGGTTTAAGTCCTCCTTATGAAGGAGGTGGTCTACAAGGTCGGTCCTGGGTAAGAGGCGATGATGATAACCACCCCAGTTGGCCCTTGGGTGGTGTTAGGGTGGAGCCAGACCGCCGAAACGATCAGCCAGAGTTAGTGTTACTGCTCAGCTGGCTGAGTTAAACTCAATTTGGAAGCAAAGGCTACTCTAGGACCCACTCCATTTCGAGCACCTGCATTTGGCTAACTCGGTGATCTGAACCCATGCGGTCAATTCGGTGAGACTCCCAGCCGCCTCAGTCAGCAAGCTGCCAAATTACACAAACTGCATTTCTATAGCAGAGGGAGAGATCCTTAAACAGGGAGCGTATAACCCTTTGGTTACGCTTAAAAAGCGCTTTGGGATCCTTCAGAATGAAAGGCCGTGTTTTCGAAGTACCGCAGTGGGTACAGAAGATGCAAGTGTGAACATTTTAATGCAATTGCAGGCACAAATCCCAGGGTGAGCACTCCTATAACAGCCCTCGCTTTGCTAATCAGCTGCAAGCTCGTGCATCCCTCACTAGCACGAGCCCCCCCCCCGTTTCACACTCGTTTTTAAGAGCTGCTTGGGCCTACCTACAGAATAACTCCACGAAGGATCAGCTCCGTGTCAGTTTTGAAGGGGATTTGGGGATGATCAAACACAAACATTTCCTAATTCAAAAACCCTTCTTGCTTTCTGTCCGTACCCCTGGATTTCAACCAAACCCCTCCTTAAGATTCGAAATCCACCGCTCAATGTAAAGGTGGAATAACATTTGTTTTGTTCAAATTAGTTATCAACTGTAGGATAAAAACTTTTAAAACAGATAAAAATCAAGGAAGCCATTAAAGAAACTCACCATAGTGATTGGTCCTATTGCCTGGGTCATGTTTTGGGCAGAACACTCTAAAATTTAAGTTCGGTTTTAAGAAAAAGAGAAAAAGTATTAATAAATACGTAAACAGAGTAACGCTGACTGATTTCAACAAATATCTTCCCCTCTACTCATTAAATGTAAATTGCAAGACGTTCTAAAAAACTCTCAGGACGGTTGTTCAGCATTACCCACTTGGGAGAGCACCTGCTGTGAAGTCTCACACATGCACGAGCTTCTGGTTTTACTTTTGGAGCCTCAGCAGGCTCAGAACTGACAGCTCAAAGCTTCGGTGTTCAATCGCCCCACCGTGTTTGGACGGTGTAAATCACGTCAGGTGCATTTTGGCTGGTGTGGCTGCCAAACACTGGGACAGCGTTTGACCTGGGGTATTCTAATCTCATTCAGTAACTTGTTTTAACGCTGTCAAGATGAAATCCCCGAGTACTGATATTGCTTGGTTGTAGCTCCTGCTGCTCTGCCCCCTCGCCCTATCCCAGTTGGGGCAGGTCCCAAACTTGTTTGCCAGTCAGCTTGGATTTATAAACCCTTCATAACACGCTGGCGTCGCCACACAGTAGTGTGCTGCCACATACAAGACCATTTACTTGTTTGGAGATCTCTGCCCCTCCCTTTCCATTGCCCAGTGCTGATCAGGTCCCCAAAATTTGGTCCCCAAATCCCGTGGAAGTAGGGCACGCCTGTTTGAGGTCCAGTAGTTTCAATCTGCCCGATCCCTTCATCCCTTAAATAATTTAGAAATACATGAGATGGGAAGACTTTCTCCATTTTTAGGAGAGCAATGCAAATTCCTTGGGAGAAATAAAATGCAGCAAATACGGCTGGAAATCCTCCTTATCTTCTGGATACTGTAATGTGTAGAGAACATAAACCAGCTTCTCTAAGATACCTTTCTTAGAGAAGGATCCCAAATCACTTTTTAAACAAAATTGCCTTGTCAAGAGTGGGGTTTAGCTGATCTCTTCATTACAAATCTCCATTTGCCAAGACTAAAGCTCAAGTGTTTAGAAGCAATTTTAAAAGGGAACCGCATTTAGTAGGCCATTGTGTGATTATTGTCATTTTTTGTTAAAAAAATAGAAGTGCTGAGCTTAGAAAAGTAGGCTGTTTCCTTGGCAAGCCAGCTTTTTTTGCACGAAATTAATTTTGATGCACAAAAAAAGATTTATACATGCTTAAGAATTCAGTCAGAAAACTACATACTGGTGGCACATTATTTACATACCTGAATTTCTAATTCCCCTACCATCATTTTTGGAAGATGGCACTAGAAACGATGCTTGTTTCCCCACTGTGCTATTACTTGCCTTTTGCAAAGCACTGTTCCTTTCTCTTTTTTATTCTGCTGTGTTTGCTCTGATAACCGCTGCTCATGATCTCAATGACAGCAATTCAGAATTTAAAAACACCAGCTCTCCTCCTACTGAAGGAATTCTTTCTTTCTGATACACTTTTCAGTATATTTTATATTTTGTATTTCACCATGAAAAAGAGCAGGGAGGCTGTCAATCCATGGCCACTGTTTTTTAAGTCTCGTTCTTCTGCTCTCCAATAATTTCATGTTAGCTACAAATTTTCTCCTTCATTCGTGCTGCTGATACAGTGCAAAAGGCTTTGGATTCAAGTTCCTGAGACTTGCCTCACCACCCTTCTCTCATCCAGTCCTTTTTCATGCAGGTTTGCTATAGTTTTGCTCCCAATACAGGACAAGCAACTAGCCTCACACAATGACTTAACCCAAGGCATTTTTAAGTTCAGGGTCCCTCCACCTAGTCTCCAGTATCACCAGCTCAGAAAAACACCAAGTGAAACCATATATTCAGCTACCACTTCAGCAGTCTGCATACAGACTGCTGGCAATCCCATTCATTTCTCATCTCGATGATATTCACACTTCTTAATCCCAAGGTGTCGTTCCTAAAGCACTACAATGAGTCATTTATTCTGCGATCACAGAAGGTCCTACCTTTCCATCTACACTCCGTCAGGAGCTTTGCAGGCTCCAGGGAACTCTACAAACACTAACTGAACATATCTTCTTCTTCCTACATAGCTGGCCCTACATCCTTACAGAAAGATCTGTTTATTTTGGAGTGAGAGCCCTACCAAAGCAGCCAGGACTGCAACTGCTTTGGGTACAAAAGGGCCCACCTTGTGCTATTACTAGACAGCCTACCACATTAATCTAAGACTAACGTAGCTTGTGACCTCTTTGGCCTTACCCAGAAGGGAGTGTTCTGGGTTGTGTCTGGGTTGTGTCTACGGGCCTCAGACCTTTACTCTAACTTCCCCGTTCCTTTTGGAGTCCTAGTTTCTCAACCCCTTTCCTCTGCAGATTATCATTCCTTCCTCTGAACAACTTTTTCCGTCTGCTATCTGCAATGTAAGCAGTCCAAGGGCAGCAGACACTAGGGCTAGCATGACCAGGACAGAAAATTTACTTAAAATCTGTTTAATGATGTTAATGCTAGCAACGTACTTGAAATGTAAGAAGATCCTGGATGGGAATACAGACTTCTCTGCTAGCACATGGATGGAAAGTTACTAGCATTTGTCTAACATGAACAGATCCAGAAGCACAACAGCCTGGTCTGAGGCAAGAGAAATTGAGAATTTGAATCATTAGTTTGAACTTTAATAAAAATCTTTGTCCTTGAAGACTAGCTAGGTAGCCCGTAAAGACAGGCTTCCTCAGTTTAGGTCTAGTTATCTTTCAGCTCAGTCCCTGAATAGATTCCTTTCCACTGCTGTGATAAAGGAAAGCATTGCTTGTAAAAAGAGGGCATCAAACACTAACCATAGATGGAGCAACAGTTGAAGAGAACATATTTCCTTTTTAAAAATAAGGAGTTAAAAAATTGACAATTTAAGTCTCTCTTCCTGACAGTAACACCAAAACCTTGAGAATAATTAGTTAGAAAAGACTTGGTTAAATACCGGTAGACTCCGTTTACTTCATCTGTTTCTATCGCTGCGTCATCGCAGAGCGCACAGAAGTAGTGGTAACTTCTGCGACAGGCTCTCTCCTCGCATCCCACAGTGGCTCCTTTCTTGCGACAGAAGTTGCACATCTACAATAAAACGATGGTTAGCAGGTAAGCATCACACAGCTACTGAAAAAAAATCCCGACTTACAAAACAAGTGCTACCTTCTGTAGGAAAATCAAATATTTCATTGTAAGCCTTCTCTGTGGAAGGCATCAGGCAGGTTCACAGCAGCAAACTCCTACCTCGTCCATCATTTCAGTCACCTTTCTGCTATTTTACCTCAACTGCATCATTTCACAAATTAAGCAGGACAAAAAGAGCCATGTGAGGGAACTTAGCCACTTTCATCCCTTATCCCAAATCTGAACAAGTTATTTCAATACTCATTGGAATGGGTGCTTATATTTATGTTCACAGAATCGCAGAATGGCTGAGGTTGGAAGGGACCTCCAGAGCTCATCAGGTCCAACGCCCCTGCTCAAGCAGAGTCACCTAGAACACGTTACACAGGATGGCATCCAGGTGGGTTTTGATTATCTCCAGAGAAAGAGACTCCACAACCTCCCTGGGCAGCCTGTCCCAGTGCTCTGTCACCCTCACCGTAAAGAAGTTCTTCCTCATATGGCGATGAAACCTCCTGTGGTCCAATTTATAACCATTACCCCTTGTCCTATCACTGTCCACTGCTGAGAAGAGTTTCGCCCCATCCTCTTCACATTGTCCCCTCAGGTATTTGTAGAAGTTGGTAAGATCCCCTCTCGGTCTCCTCTTCTCTAGGCTAAACAGGCCTAGCTTCATTAGTCTTTCCTCATAGGACAGATGCTCCCATCCCTTAATCGGCTTTGTGGCTCTACTCTCTCCAGTAGCTCCATGTCCCTCTTGTACTGGGGAGCCCAGAACTGGACACAACACTCCAGGTGAGGCCTCACCAGGGCAGAGTAGAGGGGGAGGATCACCTCCCTCGACCTGCTGGCCACGCTCCTCTTGACGCAGCCCAGGACACCATTGGCCTTCTTGGCCACCAGGGCACACAGTGCTGGCCCATGGTCAGCCTGCTGCCCACCACAACCCCCAGGTCCCTCTCTGCAGATCTCTCCAGCAGGTCACCCCCAGCCGGTACTGGTGCCTGGGGTTGTTCATCCCCAGGTGCAGGACCCTGCACTTGCCCTTGTTGAACCTCACGAGGTTCCTCTAAGCCCAACTCTCCAGGTCCCTCCGAATGGCCGCACAGCCCTCTGCTGTGTCAGCCACTCCACCAAGCTTTGTATCATCCACAAACTTGCTGAGGGTGCGCTCTGTCCCTTCATCCAGGTCGCTGATGAGTTAAGTTGAACAGCACTGGCCCCAGTACTGACCCCTGGGGGACACCACTAGCCACAGGCCTCCAACTAGACTCGGCACCGTTGAGCACAACCCTCTGAGCTCTGCCATCCAGCCAGTTCTCGATCCACCCCACTGTCCACTCATGGATCCCACACTTCTGGAGCTTGCCCAGGAGGATGACAGTGTCGAAAGCCTTGCTGAAGTCAAGGCAGACCACATCCACTGCTCTCCCCTCATCCATCCATCCAGCCATTTTATCATAGAAATCTATCAGGTTGGTTAAACACGACTTCCCGTAGATGAATCCATGTTAATTGTTCCTGATCACCTTCTTTTCCTCCACGTGCTTAATGATGACCTCAAGGATGAGCTGCTCCATCTTTCCAGAGGTGGAGGTGAGGCTGACTGGCCTGTAGTTTCCTGGGTCTTCCTTCCTGCCCTTCTTGAAGACTGGGTTGATGGCTTTCTTCCAGCCCTCAGGCACCTCTCCTGTTCTCCAAGACCTTTCCAAGATGACAGAGAGCGGCTTAGCAGTAACACCTGTCTGCTCCCTCAGCACCCTTGGGTACATCCCATCCAGGCCAACAGATTTGTGGGTGTCTAACTCGCCTAAATAACCTCTAGCCCAATCCTCTTCAACCAGGGGAAAGTCTTCTCTCCAAGTTTTCTCTCATTTCTGTGCTCAGCAGTGCATGGGGGCCAGCCTTAGCAGTGAAGACTGAAGCAAAGAAGGTATTCAGTATCTCCAGCTTCTCTGTATCTGCTGTCACCCTTCTCATTTAGCAGCGCACTCGCATTTTCCTTGTCTTCCTTTTGCTGCTGCTGTATTTGAAGAAGCCCTTCTTGTTGTCCTTAATGTCTCACGCTAAATTTAACTCTAACCAGGCCTTGGCCTTCCTCATTGCATCCCTGCATTCTCTGACAACGTTCCTGTATTCCACCCAAGCGGTCTGTCCCTTCTTCCACAACATGTACACTTCCTTCTTCAGTTTAAGTTTTCCCAAGAGCTCCTTACCCAGCCATGCAGGTCTCCTGCCCCCCTTGCTCAACTTCTTTTTCGTAGGGACGTGCCGATCCTGAGCTTGGAGGAAGTTGTGCTTGAGCCAACTCCCCTGGGCCCCGTCCCAGGGGATTCCTCCAGTTAGGTCCCTGAAGAGATCACAGTTGGCTCTCTTGAAATCCAGGGTTGCAATCCTACTTTTTGCCCTGCTTCCTCCTCGCAGGGTCTTGAACTCCAACATCTCATGGTCACTGCAGCCGAGGCGGCCCTCAACCTTCCCATTTCCAACTAGACCATCTCTGTTAGTACCAGGACCAGCAGCGCCCCTCTCCTTGTTGGCTCACCTACCTCCTGCTTCAAGCAGTTATCCGCAATGTTCTGCAGTAACCTCCTGGACCGTTTGTTCTGAGCTGTGTTGTCTCCCCAGCAAATAGCAGGGTGGTTCAAGTCCCCCGTAACAACCAGGGCCTGCGAACTTGAGACAACTTGCAGCTGCCTGTAGAAGGCCCCATCCACTTCGTCTTCCTGATCCTGTGGCCTGTAGTGTTGCTCAGGGCTACCCGACAGGGTGAGATGGGTGAAGGTGGATTTCTTCTGCCACCTTGAGCAGGACTTGTTTCCGTTTATTCACATCCTTTCAGCTTCTGCCTCATGTCTGCTGGGGGATGGATACTGCATTCCCTTCTTGTTGGGAAATTTGTAGTGCCTGTTAATGTTTCACAGAGGCCAGAGCTTGGCACCACCACTCTATTTCCCTCTCTGAATCCCAGATGCCCCTCAGTTTTTCCACCTCTTCTCGTAGCTCACCTACCACACTGAGCAGGTCTTCCGCCTGCTCGCATCTCATGCAGTTGCTATCTCTGCAGCTGCCCAAAGGTGGTGTGAAGCTTTGGCACCTGGACGGCTACGAGCTTTTTTGGAAGCTCAGTTTGGGTCCCCACCTTCTTTTTGGCAAGGGTGGACGTGGCCTTCCACGACTGCTTGTTTCCGCGACTGTAAAACGTTCCCTAGACTAACTTCATAAAGAGAAGAGTTCCATCCAGTGGGAAGGGGGAAGGGGAGCCGAGTACAAAACCAACAAGAAAACCTCACACAAATAACCTTCCTTCTGCTAAAAAAAGAAGGTGTTCCCCTTTACACTTACAAATTGCATCATTTTGTTTCTGGCACTAGCTTAGTCTCTTCGGAAAGTCTCTTCTTACTCTTTTATCTTAGGAAAAAAGGGCCAGAAAAAAAATCCAATTAGCAACAACAAAAAAAAAGAACTAAACTTTAATAAGTATAATGTCCAATCAATGTTTGTAACTCTAAATCTGTAACTTCCCTGATCTTAGTAGATCAGGAGGATCAAGTATTTTTCTGCATTTTTTTTTCCAAACACAAAACTGACCAGACAACTCGGTACTGAAGGGTGGCAGGGTGCATGCTATGAGACAGGACTAAGTGCAGATTCCAGAAGAAACTGCCTTACCAGACGCTTTCCTCTCTTGAGTTCGTTCAATACTGATTCCACATCAAACCTTATGTCCAGATTATCTGGGTTATACTCTTCAGATTCCACAAATCCCGAGGAAAATAACTAGAGACAAAGAGACGATGTTAAGAATTAATAAAGAGACCTGGTCATCAATATATTCCAGAGAAAAGGAAGGGAGGGTACATCTGTTCTTCTTGCACGTGGATTTCACCTAACCTGAAGATGAACCAAGAAAAGATGACAGGGTGAGAAGGTGAATTAGTAAGAAGTGTGAACAAAGAAAGCTTCAGGCTGCCCAGAGTAAGGAGCAGCAGCTGCTTGGCTGACAAACCTCCACACCTTGAGCAACTTTTATCTTCCCAGCTGCTCAGGCTTACAGTTGGATGCAACATTTCTCCATAAATAAAATTTTGGTACAGTCCAAAGCCTGGGGGAAACCCACAAAAATGCACACTTGCACATTCATGCCACTTTAATTCCCATGGAAGCACTGAACCATGACAGTAAGCGAGGAAGTTATCTGCAACTGTTTTTGCAATTATTTTGTAAAGCTAATTTCAACCAAAAGCGAGCCGCCCTTATGTCGGCTGGTAACCACAGTCTGCCTGCTCAGAAGGTGATAGCTGGCTGGAAGAAGCCAAACAGGGCGCTTTTCCTAAAGCAGACAAATTAGTAAAGTTGTTGGGTTAAAAAAGCAAACCAAACCAAACCAACAAGAGTTCCAACGTTTAACCAACATTTACAGCCCTAATAAAAAACATTTTTCTGCTAGGTCATTTTTTAGCTTAGTTTCCTACAGACATTAAGCATGTGCAAGATGCCACCCATCTGCATCATGGCAATTCCGCTCTCCCCCAGTAATTCGGTTTGCTGGGTATTTAGTGGCACTGACAGAGAAAGAGAAATCTGTGAAGATAAGCAAGTTTGTGCCTGTTTCATGAAAGTGACTGGGCCTCATTCCAGTGTGAACCAGACCTGTAGGTCTGGATTCCCATCAGGAAACACGCAACAGCCACTTCGGGCTGTTTGTGCAAATATGTGAGGAGTGAGGCGGCAATGAAAAGCGTTCCACTTCCACAAATTTTGTGCACCTTACCACAAATCTAGCGTTATTTCCATTGCCACCTCTCGGCTAACAACGTACCTATTTTTATTGTTATTTTTGAAGCCAAACTTTCTGCAGTCAATCTGCAGAATACCGTGAACTTGAAGACTATTTCCTGTTTCAACCGAAACAAAAAAGGAGAGACAAAAGTCGTTGTAAAGTTAAAAAAAAAAATCAACATGCAGTGGAGACTCCCACTTTCGTGCTTCTCCATTTCCCTTACGTACTGACCAACCAAAAAAACCACTCACCAAACAATCCTGATGAGCTGCAATGTTTTGCTGTTCGGCAATGTACATTATAGAGCCAGCCTCCCCTTCTGAACAGAACGCACACGTTCTTCTCACCATCTTCGCCATTATCTGGAAAGCACCTAGAGCAGGAAGACTGGGAGAAAACACAAAGCGACTGACACAATTGTCTTATGCCAGGCAGGATGAGCAGAGGAAAGCAGAGCTCATGAGCTCTTGCCCTCTAACTGCTCCTTCACCTGCACCCCCTGAAGCCTGGTTCTTTGCCTTCAGCAACCAGAACGTGCAAAGCCTGCTCTTGGGACAACAGGGGGTGGGAAACAGGCTCCCAGCAGTTAGAGCAACGGGGAAAAAAGGTTTGTTTGCCCTAGGAAAGTCACTAACAAGTCATGGCAGAAGGCACAGAGCTAACAAAAGAATTGTCGAGCTTGTTCATCAAATATATACTCCAACAACAGCCCCAAAGAGCAGGCCAGCAAGTCATGCCCTCAACATTAAACTCCTTTTATTTGGAGGATGCTGGCTGTTCGTAGCAGTGCCTGCCTTCAGCTAACTCTGCCACACGTGGGTCTGCAAGTCAAGGATACAAAATGGCTTTCCCCAAACTCCTCCGGTGCCTTCTGGGAGTTGACAAAAAACAAGGAAGAAACACCAATTCCTTAGTGCAAAAAGGATGCAGCAAAGCAATGTGAAGAGGCTTACAAATGCAAATAGGAGAAAAGAGAGAGCCGAACACAGGAGACTTTAATGGAGGAGACTCTCTCAATGAAGTAGAGCGCTGACATGAGAAACGCCATCTTCTCTACATCCTGGAATCCACTCCCTGGACATCTATCCTCTTTTCCTGGCCATAACCACTCAAGTTTTAATCGTCCTTCTTCACACAGCCTCTCTTTTCTTTTTCCCAGCAGCCACAAAAAGTTAAAGGCAACCTACTTCTTTCACTAAACAGTCTAAATGTTTCTGAAAAAGCCTTTAACCCTCCCCTGCCCCCCCCAAGGAATTTAGGGCATCATTCCACACATTAATAGCAGAAGTTTTACTTTGTCTGTGGTTTCTGTGCAAGTCCACTGCAGAAATCTTCAATTTCCCACTCCCACTAGGTGCGATACTCCAAACGCCAGAGACGTCACCTCTGACAGCCCAAAAGCCTGTAGGATAAGAGTAAGAAAAGTCTGTGTTTACTTTTAAGAAATAAGATCTGGTGTTAAATTACTCTAGTGACAGAGAAGCAGTAAGGCTCAAGTACCAAACAGGCAGGAAATCTCACAGCCCAGCAAATCTTGCACATATTTCTGTGGCTTTCAACAGTCAACTTCTGTCTTCGTTGGTTCCACCTCCCTTCCATAAAATGGAGGGGACAGTCTCAAGTGAGAAGAACACCAGAGTGTAAGTGCATTTTTTTCTCCTGGCTCTGCCACAGAAACTTTACTTAATCTCAGGCAAGCCACTTTGCCTCTACACACATCTGTTTTTCCCCACATCCTTCTATATCTTGTAAGCAAGGTGGGGTAGGGACCGATTTCCACTACCCGATCTATACAGTAAGCATCATAACATCAGTCTCAAAGCTTAGGCATTAAATAAATGCAACAGAAACAAGTGGAAATGTATAGAAATATTAGAATTAGAGAGGGGTAAGCCAGGGTTTGAATGGTTGGCCCCCCAAGCAGGGCAGAGTTCTGTGCAGCAGGTCAGTACCTGGAATTGATGCATACATAGGCCCTGCTCAGGCCTAGTCGAAGGATCTGTCCCTGGGAAGCTGGTGAGGAAGGTGCTGAAGCTGGAGCCTGCAGCCCCTGATGCTCTTCCAGGCTCTGCGGAGAAATCTTGGTGCTGAAAGATAACCAAGGACCGTTGGTCAAGGTCAACCCCTGGGTTACTCCAGGGCCTTTGCCAGACCCCTGAAGCAACAGAGGGACAGCTCTCAGCCATTCCTCACTGCAAGAGCAGCCAGCCTGCATCCGGTGCCCCATTCAGCCCAGTATCCTGCCACCAACTGCACTTTTGCTTTGTCCCTGTGCTCTTCCCTAGGTTTCTGCTACTGACTACCATCAGGAATAGGATGCAAGGTAAATGGGGCTGTGGATCCAGCTGGCTGCTCCTAAGTAAGGAAGGAAAGGCTAAGGGCGTGGTTCCAGTTTCAGTTTAATTACGTTTTGCCTGAACAACCACTCACTTTTTGACACCCCAGATATATGAGTGAAGGGGCAAGAAATCATTGTTCCTCACTCAGCTCCTCTAGTAACACCCATGATATCACAAATCTGCTATTCTTTCTTGTGCTGCCTCTTTTTCAAGTTGAGGAATCTGAAACTATTTAGTTATTCCTTGTACAGAAGCTGTTCCACATCTTTGATCACTTTCATCACTTTGCAGTCTCTTTTCTACTCCTGCAGTAGCTCAAGAGGAGCTCTCTGTATTCATTTTTTTCTGAACAATTATTAGTATTTCACATACAGGACTGCTTCTGAGCATGGACCTGTCACTTCCATAGAACAACGCATTGTAGACCTCAGACCTCTTTTCTACGTGGTAGCTGACAGACAGTACAGAGGGCAGTGTTACGACTGTTGACCTGACACACACATCGTCTTCCACTTATTAGTGCTGGATTTTCTCAGCCTTTATTTTATAGTCAAATGACTCAGAGTCCTTCTGCAACTTTTGACAAGCAGCTTTCACTTTCACACAAAGTAAGGCATCTAATTCGTCTGTAAGAGCCACAGGCTCTTCGACTGCCCTCCACTAATGAAGGAGGGGATAAAGCTGTAAAACAGAAGGTTGAGGGGAAGCAGTCACGGGAAGGAAACAGCCACGTGTCTCAGGATGCTTCTCTGATCCCTCTGCCATTTCCTAGCAACACACCCTATTAGTTTTGCAACAACGGCAAACTGGAAGAAAGCAGTAAATGAAACAGAAAGTAAAAGGGGATGAGAAAAGGGGATTGTGCAACTGCCAAGTGCACCTTGCTGAAATGTTACTCATTTGTTTAAGCATTTCCTCTCCAGAAGCAATTCTGAAAGCATCCTTGCAGGTACACAAACTCACATTACACAGAAAGAACCAGAGGCAATAAAGACCACCCAACATCTCTGTAGCAGGGTGAGGAGAACACAAACTCCCTGACTTCCAGCGTGCTGCCAGAACCTGGTGCCCTAGCTGCTGTTCTGCTCTCCTCTCAGCATACTGAAGGAGTTTGTTTGCTGAAGCAGAGAGAAAGATGGAAAGTACCCCAGACTCATGGCTTCCAACCTTTTCAGTTTGTGGGGAAAGACGCAGTACTGTTCATATATTAGCTGGGCACAAGAGCTCTGCTCTCCCCCCAGATGTTAGCAGCATAAAGACATCTGTCCTTTACAAGGATTTTAGAACAAAACCAACGAAATCCATCTTCCCCTCCGCCTTTTATTTGATACGTAGATCTAAGTCATGAAAAAGGTATTTTCTTTGAAAGGTAGCCATGTCAACACACCAATCCCAGTGATGGGGATGACAGGAAGGTTCCTCACCAGCCCTCAGCTCTCACCCTTTCCAAGACGCTGGGGACCACCAGCACTGGAGACCGTCACCCACACCCTGAAGAGGAACTGGGAACGTTTCCAGAACGTTCTGGGAGTTCCCAGAAGGATGGAGATTCTCCAGTGTTTGAATAAAGCACGATCTGTTGTGGTAGAATGGCTACGAAGCTGGTGAAGGGCTTGGAACACAAGTCCTGTGAGGAGCGGCTGAGGGAGCTGGGGGTGTTTGGTCTGGAGAAGAGGAAGCTCAGGGGAGAGAGACCTCATTGCTCTCTGCAACTACCTGAAAGGAAGGTGTGGGGAGCTGGGGGTCGGCCTCTTCCTACAGATAACCAGTGACAGGACTAGAGGGAATGGCCTCAAGTTGCGCCAGGGGAGGTTCAGGTTGGAAATGAGGAGACATTTCTTCTCAGAAAGAGCAGTCAGGCATCGGGACGGGTTGCCCAGGGAGGTGGTGGAGTCACCGTCCCTGGGGGTGTTCAAGGAAAGGTTGGACGTGGTGCTTAGGGACATGGTTTAGTGGGTGACACTGGTGGTAGGGGGTTATTTAAGGCTCCATTTCCCCTCATGGCTGCCGAGGGGCTGACACCCCGACACCAGGGGCACAGACACCGCCCCCTCCCCCCGCCCAGCCCCGAGCCCCTCAGGGACCCCCGGGGGGGGGGGGGGGAGGGGCCGCCCCCAGCCCCTCTCGGCCCCGCGCTCCCCTCAGGGAGGCCGGGCTCGCCCACTGCCGCCCTGTGGGGGGGGAGCTCCGCCGGGCACCCCCCTCCCGCAGGGCGTGGAGGCGCCCCTGTCCGCCCCCCCCCGCGCGGCTGCCCGGTGGTACTTACCGCGGGGGGCTCGCAGGCCGGCCCGCACCAGCGGCCGCTTCCGCGCGGGGGAGGGGGAAGGGGGGGGAGGCTCGCGGAAGTGGGCGGGCCCAGCCGGAGCGCCGAGCATGCGCGCTGCGGAGCCCGCGCTCGGCGGCGCGGTGGGGGGGGGGGTGGGAAGAGGAGAGCGGGGTTGGGCGGAGGGGGCGGGAGCCGCGGGTCACGTGGGCAGGGAGCGGCTCTCGGCACATCCCCGCGCCTTCGGGCGTGGCGGCGCTGGGGCCGCGGGTTCGAGTCCCGCTCCCGGCAGCCCCGGGGGGCGAAGCACCATCCCCGGCCTGAGGCCCGGAGCCTGCAGGGGAGGCTCTGCCGGCGCCAGGAGGACGAGGACGGGCCTGTCCCAGAAGCTCCTGCTTCTCCTCGCCCCATAGGCTGGTCCCCTCCCGCTGACGGTGCCCCCCAATGGGTCAGGGTGGTTCCCTCCGTGTGGGACAGCCTGCGGCGGATCCCTGCTGGCCTCCTCACAGAGCCCTGCTGCCAGCCCAACCCTCCTCCTGAGGGAACAGGGCTGGCAGGCGTTTCCCCTCATGGCCCCGACAGGCTGACAGGGCGTCCCAGATGTGTCACTGCGTGGGCTCGTAGGTGTCTTTCACCTGGGCCATTCCCACCCGCTTCTCCTTTGGTGCTGGTGCTTGGCGTCGTCAGATGACATTCTGCTGGCAACATGAGGGACCGCACTCAGAAACACACAGAAATTGAGCTGTGCGACAGCAAGCAGAGGAACCGTGTCCTAGTTATGGCTAGGACAAAGCTCATTTCCTTCATAGATGCTTCCACAATGCTGTGTTTGGGATTCGTGATGAAAACACTGCTGATAACCCACCGATGTAAGGTTGCAGCAGAGCAGGGCTCACATGGAGCCAGGACGGTTCGCAGAATCACAGAGTTCTAGGGGTTGGAAGGGACCTCCAGAGCTCACCGGGTCCAACCCCCCTGCCAAAGCAGGTTCCCTAGGGCAGGCTGCCCAGGGAGGCGTCCAGATGGGCCTTGAATATCTCCAGAGGAGACTCCACAACCTCCCTGGGCAGCCTGTCCCAGTGCTCCGTCACCCTCACTGTGAAGAAGTGAGGAAAATGACGGTTCTGCCCCTTGTGGTGCCCTGCCTGCAGGGAGCCTGGGGGGCACCAGGAGGGGACACAGCCCGGACAGGTGGCCCAAACTGGCCAAGGGGATGTCCCACAGCACGTGGCGGCATGCTCAGCGATAAAACGTGAGGGAGAAAGAGGAAAGGAGGACGTTTGGGGTGATGGTGTTTGTCTTCCCAAGAAAGTGCTGCGTGTGCTGAGCCCTGCTTTGCTGGGATCGGCTGAGCACCTGCCTGCCACGGTTGAACGAGCACTCTTGCAATGCCTATTGAACTGACACAGCCGTGATCTGCAGAGGGTACTTGCCAGGCACCTTCTGCAGAACCCATGCACATAAAATTACAAAAACAAAACTGCAAAAACAAAACAACAATTAAAAATGTACCTTGTAAGGTGTTTTTAAGTATACAGGCTATTATCTCTGGTCTCAATTGTTGCAGTGACAAGCAATGAAAGCATCAGACTGTGAGGGGTGTAAAAGCTGGTTTGCAGCAGCAGAACCTGGTGTATCCTCACGTGCAGGAGGAGGCTGAAGCACCCCTTCTGAACACAGAGCTGATAAACACAGCCAGCCAAAAAGCCCCATCATACCCATTATGTAGAGTAAAATCCACACTGACAACATGCTCGTGGACAGTTGCAGACCAGATATTTTCTGTAGCAAGAAACAGAAGGTACTCTGCCTTTAGATGAGAGCTGGGACTGGAGACCTCCAGCTTCCACCTGGTCTGATGAATCGTATCCTATACGGAGGTCTTAAAACCCTGAGGCTGGAGCTCTGCTCCCCCAGGCCGGGGAGAAGCAATCTCTCCCCTCCCCACGCACAGCTGCAGGCAGGGCAGTGAGGAAGCCTCAACTCCAATTTCTGCACCAGCCCTGGGGGCTAGTGGGAGAGAAGAGCTGAGGTCTCATACTTCACAGAACAGTTCACAGGTCTGATCTCTCAGTGAAAGGTCCATTTATAAAAGGTTTAAACTCCTTGTATGTACTGAGCTTGTTGAGAAATCTGAGAGCATCCTGGAGATACAGGTAGCGCTGCTGACCCAAGCATGAAATCTTTCATGCTATGGTTTCCATTATACACCATCACCCCCTGCTCCTTCAGGTTAACACATTTAAGCATGTTTTGGTGCACACTTACCAATACACATACGCATAACATGCATTCAGGCAAGTAAAATCAAGTGCAGAGTTTAACAAAGTTGTACTTAAGAGCGAGTTTAATGCTTGTGACTTGAGGGTCCCTTCCCTCTTGCTGTGTCCTCCTACGCCACCAGAGAGATGAGATAGTGCTTCTAGAAGCACCTCCGTTTTCTTGGTATCCATATGCCCAAGGCAGTAGGTGCAGAGGCCTCTCTCCCTGTGTGGCATTTTTCAGGTTGAAGAAAATCCACTATGAACTCCCCTTCCCTCCTTCCTTCTCACTATAACACCACGACATTAAACCTGTCCAGCCCCTCTACCTTGGGACATAGACCACGCTGCTGTTTCTCTCACCAGACCAAATCACAGACATACGCAGCCTCTGTTTCACATCACAGCCATGATACCGACATGTGACCATGCAGGGAGCTCTTGAAAAACCATACGGCACCTGTAGCGCTCTTAATAGTGGTTACTGAGGAACCTGCATGGGAATCTCTCAGAGGTGTCAATGAGTAAGTGAACAAACTTTAGAGGAAGGCATCTGGTGGGTGATGGGTGTGACGAGCTCTATACGTCTTCTCTGAGCTGCCTTCACATGTTTACGCTTGAGACATTTCTGTAAGGACGCTCCTGGGCTGTAGTTTTGGCTGTGCCATGGAAGAGCAGGTTCACCATGGGGTACGTCGCCCTCCAACACAGGCCAGGGAGCCAGTTTCAGCCCTGCTCTGGAGCCAGTAAAACAGGAACACCAATGACAAAAAAAATCTGCTAATGGCTGAGCAAATACCAACAGAAATTACACGTGATCAGCCATGCACGGCCTCCAGAGTATTCTAACAATGAGAAAATTCAAGCTTCTGAAATTCATGAAGTTAAGATGAATTCCAGGACCAGCTTAAACTCCCCCTTCTTTGCACAAGGCTCCAAAAATATTCAGAAGCCTGCATACCCATGCCTTGCTCTTTTCCAGGAACACCATTACACACATGGCATTCAAGAAGGTCAAGGGCCTGGTCCCGCACTTGGGTCGTAACAACCCCATGCAGCGATATAAGCTTGGGGAAGGGTGGCTGGAAAGCTGCCCAGCAGAAAAGCACACACAGGTACCAGTAAACAGCCCGCTGAATGTGAGCCAGCAGCGTGCCCAGGTGGCCAAGAAGGCCAATGGCATCGTGGCCTGCATCAGGAGCTCGCATGGCCAGCAGGACCAGGAGTGTGACTGTCCCCTTGTACACAGCACTGTTGAGACAGCACCTGGAATATTGCGTTCAGTTTTGGGCCCCTCAGCATTAGAATGATGTTGAGCTGCTCAAGTGTGCACAGAGAAGAGCAACAAAGCTGGTGAAGGGACTAGAAAAAGACACTTGAGGAACAGCTGAGGGAACTGGGGCTGTTTAGTCTGGAGGAAAGGAGGCTGAGGAGAGACCCCATCGATCTCTACAGCTACCTGGAAGGAGGCTGCAGTGAGGGGGGTGTCTGTCTCTTTTATCCAGTGACAAACAGGAAACAGCCTCCAGTTGCACCAGGTGAGGTTTAGATTGGACGTTGGGAATAATTTCTTCATGGAGAGGTCAGTGGTCAAGCAGTGGAACGGACTGCCCTGAAGTGGTGGAGTTCCCATTCCTGGAGCTAAGGCGATGTGTGGACCTGGCCCTAAGGGACACGGTTTCAGGAAGAGACTCTGGAGTTCAAGGTGATCCTGAGCGCAAAGCAAGGACAGCTCTGGCTCACCTATCACCCAGTACACAACAGGGCACTGAAATGAGGCCCACTGGATTTCCAAGGATTTCACTGTGTGATAAACATGGACAGGGATGCAACCGTTTCTCTGCAGCACCAGCAGGACTTGCCCAGCTCACTCTGTAGCGTGACCACAGCTCTACGAGACTGTTCTGATTCATCTTACCACTGGATTCAGCAGGCTTAGGTATATTTAAAACATTCTTAACCCCCAAAACAGACAGGCTTGCATTCATATGAGTCTCAGAAAACTGAGTTTTGCTAACTCATCATTGCAGGAGGGCACAGGAAAACATCAACTAACCATTGCTCTGCGCCCATCAGGTTTCTGTTGCAGCCTGGAGAGAAGCATGAGTTCTTCCAGCCTGTGAAGGAAAGGAAGGGAGGGGAAAGATGAGGAGCACAGAAGTAATCTAAGAAACGGCTGATGCCTGTTCTTAAGACAGATATTTCTATTCCTGTAAACCATAAAAATGAAAATTAACTCTAAGTTTAAAAAACAATCAGATAAAAGGCATTTTTGTTCAATATAGTTAGCACCACAGGTTTGTTTAAGTGCACTGTTCACTGTACAGTCCCTTCCAGCATATAAATGTCCAGGTACATGAAGTGTTGACAGTAGGAAAGCTTGACCTATAAGGTTTTTTTCCTGCACGTCTGAACTCCACACTGGCAGGAAATCTCCATCTCTGGCATGCTTCCAGCCTCATAACCATAATCCCACGTGAGTTCGGTTCCAGCTTTCACATGCCTAAGAAATAAAATATTTGGTTGATTCGTTTGAACTCAGTGAAACAGGATTGCGTTCACCATTTGTCACCAACAACCCACATGCAAACCCCAAAAGCGCGTGGGGCAAAAGCATCATGCGTGCAGCTCAGAGAGAACCAAGAGATATAAGGAGTCCCTGGTACACGCTGCTTTGCCTATCAGAGCTATGGAGAGTGCAAATATCTGTAGCTAGAAAAAAAGAATTTATCAAGCGGTATAATAGAGCCAGAGTCTAAGCAACCAACTCTAACTTCCAGGCAAATTCTGGGGGGAAAAGTTAAAAGAAAAAAAAGGAAAAAAGCAGATAAGTGAACACATCTAAACGAGAGCACAGGCAGCTTTGTTCTTTTTACTGTGTACAGCCCATCGTTGTGGTTCAAATAGATCTCTAGGTGTACTGTGGATGAAGGGGATCATCTTTGGCTACATTTTAATGCAACTGCATCATTTACGTGCCCAAACCCTAAGATTCAAAGTTAAACACATGATCCTCAAGAACCAGCCCCTGTGACAAGTATATGAGAGAGGCCATTTGAAAATGTAGGAAATTCACTGCCCCAAACAAATGCCAAGTTAAATACTAAGATACTGAGGCACAACCAAGTGGAAAAAGCAATAAAATACAAGTATTACAAACAAGAGAGTAATTCTCTGATATTTCACAGAGGGTAAGATATAAGTGAAGTTCAGTGAATTATCAGGCAGCAGGCTGAGAACAAACAAAATGAGGACTTTTCAAGCGAAGCATAACTGCAATCTGGGACTTGATAACCTTAGGATGTTCCGGAAGCCAGAAACGTAAAAGAAATAAAAAGGTGACTGGGAAAGTTCACAGAAGACATAAAATTAAGCTCAATGATCCAGATGGAGCCCTTAATCTAGAAAAGTTGCAAAGGGGTGACTGCCAGAAAGCCAGAGGACAAGCCAAGGGAACATTCCTTCAACAACCGTCTTCCCTAAGCATCTTCTGCTGACCACTACTGCCTCTATCCTCTGGCCTCAATCCCCACTACACATTTCTTTACTGAGTACCTGAGCAAGAAAGATTCTAGCTAAACCACAACCTTTGTATTTCAGAAGCATTATCTTCAGAGCGCTTGGAAGCCCTCCTCACAGTGCAATCCACAGCATGTGCGTCAGCAGGGGACCAGGGGCTGGGCCTAGGGTTGCAAAGCTCCACAGAGTATCAGTGTTCTCCAGGATCCCTGTTTGTCTGGACTAAACTCTCCTCTCTGTTATAAATTCTCACCTAGCACTCCCGTTGTCAAATCCATCAGCTAACTTCAGTCATATCGTTAATCTTTCCTTTCCTGGGTTTAGCTGCCTCCTCCTTTCATCTCATTGGTGCCAGCTCTCTGTATCTCCCCTTCCTGCCATCCAGGAGGAGATAGCCACATTTTTTTTTGTCTTTCAGAGAAGTTCCACCTGAGTACCTTACTGCCACTTCCCCAAGACACGCTGCAGTACACAGAATGAGTCAGCTCGTTGGGCTCACAGAGAAAGCGCATCAGCCTTAAGAACCTGTATGCGCCGACCCTGCCCTCTGGGACACAGCTCTGCTGGGCATTCTTTGAGGCACGACACTGAGACCAACGAATCTTGGCTTTCTAAAGAACCATGAAAAATAGGTTAAATCTATGTTTCCACTGAAGATGGCAATGACCAAAATGGATGCATCAAAAGTCATTTCCACTCTTCACGTTGATTA
The DNA here is from genome assembly GCF_964211835.1 of Anser anser. Lineage (NCBI taxonomy): Eukaryota > Metazoa > Chordata > Aves > Anseriformes > Anatidae > Anser > Anser anser. The sequence continues at coordinate 183,399,566 of NC_139720.1, read as the reverse complement.
TCGCTAATGAGTTTTTTTTTTATTCAGTTTGCACTGAAACAACTGTATTTCTTCAGCCTTTAGTGAATAGTAAGAAGTCACTGGTAAGAAGGCAGTTCTACAGTTTCATGATCTAAATGTCTGCACCCTTAATATAACTTTTTCTTAATAATTAAGCACTGTTTTCTTCCCTAGTGCCTTGAAAAAAACACATTACATTTCCCAAAAAAATAAAATAAAAATCACCTGTTTGTGAAGAAAGCCACCCACGGGAAACTTCTGTTGTGAGTCTCTACAAACACGCTCTGTGCAAACAGATTTGGGCAGCAGCTGTGCTGTGAAACAGAATAGATGAATTAGAAAGAGTAAGTGACCCGGTCCTTGGCCAAAAGACCTGTTTTGTGTCAAGTATGTCACTGTTAGAGGTAGTTCCTTCCTCCCCTTTTCCAGTCAACACAATCTCCATTATTCAATGCCACTACCACTATTTTTTTGCTTTAACTATACCTCTTTAATTTATTTTTTTTTAATCTCCATCATATCATGGAAGTACCTTTGCCTAGGAAAATCGAGGTCATTTATCAAGCTGCCCTCCAGGAATTTATGGTGAGGAATCGTCTTTGATTCGGGCCGTACCACAAATAATCAGTATGTGACAGATGTTTCTCGATGTCAGTCAGGGGAGCAATTAATAGATGAAATGATTGCGTGCACTGGCGAAGAGATGAGATGCTAAACGTCATTCAGGTGCACGCAGGAACACAGGTATGGTGATGGGTGAAGAAGGAAGGTTTCAGCAAGATGCGCTATGCCAATCTTACCACCATACTGCCTCTGCAACGAGGAAATGCTCAAGTATATTCAAGATTTTACACTAAAATACGTATCGATGCCAATGGAGAAATAAGTTATTTGCTGAGCACATCCAGATGTATGCATAAAACATTCACCTTAGTTGGACTTTTGTTGGAATTCATTGCTATTTCCTCGAAAAGTCAAAGTTAAAAGACTTACTAACCAGGTATCTATCCAAGCATGACAGACCACTTTCTTAACATGTGATTTAACTATAGAGAAGTTTCCTACAAAATCACAACACTTACCTTAAATCAGCATAAGCCAGAATTTACAATGCTTTGGGAACAAGAAATGGGGCTGGGAGAAGGCTGGTAGTTCAAAATGTGCTATTTGATCTCTGGACAGCCCCTCTCCCCCCAGGAAGAGGTGCTATACTAAAATTCAGAAAACAGGTATCACTCATGACTTGGAAATCTTTCACTCTGGAATCTAGTGGTGCCAAAACCTACAGCTAGTATGTACCATGCATTACCTTACGGAAGCACTCACAGCTGGCAGGAACCTACCTTCTGTTCTGTCACTTCAGAGTGCAGGCAGTGCCACAAGCTGCCCTCACATGCACCCACCACGCATTTGGGTTATGTCAGGACAGATTTTTTTGCAAAAGCCTTCCAACTCATGCAAATCCATCATTTATTTATTCCAGCTAAGGCACGTAAGACAATGCATGCAACTTCTTACTTACGTTAAGAAAACGACCCACATTCCCTTCTTTCGTGGCATCCAGTATATAAATATTTTCTTCGTTAGCATTCTTCAGAAGCGACCCATCACTGTCAGCCTCCTTGCAAAACGTGCCTTGTTTTGACTGCCTGCGATTCTCCTCTTTGTGGTTAGCTTTTTGGGGAACATTTTTGGATGGCCTCATAACACGAGTGTCATCCAGCACATCCGACTTGCCGCAAGCAACACCCTGCAGAGACAGACTCTTCCTTTTGCATTCTGCACTGTCCGTGTCAGCAGGCTCGGTCTGTCCAGTTTTCACGGTATGGTCTTCCTTCTGCTGCTGAACGGATCCTGTCAATGGACATGGAAGTTATTTTTCAGTATTGCTTTGAAGCAAAAGCCTTTCCCTTGTTTGGCCCTGGCCTCTTATCCACCCACCTTTCTTTGTTCTCCAAAATACATTCAGCTTCCTCACTATTCGCTACAAAGCCTTAACGTAACTGCCCTTTTCCACACCTTTCATCACTTCTCTATCAAATTACTACGTTTCCCCTTGCATTGCCTGAAGCACTTGCCCAAGGCTCCTGTGAGTGACCCAAGTCTCTCCCTTCTTCTCAAATCCCACTCCAGACTGATTTCTTTTGCATGGCATTTTACCATCGTTCTCCTTAATTTCATTCCTGAGAGAATCACAAACTGGAATAAAGACAGAAACAAGATGCGTGTGCAAACAGCATCAGTTTCACATCGCCTCCCAAGGTTGAGCGCCCCCCGCCCTCCCCCTTACATCCTTTTCCCCACAGCTGCCCTGCATTTGAAAAACTGTTCTACAGACTGTTCACCAGGGCCCAAGATCAAGTTTGCAGGCAAAAGATTGCCTTGGAGCAATGGATGGGCTGTAATATGCAAGGCAGCAGTAATTTCTGTACTGCTGAGCTCCGCTAAGACAGCCTAAGCACTACGTGGACATCATCACCCTACTCTGAGAACAGGCCTGCACACATGCAAAGCCCACAGTTTACGAGTACACTAAGAGTGCAGTATTTACAGCTCTGCAAACCTACTTTTTCCTTTCTTTGTTCCACTGGTTAGTTTTGTTTTGCTTGACTGATGAGGCTGAGAACTATTATCTTCATCTGAGCTGGCACTGTGCACCAGTGTATCAACTTCCTTTAAACAGAATAAAAAATAAGTGAAAAGGCTGTGACGTACTGTTGCTGTATGCAACTCTGGGTCAACACAGGATAACAAATGGATTTTAGGACTCCAGGGCTTAAGTTTCAAACCTACTTGGCTATACACACGGCTATGACTGAGTTCCAAAGGTCCAAACATTTACTGCAATGCAACATGCATCTTAATTTCAAGTCATCCTTCAGAATAACCTGGAAGGAGTTCCCCATTCAATGTAATATTTACATTAAGTAGATAAGTGCAAACAATCTCACCAGGGTTTAAATGTTTTTGTATAAGCTGCTGAACCAAAGCCCAAATATGCTTTTTACGTGGTTTTAATAAAACAGAAGTGGCAAGATTTCTCGCCTCCCACTACAAGAAGGCAATCAGTTATGGGAGCACCAAAATGCACAGAACTGCCACATTTTTGCATGAAAACATCGTGTGCAATGGAGCCTGCAGAGTAAGTTCACACCAGCTTCCTTGCTTTGCATGTATTTACAGCACTTGACACCCTGGGGCAGATGAGATTCTCCCAACTGTGCCGCTGAGCTAACTCCATCCAGCTCTCGAGATTTTATTCCCTTCTTTTCCTGCTATGTCACTTTTCAGGGAGACATCACAAAAATATTAGCACTAACCCTGCAATTAGCTACAACGGGAGATGGAGGTGGAGAATCATTTATTGAGACTCTTGGCTGGAGCACCAGTGAAGGGTGAGGATGGAGAAACGAAGGATGTCATTAATGCCCTTCTCAGTGAAAGTGCTGAAGGGACGGTACTGGAGAAGGGATGGGGTATAGCTTCCAGCTCAGCTCACAGCGTGACAATCTCACGAAGAAAGTTTGGTAGAATTTAAGTGTGTAAGATGAAAAGGTCAAAATTGATGCTTATATTCAGCACAGTGAAAAGAAAATCCCTCTTTTAAAGCCACTTATGATTATTACCATTTGTAGCTGGCGATTACGAACAACAGCTATTCTAGTTCCAGGCCTTCTCACTGCGGCAACACTCGAATTCCTTGGGTGAACTCTGTGCAGAAAGTTCAAAAGGAAATCGCAAAAGACAAGATGACACATAAATAACTCTCACAACACACATTTCTCCAACAGCCTCTAGTACATTTAGAGCAGACCACGCCAGAACCTGCAGTCTTACTTTCACCCCAACTGCTTTTTGAGGAACTGGGTTAAGTTCTCAGTGGTGTTTATAAAACAGTTCAGCATACTTTTCTTGAGAGATAAGCAGCTGCTTGTACGTCCTCCTTCAGTACTCCCAAGAACCAAGCTTTCTGTTAACTATTATACCAAATCACCTCAAAACACAGCACCTACAGAGAGAGTTTTGCCTTTTTCCTGCCATCACTTTCAACACTTTTGACAGTGTAGCTTTCAAACAGGAAAACAAAACAGATGTGGGGATAAAGGATAGAGAGAGGGAATCAAAACATGGCAGATATAGAAAATACTCTCACACAAAAGAACTTCACATCACACTCTTTCACATCAGGAGAAGGTTGAGGAAGGATGGGAAACAGTCTTTGCCATATGTACTTAAAACATCAGAAGTCTCGTTTACTTTGATTATATTTAGACTGCAGTAGAAAATACCAGCTTCAACCTAATCAGAGCGTCCATACAGCATGTAGCAATAAGTAATAGCTCCTATTTAAGGAATTCTTCAAACTGAAATATTTACATGTATTTTCTTGCCATGAAAAAACATCGTATTTCTTTGGTCTACCAGTAATGGCCAAAAAATGCTATTCTTTAAGTCTTTCTTAAGATTTAAACCCCTTTGTAAATTCAGAAGTTGCAGTTGCCATAAGAAGTTGTAATATTTTAATATTATTATGATTACGCTGTTCACCCTTTTAAAGGCATCCTGCTTGGGTGAATGACATGTAGGGCTTAGCCCACTGATATTCTCTCAGAAGTTTTTTTCATGTCAGCTGGATTGGGTTTTGTTTTCTTTCAGGAGCCAGACTAGCAAATTCTTTGTGTGTCACATTTTTATATAGCTCCCATGTAAAACATTAATTTCCTTTCCTGAGAATAAAAATGAAATTTAAGATAGCAGCAGAGTAAAAACGAATTTAATATCATGCTTCCCTACAATTTAGAGGGGAAGCACTTAGTAAAAGTAAAATCTAGCAGATCACTGATAATTACTACAGCATGATATTGACAAAGCCACACATTATTTTGCTGTAATTTTATTTTAGGAGTCTTGTCAGGCTATGAGACCATAAATTGAAAACAGGATTAGAACTCCCGTGTAATTTACTGCAAAAGGAAGTCTGTTGTCAGACTCCTTACAAGAAAGGGTTGAAACTAGCAGGCCAGGTTTCGTTACAAAGAATAAGAGGTTTAGAAATTTGAGAGCAAAGCACAGGACAGTTAGTGGCTAATTTGTTATCAAATCCTTCAGTGTCATCAAGTATTTTTTAATCACTTCACTCTTTACAAATGATCCTGAAGAGATCACGTACAAATGGGATTTCTAGAAAATGATACGGGATACACACCATCAAGGAAATTAGCATACAGAAATAACTCTGTCCCACTAGAACAAATTAGGATTTAACCAAAAAATGTTGAGAAAGAAAAAGAAACATCCTCTGGCTGAGGGCATTCAGTTCTACAGTAAACTGTATATAGGACTTTCTAGAATACAAGAACATAAAGTTTTGCTATTCTTACATTTCCTCGGGTAAACTTACTCAGATGATTCATCTTCATTATCCACAGTCTGAGACAAAGATTCCTGCTTCTCAAGAACATGATCTTTGCCAGTCTGCACTAGTTCAATCTCAGAATCTGAGCAACTGGAGTCAAGTTTCCTTTTTTTGGAAAAAACGCCGCGCCTGCTGTCATTCACAGCGCTCTCCTCTTTCTTGTCTTGACTGGCACCTCCCAATACTTGAGCTTCAGTTCTGCTCATTAATCTGCCTGGAAGAAAAATGACTTTTTTTTAAGATTGTTTCTTTGCTAAGATGGGTCACGCTGTATCAGTTCTAACTTACATGAAAGGCAAGAGCATTATTTTGAAAGCAAAATTTCAATGCATTTATACTGAAGGAAAACTAGCCCTGGCATAGGATGCATGGACCTGTGAAGGGAAAAAAAGTCAAGTCTGAGATGGGCAATGCTCTAGAACCTTTTGAATTCGTCTGGCACCATTACATTGCAGAGTTCTTCAAAGTTCTGTCTGTTCGATCATCTGCAAGTTAAGATCACAGTGGCTCACTTCTCTTCCAACACTCTATTTCCCTGTTGGGTTCTCAAAGAAATTCCAGGGCACAGGCCACAGGGGAGGGAGAATTATGCTATAAATCTTCCCTAGGTCACTTTCTGTTACCTGAGTAAGTACAAACAAACGTCCCCTTGTCGATATCATCCAGGCAGCGGACGCCCCAACCCTTCTTCTCTGTGTTGAACACCTGCAGGCGAACTTGAATGCCATGCTGTACAACCCTGTTCTGACACATCATCTTGTCGCACCTGCACAACACGCTACACTCATAAATTCTGTCAAGAGAAAACAAAACACAACATAAAAGAATGCATTACCAAAGCGAAGTTGCCATTATAAATTTCCCTCCTGAGCACTAAGCAATAAGGCAGTTGAATGAAAAGAAAGACCCTGGCTAAAACTGATTGTGCAGTGCTCTGAAGCTCATGACTACTGACTCATCGATTTTAAGAGTTGGACAGATTTTTTATAAGGACACAAGAAAAATAAATGCTACTTTTTTATTTTACAAGAGTAAGTCACACAGATGAAGAAATCTTTATGAAATACCTCATTCTATGATTGAGCAGAGTTTAGCAAAGACAACCTGTCTGCTGAGACCTCACTGTAGCTGTCAGGAGTTTTAGGATTTAAACAAATGCCACTAGAAGAATTCGCAACTGTGCTTTTTTCCATCTGTCTCTGGGTGCACTGGCAGCTTTAATCCTGTACCCCAACCAGAAGTCAACGCTGCACAGCAACAAGGACTGAAAAGGGAACAATATTATTGGGAACAATAATTTGTTTCCTCCATCACCTGTGCACAAACACAGGGCACCGTCAAAAAGCCACAGTAATCTGCAGTACAAAAGTGTTTTTTCCCCCATCATTACTCAAGTCAGTCATTATTTCTGCCCAATCCATCCTGACTTGCCAGTAACACTGGGACAAAAAATGAAGGTTTCAGTAATCCAGAAACACTACAGGAGTAAAGCAAAGGTATACAAATAAAATAGTAATTATTAGTTCTTTCTTACCCACTCGGAACAGGCCCTTCCAGTCTTTTATAGCTGTATCCACGAGAAGTTTTAGTACTTGGAGACAGAGAAACTTTATGACAGCCTCTTGCAGTTAGCTGTAGGCACGCACATTTTGACCTAGAAGATAAAAGTAAAACATCACATGGAAAACAGAATCTATTTGAAGCTGTGTAAATCAAGTTTACATCATTTAAAATGTACTTGACTATATGCACAAACATATTATTTTTAATTACAAACGGGACATAATCAAATTGATTGAATGAAGGAATGAGAATGACCTGTTCTGGCACAGCATCCTGGTCTGCTAGCCACTACTCCATCACCTTCCTCCCGCTCTGGTGGAGGAAGTGAAGAATTCCACAGTGCCCACTGAAGAACTCCAGCAGTAATGCTGACTCTCACATCTTATGACAAATCCAAAGACTCGCAGGCTTTGTGCGAGCAGCAACTGGACAAATCCTGACTCCCCCAAAGTATCTCAGCTCTTGGGGAAGTTGAGCACACAGAAGGAGCATGCTATGTGCTAGCCGTTCCCCACTGCTCTACGTAATCTGAATAACTGAAGCTTCATTAATATACTGCACGCCAGTATCTGCAACTGCCCCAGCTACCAAAAATACAAAATGGATTCAAGAACAAGGCAACACCTCCGGGCAGAGATCAGGTTAAAGACAAACACCCTTCAGGGAAGTGGACAAATACCCCACAAGAAAGCAGGCAGCGTTACTGCTAAGCTCAGATGTGAACTGTGGCAGTTTCCCGCAGAGCAATACGCGGTCCGGAGCTACAAGGCTTCAGAAAGAGATAGTAACGAGCAACATCACTGGAACATTTTAGGGACGTGGTTTAGTGGGTGACACTGGTGGTAGGGGGATGGTTGGACCAGATGATCTTGGACGTCTTTTCCAACCTTAATGGGTCTGTGGTTCTAACTGTCCAGAGCATAAACGTGTCCTGTGACCATGGCGTTTTATAGCTGTTGTTTAGGAATGAGGAAGGATGGGATGTAGAGATGGCGAATGGGGGTTTCTTCCTCTGCCTTAAGTAACCTCCCATGGCCCACACGACTGATCTCCCCAGGCTGCCCAGTCCCAGCCCTGAAGGATACCATCCCAGAGGGACCTGCAGCTGAAGTTGTCATGAAGAATCCCTGTCTGCCAGAAAAATGAGCCTTCCTCTGCTAGTACACGACTCTCCCTTCCCCACTCCTTTCCCAAAGCCGAGATCTGCTTTCCAGCTCCACTTGAAGAAGCACTGCCCATTTGGGAAGGAATATAAAGGAACATAATCCTTCTCTTGCTCATTTCTTTCCCTACAACAGATGCTGGGCAGGTAGGAGCACCCAAGTTCTGGAGGAGACAAAGACCCAGTTGTTTCAGTCAACGCAGAGCACAAGACAACTACTGCAGAAATCCCAGCAGCATCGGCCTTTCATTATTTGGCACTGCTTGGTACTGTGCACCTTCGTGCTTCCAACATCCCCCTAACACTGACACATCATACATTACACAGAATCACGGAACTGTCGGGGTTGGAAGGGACCTCGAGAGCTCACCGGGTCCAACCCCCCTGCCACAGCAGGTTCCCTAGAGCAGGCTGCCCAGGGAGGCGTCCAGACGGGCCTTGAATATCTCCAGAGAAGGAGACTCCACAACCTCCCTGGGCAGCCTGTTCCAGTGCTCCGTCACCCTCACCGTGAAGAAGTTCTTTCGCATGTTGGTGCGGAACTTCCTGTGATCCATCTTGTGGCCATTGCCCCTCGTCCTATCCCCATAAACCACTGAAAAAGAGGCTGGCCAAATCCCTCTGTCTCCCACACTTCAGGTATTTAAAGACATTGATAAGATCCCAAATGTCTTCCCCACTGTTTGCCTGGGACTCAGTTTTTCCACTTACCTATCGATGCAGCCATCTGTGCAGTCACACGAGTCAAGAAACATGGTGGATAAATTGTTGAGATAATACCCACGGGGCCACGATGCCCTCCGATATTTAAAATAAGGTAATCGCGCGCGGTCAATATCGTTACAGAAGGAGACGGGCACAGACTCAGCTCCATTGCTGATATCAAAGTCATACACAAGGGGTTTGGGATTTACAGTGTTCCTGCCCAGCAGTACGTACGTGTTGAAAGAGAAGTGATCAATAAATAAGAAATTGCATTCTGTTTCAAAGAGGTAATTTTGCACGTCTTGGAAGCTTCTCAGACTCCTGCCACAAGGAGCTTTGTAATTCACATCCAGTGTTTTCGAAAGGCAGTCTGCTTTTGCGTGGCGTCTTTCAAAGTGAAGCAGGATTGGGATCTTCAGAGGATTTTCACCTTTGTAGGAGCTTACTGCTCTGTTGGTGAGACACGCACTAGAGCACTTGTGGTTCTGATACTGGGGGCTTAAAGGTACAGATCGAATTTCACTAGATGCTTCTTTGCTCCCCGAATCCAATTCTTCCATCTTCTCCTTTTTGCTATTTCGAATGAAAAAAAAGAAAAAAACGGCATCTCAGACAACCAGTAAAACAACCTGTCTTCTAGTGGTTCAGCATTATTACTGTGGGAAAGTAACAGCCCACTGCTGGAAGGCCAAGGGTTTCACTGAACGACCGTCTGCATCACGCAACATGGCCTGACGCCATATGAAGACACACAGCGCCATCCCAAATAAAGGACAGCAGCAGCTCCTGCCCAGAAAGAGCTTACGTACTAGAAGACTGAAACAACATTCATAAAAAAGAATTAAAAAAACAAGGAACAGTACACCTTTGCCTCCATCTTCCAGCTACTACCTGAGCATAACTACAAAGACTCATTTGCCTAACAATCCACAGCCTGTGAAACCCTGAGAACTGAACTCAAAACTTTTAAGTCCCAGCCCCGGTAGCCCTGGAAATACTCATGGAACTTCATTCGGATCTAAATGCCCTGTTTTATTCTGCAGGGTTCTCAGGTGGCATATTAAACAAGTCTACTCAACACCTCAGGTTTTGATCTTGCAGGCCATCTTGGCCATGTAGGCCAAGTTAAAAATATTTTTCCTTTGAAAATTGTCAGGATTCAAAGTTGATTTTAAAACAATGAATTTAAAAATTCCAGAGTGAGACTGAATACTCTCTCAAGTGCAATAAAGACATGTAGACTAACGAGCTTTGCTAAATTGGAAGTATTAAATAAATACACTGACCTTTGAGAACCTTCTGCTGAGTTTGCAGTGCTGGCATCTGTAAGAAGCCGATGCAATTTAGGTTTGATTTCCTGTGCACCATCTCCATCAACCACTTCGCTTGCTGAAAAAATGTGGAATATAAGCAAAAACATCAGTAATCTAAATTTATAATCAAACTTACTTCCCTTATTGAAGAGAGAATTGCCAGAATACATTAAAGACAATGCACTGCTATGAACTATAGCTAACAGAGCATGCTGACAAGTTCCCTACTAAAAAGAAACTACTTTTTGAACTTATACAGAAGTAATGCGTTTGCATAAAGAGGTGTGTGAGCAGCTCTCCCTCACACACACTCTCCTGCTTTCTCTCCTGTTTCTTTTCTCCATCCCCCCTTCCCCCTGCCATTTCCCTTCCTCCCAGCCATTCCCTTGCCCCAAAGGAGGAAATTTAGGTTAGGCGTGCATCGACAAATTTGAGACAGAAATGCATTGCAAAGATCTTCCCCCTTTTTGCCAACCACCACATGACTTGTGCATTAAAATCTCCCATGTAGCTTTCAAAGTGCACAGAGGTAACACATATAGGAAACATACAGATTTTTCTTCACTATTTGAGGTAAAAGGATGCCACGGTTTAGTTTTTTTTTCCTCTGTTTGCAATGCCAACGGGCTTCTGAGATCTATATTATTCACTTCAAAACCAGGAAATAAACTCCTCGTACGTAAAACAAAAGAAATTCAAGCCACAGAACAAATAAATACAATCAAGATGCACATACCGTTTGTCAAAGTTAAAAGATCCCCTAGATTAGCTTCGTTCACCAGTGCCCAAGCCTGCCAGCATTCTAGGTTACAAAGAAACAAAACAGATATTAAGGACAGTGACAATAGGGACTGCTAAAAGGTAAAATGAACCTTAAGTCCTCCAGAAACATCGTTTCCGGACTATGCTAATCTAGAGCATTGCAACACTCAGACTATTACAAACTTTTGGCACTGCAGTCCTAGCAGGATGCATCCCAATACGCACATCCAGGAGCTGCAATGAAGTCACAGCTCACGCTAGCAATTGTGAACCAGAACTGAACATCCCCTGCCTTCTGCAAAGCTGCTGGAATGCTTTTAAACACGCCAAGCCCAGCAGCCTCCAGAGGCAGTAATACGTGTAAATACAAATTAATGTAAGTTTCTCTCTTTACTTTGTCACTAGATTGGTCATCTCCCACCAAAAAAGGGCTGAATCTTGTCAGGCCAAATTAATGCTACTCGTAAGTTGCTGGGCACGGCCTTCAGACTGTAAAAACACGAAGAAGACTCCTTCTGCCTCAACCTGTTGCCCCATGCAATAAACATCACAAGTTGACAGAAATGACAGTAAAATCCATATTAACAATTTAGCTTTGAATCTTTACAGAACAAAGCATAGAATGTACAAATTTAAGTACCTCACAGTCTCATTGCATCATCTGGGGATTCAAGTTCAACTTTTAGCTCTGCAATTCTGGAATATTTCCTCACAAAAATCAAGACATAGGAACGCAAGTTCACAAAAAAAAACACCGCACCAATTTAGAGCAAGCACCAAAATGCAGAGTTTAAAAGTGTCTTACACTGCTGTGCATTTTCTTGCACAGAAGAAGCAGTAAGTTGCACAGATTATTAAATCACCGAAGTAAATAAAAATGAAATAATTTCTAAGTTAAATAGACCAGTTAAAAAAAACAAAACAAACAAAACCACCTGTGTACTGCTCCAGGCTTACCAAACTCCCAATTTTGATGCAGATAAAGAAAACTTATTACCATGAAAATCAGGAGCAATCTTATAATGCATTACTGTTACCAGTTTCTCCAACATGAAATAGTACTTACAAGTCTATCATCTCACCACAAACCCATTCAATTCACTGAATCAGCCTTAAAGGCTAAAACTTTTGGAGATGAACAAAGCACAAGGCACTGGAGATATTTCATTACTTCTCAAGAATAAACATTCCTATTCTGTGTGCGTAAAAAAAAAAAAAACACTTTGAAAAAGCACAGGGGCAAAACGATTATATGGCAAAATGCATCTGAAATGTTTTTTGTTTTTTTTTTAGAAACATTTTAAAAATTGCTTAAAAAAGCCAACTGCTAAGGAACAAACTCAGAGATCTGAATTGTGGCAGGTATCACGCAGCCCTACACGAAATATGCCACAGCTCAGTTGCAGTCCTGCTGAACCATTACAAGGATTTCAAACCTTGGTTTGTGGCAGTTCCATTCTTGATCTTTTCCTTTAGCAACAGCAGGACTTCTTGCACCTGCTCAAATATGATGTCTACTCTTCTATTTCCCATTTGGGTCCAAAACGCCTTCAAATCACCTGAAATACAAATTTCCATTTACAAGTCTGTACAGCTCCCAAGAAGTCTAAAAAAGAAGAGTAGTTCTTAATGGACTTTTCAGAGGCTCATAATCATTTCAGTGGGATGCAGGGGCCCAGCACTTCTGAAAAATCTGGCAAGAAACTTTTTTTTTTTTTTGAAAGTCGATTCCTAACCCTAATCATGAAAACAAAACAGAAATCTAGTGATGAACTGGAGTGACTTCTGATGGTCCATGAAACTCCTTCAAATAATTTTTCAAGCATGTCTACAAAGGGTGCTCTGGAAGCCTTTCTCCAAATACTAACAAATTAATTCCACTATGAATTAGTCATCAATGAAATCCATAGAAGTGACAAAGGAGAATATTTTCAACTGAACGAACTGAACAGATTACTAAAGAAAAATTTGGATTTTTTTTTAAAGCAATGACCTTCCTTAGCTATATAAGATGATTGTCCTGTTCCCTTGATCTCTTCAGTAAGCTTTCTAGGGGAAAAAACGCTGACCATATTCTCAGATAACAGCAGTTTGGCAAATTTTGCTTACCAAGTTATATTAGTTGCAGTGAATAATATTCCACTTATATCATACCTCCATTAGAAATATTTAAAAGAATATTTTGCTAAAAGAATAAAAAACAAAATTAAGCCACCAGTTAGAACCTGATTCATCACACCTCTTCTCTTCCAAGCATACGTATTTGTGGTACTAAGCCCATTCATGAAAGCTGTTAAAGTATTAGTACGTCTTTGGCAAGGACACTAAAAAGAGAATATGATTCAGTGTGTCACCAGACCATGCCAGAAAATGGAATGTACTCTCTGTTGTGGTTAACATTTCTCTTCTTCAAATATCAAGCACAAAAGAGTAAATAAAACCGTTTTCCCACCCCATTTCAAGAGTCCACTGTCACCATCCTAGGTTTATCGCCTGCTTTCAAGATGGCAAGTTTTGGCTAGCAGACTTATGATACCACAAGTATCACAAGTAATCAGATGTGGCTTTCTTGTAAAGCTTGCCAAGTATTTTTTCAATTTTTCTTATCAGAGAATGACTTCCATTGCTCAGTATAACAGAAACTGAGTAACACTACGTCAGTAGAGAGCCAGTGGTTACCCACAAAAGCATCATGACAAAGCCAAGAAAGTAACAACCTTTTGTCAGCAGCAGTTAAAAGCTTAACATTAAATATAAACAGGAACATAGAAAGTACTTCACTTGTAAAATGACTGATCTGGCACTGACTCTCAACACTATTTAGTGAGCTTTTATATTCACAGAAATACTAAAAAAAGGCGGAAAGAGCAAAGTCACACTACAAAAAAAGGCTACAATGCCTCTTGGAATCCCACGTTACTGCTCCAAGAACCAAAGTGCGCCCTGGGCCATTCCCACCCTTTTGCTGTGCATAACAGTATCACAAATTTAAAGTACTGAGGAACAAGCGTATATAAGACCCCCGTTTAAAAAAACACATTCAGAAATGCTAGTAAAAAGTTCCACCATTGCCGATTAAAACTGCTGCCATTACATCTCATCTGTTTTCAGACACTGCAATATGGTTATTGTATTTGGATAGCACTGGTGGACAGACCACTTCAGAGGATGGATGACAGAACAGAGTCTTTCATTTCTTGGCCAGTTTTAATCTTGTGTAGGCCAAAAGCAAACAGACCACATCGTTACTACGTGCGTGCTTGTCACTCACCTTGGAAACGCTCCAATTCTCATGCCGGAGTGCTCTGAAACTCCAGCAGCAAAAGCTTGGTTTTGCACGGAGACACCGCATGTGAAGCTCATGGTATCATTTTCCATTTCAAAAAAAAAAAAAAAGAGATGTCCACACCATTCAGGACAGGGAACGACCAGACACAGGATGGGTCTATTTTGTCAGCCTTCAAACTGGTCTCACCAGCTGGTGACTCAGGGCGTGCGCTGACATCTGGTGGCAATACCCTAAGTCAGCTTTAGAAGTATTTCTAGAAGGATTTTCTTTTCCCCTCTATAGGATCTTTGTGGCCATCTCTCTTTTTTTTTTTTTTTCCCCAGCATTGTGTGGGAGCAGCTAGATGTTAGAGCAAGAAAAGAGGAGCCAAAGCCAGGGCTACGTATGCCAGCTACCAGTAAAAATACTTGGGTGAGCATTTCCTATGGAGTACCTGTAGGACTCACACACATCTTATTTATACACCATGAAAGGTAAAACTATTGTCATCCGCGTACCACTTTCATACTAGAAGTGGTGCTAAATATATTCCACCTTCTCCTTTCCCTCCATAAGTCTCAATTATACTACCTTCATTTGTCTCTTTCCTGGAACTGGTACGATTCTCCTCTTCAAGGCAGTTGTACAGCACTGCAAGAGGTGCAGAATGGACACATTAAGAGCTCAGATAAGAAATTAAAACGTTTGTTGGTACTTTTTCAAGAGTTATACAAGGGGATACCTACAGTGGGAAACTGTGAGAACACTGTGGGAGAAAGGATTATAGAACCATAGAATCATTAGGGTTGGAAGAGACCTCCAAGATCATCAGGTCCAACCACCCACCTACCACCAGTGTCACCCACTAAACCATGTCCCTAAGCACCACGTCCAACCTTGAACACCCCCAGGGACGGTGACTCCACCACCTCCCTGGGCAACCCGATTGTGGTGAAACAGCCATCCCGCTTTCAAAGCTACGCACCAAAACCTATCTGAAGAACATTCACAGGAAATGAGTGGTGAGGACCATTTTTTTAAACATACACAGCTTATCACCCTTAAAACACGAAGCTGTGATGAGGTGGCCCATACAATCCAACATGTTCAGCTAAACCTAAAAACCACCCGCTTCCTGTTAGCTCACATTTCTTTTTTTTTTTTTAATTAACGTTGTCACTACAGTTGTCGCTACAGCTGTAGAACAACAAAACTTGCACACTCAGGAAAGAAAAACGCCTGTTTTAGGCGAGAAATTTACCGACCCTGCTTCGCAACAGACGCAATACAGAGCAAGGATCTGGCGGACTAAACGAAAGCCCAACTGAAGGCGCTGTGTTTCTGGCTGCCACCACAAACGGCACAGCACGGCACACCCCCGGCACAGCGAGCCCTCAGCCTGCTCCAGGCAGCTCCCACACACCAGCCCCGCGTGCGGGCGCCTCAGCCCCTGGGTCTGACTGGGGGCAGAGCCTCATAATGCAATTTCCTACAAAAAAACCTCCTCACAGGACGTGCCTGCGGGCTGTCGGGGCATGCGTTTGTTTATTTAAGGCTTACTTCTTTCGCCTTGCGTCTGCTAGGGCTGCTCTAGCCTTCTTCCCGTTCCTCCTCCTCCTCCTCCTCCTCCTGAGGGCAGCCGAGGGCTGAAACAGGAGCAGATCATAGAATCGTTAGGGCTGGAAAAACTCACGGCGCTGCTCCGCTGACACAAACCCCCTCAGAGCCTCTCGGGGGCCCCGTCGAAGTGATGCCGGTCGCCTTCCTCCCCCTCCCCCTCCTCTTCCTCCTCCCCCCCCGTCAGCCGCCCCGCCCCCGACCGCCAGGGGGCGCCCCCCGCCCGGAGCCGCGCATGCGCCGAGGGCATCCCGCCTCCCCTCCCCGCTGTAATGGCGGAAGGAGGGCGGGGAGGTGGCACCTCCTCGCTACTGCGCGTGCGCAGAGCCGGCCCCGGCCAATGGGGGCCGCGCTGGAGGAGGGGGTGACGGGGGGCAGAGCAGGGAGGTGCGGCCGCCATCTTGGGGGTGGGCGTGGCTTGCCCGGGGTGGGCAGGGTGGTGGGGGGGGCGCCGCCATTTTGGGGGGAAAGGGGGTGGGGTGGGGTGTGGGGGGGTGTGTGGAGGGGGAGCGGTGGCGTCTCTTTTACGCTGTGTTGTGGGGCGAGGTGGGCTGTGAGGGGTCTTCCCAAAGCTGGGACCCCGTGGGGATGTGGTCTTGGCTGAATGCGTGCCCGTGTGGGAAATAAAGCTGAATGCGTGCGTGTGGGGAAAATAAAAACAAGCTGGGGGAGGTGGGGGGTGGGTGGTATGAGCCTTTACTTAGAGCCCAGGTAATAAATCAAAGAGACTTGGTAAATGCGTTATTTTACTGTTGCCCCTGTTGTTTGCCATGTTCTCATTGATACCGTTTTGATGCAATCAAATTCACAAGTTTGCATTGCCCTGAATGTGTTTGCATTGCGGCAATGCAAATTTGTTTTTTTACAGAGGCTATAATTAGCCCTTTTTTCTTTTTTTTTTTTTAAGAGGTGGGGTTGTGTTTATTTTGTTGTTGTTTAAGTGCTGAACATTTGTTAGTGAAAGGTAACAGTGCTGTGCTCTTTGTCACTGCTACTTTTTTTTTTCTGGTAACTGCTTTAAATTACAGAGATGAACTTACGCTCAAGTCGCTGTCAAAGTGCTTCTAGTCTTGTGGATATTATTAAAAGTATTTCTCTAATTGGGGTAAAGAATAGGAATTTGTCTGTGTGGAATGGTCTATGTGACTTGGCGCTCTAGTTAGATTTGGGATCTTCCAGAAGATTTTGATGTTCAGCATCTGCCTTGTACTTTTGTAAAACCTTCTAAATGTTTACACAGGCATGCCTGCATCTGTGGCTGTGTTTGAAGTTCCCCGATTAGCCCACGAGTACTGTGTAGCTCTACAGAGAGAAATGAGACAACTAACAAAAACATTGTTGGGAACAGGGTGGCTTAGCATTGCTAATGTGCTGATGAATCTCCAAATAAAAGTAGTCGTTTACATTTTAAAAAGAGAGATTTCTGTCCTATAATAGTTTATTTTAAAATTTAGTACAAGCTTTCCTTGCTCCTGGAGTATACTGCCTTATAAGCTGATGATTGCAGATTAAGTCATTTTGTTTTACTGAATTATTAGTGTATGTACATGTCCAAGTGACTACTGAATGTTATGAAACGCTTGCGGCATTATGAATTGTATATGAGTTTTTTGCAATTGCAAATTGCATTTGCACCAAATGCAAAGAATATGGAGGCAAACATCATGGTGATTGTGTTAATGACAAGTTATTTTAAAAGATGATTTCCTCATAAAGTTTTCCTTCCTTACATAAGTGTCTCCTAAATGGCCTCTAATGTTTGTGTACGTGTTTTGAAACTGTGGTAAGCATTAATCAGCAAAATGGGGATGGTACCGCAATCTCATAAACAATGAATGTTACTAAATAATCATATTTATGCTTGGATAGCAGGACCATATATGTCTGCTTGCCTGATGTGCTTAGGAAGTTAATGTTTTTTTTATGATGACATAGTTGCCATATGCTTCACAGTCACCAGCAGCAGATAAGCTCAAGCGTTTATTCAGATATAACTCATTGAAATGCAAGTATTAGAAATCTGGGCATAATTTTAGTTGGAAGCAAGTAAAATAACTCAATGGAGTTATAACACAATGCTAAGAAAAGCATTCCCTTTGCTCTGAGCAATCTGCTAGAGGTTATTCCATCTGCCATGATGGGGTCTTTTGCCCAATACCTGTCAGTTATGTGTGAAGATACGATACTGCTATCTGTGTTACCCCCTATAAAGTGCTAGCAGCACTCAAAAGCTTTTAACTAGGAATTGGGAGTGACAGAAGTCAGAAGCACATGACTGCATACTTCTCAGACAAATGAGAAATTAGTCATACAATATGCATCTTAGTTGATGCAAAAGGCAGTAGAAATATGCCTGACTTTTAAGACTATAAGGAGGCAATTTTGTGAAGTATCTGAATTCCCTTATTTTCTCTTTCATCTAGTGCTGTAAGTTATTCTACAACACAGCAGCAAATCCTACTGCTGAGCAGGTAAGCTCAGTTCTTCCCAAACTTTTTAACTGGCAGAAGCTCGCAAGCGATGCTGATCTGACATCCTGGAGACCTGCCCACAGCACTTCTCTAGCAGCAGCATAAGCTTCTGGGGACTCTCCCACCAGCTTTTACAGTCTAGACCTGGATGGACTAACTGCATCTAAGGTGAGGACAGCCTGTTCCATGTGCTTATGCACTTCTTAACGCTTTTGTTAAGATGACAATGAAAGGGTTGACTCTGCAAGTGAATGGTATAATTTGTTGAGTTGCTTAATTTCACTTTTGTATTATGTAGTTCTTGACATATTTAGGGAAGTAAGATGAATGATTGCATAGGCAGGCAGACCATAAAGGGCTCCTTTGAATGGGAGGAGATGACGTTGGCCCAAAATGAACCATTTCTTCCAGTTCTTCAGGGATGGTTTTATGTTTCATAATTCTCACTTACTTTTTTGTCCATTTCTGTCTGGATTGTCTGTTTTGATGATGCTTTTCTTCTTAAAGTATTTTTGTATCAGTTGAGTGCTATTACCTGCTCCTTCTCTTTTACATCCTCCTGTTATTCTTTGTGATTTAACTTGCTCCCTTATACGTAAGTATAGATAACCACACCTCATTCTTTCAAAATGTAGCTTTAACATAGCATTCACTTCTATTACATCGATTAGCTTAAGTCCGGATTACATATAGTCCTTTATTTTTCACCCATCTAATCCATTTTGGCAAAGATAACGGATCAGAGAACAGATCATAATTTTATACAGATCGTTGCTTCTTTACAAAACATGTTCAGCGGGGCATCCTTCAGCTTATCCTAGAAGTCTGGCTGCAACACATCATTATTTATGGAGATGCATACTAATATTCTCTGCAGGTACTTTGCTTACTAATTGGACTTATCACAGACTATTTACAGGCCCACAGGGCTATGTTTTGTACCTGTTGCTTTTGTAGATACCTTAGGTTTTATGTATTATTAGTATTAGATTTCAAACTATTCAATCAAAGAAAAGGCAGATTGGGGTCTCAGAGCCACTGAGCCTGTAAAATGATTTTGTTCTACCTGTGTTCTAAGGATATTCTCGTTCTTGACAATTAAAAGTCAGAAAAACCGTCTATTTGAGAAGTGGAACTTCTGAAATCATAAACTGTTACTGTCCTAAGGGAATCTTAAAATGCAGAGGCTGGCTATGAAACGGAAAGGAAAAAATTGTGTCACCATTTAAACAATAGCCTTCTTTCATGTGGAGGACCTAGATGTCTGTTAATTACCAACTAGTTTGAGGGTTTTGGAGCCTGGCCTAATCTGCTGAAACTCTTAACCATCCACTAGCTGGCATATCCTTCAAGGTCTGCATTTGGACACTGGTAATGTAATGGATTTCATCTTTATGGACTGTTTATGTAGTAGAAATGTGTTTTTTTTTTTAGCTATGTTTCTGTCTTAGAGTCTCAGTATCAACTGCCAACGTTGATTCCAGATAGTTGTGTGAACGCAGTAATAAGGGACTGGTTTAAATATTAGATAATGCCAGACAAAATCAAGCAGCTTGCGTTGTCTTTGCTGTGCCACAGCCCCCTTACAATTCTTTAATCAAGAGGCCTAAAACTGTGTTCTCCAGTTTTCAGTGACTGGGATGACTAAAGAGTCCTGAAAGCCTGTGATTATGGTTGTGCTTGAATTGAAAGGGCCTGCAATCATTGGAAACCAGGCTGTAGATGTACATGAAAGGAACCTAAAATAAATGGATGCCCAAAAATCTTTTTATCTTCATTTCTTTATGAGAATATAACTATATATTTATCTGAAATAAATTTTCACTGCTGTTCTCTGAAGTAAAGCTAGTGGTTGTAAAATATTCTGACCCTTCTGATTGCCTTGGTGGGTTTGAATGCAAATTAAAGTATGTGCACAAAATATTTTCCTTAAGATGTAGCAGACAAAAATTTCTAAGCAATCTTCCAGATATAGTGAATTTGCAGTGTTCTCACTATTAAAAGATGTATTAGAGGATGCACCACAACTTTTTGTTTTGCCTTTTATTTCTTAAAGCAAAGTGAAGAGTAAGTTGTAAGCTTTCTTTGCGATGTCAAGTGATTGATAGGTTAGTTCTGATCTTGGTAACAGCTATGCAAACACAAAGTAGTGAGTGCCTGACATAGTTGTACCTGACATAACAAAGCCCATCAAAATGAGTCATATAGCAAAAGATAAGTAATTATTGTGCATAGATGGAATAACCAGTTTCAGATCAAACTGAAATGTGCACATTTTCAAGTATGCTAAAAGAAATTTGACTGCAACCATAGAAAACAATGTAAACACGTCAAGGTGCAGACTAGTGTAGAGGCTCAGCATTGGGGCTCTTAAAAAAAAAAAAAAAAAACATTCTGGACTAAATAGTCCTTAGACCCAGCCTCCTGTGTGAAAACTGATTTAGCTGAAGAAAACCTTTGATTATTTTTCTTTTTCCTGATACAGTTCACTGTGCTGCATCAACAGTTGTTTCAGCCTGATTTTGTACTGGTAGAGGTGTGAAAAGTGGCAGGAAGGTGTGGAGAACAGCAGGAGCAGGCTTGGGAAGCAGTATTGTCCTATTAATATTGTGCTTGTCTGTGCTAATAGGTGTTATGGTGAAGGGTCAGGGAATCCGCAGTCCACTGGACACTTGAATTTGGCATTAAAAAAAAAAAAGAGTTCAGTTCTCACTGTGTCACTCAGTCTTCCCCTATTCATTTGTGTGGCTGCTTAGTGAAGCAGGTTCAGGGAACTGGTTGGGGTTTAAAAGAAGTTACGTGCTTGTCTCAGCTACTTTTATCTGAATAAATTTCCCCCATTTAATTCACTGTGCAGCCACTTGATATTTCTGTTTCTGTTAGGGAATTGGGGATGGCAAAGGGCCAAAAATTAGCATCTGGAGGTAGACTGATAGCTTTCTGATTTTATTGTCACTGTCACTTATCCCTGCTTAAAATGTTTGTGCAACTACTTTAGTATGAGTAACATGGTGGTATGTGCAGAACACTTACTGTATCCAAGTTATTGTGGCTGGTCTTCATTTCACAGCACAACTGTCCTAATCTTCAAACTCACTGCATTCTAGGTTGTACTACACCCAAAACCTTCCAGTTTATGAACAGCAGAGGTGGGTGGGCTTCTTTTGGGGGTGACTGAACTTAACTTCACTATTATTTTCTGCTGTAGAATTCCTGAGTGACTAGAAATGAAGAAACTAAGTTTGAAAATGTGTAAGGACATCCTTTCAGCAGCCCTGGACAGACAAAGTGAACTGTGGGTCTAAGCCTTTGCAACCCTTTCTCTTAAGAAATGTCCTTCACATTTCCAGCAGTGTGCCAACTGGCTGAACTTAAGTAATTGTATGAATTTGGCACTCCTTTCACAGAAGAGAATAAATATAGTATTTGTTATGAAACAGTCCAAAACAAACTTGGACTGCATGAAGATGACATCATTTTTTTAAAAAATAAACAATAAAAAATTGAGTGGTGCTAGACAATAGATTGGCAGCGATATGGTCTTAGAACAACTTAATCAGTTGTGAAATTACATCTTCAGTTTATTTTACAGTATAAAACAAACAAACCTCTGATAGTGATGTTTGTGTCTTGTCTTTCCTGTTCCAAGAGACCCTAATTTAGATGAAAGAAAGTGTTAAACAAGCAGGTATGTTTTGTTTTGTGTTTTTAACACCCCCACACACTGATAGATAACCAAGAAGCAATGCTGCAAAACTGGACTTTGAAATATGGGGCCAGTTATATGATAGCTTTTGGATTGGCTGATCTGTGTTAAAGCCCCCTTGTCAATCCAGCACAAAAGCATGTGAGAAAGGGGATGTGCAAATCTATTAGCAATATTTTATTGCATCAGAGAATACAGTTCACTTGCTCTGAAGTGGTGGAAAGACATTGTGTGTGACTTTTTAAGTAAGAGCACTGGAGATTACTGAATATGGAGAGAATGAGATAATGTGGAATGAGAATTCACTTCCAGCAGCTGTAGTGTTAGCAGCAACGTGTAACATTCAGCTCTTTGTTATGCCTTTTTAATTTATCATCTGGGAAGCGTGGCTGTATTAGCTTTCCCTCATCAGGTGTACCTTTTTAATTGTGTACTTTCATTTCCTACAGATCAGCATCAGTCAAACAGCTGTCTTTCACTTCTGCAAATAAGCTAAAGGCTACTGATTCCAAATGGTCATTGACTACCTACTGCCTTTGGATACAGGAGATCTCTGCAATATCTGGTTTATTTATTGTTACAAATAATGCACCAAATTGAACTTTATAGGCTGAGGGCAGGATTGCGGGGTGCTTGTATATATCTGTTAAAGCAATATGTTGTGTCTATCATATAATCAGTCTCTGGGAAAATTGTTTTTTTTTTTTTTGAGAAATCGGTTCATGTAACTTAGCAAATTAGCTGAGTAAGGCTGAACCTTCTGAATAGAAGTCCATTACATAGAAATTGTGTTGACCTTTGTTCCTAATCCTCTTCATCTGCAAGCCATTAATAGGTCTTGTGTCTTTTACATCACAATATGTATTTAGGTCTGGAACTGCCTGAGACATTTGTACTCCTCTACTGCAAGCACTGCACACAGCCTTGGGCAAAATACAAAAGTAAAAGACAAACTGCTTTTGGTCAAAGGTGCTGATGTTTGAGTGAACTCTGAGATCAAACTGGCTTGGTAGTCTCTAGTTCATGCTCTTTTTCAAAAATGTTTTCCTTTCAAAAAAACCAACATTAATATAAGGAGATACATGCCCCTACGATTCGTCTGTGTTCACCCCTCTTTTGTCAGGGAAAGGAAAATATTGCCAGAGGATTTCCCAAGATACCCTCATGCTATTCTAGTTTCTTGGGAAGGAGTTAAATGCTAAGAAAACACGCACAGAGATTCTGCCCATTGTTTTTCCTCTCTGTCATTGAACTCTCCATCCTGTGAACCGACTATCTTCTCTCGTCACGGTTCATAAGGTCATGGGAGAAGATGGCTGCTAAACTACATGCCATTCCTGTCTTTGAAGCTGCAAAACATGAGGAACTAAACAAATCTTCAGTTCTGCATGCTATGTTGTTACATCACTGATATATTTCTAAGAAAGCTTGTGAGAGCTGTCTCAAAGTGGAGGGAAAAAAGTGTGAGAACACGTGGCTAGCTAGAATGTGCAGAACTGAATGCCAAAAGATGCTGTAAGCAATGGAGGAGTCCCATCTTGATTTAGAAGTGGTTCAAGGGCAGCAGCCACTTTGTAGGAAAGAATATAAATTACTTATTTTTTATTTTTAAATGATTAAAGACAACTCTCCAGATTTTCTTTGGAACTTCTTGAGGCTAATTAAGGAGCAGTTCTAAAAATACCAGGAAGAAAAAGAACAGTGACATATGTCTGATGGCTGTGCTAAAGTTGTCAACAGTGGTGCTGAAAAGGCAGAACTGTTACGTACATCTGTAGCAAAAATGAAGCTGAATATTAGAGATAATCATATAACAATGAGCAAATCCTTCATCTTGCAGTAATAAAGACTGAAAGAACACTTGAAAATTTTTATTACAAATTTATGAAGACTGAAGAAAATATTTTTTTTAAATGGCTAATGTAAAACTGTCCAAGAACTTAAGTATTGAGACATGGCAACTGCTGTTCAATATGATTAATAGAAAACAGGCATTATAAAAAGTCTAGTATATCAGTTAGATTAAGGGTTTGATCTACTGTGTAGGAAACTGACTCCTGAAAAAGTTACACTTTGAAGAACGGTGGAATTCAGATACAATTTTGTGATGTTCAGTCGTTGAGTGTTTTTTTGCTGGTAATATTTGTTTCTTGTTTTGACAAGAGGGGAACAAAAATGCTGTTTCAAACTCCTTTTTTCTCCAAATAACATCTAATTTTGTAAATCTCTAGGAAACATTGGAACTCTTTGCAATTTTGGAAGGACAGCCAGTTCTCTGTAAATTGTCACAGGTTATCGTTACGTGTTACTTTTAAGGTTCCTAACCATGTCATCTATATGACTTTTGAAGTAGAAGAATTTAGAAATAGACGGTGTTGTTGCTGGGTTGAACAATGAGGTATTAAGTAGCTTATGTTTATGTCTTTAGTTACTTGGCTAATATGCAGCTGTTTGGATACGGGTCTTTTGTGTGGTGAAATCATTCAATGGAAGTTCTTGTGCTTGTGAAAGTAATTTCATCCCATGATGACAGCTTGTAGAGACTGTCTTGCTGTGGTTATGGAAAGTTAAAGTGGTATGACTCTCACTACATGACCTTCTCACGGGATTCTGTACTCTCAGAAAATAAGCCTTTTCTTTTTACTGGTGCTTAGATGGAAACTTCAAACCCGACCGTAATGAAGGACATAATTTGATGTCCTTGTGAGCACTGCTGCCTTTAAAGAAGTGGTTTCAGGACTTAGCTGTCATACTTTCACTACAGTTGGAGCTTTCAGTTCCAATTCCTTGGGTTTGGGAATCTCTGCTCGATTTAGTAGACAGGAAATTTTGTCTCCTTGTGACATTAGGCTTGGACGTGACACTGAGGAATGTCATATGAGAGAGAGAACTGAGTTCCTGAATGCATATTTGATATTAGAAAATGTGTTCTGTGGATGTTCAGGCTCAGATAAGTGTTACATGCATCTTTTGTTGGTGGTGGTTTTGTTTTGTTTGATTGTTTTTTTCCTAAGATGTTGGATAACTTCTCATTTCTGGGCTGATACAGCTTGAGATTCCTTTTTTATTTGTGAGTGGGTACACCTTATTCCTTTCGGTGCCAATCATAATTATTATTATTTCTATTGAACAGCAGCAGCCTTTTACCCCTCCACAGTGTAGATTTTCATGGCAGGTAATTATTTTGTGATTGGATCCTGAGAAAGAAAACAACCATTCAGAGTATAAAATGTGTAAGTTGTTTCTGTAGGATGAAAGCAGGTATGTACACTACCATTATCATGAGAAAACTGCCGTTGCTTGAACTGTTTCCAGAGGGCATAACAATACTTGTAAGTGTAGATCTGTATGCTGTGTAAGAAGGAGCTGTCAGATTTCATTGAGAGAGATGCAGACAACTGATGCTTGCCAAGAATATTTCCATCACTGCATTTGACCTGATGCAACCTATGTATCTAGAGATTGCCATTAATGTCATGTGGTGCTTTATTTTCTTCCAAGTGTCCAGAGCCTGTCAGGGGTCCTCACTGTGACGGCTGCCCAGGAGCAGCGCTGAATCAAAGCACACCCAGGTGCCTCAGCTGCTCTCCCTCCAAAACAGAGATTATTCTGAAGACAAGCACTCTGCTGCATGTCAACTCTTGTTCAGGCCAGGCTTCCTGCACTAAAAATGCCAACATGCAGCGGGCCTGCTTCCACCTAAGGAATTCTAGGAATGACCCTATTTTGTTAATTGAAAATAAAGGAACTCAAGCCTTAATTGGGCACTTTGTGGTTGTATGTGCCTGGCATAATAATTAATTTGTAGTGTCCGTTGTTGGGCAACACAGATGGGGAGAACAGCGGATGACTTTTTTGGAGGGTGGGAATGTATATGGTTAAGTTTTCCCCAGTGGGGCTTAACGTTATTGAATTACATATAATACTCTAAAGGTTAATTGGCTCAGTAGGGTAAACTTTTTGCCAGAATGGTCTACATAGCTTTCTGGAGAGGTATTGGAGTGCTCCATCCTGGGACCAGAAGAATACGTGACTAAAATCAGTGTCAGGGGATTTGTGACAACAGGGACCATTCATCACGTAACGGGGGATGATCCCATTATAGTTGTGTTGTGATTCTTCCTGTGGGCCAGAAAGTGCAAGCATCCAATGTTGCATGACTGACTGTCTATCTGTTATATGAGGGCAAATATATTTAGTCTGCGAAGTGATGAGTATACTTTAATTGTTTCTCAAGAGGAAGGACTTTGGGGTACTTGTGGAGACAATGGCTCTGTGTGTAACTTGAGCTTGATGAATTGTTCTCGAGGTTCCCTCTTCTGATCCAGTATTTTAAACTATCATTATTGCAGGACAGGATCTGGTAATGAGCAAAGATGTGAGAAGACCCAAGTTTTCTTTGTCCAAGGAAAAACTGTTGACTGTCAGAAGTTTTCTTGCGTGACTTTGGGCAAGCCAGTTCAGATCAATTCTTGCGTAAAAATAGCAGCCTTATTTTTCATGAATTATTGTGATGCTTAGGTTTTATTGTCTGACACTGGGGAAAAAAAAATAATAATAATTCTTCATCTGAAAGCAGCGGGTTTAGACTTTCAGCCTAGAATTATTCCACTTTTGGTTTAGCCTGTCTGTTTTTGTAGGATTATTAACTTGACAAGAGTCTCAGAAGTTTGTTCTGTCTGTGGATGTAGTTTCTAGTGATGTAGGGTTGTCATACCTATCTTCCAGAAAAGGGCACAGCAAGCTGCATGCTGCCTAGTACAATTATTTGGTTTCTATCACTATAGTGTCAAAGCACCTTATGTTCTTTAATGCATTTGTTTTTCCATGGGGAGACTAAATGGCTTTTCCAAGTTCACATAGAAATGTGTGACACAAATAGGAACTGACTCTTGGTTTCTTTGGTTTGAACTCATTTCGTCGTTGGTACGACACCCTGCCTCTGTATTGGGCTTTCTGGTAGTATTTATTCTCTTATTTGAGGCAATCACTTGAAAAATACAGTGGTTCTGTGGGTAAATTCTGTCTTTGCTGCCCTAAAGAAATAATTGAGTGGAACGCAGTAAATCACTGATGTTGCTGATTTCTTGTTTGATCTCTCATCCAGAGAGAATAGCTATCTCAGCTCTCTTGGCTGCTCAGTCTGAGGAATACAAGTACTACAGATATGATTTCAAAATCTCCCAAGAATAATAGTTGCTGCTTTGAACTTTAAAATGAATGGCTATGGAGCCATTTGTAGCTATTTAGCATGATGATTTTGGATGAGGCTTCAGGAAATATCTAAGGTGCTAATTGCCAGAAGCTGGAAGAGTAGGATGGTCTTTCTTTTGGTATATGTTTCTTTGTATATTTTGTGCTTGGCCTCAGCTGATCTTCGACATGGGAGTTGATGGAGCTTTGTCTGATCCAGAATGATGGCTCCAGTTCGTATCTACTAACATTCTTTAAAAATACATTTCAGAGTGCACATCTGTCTCTGTTTGCTCAGCGCCAGCTCAGTTTCCTCATACAAAAGTGGATATTACTCATGGGAGCATTTAACTTTTGGTTTAAATTAACCTTAATTTTATTTGTTTGCAAATCATCTTGAGAACATCTAATGAAAAATGCCTTAGACTTCTATAGAAGTGGTCAATAGAGGAAAAGGCTTAATCCATTTTTTATTTTCTCAATCTGTCCTCTCCTCTTAGAAACGGAGCCGCACATTACGTATAATTATTGTCATCAAAAATCAGTTCATCTGTCTAATACTTCCATTGCAAAGCACCATTTCAGGCTTCCCTCCTCCCATTTTCATTTCTATAAATGAAATAACCATTGACTTCTTTAAAAAAAACTAACAAAAATGGCTGCTGAAGTGACTGAATATACAGTGACGGGATAGAAGCAGTTTGTAGGGGTGAAGGCAGCAATTACATTAAAAGTAACCTGCTTAGCTCTTCAGGAAGTTACTGATTTTTGGAGGGCTACTTTTTGTTCAAGTCCACAGGTAAAAATCCTGATGTTGTGTGCTCACTGTCCCTCAAGGTAATGTTCTCCACTCATAAAAGTGTGAGAATAATTATGATTCTTGATTGTTTTATATTGGGACACGGCAGATAAGGAATGTGACATTTTATAAGTGTCTTTTTAGAGCAGGCATAAAGTTTTCATCTGTGTTTTATTTTTTCAGATGCTGGGCTTTAATAACCTCTTGTTTAGGGTTGTAATTCTTGTTTGGGGGGAAGATGCACGAGGAAAGGGATTCATTTTTATCTCGCTTTCTCTAGTTAGAAGAAAGGATGGAGCTGATGAATGCCTTTAAAAATAGTAAAATTTCAAATATGCTGGCTCATACATAAAGTATTTCATACATAAAGATGTCAGGTAGAAAGGCCGGTGTTGGTTGTGTGATGCTGGAGTGAAGCACATGCGAATTATATGTTCAGTAAAAACTTATGAGCAGTTTATAAGAGTTAGTGCAGGTGTTTCAAATCCAAACCAAACCGAAAAATCACTCCAGCAATTGTTTTTATTTGCATTAACCGAAGCAGGAAGAAAAGGCAGTGTGCGCTTAAGATCGCTAGAGGGAGCCAGGAAGAAGAAGAGGGGGCAAAACATTGAGGACGTTTTCATTTTCAGTAATAGCTTACACAAAAGCACCCAGGTAATCCTTTCTGTTTATTTCAGCTAAAACACAGCTATGGCATAAACTGGCGTAAGAAAAACCATCTGTCTCCACATACCGTGTCCCTTTTTACCTTGTCGCGTATCTGGATGAGCAGCCAGATGTTAACTTGTCTGTCGGTGCAGGTGTCCCTTTTCAGGGGATCAGTCCTGAGCTGCCCTCCCTTCAAGATGATAGGAGAGAGACAAAGTGTGGGTGTTTGTGTGCGCGTGTGTTGGAGAGAGATTAGATGAAGAAGAGTTTTAATGGCATTAATTTGCAATGGCCACATTACGGGGGATCTGAGGAAAAATGAGCATCTGCAAGCTTGTAGAATAATACACAAGCACGAAGTTGCTGTAAAATCTCCCTTATGGGGTCTTAAAAGTGTTATTGGACACACTTTTTGTATTGCTTTGTTGTAAAGTTAAATGCCTTGAGTTAAAGTGTAGCATCTTTATAGGGCAGATAACAATGGAAGTGATTTGTTTTTAGCCCTCTCCCTCCCTCCCCAGCTGATAAATTGCCACAATTTCATTATCTTGGGATCTGTGAGAGTAGGAAGAAATCCCGTGGGTGGGTTTCTTTGGTTTTTAGGTTTGGGGGAGGAGGCATCTTTTTTTTTTTTTTTTTTTAGTATGTTAAAGTTTCCATTCTTGATAACGTGGTATTACACAACTAAACCAGTTGCTGTGTAGAATTCCATTTTGGTTGCCCGGGGCCTTGGCACTGAGCAATTTTGGGGGAAGGAAGGAATTTTTTGGTCGTTATCTGAGGCTGCTTAGGGCTTTGGAATGCTGGAAGTAATCTTGGAGGAGGTAGACAGACTGTAAGTGGGTGATTAAATGAGCAGAATTAATATACATGTACTACATGTTTATCATCTGCCTCTGTAATTTATTGCTACCACACTCATTGTTCAAGCTGCATAATTTCTCTTTTCCATTTTAGAAAATAAATGGAAAGGGTAGGAATAATGGAACGTGTTTTTTTTCTTCCCCCTTTGGTCTTCATTAGATGGCATAATTTTAATTTAAGAAAACAAGGACAAGCATGTCTCAAAAGTACTCTAACCCTACGTTAGCCTGAGGTCTCTCTTCACTTTAAAGGAAACAAATATAATGGAATTTAAATATGTGGAGGCTGGAGTCCCTTAGCAGTGCACAGAGGGTTTTTTTTCAGTGTACCTTGAGACTATAAAGAATTGTTTACTATTCATAATTACATCATTCTAGATGGTGTAGATGGCTACAAATTACGAGCTGAAGAAAACATTATTTCTTTTGAAATATTTAATAACGTCTTGGAGAGAAAAAAAAAGATCAGGTAAGAGCATTAAGTAATTATAGCTTAATTTATGTAGGATGGTGCAAGGCCTTTTCCTGTCATCCGAGAATTAAGTGCACTGATGATGAAACAGAATTGGAAAAGCAGAGAGAATTTTTTCCCTGCCCATTTAGACGGCCTTCTTTGAATTGTTTCTCTCAGCTGCAATGCAAGGGTGGTGGCAGGCACGTTTCTTACTCTTCCTGCTTGTAGAAAGCTCCTGTTAAAGGCAAAAAGTATTTCCTCAGGTAGGAGACTGACAAAGCTGATCTGTAAGTTGAGTGATATTCAATGTACTCCTTGGAAACATGAAAACAGACATATATAGTTAAAAACAGATAATAGTTTCCTAGATAATGTTTTTATGCTTGTAGATCACTGCTTACTCAGAACGTGCTGTGAATACTTTTGCTAACTTAGTGATGCACAGGTTATCCAGTGGGACCCTGTGGCGTGCAACTAAAATGGCCTTTTTGTGATTATTCAAGCAGTTTCAGGTAGATACAGAGAGGTATCTTTTTACCCATTAAAATGTTGATGGATACAGTATATAAATCATAAAATTTCCCAA
The DNA here is from genome assembly GCF_964211835.1 of Anser anser. NCBI lineage: Eukaryota > Metazoa > Chordata > Aves > Anseriformes > Anatidae > Anser > Anser anser. The sequence continues at coordinate 183,369,037 of NC_139720.1, read as the reverse complement.
GGGAAAGTTCAGATAAAGGGGAGAAAAAGAAAAAAAAAAGTTCTCTTTAAAAGAAAAGTAAACAGTGGAAGCTAATGATATAACATGCTTAGGTTTTTGTGTTTCCTTAGGAAAAGCCGGTACCTTCTGTTGTAGCCCAAGGGCAGAGCTCTTATCATTTGACTTTAGCTATGCTGTTTACTCAAAGGCTGTGGTATCCCGATTAAAAATAAATACCAAACACAAAGGGTCAACGCCATCGCTGATGTAAGGTGCCGGGGTGCCGTACGGTGCGTCGCCCCGCTCCCTTCCCCGCCAAGCTGGCAGCAGAGCCCGGTGCTGTGGGGTGGGGTGGCTTGGCTGGAGGGCAGGCTCCTGTTGGGCAGTGCCTGGGGCCAATTTTGTTCAGGAGTGCAACAAACCACAGCCTGTGCTGGTTGTTCACGTGCCCTGTGCACTTCAGAAGCCTCTCCGTCTCACCTCGAGTTTGGTGTCGGCGGCGTCACTTGCTCAGCTCTCTGCTCGTGGCCTCGAGAGGAAGCCTGACCTCGCCACCCGGCTGGGGATGGCTAACACGAAGCCTTTAATCCCACGTTGGGGGAATATTTCAGTCCTGGTTTAGAGCAAAAGTTACCACTTGGTGTCACTTGCAACAGCTTTTCTGGGTGCAGGGAGAGCAGCGCTAATACGTTTCCAGTGCCGCTCAGGGCAGCCCAAAACCAGGGGGATGACGTATCCTGGTGATGTGTTTTGTAAAGCACAAGCACAAATCACAACATGCTTTGCAGATAAGTGAAGGCATGAATCTGCTGCTCTGAAGATGGCTCAGCACCTCCTGTGCAAATAAGAAAGTGTGCAGCAAGGTTCAGGGAGCAGGGACTGCTTCTGCCTCTCTGCGCTTAAAATAGAAGAAGGATTGAAGCCAGGCATGTTGCTGATGCTTTCCTCTTCAAAGGGATGGTTTTTGGTACTTGTTTGCCTTGGTTAGGAACTAGGATCACTAGCAAAAGATGTTAGTCTTTTAAAAGGTTAATGTTTCATCTGTGCTCCTCCGAAACACCTCTCTGAGTTCTCTCACATGATTTTTTTCTTGTTGTTGTCTGTAAGGTAGAGCTGTGAATAGCTACCACAGGTGAGCCCTAAATTAAGCTCTGTAACGCTGGTCCACGGTGGGGGCTGAGTTTAGCTTCCTCTAGAAAATGTTGTAATATACGGAATCATTTTCAGTAACGTGGAACTTTGGCTGAACTAAACTCTAAGGAAGAGGGGACAGGACGTGAAATCTCACCCTGAGCTGGTGATCTCAGCATAAATACACGCTCCCTTCTCACCCGTGCCAGGGCTCAGCTGAGGTCTGTGTGAGGATGGATTTCAACATCCTGCAGTGCTAATGGTGCCTGGTAAAGCCTTTTCCTTCCCTTTCTTGTTGCGTGTTAGACAGGTGGGGGGGGAAAGCCACTTGCAGTTCCCTCTGGATATGTGTGGCACTCACTGAGGAGTAGCTGCTGAGGGAGAAAAACGAAGCATTAACAGTTCCTTTAATTGCATTTTGCTGTATTTGTGCGCCTGGTAATAGCTGGTAGTGCTTCTTGCAGAATATTTTAATTGGATGAGTTTAGCCCTTGAAAAAGGTGCTTTAGGCTAATGCATTTCTGCAGTGGGACTGAAGTTTTGCTTAGAGTATACTGGAGATTTCCCCCCACCCCAGTGTTATGTGAAAAAGTATTGCGATCCTGCTGTTACCGTACGCGGCCAGGCAGGAAACAGCAGCAACTTTGGCTCCTCTGGGCAGGACTCCTCCTGCTGAAAGATCCCGTGCGCTAGCATGTCGGTTTTGTTATTATCTTGGAACAACAAACCATTGTTGGGCGCCCTTATTTGCATTCTCAGCAGGAAGGCAAGGTGAATAATTTAATTCCAGCAGCCTCTGCCACGTGATTGGGCCCGTCAAGGATGCCTCCCGTCCGCTGAAAGACTTCGGAGGGGGAATGGAAACTTACAGGAGCGATGAGAAATTGTTGCATCTCTTCCTTTAACCCCAGAGAAATCTCTCGGCGGGGCTATATACGTGTTCTTCTGCTTTACACGCATTCCTCTGACGTGGAGAGAGGGAAGGGACGGGGGGGGGGGGTGTGTGAGCCCGTGAGAAAGGCGAGGCAGGGAGTGGGAAGCAGGGGAGGGCGGTGGGAAAAATGCACACCCGGACAGGGAGCTAGTCGGACCAGAAGCAGAACTGCCCCTGGCACACGAAAGAGTCCGGCTGCAGGGAAAGGGGAGTGGAAATTTACAGCCGCTTTGAGTGTGCGTGTGTGTGTGTGTGCGTGTGCACGCTCGGGCGTTCATTTCTGCTCACGCTTTTGCAGAGGGTAACGGTTGCTCCCCCAGGAGAGGCTGAATTCTGGAATCTGCTTTCTCCGCCACGTGTCAGCGAGGAGGAAAAGCTGCCATTAAATGGGAGATAACTGAAAAGCACCTCTGGCTGGCCGCGCTGGCAGAGAGCTGTCTTCAGCACCTCGCCATGGAGCTGCGCTTCGCCGCTTAGGCACGCCTGGCCGTCTCTGCACGCAGTAAGTATCGGCCGAGATTATCTCGTTTGAATTACATAAAGTTAGGTAATTTGACAGAACTTTCTTTTTTTTCTTTTTTTTTTTTTCTAGTTAGCAATAGCGTTTCCCTAATAAAACCGCTCATTTATTTATTCTCTATAGTTACGCTGTTAGCTTTTTATAGCTTTGTAAACTGTGTTACCAGGAGTGGCTTTTTAAAGAAGGCAATCCTAAACAATACGCCTTCTGTTACATAAGGCACTGGCTCTGTGACCAAACACTCTGTGTCCATGGAATATCTCTGGAAATGGGTTTATTTACAGTGCGGTTTCCAAAAATAAAATATCTGCAATATATCATTTCTCTCGCTCCTCTCTGCTGACTGCCTGCAGCTGCGGACTTGCTCTTGAGATGCAGAGGAATGAGAGCACAGCCACTTGCATAAGAAACTCAGGAGCTGCTAGGGATGAATGTAAGATGAGCGTGTGTGTGAATTGTCACAAGAAACTGCGTATGTAAATTAACCATCTCGCTATTTATAGTCAGTGGGTCTTCTCAACCTGAAATTCTAATTCCGTGAGAGGGGCTGTTCCTCAGGTCTGTATTCAGGCAGAACTTTCACTGAGCTTAAGGGAAGTTTTTCTGAACAAAGACTCTTTCTTGGACTAATTTTAGCAGTAAAGTGAAATTACCACTCTAAAGAATTATTTTAATACTCAGGCTTGCTCAAGTCATGGTCAAGTTAATGCTGTTTCGAGGGGTAACACAGTTACTGAGCAAAAAAAAAACTGGTATTAATGTTCCTCACTAACGGATTTACAGGAAGTCCTATTCCCTCTTGGCTGCTGCCTATGTTCTTTAAATTATATTACCATTTTCCATTATTTCTACAGTTATTATTAATACTAGAAATGGAAATTAAACTTGGTTTCCCTTTCACTTAAGTAATTGAAAAGCTGTTAAGGGCTGTTATCTTAAAATTGTATGTACTTTAGAGATGTTAGTTAAGAGATGTCTTTCTGCACATCTGAGCATGTGGGAGTTTTTTCTATGGACTACAGTTAGGCATAGACTTGAATTCTTAATTTTTTAGCTTTGAAAGACTCCCATGTTGATAAATGGCAACAGGGATCCCAAATATTCTTTTTATCAATCCTGTCAAACTTAGTGGCTGTAAAATCTGCTGCTTTCTTATCTTTCTAGTTTTATTCAATATAAAGTGATAACCTGCTACTTCTGGCTAGTTTGTTAGCATCAGTGGGAGAGTCTGTGTGATACAAAAATGATTGATGCAGGTATGAGTATGGTACTACAGATGCAATTTTTGCATGGCTTTAGAATATGAATGTTACCTAAGATTGCTGTGTGCAAACACTGTTTTATAATAAATATTTTGTAATTATAGATGTGTTAGCACAGGATTTGCTGCACTAAGAGGATGCTAGGTAGCAAAGTCAAGTACTCAGAAAGTTCCTAACTTTAATTCTGGCACTTCTCTGTACCAATGTAGTCTGTTCTCTCTATCCTTCTCGGGGTACTTTCATAAAGTTTCAGTCTTGATTTATATAATCACACATTTACACCTCCTTTTCCATCATATCTTTCTGGGTTTGGTTCATGAGCATCTGAGCTGTAGTGTCTGCTTCAGCAGAGGCCCTGCCTCTCTGGCCTCTTTCCATCCCCTCTTTCCCATCTTGTCCTGGTAGGGCTGTTTGTAAGACTGTGTGGAGAACTGGGCTGGGAACCAGTTCTGACCTTTTTTTCCCACCAGGCTATTTTCTTGTTCACCTGGATCTCTTCCCTGACCTGGCTTACCACATGGCCCAGCAAACAACTGTACCAGTCCAGCAGAGGTTGTGTTGTAGGAGTGTGAATAGATCTGGAGCAAGATGGCACTGTCAGGGAGCAGAGGGCTCATGAAACTGTGGCCTCAGTGACCTGATAACTATTCAGCATTTGAAAGACTTTTTTTTGTTCTTTATTGGATGGGCATTCAATTGAAAATACAATTATTAATTTCTTCAATTGCTTCTATAGAGCTACATCACACCACTTGAGTCAAGCATCACCATGGTTGCCTTCAGTTTCACAATAATATCATGTGGTTGTTCAATAGTATTATTATTATAATTCTTACTCTATAGAGGTAGGCAGATTAAAGGCAGAACTGCCTAGTGATTTTCTGTCTGATCTTCAGGATGCTTACCACCTGTTGGAAGAGGGTTTTGTGGGGAAAGTAGTAAGCATTACCGCAAGGTTTTGTATGTTCCAGGTAAAGTTTCAGCCAATATCCGCCTTTGTGCCAGGTCCTTTCAAGACTGGGAATGCAACAAGTAGCCAACAGCAAGGCTTACTATGAGTAAATTCCTGAGGTTTTGGAATAATTTTGTTGCCAAGCAGAGATGGCACTCGTTCAGCCTAACACAAAACTGTCCTCTCTTTTCATCTGTTCATCTTTTGTCTGATTTGCAATGTACTTTTCAAAATCTGCAACTTGTTGAGGAGAAGAGAAGTTTTCAAGAGAAGTTACTTGTGTAGCCCTGATTCCTTCTGCCTGCCAAATAAAATGTGGATTATGTGAGGGGACTGCACGGGGAGGAGAGCTCAGACTTGTCCAGGTGATCAAAAAGTCTTCTATTTCTTGCTTTGAGTTCTTGACTCTGTAATTGCCACAACCTTCCCAAATATTGTGGGAGGGAGAAATGAAGAGGGGAATAAAGCATCTCTTTCACTATATAGATACTGATTGGGCAAAATTATGAAGAAAGTCTGCTGATTCATGCCCAAAATACCTGGGGGTTTAGGCACACTGAAGTGAATGGAAAATGAAGCCTCTTTTTCCACAGAAGAAAGTCTCACTCAGTATGAGTTACTGAAATATTTTTATTCTGATAAATAAGTAGATGAAGGTTAGGAACTAAGAAAAGACAGATGTCTGATACTTAAGGGAAGGGAAATTATTCTCTCATTCATTTTTGAATAGCAAATTGCTTGTCCGGAGGAACATCTGAGAAGAATGCACTAACAGGATCACATGCTCTCATTCTTGCCTTTGTGGGCAGGAGGAAGTGTTTGTTGTTGAGCTACTTAACTGAGTCACTTTATAGTGGGATCGGCTGATGAGTAGAGTGATGTTGCTGGCTGCATTTTCCCTCATTGCTCTTACAAGCTCAGCTTTGCTGTAATCTTCTAAGAAAGCATATGATAAAGAGCAAAGAATTCAAGGAGAGTGCCTATAAACAGAACTAGATCTATTAGTGTGCTTTATAGTTGTATCAAAGAGTTCAAATTGCAGTGATTTTATTTTCTAGTGCATTCCCTTTATGGGCAGATAAATTGGCAGAAGAGAATTTTTGAAGACTGATAAAGCATAGGCTTTGGTGTCAGATGATCTAGGTTTCATTCCTGGCAAAGGCACTGATTTTTAATTTTTATGTTTTAAATGTGGCCTTTTGTAAGTCTTCTGATCTTTCTGTGCTTCAGCTTCTCCCTTTGCAGAGGGGAGAGAGTAACAGCATGTATATAGCAGTTTTGGAATTGTGTTTTCAGCCTTAATTAAATGTTTGCAGAGTTGGAGGCCTCTGAGGGAAGGCATGCTCTGAGTATAAAGGGATGTTATGTTATCTGTGACAGGCTACTGAATATCTTAGAGCTCTCTTCTTGTAAACCTTATATACCTCTAGATTCAACTTGCTATGTCTATGTGAAATACATTTTTTCTTTTATCAGAATTGAACAGGCACAGCTAAACATTTAGAAAGTGTTGCTTTAAAATTGTCTTTTGGTGTTTCTGTCACTTATCTGAAATAAAATCAATGCCTTTTTTCCCCACTAACAAGCATACTCTGAAAGTATTTTTATAAAGGCAGGCCTTGTAAAAAGTGTTGGATTCCGCAGCACTGGAGGCAGAAATACTCTGTGTATACTGATGGCAACAGCAGACTTTGGAAACCACAATTCCTTGTTCAGTGCTGCCAGGGCATTTCCCCTGTGAATGGGAGAGACAACTTTTGGAGGCTGTGAGACTCGGGCCGGTGAGATACAGCTGTTTCTTTCCTTTGCCTCATGAAGCCTCTTGCAAGAGTACTGGTGAAATAACATCATCCCAACTAATGCTTCAGAAATCGGCTGGTCCCTGGTAGGAATTCAGAAGTGACTACAATGCATTTCTGATGTTATAAAAACATATGCTGCTGAAAACATTTTCCATCAAATGGTTATTCCTAGAAAGTAGGAAAGAAAGGGGCTCATTCAGCTCTGTCCCTTGCTGCCAGACAACAGTGTCAAAAATTTATGAACAGATGCTCTGTAGTGTGCCTGTTAGAGCAAGTTATTCCAAAATCTCAGAGCTCCAATGGTTAGAAAACTTTACATTTTTAGCTTATGTTTATTCGTTGGCAGATTACAGCCACTTGCTTGTGCACAAATAACATGTTATTATTTTAACTGAAATAACTTCTTGAGCCTCCCTGTATTTTTCTTCTAGGCTTACTCTGATTTTATTTGACTTTGGGTGTTCAGTTTTGTGTACGTTATTCCATATGAAGTTTCATCAAGACTTTGTACAAAGACACGAATGCTTTTGTCTTTCTACTGGAAATTACTTCCTCAATTCATTGCAGATTTGTGTTTGTCTTTCTTCTGTCTGTAAAATACCAGTGTTGTGCCCGGGTGTCTGTCATTTCTTATGGTAGTCCTCATCTTGAAGCAGATATTCTTGTCTGTTCTCCTGTTCTGCATTATCTGATACTTTCTACTCTTATTTTTTATCCCATTTTATTATGTCAGTCTATCAGTTTATTATTTATGACATTTATTATGTCAGGCTATCCAGTTTTGCAGGCAATGATATTCCAGTCTTCTTCAGTATTGATGACGTCTTCATATTTTGAGTCATCACAGTTTGTTGGTAGGGTCTCAGTTCCAATGCCTCTCTAAATAAAGTTCCATCCCCAAACTGCTGTTGCCTTCTCAGAGGATCAATCTCCATTTACATGGTAATTTTCTTTCTACTTTTTCTATTATATTCAATTTAGTATATTTCTATGTCAAATTATGGGATCTACTATATTTTCTTGGACTAAAAATATACTTTATTAATAACAGATTGTAGTATGAGCCGCTTCTAGTAAGCTTGTATTGCATTCTTTTCAGTTTTCATTTATATTTGTATTTCCATTATTTTTAGGCTGGTTTCTTGAAGGAGCAAAGCTTTGCATGGTCACGGTGTCCATCTCTCATTCTAATTCTCTTCCCATTGCAACATTTGAACTTACTGGCCAATTTGAAGCAACTTTTACACAGGGCTAGATATCTTGAAAATACTGAGTTCCCCTCAAAAAAAACACCAAAATGGAAATAAGTGATGAAGGGAATAGGAAATTTAAACCAGATTAGTACATCTACTGAAGAGAAAAGCTTCCAACTAAAGTTTGGAGAACAGAGAGAGTTAGTATAAAGAAGAGGACAGGGCAGAAATGCTGCAGCTGCAGGAACAGCTTTCGCTAGAGCTAATGCTTTCTTAGATGCTGGAGAATCCACTCATGAGAAACAAATCTGGAGGTAAGGAGTCCTTGTTTTGCCTTGCGCCCTGTGGAATAGCCAGCCTAAGACGAAGTTGTACAGCTTCTAAATGTCAGCAAAGCACTTTTACCAGCACTTGTTCTGTCTGTAATTGTGAATAGCATGTGCCCCTAAGACGTTCCTACGTGGAAGAGCCAAAGGGACTGGAATCTGACTGTAACCTGCAGCTGCCAGTGTTCTCTGAAGTGACGGAGTATCTCTGCCAGATGCTGGTGGGTTAAAAGCCATGTCCTGAAAAGGGGTAAATCCAAGGCAGTTCTTTGCACAGCTGGGATTCCTAATGGCCATAATTCCCCCTTTTTTCTCTGTATCTTCTTCCACTTGGAAGCAATGGATGCTTTGCTTTGGATGTAAGACTGATAAATGAAGTGAAGCAGAGACTTGGGTCTGCTTAGCGGAGGGATGAACTAAACAGTCTCTTGAGTCCCTTCCTGCCATATTATCAGAAACTTTGCTGTTGTGATTAGGACAGTGGTAGGCTATGAGGTGAATAGAAAAGATCATTTATCACTGAGCCGTGCTGTGGTGACTCAATAGTCAGATGAACTATACAGAGGAAAAGTGCTAGCCTGGCTACTGGGGTGTTTTGGCAACATTAGTGATTATTTAAATACACTGGACTCTAGACAGCTATGTAAGTTACTTTTTTTGGGGGGGGGGACATGCTTGTAATTCATAGCCAACATCAGTTAGAAATGTGGACTTCATTTTCTTAAATCTCAGAACTTCTAGGTCATGACTGCCTCAATTAAAAAAAAAAAAAATCAAAATATCTCCCCCTTTGCATTTCCTTGTGTGGAGACCTGTCAGAGGGGAAGATGAAAGGATGTCTTAAGCAACCTGAATAACCCTACCACACCTTGGTGATTATTTTTTTTTCTAAAATGCAGCATGCCGTCTAAGCTCCTGCTCTCCAAATGTCTCTTACATCTTCATATCCTCATGCCTTACCTTCATGGGTAATAAAAACATGCAGATTTAGGTCCTTTTGTAACTATGTCATGAAGAACTAATCTGACTGCAGAACATGTGAGGTTATAGGGTGCTTGGCACTTGCTAGCAGCTTACAAACAAATTTATTGTATAATACTGCCTTTGCCTATAAGTATGAAGTAAGCTAACTGGTGAGAGGCCCAGTCTTTTCTGGTGCTTGTGTATAGCTGAACATTCCCAAATGAGTTAGTCACGAGTATACCCAGCCTTCAGTCTTGCACGTTGGCAAGTTGAGGTGTGACTCTGCTCTGTTGCTGATCGGATGCTGCTGCCAAAAATCACAGTTTTGAGCTCGATGGGAGCAGCGCTAAGCGCTCATTTTGACTCCTTAGTTGAGAGCTCAGCCAAGTATTGAAGGTTATGTAGCCAAAACTGCAAAAATAAAAATTAATTTGAACCGAACCATGAGTTTGAAAATGGAAATCTGAAGGAGGAGAGCTTTCAGAACTTGAACATGAAAATATTTCTGTGAAACTAGCCTAGCAACAACTGAGAAGCTATATACAAATTCATGTACTCTTGACATTATTAAGGAACTTTTGGTTTAAAGATGATATTTAAAAATATTTCCTTTGTGTCATAGAAACTGTTCTTGTAAAGATAATCTGCAAATATTTTGAAATGTTTTTAATAAGATGTTAGGACAGAATCTGTATAGTTTGTTTTTTTTACTACTCCTCTGCGGTTTGAATTTTATACTTGACTGTTTTATGTGATTGCTATTTGTATTTGTAATAGAATGTATATGTAATCTAAGTATTAGTTCCTTAGGGTATTTTGGGATTAATAAAATATGGATGTGGGCACAAGTGGGATCATACTTCATGTTAGACTGAAGTTTTTTGGTAGTAAAAACAGAGCACAAGAGGATCGTGTTCATTTGGGACTACTGGAAAGTCATTGCACAGTTCTGTTTTTTTTAAAAATATATATCATGTATTGTACTAATTTAATTCTCTCCTTTAAAACTTCTTGGATAAAGCTTTTTTATTGTAAGAGTTGAAATAGAACAAGGAAATGGAAGTGATTTGTGTATATATTTGTGCTTTCACAGCTAATCTTGCAAATGTGTGAGAGAAGGGTTGGTGACAATGGTTCTCTTTGGTTGTGGAAAGAGATGAAAATATGAGCTTATTTTGGCTTTTTTTCTTCTTCATGTTGTACAAGCTGAAATGCAGAATAGGACTGTGCTCTCCCTGTAAAGTGTTACTGGCCTAACCAGAGCATATTCCCATGCACAGTCTGTCTGCTTCAGTAGATCTTTGTATCAGACCCCAAGCAAGAGCCATGGGAGTTTACCACTTAATGCTTTGTAGGATCATAAACCAAGCTACTTGGTTTCTTTCTTGTATAAATACAGTGATTTAGTATTTGCCTTTCCAACCATCCAGAGGAGGAGTGCTTTAAATTAAACAAGCAAACATATTTTCATTGAAATGCTCAGTCTTTCATTTAAATGTCATGAAAACATGTCCATGTTTGTGACTGATTCTCTATTTCTGATTTAATTCAGGCAATGTAAAACATAAATGAGATCTGACCCACAGGTACTGATGGATTCTTGAAGTCTGTCAGACTTTGGGAGTAGCCTAAACTGCTTCATATCGAGAACCTTTAGACCAAAAAAGAAAATCAGCTGAAGAAGAACGAGTGATGGCTGATAAGCTGGGGCCTTTTTGCAACGTTTTAAACAAAGGATGTTTTTAGTGTGCTGGAGTCTGAAGTTAGTTACTGTGCATCGCAGTGGAACTGGTAAAGCTTGAAAGAAACCAGTATCAGAAATCTAGGAGTCTGACAGATATTCATTGTCCAAAATACGTTGGGCATACACATACAGACTCACTGGGGCACTGAACTGTAGGTCTGAGGCTTTAGGAAGCATCCAGCTCTTGTGCAGGTGCTGAGTAGCTTTCCACATGCTAGTGTTGGTTGTTGAATTCCCAATGAACCTGCAATGACTGTATATGAGGCCTTTTGCCTGCTTAGTTGAAGCAAAATATAGCGACTGAGGCATAACCTTTTCTTGTTCATAATGTTTGTGTATTTTTATTGCATTTTTTTGTATAAACCTTAAAAGCTATTTTTGTTTCTCATTTGGTTTAAGGCAGTCCTCTTCTATACTGAAAGAAGAAATCCAGGTGAAGAAAAAACATGCCTTTGTTTAGTAAATCGCACAAAAATCCTGCTGAGATTGTGAAAATTCTGAAAGAAAACATGGCCATATTGGAAAAACAAGAAAAAAAAACAGACAAGGTATGAGGTAATGTTGTAGACGACTGATAAGGGTTTTATGCTGGGGAAACTGCAGAATAAAGGGAATGAAATTGTGTTCGCTCACTGCCCTGATTCTGCAAGCACTTCCACGTGTAAGTAGCTTTATGTTTGAACAGCTCTACTGAAATCAGTGAGCTTTTGCAGAAGTAGAGGACAACAGATCTGGGGGTCAAAAAGAAAACGTTAAGATCCAGGAGCCTTATCCAAAAAGATTTACTACTTTGAATAGCAAGGCATCTAACAAAATAGCATGGAGGACTATTTGGAAATTATTATACAATTAATTGGTCTAGCAGGGTAACGAATGAGACTGCCAGATAATGTATAGGTACCCCCAGAGCAAAGCTTACTTCTGATGAGCGTTGTTCACATAAAGCATCAAACCCATATGTATGAGGTCTCACTGTATCAGTCCTTTTCAGTCTTCTCTGTGAGTGCTTCCTAAATGTGCTCTGCTTCTTTGTATTCTAACTATAGCGCTAGATTTTTGCTAATACTACTGCTGTCATTTAATTCTGTGATACAGACCTGAGTTACTTTTACTACTCTACTACTTAATGACCAGTTAAGAAGGCACATCCAACTATAGAAAATGATTTTAATTAATAACAAACTACTTTTGGGTTAGGACTGAGTGACAGTGGAGCAGAAGTAGCTGACAAATTACATTAGCACGGTTCTTATGCAGCTGCTGTTTGTGTTTGCATGTTGTCCTTCTCCCACCTTGTGCAGGAGTTTGTATTAGAATGAGCCAAATCTACAAGGTAAGCACAGTTGCCTTTGCATCCAAAGTGAAATTCTCTGGAAACTTTTAGGTTCAAAGCAAGTAGCTTGGAGCGTGTTAATTATGTAACATCAGTCACGTGGATTTCAGTGAGGCCTCTGGTATTTGATGTCTCATGCTGAAATACCTTCGGTTAACTGAAAAAGCACTAAGAGATTTTGACTCTGAACTAAAACTTAGATAAATAAATAAATCGGCAGCGTCTGTCCTCCCCTTCTGAATTCATTCTTCAGAACCTGATTAAAGACGACATTCAAAGCAGAAGCTCTAGACTCAGGTTTCTTTTTGATTTGCTTTGCAGTATGACTCCTCTGAATTGTGGTTTCGAGCTGGGTTTTGGTGGTGGTATTTTTTTTTTTTTGGATGTTAGTGACAAAGTATGAGAAATTCAGACTTAGAAAATGGAGAACTCAGTGTAATTTTTTCATTAAACTCATAACAGCTGGTGTGTGTTTTCCTCACAAAGTGAAAGATATGGGAGATTTCCCCTAGCTGTTTAGGATGGAGACAGCTTGTGAATTTACTAATGATGCTTATTCTACATTTGATTGAATGGGATGCAAACAGGCCATTTAAAATATCTAAAAATCCTAATCTGGCAGACTCTCCTGAACTGTGAATTCCGTGAATTGTGTTCATCTGAACAATCCTGTATAATTAACACTTTAGCAGCCAGCTTAACTGACAAGTCCATGCTGTCTTTGAGGGAAGCATTCTGCTTTCCGTGCACAGCCCACTTGTCTCACCTACTGGTTGTGCCTGGCTGGCATTTGTGTGGCCATGAGAGGGGTCAGGATCAGGGAAATGTTCAGCCTGGTGACTCTGTCCATGTCCCCCCTGCCACACATACATCACTTTTCTCTGGGTTGACAAAAAATGAGGCTAGTTTTTCCATATTCTCTGACATAGTTTATTATTACTGTATGGAGGCTGTTACCATCGTAAATGGGATAAATGTGAGTGACTGGGGGAGAGGAGGGATTGGAGACAAGGCAGTCACTTCAGCTTCGAGACAAAGTCAAGAAAGCAGCCCCGTTTTGGATGGCGTTTACACATATGCTTACATGGCTTGTTGAATCAGGACCTTGCGCTCTGATTCAGAGGAAGCACAAAGGGCCTTTCTCCCTTTGCAGGAGAAGATCAGAGGTTCATCAGTAATGCTACCATTCATCTGAAGCATTGCAATGAGCTGCTCTGAAATACGTCCTACTTGACAATGAAGGTAGCCTGATTAATGGTCCTGAGTTCAGGCAGGTAAATCAGAAGGAAATATCTTCAGTACTGTGACAATGATAAATTTAAAAAAATGTTAGGGAAAATAACTCTTGCTAAAACAGTCACTATAATGTCTGTTACTAGACATGCAGGATTTGTGGGCTCAGTAGACTTGTATTTGAATATTGGTTGGATTTTGAATTGGAGAAGATGGTGGTGGCACCTTCAATGGTGCAAGTTTTCAAAATTTACTCATACTATACTAATAGATAACGTTTTGTCATAAGTATGATTACAGAAATTTTAATGAAAACAAGAACAAAGAAAAAGTATAGTACTGCACTCTGTTCTCTGCAGAGACTTGTAAGATGTTGAAATTTCTCTCCGATTTATGTTCCAAAGGGAGAGTCTTAAACTTTGATAAAAGGACCCAGAGTTCTGTCTCCTTCCTGCAAGATCTACAGACCCTCGATATCTAAAAGCTGCCCAAGGGTTTTTGGACCCTGTGGGCCTATGAACAAAGAAGTTTTGGGGATCAGGGCTCTCCCATTTTTTCTGATTTCTGAGAAAACTGGAGAGGTGCCATTGTGCCTCATCATAAAATTGAGGTTCCCAGGACTTGTAGGGATGCCACTCCACAGCATCCCTGACGTTGCTTGCTTGCAAAACTGCTTCCAACTAGAACTTGCCTCAGATACTTAAACAAGATGCATCCTGTGACAGTTCAGTTGTTATTGTAGTACAGCAAATGTGGCATGTGGGCTGAGACAGCTAAAAGCTGCTAATAAACTTAGAGCTGACAGAGAAGAGCAGCAAGGCCTAAGTAACTGCAAGCCTGGAGGAGAACTTCCCCATTCCCTTTCCTGAGCTGAGAATCTTAAGTATGAGGTGAAAATGCCATGGGCTGGGGCCGTACAAGGCTGGCAGTTCAAATAAAGCCTCATGCAACTTTCAGCAGGAGCCATCTGTGCTCCAGAGGGGCTATTTTTAAATAATGCAGAAATGGTCATTCCTCCCAAGCTATGCAGTGCTCAGGTAGAAGGAGCCTGTCAGCAAATTGGTGAAGACTTTTTGAGTAATGGGAAGAGGGGCAAAGATACAACTTGATAGACAGGGTGAAAGGAAGCTACTTGTAAGTGTAAAGGCAATTCTACGCCTTTTCCAAGATACATTTCCACATATACACACAATATACAGAAGTTTGCCCTCTTTCTTAATGATGCTTATTGTTAGTCACAGAATAGGGCCCATTCAGATTTTGACTGACCTATTGACTGGACTAGCATCTGTCTCCTTAGATAAGGATTGAATTTGACCCAGTTCTTCCACATATTTTTTTAATCCATTAATGTGTGCAGTGTTGCCATAATGCTCTTTAAACATTCCCAACTGAAAAGTAGGCCAAGTTGGAATGTTCCTTCCTTAGTTTTTATTTTATGGATGTTTTATTTTTGTTTGCTTGCATGTGTGTTTAAAGCTTTGCCATTTTCTAGGCTGCATTCTGAAAGCTGACAGCACAGGTTGAGAAGTGCTACCACGCATGGTTCCTCTTCCTGTGAAGTGCTCTTTCTGACACCTTATTTTTTCTTTAATTTTTTAATAGCATCTACTTTATAGAAGGTATTGCAGCAATGGAAAAGCAAGTGTAACAATTACAGGATTAAGTAGGCTAAAAAAGCTGAAAAGCATACTGAAGCCTTCCTTGTCAAGCATCCTCCTTCTCCAACATCTGCAATAAATGAGGTGTTCCTGTGACATGTACAGTTGCTGATATCACGTTCAGACTTTGATGTAGTGAAGAACAATTAATTATATGTTATTGCAGAATTCTATAAATCTCATGAAAAGTTAATCTCACTCATGTAGAACCAAACTTGTTAGTATTTAATGAGAAATATCCATTCTGGAATTAACTAGAAAAGCAAGGAAATATTGAACAACCTAGGAAAGGAAGCCTTCAGGGTTTAGACCCTGTACATCTTCCCGCTTTCTGGCACAGGCTGCTGTATCAGAGGATGTGCGTAAATAGGGAGCACGGAAGAGAAACCCTGATAGCAGCACAGTGGACAGCAGATTTGTTGAACCTGAGGAAAGAGAACCTATTATATGCTGGTCATAGTTAATATATTACTGTGAATGCTATTGTGTATTTTATTGATGGATGTTGTAAAATGACATTAATGGAGCGGATGCTTGACCCACCTCACAAAAAAGGGGGGTGACATCTCATCTCCTTGGAGCCTCGTGTTCAGCCACAGACTCTGGTCAGCATAAAGCCGTTCAGGTTGCACACAATACGTCCCCGAGGCATGTCCCTGAAAACATCACGCTCTCGCTGCTAACCAAACACGCTGGGGTGCGGCACCCTTGACTCAGTGCCATCTGTGATGCCTACAGGTTTGGTAACATTTTCTGAACCCACACTTCAGCAAAAGCCTTCCAAGTGTCACATGCTTTTAATTCAGAATAGGAAGCGGATCTGGGGCTGGTTGAAACTTGGCCTAGGCTTCTATGTGCTTGGCCATAAGCTGTCTGGGCTTGGCCTAGTTGTCCTGAAAGATTTGCAGTTTTTGGTAGCTGGTTCAAGCCGTGGGTTTGTCATGGACCCTAAAACCCAATGAGTTAGAGCTCATCCAGGGCTCCACATTGAGTGTTTTTCTGATAGGCAGAGCCACAGGCTGCAGCATCTTTAATTGGTATTCAGAAACATAGTGAAACTAGATGTAAAATAACTCAAAACATCTAGTTTCTTCTCCTTTCAGTTACATTTTTCTAATAAGACTGCCTGTTCAGGTCAGTGTAATCTGACCTCCATTTCATCTCCATGTACTGTAACACATTCACTACTCTTCAGAAGGGGCAGGAGAGCAGCACTTTAATACAGCTACAGTTAAGAGTCTTTAAAATTTCCATAACATTTTTTTTATCAATAAATCCTGCTTTCTTATTTAGCACCAATGAAGCCATTACCAGAGCATTTTCATCTTCTTCCTGCACTGATAGAGCCATGGGGAAGCTGTGTGTAAGATGAGGTGCATGCAGAGGACAGGATGTGCATTTGCATGGAAGAGCGATTGGATGACTATCACAAATGCTAATACCTGTGGACTCGATTCTGCAGCTGCCAAAGTCAGTTGCAAAATTGCCTTTGACTTCACTGCTGTACACTGAAACAAAGAGAATAAGATAAGAAGGGCTTGGCGCCCCTTCCTTCTAACTCTGCACAAAATTCACATGCCCTGGGACTTTGTGGAATGTTTTGTGTTTCGGCCTCCCCATTCTGCCAAGGCCTGTTATTGCTCTTAGAGGTGGTGGGAGAAACTCCAGATACTATCAGATGCTAGTGCTGAGAGCTTAAAGCTTGTCTCTTCCGGTTTCTTTTTCATTTCTAAGCACCTTGCAACCTTTAGTTCTGCCGTAAGTGCAGGATTAACAATGGGAAAGGAATTTATGTCCAGGTGGGGCGACCCTATCTCTTTCATGCAATCATATTGCCTCTTAGAACTTTAATTATTGTGCCTGCTTTACTAGGTTGTCCTTGCCAGCCTCCTTGAGTAATAGGCCGTAATATTTTGCTAAATGTCAGAATTCAGCTTCCTGATCCAAAACATTCTTCTGAAGTCCACAGTTTGTTCCTGTATATCCTTTTAGCATGAAACTGCATCAAGAGTAAGTCAGTTGGGATGTTCCTGAAGACATCGAATTCAAATTCTCCTAATAGATATTCTCAGGAGTCCTTACACTTGCATTTAGAGAGAACTTTGTTGGCATTATTAAGAAGAAAAATTGGTTTGATTCACACAGTGAGAATGTTTATAAACAGAACTATAAACTAAAGGAGACGAAAGCAAACCTAGGAGCTTTATGCTTTTGGTTTGAACGTATGGCATGGGATACTGGAAGCTCACTGAATCACACACTGGAGTATTTTGCATCACACTGGCAGCTGTCTCTGTATGTTACTGTGTGCTGCTTTATAAGATAGCAACTGTTTAGAAAGGCATTTTTGCCCTGGAAATATGCTAAGTATATAAATAGAAGCAGTAAGATCCTATTTGCCAGGTTCTTATGGTCAATTGAGAATTTCCTGATCTCTGTGCAGATGCCAAATGTCAGACATTCTGTATTTTTCTAATGTATATTTAGTATCTGAATTTGAAAAGATAGAAGAAGTTCATGAGGTCTTTTTTTTTTTCCTTGCTGTTATGGTTGGTCATTAATGTTACGTTGAGTCCCTATAAGAATAGGCCATTCTGACCTGTAAAATATGTATATATGTGTGAAACCTCTGACCTGCCTGTAAAGCAGGTAACACAGAAACAACCCACTGAAAGCCTTGAAAGTTGCATTTCAGGTAGAGGAGCAGCTCAGACTGTTGATTAATTCAAGGCCTGATACTTTTTCCGCTTACGGTTTTGTATTCTTCCTTGAAGGGGAATAAAAAGATGCAGTGAATCTACATTCACAGAAGGGTTTGGGTTGGAAGGGACCTTAAAGATCACCTATTCCAACCCCCTGCCATGGGCAGGGACACCTCCCACCAGCCCAGGTTGCCCAAAGCCCCATCCAGCCTGGCCTTGAACACCTCCAGGGATGGGGCATCCACAGATTCTCTGGGCAACCTGTGTCAGTGCCTCACCACCCTCATAGTAAAGGATTTCTTCTAAATATCTAATCTAAACCCTACCCTCTTTTAGTTTAAAGCCATAACTCCTTGTCCTATCACTCCACCCCCTGACAAAGAGTCCCTCCCCAGCTTTTCTGTAGAGCCCCCTTTAGGTTCTGGAAGCCTGCTGTAAGGTCTCCCCGGAGCCTTCTCTTCTCCAGGCTGAACAACCCCAACTCCCTCAGCCTGTCTTCATAGGAGAGGTGCTCCAGCCCTCTGGTCATCTTTGTGGTGCTCCTCTGGACTCACTCTAATGCTTCTATGTAGTTCTTGTGCTGGGGGCCCCAGAGCTGAATGCAGCACTCCGGGTAGGGTCTCACGAGCAGATTAGAGGGGGACAGTCACCTCCCTCACCCTGCTGGCCATGCTGCTTTTGGTGCAGCCCAGGATATGGTTGGTTTCTGGGCTGCAAGCACACATTGCATAATGGGAGATCTGTCTGCCTCTTTGACAAGCATAACAGATCTGGATCACAAATGCGTAATAGGGCATGTTTAGGATAAATGTGAAATTGGTGTAAGTAGCGAAGAAAAAAGAAAGGGCAAGGTTTGTAAGCAGAGGTAACTTCTATTAACCCTGTTGGAAGGGCTAGAAATTAGAGTTGTTAAAGTTAGGGACTTGTTAAAGTATTGCTGTGATGTGCTTTGGGTTGTTTCAAAAACTGCCTTTGTGAAGTTTTTGTGTCTGAAGCAGAAGACCTACTTTGTTTTTTTGCTATATCACACACAGGCAGTTACAGATAAGACAGCTTACCCTTTGAGTATGGAAAATCCAAAATTACGTGATTGCAGAAATAAAAATTCAGCTTTCTGCATGAACAACAGATAAGACTTTTGTTTTAACCTTCCACGCTACCCTTTAAAATCTCCCTGGAAGATTTTACAAGAACAGAAAAATTTTAAGACCTGTAGGATTTCTTCATAATCCCTTAATGAAAAACACAAGGCACTCCTTATTGCAGTGTCTTGTATAACTGTAAAATATAGAGAAAAATGTAACTTTTCAGGCAGCATTCCCAGCTTTTCCAAGCCTGCTAAATTGCTATCCTAAGAACGTTGTAATACACTTTGGCCTTCCTGCAGAGATCACTCCAAAAGAATAGGTAAAACTGAGAAATAGTCTTCTAGATCTGGCAAAGCGAGTTAGACTGAAGAACCCAGTATTAGTTCTGTGGGAAAGGAAAATTAAGATGTTTCATAACATTGGAGTGCTGAAATATTTAATTATAGGCATAGTAGCATTACCCATTCTGAAATAAAGAGTGAACCTCTGCAACAAAGTCAGCTGGTCTTCAGACTTCTGTTAAGCTGCAGATAGGAGAGAGAGTCTTGAGATCTTGAAGAAAGGAGAGGAAGAATTTTTTTTCCAAATAGAATTTCAGGGAATCATTTCTTCATGTGCTTCTTTCTTTATGTTATGATCCTGTTAAGTCAACAACGACAAGGCTTTGTTCTACAAGGGAAGCGAGCTTAAGACCAAGCATCTTCAACACATAAGTTTCCAGCTCTCACTGCTGAAGCTGTTGATAGGTTTGGAAAGACACATTAATGCTGACAAAACCCCAACTTTATCAACAGGAGAGGCTGAGCATGTTTATAATTGAACTTAGAGAATTAATGTATGCTTATCTATTCTGTCAGTTCTCCATCTCTAAGGCTATTACACATTAGCCCAGTAAGGTTAGTAGGCTGATCGAAGCAAGAACTGTTACGTTTCAACATTTGCACAAAAAAATTTATTTCCAAATGAACTCTCAAACTTTCTGTGAGTTGCTGGTCACAGAAAACTATGCTCTGTTTAAAAAAGAAAAAAACAAACAAACTAAAAAAAACAACAACTTGTTAGTCCTGTGTTGGGCCAAAGTAGAGAAGAAATGGCTATTGCTGGAAAACTTGCCTTCATTGCACAGGTCAGTACAGGTTGTACTCTCCTTTATTTCCTTTACGTAGCTATTGCAAATCAGTATTGTAACTCACTCACGACTTACCCATGTACCCACACTGAATTTTACAATGTTCTGGAGTGGCATTGGATCCTCCCAAGTTTGGATGTTGTGAACTGAGATGCCAGTAGTGCTCACATGGCAGAAATAAAGACTTAGAAGCCTGTGATTTATTTTAGGAGATCGAGATCCTGATGCTTTTGCAGTGACAGCAACACAAACGTTAAGTTGATGCGCATGCTGGGAATCAGCTTGCATTTAATTTTTTGCTTTGTTGTCCCTGTCTGCAATTTATTTGTCCAAAGTTCAGCATATGCCACTTTTGACACTTGCATGTAATGTGTATATAAGCTCTTCTACTTAGGACTATGTGTTCAGTTGTCTCACTCTCTTTCCTATGTTCTCACACCAGCATCTCTAAAATGTAATGTAATAAATTCAATCACGATGTAAAGGACTCATGCCTAGAGAAGCATGGTCTAATAGTTCTGAAAAAATGTGCTTAGTTGCAAGGATGAGGAAAATGGCTAAAGTGTTTACAAGGTTCATGAAACCCTTTCTTTTGCTCTGTGACTTCTGCTGAAGTGACAGTTGCAGCACTTGATTATTGTTGCTGTTGCAACTGATGTAAGGTAAATTGTGGTACAGAAGTCATAGTAGACTTCAGAGTTTCTATCAAATCTCTCTTTTTGTCACAAAAATTATGTTTGTGACATCGCTGGGAGGAAGAGTGTCTTGCTGAGGGTTTTGCAAATTTTCTTAAAGAGGGTTGGAACCAGTCTGGCTTCTTATGAGAAGTTCTGCAGCCATTTTTCTGTTGTCTTTTTTGTTCTATGTATTTGAGTGAATATATTTGGCTTTGTTGTTTCTTTTGGACGGATCTGGGGTCTTTGGATCTTGGAATGACTTTTTCTTCAGAGTCTTGAGCAAGTTTCCATCCCAGACACAGTGCTTATCTACTTAGGGTATTATTCTAAAAAAAATAGTAAGATTAAGTGGAAATGTCAAAGTGGAGACTGGAAGTGGCTGTTAATTCACAAATCTGTGCTTGGGACTGATTTTTCTACAGGTAGATTATAAGGGATAGAGGTAGAAGAGCAGTCCTTAGATTTGACCAGGAATAGCTTTTGGTAGAGGCTTGAATGTCAAACCACAGAATATCCAGAGGATATAAAGAAGGAGGAAGTCAAATATGAAATGTAAATTGCATGTACAAAAGCAAAGAAGGTGAGAGGATGGGTTGGCAGATCGATTAGAGTAACACAGCTCCATTTGGGCCCCGTTGTGCCCGTCAACGCTACAATGTTCTGTCGTTTCTTTCTCCTTCAGCACTTTACTTTTCGGCCTCATTTTGAGAACAAAACAAAAAGCAGAGTATTGCAGGCTTTTTCTACACATCAGAAAGGACTACTTCTACTTTAAAGGAGAGGTATTAATTTTTTTACCCACAGAATGCCAGAGATATTCACACCCTACCAAGAAGAATGGGTGAAAAGCCAAAAACGTATGGGTTTTCCTTTGATATGAAAATATTTGCACAGCTCTTATAAAGATTTAGAGCTTTAGTTTACAAGATAGCACCCCCGTTGTTAATCCCATCTGTACTCTGTGGGATATCTCTAGTGACATACCACTAACGTTTGTGTTAAAAATAGGCTCTTCTACTGAACTGCATTAAGGAACAAAAAGACTTCTGCTGTGGTTAAAGTTACCGCATAGTCATACTCATTTACACGCCACTCATGCTGGCCTATCTAAACTAGAAAACTGTGAATAGGTACAGACAGACTGGGGGAGATGCTTTATGCTGTCCAAAATGGATGCTTGAATCATCCAGGTAGATGTGATGTGAAGGTGGCTTTTTTTCAGTTTATACTAATGTGAATAAAATCCGTGATGTAAGTCAATATTGAAGTGTTCGGAGATCAGCAGCATTGAGAAATGTCTCTCCTGAGCGCTGTGGGGTTGTTTTATGCAGATTGATGTGGTGACATTTGAAAGCATGACATTTTCCCTTTCAGTTTATGTGAGAGACGTATTGAAATTATCGATCTGGCTTTGAACATCCATTAATGTCCAATTAGCTTTTACAAGTGACTGTGGTTTTTTATTTCTTTTTTTTGTTCTGTGTTTATTGTTTTATATATTTTTTTCCTGCTTAGCTAATGAAACACTCATTTCAAGTAAGTGTTTTGCAATATAGATGGAAAATGCTGCCTTAGCTTTGGAAACTTCCACCATCTTTGCTTTCAAACCTCTCCTTTACTTGCTTACCACACCCTGCCAAAAAACAATCCAACTGGCCTTATATATGCGCTAGCTGCTGGTCATGCGTGTATTAAATATATCCTGACCCAGAAAGAGCTATAGCCTGCACAGCCCAATGGCTACAGCAGGTAGGATTTAAAGCAAACACACGCTCACAAATCAAGCCTTTGCTCCAAGGAGCCTTTATTTATACAGAATGGAAAGGAGGAGGCTGTGAGGACAGAGCTGTCTCGCTGTGGCCGATGGTTGTTTCCCCTTTGAAACCGGGATGTTGTAATTCACATCTCGTTGAAACCTGCTGACTGCCACAAACACCAAGCTGTTACCTGTTTTTGTGCTTTTCTCTTTCATTTTTTGTCTGTTGTAAGCTTTCTGCTCCGAGTATTTCATAGGGCAGTTCTTGATTTGTTTTCTACATTAGGTATTTGAAACTTTGCATTGAATTAGTATACGCTAGGTGAGAGTAAAAGATGAAAGACTTGGTTTGTTGGGAGGCAGCCGTGGAGCTTTACTGAAAGCAAGTTAAGTTGTTAAATAATTTCCCAACCTGAACCTGAAGTGCCTGCGCACTCTTCAGATAAATCCCTTGCTGAAGACGCTGACTATGTGACGAGGAGAAATAGGTGGTGGCAGCGCAAGGCTGGCAGGGTTACGGGGGATTGTTTGGGTTGTATGTAAGGAGCCAGGACAGGCCATCAGCAAGCAGTTCTGGATGGGGGCAACGCAGCCTCCGGGTGCCCCCATTTTGTGCCTCTCGGCCCACAAGTCTTGAGGGAGCCCACTGCAGGAGTGGTGGTGGAGCTGCTGCCCGCTTCTGTGGGGGAGCGCTCATCAAGGATCTTGATGACATGGGTTGGTAACTGTATTTCTGACCCTATTTCATGCCCATGATCTGGCAGTGATGGCATACTGTGTTTAATTTGAATATATCCGTGTGTTAGTGTAAGGCCTGCAGGATCTGGTGTGGGCATTGCAGCCTCAGCGATTGCAATAGAGTATTAAAGAGTTGTGATCATCACAGGTGCAGTTAGAAGCTTTTGTTTTGAACTGTTCATCTTTTTAAATTTAATAAAATTTGGTTTTCTTTCTTTCTTTGCGAAACCAAACCAAACCTTTGTCTGTTGGTCAACAGGCATCAGAGGAAGTGTCAAAATCCCTGCAAGCAATGAAGGAAATTCTTTGTGGGACCACAGACAAGGAGCCACCTACAGAAGTAGTGGCTCAGCTGGCACAGGAATTGTACAACAGTGGCCTTCTAGTGACTCTTATTGCCAACCTGCAGCTGATAGATTTTGAGGTAGGTCAATGTACATAAACCTGTTTCCCTGGTCTCAGTGTTGTCTGTGATGATAGCTGTGTTTTTCTGAAGCCTAATAATTTTATTGCACTTGGAACATGGTTGCACCATTTCTCACACACTGAAGAAGGTAGTTGTAGGTTGTTCAGCATACTGACAGAGGTGATCATATACTAGAAGTATATGCAGTGCATCTGATTTAGCTTTTTTTTTCTTATAAACAAGAAAGAAATACTACTATGCAAATCCAAACAAGATAGGAAACGATGCTGAGAATACTGTTTATGACTTTGCAAGCTGCGATGATTAACCTCTTACTTTGGGACACTGCAACAAGAGTCAACCACTGTCTCTGAAGTGTGTCTGATTTAGAAGGGTTTCAGTGACAAGGAGTGAAAATAATTGTAAGCATGGGAAAGTCTCATATGAAAAAGACTGAAAAAATTAAGTTGGTTTAGTTGAGAGGAAAAGAGTAGAAAAAGGTGTTGAAAACTGCCAGCAGGTGGCAAGGTAAATTGGATTGCCCCCACTTTTTTTTTTTTTGAATAAAGAAGAAAATAATATATATATATATTTTTTTTTTCCAGCAGAAAATAAATAAATATTATGTAATTATATAGTCCATGGAACTCAAGGCCAGTTCTGTTGTTAAAGCTAAGAACTTTGTAGGATTAAGATAACTGAACTTCCATGTAATTAAGGAGAAGAAGAGTTTTAGTAAAAACAGATTACAGCAATTCATAATAAATATAAACCCTTTTAATTGACCTTTAGCTGCTATGGACAGGGAAGAAACTTCATCACTGCCAGGACATTACAGTATTTCTGTGGTCCAAGGTCAGCTGGGATACTGGCCTCCAAGGGCTTTTGTGCATTTTCTATGGTTCGCTGCCACTGATGAATTGTCAGAAGTGTCTGAGTATCTCCCAGCAGATAGAAATCCCTGGTTCCCCAGAAATAAACCTCTTCCCCTGAGGTCTGAAGCCAGGGCAGTACCCAGTGTGTAGGGCAGGGTTGCTTTTGAATTTAAAAAGCAGCTCCTTGGAGAGATCACCTGATGCTTTCAGAGTCACCTTTTGTGATATTTACTTTCTTGTGTAAGAGTTATCCCATTATTGAAGTCACTTGTTGTTACTTCATTTCTCTTTCCATTTTGAAAATGAATGAAAAGGAGGAACGATGGGAGATTTATGTTTGCCTTTGCCTCCTTTTCCTCCTGTCCCCAGTAAAGCCAGCATTCAAGGGACTGATTGATTTTCTATTAGTTGTTGAAATGTTGTTAGTGAAGTTCTCTCATTCTTCTTAAGGTCTTGAGTTCAGGATGGTTTTTATGCTTATATTTCTTCAGATCTTTTCAATTGTCATCTCCCCCCAGTAACTGTTAAATGCCTTAAGTACAAAAAAATCCATACAAAAACATAACCTGAAAAAATCATACATGTAATTTATATTTATATATTTTTAAAGAAAATAAGAGGGAGGAAAGAGAAGATACTGTTAGCAAATATGCCACAGGAGGGAAACTACTGGATTTTTTCAGTTGCCTGACAATCGTATTGCTTTGTCAGACAAAAAATAATCTGTTATTAAAAAAAAATCCTAAATAGCTTTTATTGAGAAACAGATTTTTCTACGATAAAACCTTCCCAGTCATTTATCAAAATTGTTCAACATACTCCGGTAAATCAGTAGAAATGAAATATCATTGAAAAAGAGGTAGGAAGAGAATATGCTGCCTTGTCACCATATTCCCATAGACATTTTTAGTTTATCAACTTTTCTGCTTATTTTGTTATATTGTCCACAGTTGATATTTAGGTTTCTTCATTAAACAAGCAATGTAATCACTTTTTAACATGCAAGTTAGGTTTTTGATCTGTATGTCATGGTAGAAATCAAAATAACCAATACCTGAAAATCTGATTTCTGAAGGAGATAATATTTACGTAAATTACTTCATTTTGTCCTGACTCCCCTTCCCCTCCTCACTACCCCTCGCCATCCCAAAAATTGTTGAATCTGCTGGCCACTTTGAACTTAATATTTGCGTAGTTGAACTAACCTTTGAAGATACGATTTCAAAGACTTCATGAAACTTGATGGCTGTTTAGAAGAGAGAGATGGGAGCTAATGCCCCCACTTAGAAAAAGGCAGAAGCACAGACTGAAGTCCTGCCTGTCTCATTTGTATTTCATCTGCCAGTATGCTTTACAGCACATGTGGCAGGGGTACATGTGTGTGTATAGATGACATTGTCATGTTCTTCTATATCTCTACCACACATCTATAAAAAATAAGTTTATTGCCTCTGCCACTCAAGAAACAATATAATTTTAGTTAGGCATTGGAACGGGTTGCCCAGGGAGGTGGTGGAGTCACTGTCCTTGGGGTTGTTCAAGGAAAGGTTGGACGTGGTGCTTAGGGACATCATTTAGTGGGTGACATTGGTGGTAGGGGGCTGGTTGGATCAGATGATCTTGGAGGTCTTTTCCAACCTTGATGATTCTTTGGTTCTATATAATTTTGCTGATAATACTGTTAAGAAGCACTAAGGTTGGGTTTGAGCAGGAGCCCAGAATCAAGAACAGACTGGATAGATTTTTGCAAATTTAGAACACGGAATTAATTGTTGAACTTTGAAGAGCTGAGGCAAAGGTGCATTCCAAAGAAGTCTATTAAAAAAATAACCAACAAACCACAAACAAACAGAGATGTTACTAACTGCATATAAGCCTAATGGTTCACAAGCTGTAAGGCCCATAAAAAAGGCAGTAAATAGCCACAAGCCCACGACTGGCAACATTGGACGATTTCTCTCACTTTATCTTGAGATAGAAGCTAAACTGCAGTGTAGGTATTATGCAACTTGTTATTCATGTGACGGCATCTTCTGAGGTTTTTCTTCGTTTGTTTGTTCTTGTCTAGCTATCGTGCTCTCCATGCTGCCTTATCTTGTGCTTCAGTTGTCATATGTATTTCATTTTAAGGCAAACTCGAATTGCAGATCCAAGTGAGAAGCATTGCAAAAGTATTCCTACAATTTTTATGGATGTCTGTCTGATGGTGAGGGAAGTCTGCCTTGGTTTCCTTCTATCTGCCTCTGTTTTCCTGAGAAGAACTCAGAGAGACCAGCTTCTTTCCTGATCACTGGTCTCTGGAAAATATGCTGCTATGGGATATAATGCTGTAGTACACCTAGTATTAAGTAACTAGTATAAAATTTGGCATAGCAGAAAGAATCACTCAATTTGGGGACATTTTTATCTCTCCCCTTTCGACAGCTCTTCTCTTTCTGGATTGCTTTCATTTTGGAGTAACTGCTGAAGCCGCTGGGGATCACAGGATTCCAGACATATGTTATGGGTGTTGTAAAGATAGGGAGAATGGGGCATCTTTATAAAGAATTAGCTTAATTAAGAGAACGTCCAGAGGTCAAAAGTGCTGCAGACAAAGGCAGGTGGATTGGCCTGGACTGATTTGATCCTCATATTTCATTCCCCGAGTCCCTGAGTCCCCAGGCCAGCTGGGTTGGAACGAGTAGGAAAGCAGAATATTTTGTGTTTCTCAGCAGTGATCTATTTGCAGAGGTGAAACCAGGGAATTTCTCTCTGTGTGAAACTGTCTGCGCCTTGGCTTAGAGCATTCAATAATTTCTTCGCCAAGGAATGTTTGTCCTCTCAAGGCAGATCAATGAGCATGTCGAGATTATAAGCAACCTTTTGCTTGAGCTCGCCCTGTGCATAGTGACCTGCTGTTGACTCAGTGCCTTGGTTACTGGCCATTAGTGCGGCGGTCTCTCCCCTCTATTAATTGCACCCATCAATTTGTCTCCTGCGGCCAGGGGAGAAAGCGGTGGGGAGGAAGAGGACTTACAAAGCAAGATGCATTGGCAAGCTCTGTAGCTGAATAGAGCATAATCTGGAAGGGCCTTCCGAAAAGTTATCTGCACGGGGAAGTATGCAAAGACAAAAGATGATTGTACAGATGTGTGTAGGCCTAGATGGAGGAGAAATTTAGGACAAAGTTAAGGATCCTTCCCGTATTACTTGTGACTGAAGCTGGGACATGTATGTGACACAGTAATTATTTCATTCTTCATGATGAAATAAGGGGTACAGTTTTAAATTTAACCCTGATTTTTCAAGATTGCAATCACATTTGCATTGATGACATCCAAATAATGAAAAGCCCTAGCTTTATAAAGCTAGGCTGTGTTTTGTTGTACTTGTTTCTAGCTTGACAACTTAAATTTGGAGGCTATGGGAGCAATAATACACGCTGCAAAAGCACGTTTGGCTCAGGGTTGTTGTTTGTTTCTTTAGTACTTTAATGTTGTTATATGAAATAGCCAGGGAGTTGCTCAACAGAATAAAGAGGGTACACATCTTCATCTAGAGAAGAAAAAAAAAAAGGTATAAATGGGTGTGTGTGGGATCGGTAGTCTTCAGAGCCACCCAAGGGAGGAAACCTTCTTATGGCATAGAGGAAAGAGCAAGTGTGACGTGGTGGGACTATGGAGAGCCCCAAAAGGAGACAGACTTGTTTTTGTTTTAAATTTCATTTCCGCTTTAAATGGATATTATAGTGAATGGTCATTTACTCATGCTTTTACAGTTGAAGATATGTTTTGCTTCTTTAACAGGGCAAAAAGGACGTTTCCCAGATATTTAACAACATCTTGAGAAGACAAATTGGCACACGCAGCCCTACTGTGGAATACATTAGCGCCCATCCACATATCCTATTCATGCTCCTAAAAGGGTGGGTGCTTTAATTTGACTTTGATTTTCACTAAAGAGCATTGCCTGGAACATACTGGCATTGCAATTGATCTACTGTCTCACTTTTATTTTTATTTTTTAAAAAGGATTTTCAAACTTTGTTCCAGATTTCTTTTGTTTCTTTTATATTGACTTTCTTTCTACATGAATGTACACTTTTTAATAACTGGATTATTTTATTTAGCCATTATTTCTTCACCAAACGTCATGTTGGACTAATTATGTGCTGCTTGTTTTTGACTGCTCACCATGTGACATGTGACTTCAGTTCTTGCCCTGAACTCTTATGTAGTATTGTTGACAACTGCTGAATTTCATTTAGACCCTTTTGCGTTGCAGGAGGGGAGTTATACTGCTCCCTATAAATAACTGCAGTCAAATGCTGGACCACCATGTGGCAGAACACAGAGAAGCAAAAATGCATGAAAAGAATAGTTGTGTCTGTGGGACAGACTTCTCAAACGCTTGTAGCCACATGTGAATTTCAACTTTAAATTAAGTCGGTAATGAACTCCATGTCTTTCAGTAGTAAATCTTTTTTTTTTTTTTTTGTAATTTTAACCTATGAGGGAATAAGTGCTCAGCCAGTGTTTCCCAAGGTAAGCTGGGCAGGGAGGGGGAGAAGTGTGGAGAAGACATCAGCCGTAGTTGCGTTCAGGAATGCACAACTGTTGGCCTTAAACTCTTGAGGTTTCTGTCCCCTTTGCTTGGCCAAAAGTGCCTCCCATTTAGCAAGAATCTTTGCTTTTCCAACACTTAGTCTACTGTTTTCTGTGGTTTTCTTTTGGCCTTAGGATTTTGTTTATTTTTCTCTAAGGAAAGAAGAATATATGTCATTGGGATTAAAGAGCTAATGTTGAAATAAGTGCATTCATTAGCTGACCAGTATGAAACAACGTGGACTCTCATAGCAGTTACCTGGTTATACTAGTAACAACCATTTGAAAAATATTGTATAGGCCTTTTAAACTAATGGTACTTACAAGAATATGCATTTTTTTTAATGTGTTTCTTGCTCTTGAGGCTTTAGATTGGCATTTTAACCGTTCACTCTGCAATTGGTGTTAGGAAAATATTTAAGCCCTATCAAAGATTTGTGCATAACAAGAATGCAGCCCCAGGGGTAAAATCCCTTCCAGCCAGCCTTCCCCTCTGCCAAGGACAGACCTGAGTGAGTGATCCCGGCCTCCCTCGGAGTCGGGGGAAATAGGCACGTCTGGAGCCTGATTCCTCTAAACCAGCTATTTGCCTCAAAACTGGCGACGTTCCAGCGCAGCTGAGCAGGAAAAGAAAAGTAATCGAGCGAACTAATTTCTACCAGGGATTTAAAGAAGTCCGAGCCTGTCACTGAATGTGTTGTCAAAACTTGTGTTTTGCTCTGATAACCAGAGGTCCTAGGCTGGACCCGCTGCTCTTCCCACCAGCAGGGTGGTGGGGAACCAGGGCAGGTCACTCTTCTGACCTAGGTCTTGCTCTTACAAGTATCATGATTCATTGTGATTGTGCTTTAATTTTGAAACTCTGACTTGTTTTGTGTTACTAAGCACCAGCATCTTTGGAAAGGAAGCCAGTAAGCCAGTTAAATGGATTTTGTTTTCATTTGTTCATTAAAATTCAACATTTATATGAACCTCAAACTAATTATTTCAGAACAGTGATGATAATTCTCTCAGTCATTGTTAAGTTGTACAGCTGTTTTCAATTTCATATATAGATGCAATCATTTTCTTCCCTTTCCTGACTTTTATATTTCCTTCTCTCCTTTTCACTCATTTTGTTTTTGCACATTGCGTGTGCATCTCTGCCATATGTCTTGGCTTTATTTAAAGTTAGAAAATATTTTTGGATCACGTCCCAGATATTCTTTGGCATCTGTAGCAACCAGGAATATTAAAATGATAGTAAAAATTTCATGTTATGTGTATGTGCTGCTGATGGACGTGTCACGGTAGGTGACCTGAGCCAGTGGATGTATTTTAGTGGCATCAGTTACGTGCTTTTCTGAGATGGGTGCTGCAGCGTGTCCATGTTAGTTTGGGTCTCTGGCTCCTTGTTTCTGATGTCTTGGCCATCTCTCCACAGTGCACATACTGCACTGTATCAGAATTGCCATTTTACAAGTTTTTCCTATGAAAGTGCTGTTGAATTCTTCAGCAGTACTCCAGAAGATGGTCACTGAGCACTAATGGTATCTGAAAAGTTGCTGTGTGATGATGTCAAATACCCTGCTGCCTTACCTAACCCACACAGGTCTACTGCCAGGGCTGCCTAAAAAAACAGTACTTCAAATACATACCTAAAGTAAGGGTAGGTTCCCTTACAAGCAGCTTGCTGAGTGCAGGCAGTGCGTGGTGCTTGTGCCCAGTGAATTGTGAGTACTTAGAGGTAAACGCCCCCACTTGAAAATGTGACTTGAGGACATGTTTTCATATTTATTTAGTACTAGGTGAATATATATGAAACTGAAATCTACTTAAAGGAAAGTGGATTTGGCTCGCTTGTACCTTTTAGTGTTTGTTATATGACATTATTTAGAGAAAAAAAAAATTTTCAACCGTGACCGTAAAAGAAACAGCCCGGGACTATTGTGAAGGCTTGTCATTGTTTTACTTGTATTGGATGCAAAATTTCCTCTGCCCCCTGACAGTCAGTTCCCAACAGTATCAACAAAAGGTTGCTTTTTCATTGCATAATGTGAGCTCTGTTGAGTGGGAAGGATCCTGAATCAGGGCTCCCTCCCAGTATTTCCTGCCTAATACTCCAGTGGCACTGCCAGTTTGAGATAATTGTTCCTACCTTTTAGGCTTCGTTTTACTTGTTGGCTACTCCCTCCTACATTCTCAGTTTCAGAAAAAACACGTAGCACATAGTTCACTACTTACTACTGTTTTTTTGTTTTTGTAAGTGAATTGATTTTGCTGCTGCATGAATACTTGCTTTTATGGTATCTTCTCTATGAGCAGGCTCTGTGTATGAATAGGATTTTAGATGAATACAATGTTTGGTATATAGAGTGTCTGATATATTCGGACCAAATTTGAGCCAAGCCTTTCTCTGGTGTAAGCATATTGCATTAGCCCAGAAATAATTTGGTCCTTTATAATTTAAAATATTTTCCCTTTCTAGTACAGTGACTACAGCAGACTTGAAGTTTGTGGCACTGTTTTCATCATTTCTCATGAGTTATGCATTTATAAGATCTTTTGTGAATATATATATTACGATGCATGTGATCTCTAAAGTGCTCAGTCACTGCCCAGATCTGTGCTGATCTCTTCATATCATAGTGCAGGTAAAGCTTTAATAGTATGTTTTCTGAAGTTGCAGAATTCCTTTTAAGATAAACTCAAGCCACGGAAGTTAGTGTAAAAGAAGATCAGAGTATGTCTGTCTGTCAAGACCTTCTGTCTTCCAGGCTTGATGTCCTTGTAATCTCCTTCCCATGCATCCATATCTTGTACCATCTTCTGCACTAGCCACATAAGTAGAATTCTCTTTGCTCCACAATGCATCTCTGCTCTCAGTCATGCCTCTTTTAGCCTCCACAATAAATGTTTTGAAATGTCTCAAGTCTATTATTTCCCTTTCTGGTTGTCCCCAGTGGTCAGTATGTGGGTGTTTCTTTAGGTTGTAAGTTAATCATAACAGAACTCTATTTTTTTTTTTTCTGCATAGAGTAATAATTGCTCATTAGAAGAGATTGTGAAACACATCTCCATCATTCTTGCCTGATGGCTTGCATGTAAATGTGGGTGCAGATAACGTACTGGTTATGACTGGGCAGCCTATAAACTTCTTCCAGGCATACTCCAGGAGCCAAACCCAACTTCCCTCGCTTATGTGAACAGTCAAAGGTCCATAACCCAGCTCTAGATAATGGAGCATTTGACTAAGAATGATTCTGTTGATGCTTGTGTTTTAAGAAGTTATTGTGCTGGAAACAATGTAATTTGCTTTTATTCCAAACAAAATATTCCTTAGCCAAGTATTAAATATTTTCCTGGCTGCTCTCCTAGGAGTAGCTCCGCCTCTTTCTGCTTGAAAATTAGTATTCTTGTTAATGGAGTAGAGGAGAGGTGTGCCTTAACAGAAAGCGGCACGTCTGTTGGCTAAAGGCTTTTAAGTTCATGGTTGCAAATGCTCCCCAAAAGGAAACAAACAGGGGCTTGACTGCACGCATTTACTTGTGAGGGTGGGAAGTTTCATTTGCCTTTTTGGAATAGTGGTTCATTTTTCATTAAGCCAACTATTGTTGACATCAGGTTGAAGTATGCAGCTCTGGTATGCTCTCAAAACACTAAAATTCTTTTAAATTGCATGCTGGTGGTAAATTTGAGGGCCCACTCACTTACAGCACAGATGGCATTTTGTCTTTTTTTTTTTTTTGGCCTAGTGCTAGGAATTAATTGTGAAAAGGAAAAATGATGCTGATAAGCTCTGGGTGATAATACACAGTTCTGATATAGTATAGCCAGCTTATTGAAACAGTGTGTGCTTTCTGTCCCCTTGGACTTCATCACTTTCACATGACTGAATATTGTTGGAAGAAGTTCACTTCAAGTCCTTCCTGACTGTTAGATTGCTTTTTTTTTCCTTCTTCCAAATTGTGTTTCTAACAGCTTTGTTTCAGATTAACTCCAACATTAAAGACATCAAGACTTTATAGAAATAGAAGGTTATCTGAATTCCCTCCCCTCTGCCTCCCTTCCCAAGACTGCGAAGTGTGCTGGCTCCTATCTGTGACATTGTCTGTGCCGTAATGGGATTGTAACTTGAGGAACAAATATTCAACTCCTGAACAAACCCTTTGTCTCTGCAGAGGGGGGGGATTGAGCAGAATTCCTCCCCAACTGCAGGAAAGATCTTCAGAGCTACAAAAAGCTTAATCATATGTAGACTGCCAGGTTAAACTCTTCCTACCTTCCTCATTAGGCATTAATATTTGAGAGTGATGTTCTCTAGAAGAGTGGGAGTTGCTGGGTGGCCATGAGGTGCTGTATTTTTCTTGGATAAACTGAGAAGCTCAGAATTACATCTGAAAAGGGAAATTATTGTACCATATGGGCTTTGCTTTCTCATAAATGAAAGAAGGCTGAAGGAATTCTGTTGAAACCTTACGCACTCCCTACAGTCTTCACAGAGAGGAGGTGTAATGCACAGTTATACTGAAATGTGCGTTGGCTTGTAAAGACAGAGGTTAGGAGTGGGAAACGCTGGCAGCTCTGGCATTATGAGCTGTAGTCCTGAAGCTGCCCTG
Organism: Anser anser; assembly: GCF_964211835.1. Lineage (NCBI taxonomy): Eukaryota > Metazoa > Chordata > Aves > Anseriformes > Anatidae > Anser > Anser anser. The sequence goes on along the minus strand of NC_139720.1, from coordinate 183,335,452 downwards.
GTTGAGGGACACACTGTGCATGTGCTGGGCCCTCTCTGGCACATATTTCATATGCTACAAATTTCCCTATTGCTATAAAATTGTCTATCTGTTTTTGGTCTTTTATGGTTTGATCTTTTTTGTTTCCTTCCGTTCTCCAGATACGAATCCCCAAACATTGCCTTACGCTGTGGAATTATGCTGAGAGAGTGTATCCGACATGAACCATTGGCCAAAATCATACTTTTTTCGGAACAATTCAGAGACTTTTTCAAATATGTGGAAATGTCGACGTTTGATATAGCTTCTGATGCCTTTGCTACATTCAAGGTAAGTTATTTGATACCTGCACGTTAGTATTGAGTCAAAAATGGCGTTCCATCAGTACTGATCATTGAATACTATATTTAAGCATTTGAACTGGCTTTTGTATTGTTCAGTAAAAGATATAATTAGTCCTTGGTCAGTTTGTAAAAGGAGTCACAGCAGCGATCAAGTCTGCAAAGACTTTAATTCAGTGCAGATTTACGTTTCACTGATGTTCTTCATCTTGATACCCTAAGGCCTTTAATACAACCATTTAAAGCTCAAATTAATCATTCATTATGTGCAGTTATTGTAGACCACATAACCTTTCTTCTCTTTCTAACCTTCCCCACAAATAAAACCACTGCCCATCATAACCACAAACAGTAAATAGAAGGAATCATTTAATTCACTTTTGAAATCCTGTAATTTTCGCTGAGCCTTCTGAGTCTGGCACTTTGTTTAGACTAATGCTGTGCCCCTGATTATTTTTACATGTCTGCATGCTTACACTTGTGGCCCGTGGTACAGTGTAAGGACCATACTGCTAAGATGTGTTAGGTACAAGGACTGCAAAGGTGCTTGCTTGACGTTACAGTGGCCCTAGTTTTGTGTGGTGGCGCAGGGACTTTTGTCTTTTGATTTGAGACTGGTAACGTTGAACATTTTGAAAGGTAGATCAAAGGAGAAATGTCATGAAACTTCTAGTCACGATTAAAACTTTGCCACCTTCCTATCTCCAAGTGACAAATAAGCTTAATTGTGATGGAGGACATGAGGGAAAGCTAGAAAGGGCCAGCTGCCATTTCCTGCTTTGGCCTCCTGGTAAGTCTGTGGCTGTTGGTGATGCTCTGTTGGTCCCTTCAGTGCAGCAGAAGTGGCCCAAAAGCAGTAGGTAGGATTTGCCCATTGCTGCAGGATTGAATGCTGGGATCCAGGTGGCCTACGCTCTTCACAGAGTCTGTGTTTTGTACTAAAAATGAAGTTGGGTGAAGCTTGCCAAATTTCTTGGAATTTGTATGTGACCATCGTGTTTCCTGCAAGGTGCTAGTGTACTTGTTGAGCCAAAATATACAGGGAAGACTGGTTTATTTCTGAAAAATAACTTAAATGGGAAAATTCTTTCCAGGTAAAGAATCATCTAAATATAGATCTAACTCCTCCTTTTTTTTTTTTCTTTTTTTTCCCCCCCTCTATCATTGGGTTCTTTGCTGTCATAGAAACGAGTTGTTCATTCTTTATTCTCAGAGCTAATTATAAATATGATTAGATAGATCTTGGGAATAACTGTAAGAAATGTTAGCTCAGCAATTTAACACATAACTGAGACCTGGCCTCAGTTTTCACTTACCTATTGAATGGGGTAGAGATTTGCAGAATGAAGATAGTGTTGCATTCTTAAGTAATGAGTTGATCAGGATTAAAAATTCAAACCACCCGTTAATCAATAGCAGTGTCTTTCAATTGTTTTAGGTTGTGCTGCCGTTGTGTTCATTTGGTAAATGTTATGAAAGCGGAAGTAGCAAAGAAATCTGGACAAGTAAAAATATGTGTATAGGACTGTAAAAGAAAAAAAGCTGAACCATAACTGAACTATTTAAATCCTCTATTTCTGGAGTTTTACCCTATCTTTGGAAGAGTGTTTGTCTCTCGTCAGAAAAAGTATTCTTGGACTCTGTTCCCAGCCTGACAGGAGAGATTTGCATCTTTTGCCCAGGTCCTGCTCTGAGCATGACAGCAGAACATGTGTTTGAGTGATGGGGATGGTTTTTACCCCAACCAGGAGGTAGGATGTAGACATGGGTCGCTTCAGCTGCAACAGGGGCTACAGGCTGCTGTGACCCTCCCAAGGCAAGAGGGATTGATTGACCTTCATGGATCTACAGCTGTGGAACTTATTTCTGTCCACTGTGATCCAAGTGTATTTTTAGCAGGATTTAAAAATAGGATTCTACATCCTCACGTGCATTGGAAAGAGAGGAGTAAGAGGGCAGTTCATAGGTGAGAAATCACCTCTTAAAATGCTTGGGGCAATCTATAAAACTGCATTTTTTTAAAACTACGTTTTAGCACCTGATACATGGCCAGTTCTGGAAATAAACCAGCTGTTCATTTCATCTTCTATCTGACTATTACTCTAAAATAGCTGGAACAGCAAGAAGTGATATGGAAGCAATTGAATCATGAGATGTGGAACTACCTCATTTCTAATACCATATAAATAAGTGCTGTCTGTGGTTGCTTACTGGCTGGATTACTGAACTCTGTGTTTTCAGTTCTGCTTCCCCTGTTTTGGGTTTGCAGTGTTGCCACCAGGGTGTCTGGTTGAGAGCTGAAAGTCTTGGATAGTCTATGCACCAGAGGAGGGTTTAATTAAATGTGCATTAAAGTTTGAGGATATTTATAGTAGGAAAGTATTGGAATTTTTGATGAACTTGAGAGGTACTTCTTAATTAAATTCAGCCAGGTGCACAGCAGAGGGGAAACAGAGCTGCTAAAAATGCAGAGGAAAACAGCTTGTATTTAGAGAGTCAGCTGTGGAGGGTACCAGGAGAGGGTGGAAAGAGTGCTGATGGAATACTGCTGCTCCACACTGTCTTGTGATTTTCTGTGAAAAACTCACTTTGGATTATATTCCATTTGTGCCCCCTATTGAAAAAATGTTGTACTTGCCTCCTAAGTGCCCTGCATCAAAGCTTGTGAATTATATTTTTTATGTTCAGCCTTTTAAACTGGTATCGTTGCAATCCTGCTAAATAAAGGACTGTATTAAAACGTAATGTACTGCATTTTGTAGCACCCTGCTTTCCTTTTACAATTTATGGTAAAAATAAATTAAAGGATTAGTATGTAAAGAATTAATTTTATTTGTGATGCTGTAGAGGATGTGGCGGTGCATGTACTTCAACAATGCTGTTTAGGTCTCTGACTGTGGTTAAGGAAACCAAGGAAAAGATGATGAAAAAGATACCAGAAAGTGATTCACTGAAAAAAAAGCGACTTGAATGGACCTCATCAGGCATTTATTGTCATCAGTGTTATGTTTTAAAAGAGGAAATAAGATACAAATTAAACTTAAATGCCTCAAACTGGCCACTTCAGTTATAGCTATTCATGCAGTAAAGAGACTTGATTTCTCCTGGAGCTGAACATCTGCATCTCTGCTGCTGAGCACCAGCATTCCCATTCTGAGAGAGAGGTTGCTCCAATTTAAATCTGAATTGGTTACCCACCTTTTAGGATGGGATGCCTGCTGTGCAACTTCAGCTGCCTAAAAGGTCTCTGCTGCTGCTTGTGTTGGAAAGCCCACCTTAGGCAGAAAAACAGACCTAAGACCCCCTGTTTTGGGGATGGAGTGGGTGTGGAGGGAACCTGGGTTGCTAGCTTAGATTTGTGCCTAACTTGTAGGTTTTAAATAAGTAAGTGTATATATCCAGTGGTTGAATTTGAGACTGCCTTGTTGCGTTCGATGGACATGAGCAGTAGCAATCGATAAAACTTATCATAATCTTCCAGTTGTGGGGCAGAATGGAGATCCCTTTTGGTTGTGCGACCAAAGCTGATCCCTCCGTAAAGGGTTATTTTGCTTTCCTCCTTTCCTTCACCCCAGTTTATTGTAAGTACTGTGCACAATGACCAGAAAAAATAAGGCTAAAATGTGGGAGGAAGAAGGAATATAAAGAGCTTTGGAATAGCTTTATGTTGATTCTGTTATGTTGATTCTGCACTGAATGAATTCTCATTAAAATGCTAATAAACACACAACTGAATTCCATGCGGTATCATCTTTAAATGTTTTTTGTTTATGGAAATCATGTTGGAAATATCTTCTAAAAGATGAAGTGCTAAAAAAAATACTAAAATGTATTAGAGAAAAAAGGGAAAATTGAATGGGCAAACTCTCTAAGGGAACCTTTCTCTGCTCTTCTCCAGGACCTGTTAACAAGACACAAGTTACTGGTAGCAGAATTTCTGGAACAAAACTACGATACAGTAAGTACAAATGACAGAAGAACTTTATAATATCTCTTCATGCTTAGCTAGAAGAAGTGTGCTTTCAGTAGTGGAGGATTTCATGCTCCACATAAAATAGTCATGCAGGACTGCAAAACTAAGCATTGCTTTTACTAAATGTGGTGTTTGAAATACAGGTATCCGCACTGCTCACATCCACAGGGGACAGGTGCCAAGTTTTCAGGAGAACTCAAAGTTTAAAAACAAGTATTATTCATCTCTGTACTGTATCTCCTCATAGGTGAATGGAACCGCAAACAGTATTTAGATAGACCATGGGGAAAAGTGTTCACATTTTTAAACAGTTTTGTGGTATTCCAGCATTGATAGGGCCATGCCAGTGTGACTTGTAATACTCTGGGACAGAGGAGAAGAGTTACTGCAAGAAGTTTTAGCGATACTGAAAATTATGTGCACCTAAGTGGGAGACAGAGATGTCACTATTCTCCTTACCATCCTAAATCAATCAGTCCCTTGGTTTGTTGCCATTTTTCACTTTGACTTTTTGACTCTGTTTTGAATCAAATTTCAGTCAAAAAAATTCCACTGGAATCAACGGAAATTAGTCTGATACGGATAATGGAATGAGACTACAGGTTATGTTCTTGTGTTACCTTAGCTATTCTTTATTTCATTGCCAAAGTGAAAAGGCCAATGACTATTTCTTTCATTCTAGAGTTACCAAGAAGGTTAAATAAAGATCAGGCTGATTATTGCTGAGTCACAAATGTAGCTTAACTGGAGCAAAGTTAGTGTTTCTGCTCATCTTTCCTCTGTTAGTACTGAAGGACTACAGTGGAACAAAATTTGAAGTATAAATAGTGGGCATTAGGATTTTTTTCGATGATTCTTGGACAGTGTTGGGTTTATTTCGCTTGTTTGGTCGATGAACATATACAGTAGCACGGCTGCTCAGTCTTCTTGACCACAAGATTTCTTTTGCTACCTGCAAAAAGCCAGCATGCACTCTACTCCTGGTGATCCTCATTCTGCAAAGTGCTTCAATGAGTGAGGGTGTTGAAGGCAGGTGGCACCTCACAAAGAGCTTTTGGCACATGCCAGTATGGGACGCACTGTCAGCAATTTGGGGTGCCGCATTAAATTGCAAGTGAAAGTAAAACACACTCACGTGTCCCAGCGGCAGATTCACTCTCTTGTAAAAGAAGGCTGTACAGGCACTGGCTGACTTCTGTGCGAGCTGGCTCATGCTACCTTCTGTTGCATCCAGTCCGTATGTGGTATCGCTCCGTGTAGCGTTTGGCAGATGAGTATTACTGGGCATTAACTCACTATATGATAGCAAGCAGAGGAAAAAGGCCACAAGAGCTTGGCCTGCCATTGCGGTGAAGTGTTAGAGGGTGGCACTGCTGCTGCTTCTGCTGCTCCTCCAGGGTGGAAGGACAAGAAGGAAATAGGGAAGGAAGGATGGACATGAATTGACTGCATTCGTTTTCTTTTTACTCTAGATCTTTGAGGATTATGAAAAACTCATTAATTCTGAGAATTATGTAACAAAGAGACAATCTTTGAAGGTAAAGCAACATTTTTCAGCGCTTCCCTTGAAAATTTGTAATTCATGTTATGAAGAATATCTAAATGCATATATGGCAATGAAGTAATCATGTAATTTCTAACAAAAAATAAATGAATGTTTGGGGACGCTTTTCATACAAGAGCTTGCTGTGAATTTTATTTCCTGGATCTTTGTTGAAGCCATTGGACTGTTCCTATGGAACAAGCACCATCATTTTTCCTCTGACCTGAAGTTTGTACTTCAATTCAGAACATAAGTTAAAATGAACTTGAGAGTAACATCATTGTCCCTGTTTTTTCATTGCTTCTTGCCACTGCAGCACCAGGTCTGACATGGAATGCAGATGTGGCCAAATAGATGTGTTAATGTAAAATCTGCGTGAAACTAAAGGTGTCTTTGTGGGACAGTTGCACTGCACTTGCTTCTGTCCCAGCTGGCTCACACCAGCTCCTATTACATTCAGTCCGTATGTGGTAACTTTTTCTGTAATGTTTGGAAGATGGGCATTAAGTAACTTACTACGTGATAACAAGTCTAGTTATTTTTTTTTAATGTAGTGACATTAAAAACTCTTAAGACAAACATTAACATATGCTGTTGCTTTCTTTGCTTTCAAAAATCAAGTGATAAACTGATTAAAAATTTTTTTCTTTTTTTGTAATTTTCTCTATAGCTTCTGGGTGAACTGATTCTGGACCGACATAACTTTGCCATCATGACAAAATACATCAGCAAACCAGAGAATCTGAAGCTGATGATGAACTTGCTGCGAGATAAAAGCCCCAACATTCAGTTTGAAGCATTCCACGTGTTCAAGGTGAGACAGCAGGAGGTGTACAGATGGCAGACTTTCTTTTCTGCTCATAAAAATGTTTCTCAAGAAATCCCTCAAAAATAAGGCTGAAGGGTAGGGTTTACAGTTGTGTCAGTTGTTTGAGAACATCTTTATTGAAAACCTCTCTATCACACAGCCTCTGTTTTGTCTCACCTTCAGGTGAGATCTAATGCAGCATCATTTCACTTTGGGTTGAGGGTAATCCCTCACAGAGATGAGGTGAATGGTACTGGTACCAAAATACACGGTTCCTAGATGTTATCCAGCGTCCTTTCCCAAACTCTTGGGTGTTTTACTATGTGATTCTGGGTAAGTATATTAAAACAAACAAAAACAGACAATCGACCAAAAAACAAAATCAACCAACCAAAAAAAAAACAACCACAATGTCTTAAAACTTTACATTAAGACCAAAAATAGACAGTGCTAGCACTGTGCATCAATGTGAACAAAATTTGCTTTTAAAGGTATTAAAAAGATTTGATAGATCTGAGCTTGAAATAAGTTTAATCCTTCCTTCCTTTTGCACTGATCATTAGCACAGTCTTAAACAATTACAAGACCCAACCAGTGTCTTCTTTTTCATTGATTAATGTTAACAGGTGAATAGTTTACTGTTTTCCTCTCAAAAAAGATCTCTGCTGTCAATCAGAACATGAATTGAATTGTTGCTGTGGAAGACTACCTTTAGTTTGGAGTTACTGTATTAATTTCAAACTATGCAAATAGAGCTGCTAATAATTTTCTGAACAGGGGAGTCTGTGAGGATAGTCTTCCCCAAGATGGTTAAGAAAGACACCAGATCACAACAGAAGTCATGCTATTCTGGAAAGGTTAATTACCCTCTACAAATTCAGGGTGACTTGTTGAGTTCTGTAGTTCTGCCATCTCTCATTTGGCAAAAAGCTTTCAGGTCTTTGGCATGGAGGTTTAGAGGATGTACAGCTTCTCCAAAATGCTTTTCATTTACCAAAAAAAAAAAAAAAAAGAGTCTCAGGGAGGATTAAGATAAAAAAAAAAAATCCCTCCCTGAAATAAGCAGCTTGGTAAGCTGTTCCCTTGCTCACTTCCTCCATCATCAGCTGAACCACTGTGAGCAACTTCTCCTCCTCCTCCTTATCAGGAGGTCTGTAGCTCCAAGATAAGAGAGCAGTCAGGCTCAAAACGCAGCCTTTGAGATGCCTGTGGAGGGAAGGGATCAGAGGATTGGGGTCTGCTTGCCACTCTGTGAACAAATGCCAGCTTTCTGTGTATGAAACACATGGTCCTGTACTAATGATAGGCATGGCCTGGGCCTTGGGAACAGCTGATTTTACTTATTGTAAGAAGCATTTGAAAGGATTTTGAATAATTTGTAAGGATTCCATTGTGCGACTGTGTTGATGTTGCTCCTTCCCATTCCTTCCTTCTTTTCCTTTACCACCAGGCCGTGTCCCACTTCCCGTTAGAGCGTAGGTATTGTAGGCTCAGCCTTGCTCAACCACCTGCAACACTACCACGTGGATGTAATGCTGAGGCCTTCAGGTGCCCAGCAAAATAAATAGTGCATGATGATAAAGTTACGTCTCTTCAGTTGAAAGCACCAAACTCTGTCCTCAGATACGATCCTCCATGGGATGTTGCTGTTTTTTTCAGTAGTACCCATCAGCAGCATTTAAGTGGTGCCTTACTCTATCTCGTATGCATAAAGTTCGTTGTGTGGGAACTGCAGGCTCAGAGCAGCATCTGATCAGCTGGAGATTGTTTATCACTAGCAGCAGCACACCAGAGTAACTCTAGAAGCTCAGCAAAGCTCCCCTGTTAGGTCCTCACTGAGGGCATGGGTTATCTGGATCTAGAAGCATTCAGCTTCTCCCAGGTGGGCAGTGGAGATATAGGATATATTATAGGAAATCCTATTGTGAACTAGCTTTGTAGAGAAGGTCAGAGAAGAGCATTTTCCTCTGACTTCACTTTTTACTCTAACTTCTGGAGAATTAATAAAGGAAATCCTTAGATATTCAAGAGAAGAGGGGAGAACATTTCTCTTTTCTTGTGCCCTGCTCTGCAGCGTGCCTGCCTACTCTTTCTGGGTTACTGTCCCTGAACCCAATTCTCTTGTCAGCTGTAATAATTCTGTGCTAATGTAACTGGGAGAGGAATCTGGTCCTCAGCTTTTAATCTCATAAATTTTAAACTGTGCCTGCATTTTTAAATTGTGCTTGCAAAACACCTCTACAGCCCTGGCTGAAATTACAGCAGACTAACCACAGTTACTTGAAATCAAAGGTCTGCTGAGAAGCAGATACTTGCTGCTCTGTCTGAGCTGCCAAAAGATTGGGGTTTAAATTACCTGATTTAGATGTTTCACCAGTTAGACACATTTGAAATGAAAAAGTGCTTGTTTTGTAAGCATTCAGGTTTCAACTTTCCCCATGCTCTAGCCAACCCCCCAAAAGGCATATAACTCTTAGCTTCGTGAGGCAATTTCTTATTATTGAGGATCCAAAACTGCAAGACAGAGACTAAAGTGATGAGCACCTCATGTACACAAATATTTTGCAGGAGTGTTTGGTGGCTGACAACGCTCTTTGGGCTCTGAGAACATTTGTTCATCCAGGATGCTTTCTGTGGGAAATCAAGGACAAACAGAGTGCCTTCTTGCAGTGCCTGCTTCCATTTTCCTCCCAGGAGATGCTTGATCTTCCTCCTACCTTCCTCCTCCTATTCCTTTTGCCTGAGCAAGACCGAGTTTCTGCCTCGCAGCATCATCCTAAGGGTACTTTGTAAAGCTGTGTGTCCCACACAGTGTACGCATGAGGATTAGCCAGCATTTAATCATTAGGAAAAACTAACACACCCCACCTCTTTCCTTCTCCCCCAGAGATGTTCCAGTGGGGACTCAGGGCTGTGGGCTTTGACAGTCACCAGTCTCCTCTGCCCTGATTTCAGTGAAGAGGTCTCAGCCTTGAGCATCCACACTTCGAGGACCAAATGTTAGGAAGGGCTCCCCAGCTCCTGTGGTGGATTTGTGACAGTGGAGCCTGCTGTGAGTTAGCCCAAAGGGGAGAGCACAGCTCTCAGATGTACATGAACGCAGTGCAGGTCATCCTTTGACCTAATGCATTTACAAGTAAAAGCTAATAACGAGCCCTCTTGGCTTTCACGTAAACAATTAGCTTATTTTGAGGAAAACACCCTGGAGTGGTGAATTGGGATTATGTAACTTTCTTGTTCTTAAGCAGACATTTAGCAAGATATATTTTACTGTTTAAATCTAAAAATAGACCGGGTACACTGTGTTTTGTGACCTTAGCTTAATTTTTCCGTTCTCTTCCATGTACATTACAGAGCTACCTCTCGCTCTGCAAACGGTCTCAGATAATTTGACCGTACTGACGGCTTCCTCTTGATAGGAAGCTGAACCCAAGTGTGCGTGGATGTGTCCTCTCTGCCTGTTAGCTGGAGAGTTTGTAGGGCAAGAAATGCAAAGCATTACAGTATAAGCAACGTGAACCATAAGGCACTTCTGTGTGCAGTTTCCTGCTATGGTAAGATTGTGCTTGACCCCAGATGAAGTCTTAAAATACTCAGTCCAGGGTATCCAACCCCTGTTCTTCTGGAGTCTCAGAGGACGGTGATTGCTGGTCATTAATTGTAAGGAAACGAGGTCAGATTCTCTAATCAAGCGATTTTGGTATTTGTTTGGGGAAGAAAAAAAATAACAGTGTATGACTTTTAATGCAGAAGAGAGCAAGAGGCAACTTTGGGCAACTTTTTCAGAGTTGATTTTCATTCCAGTCCTTTTAAAAATATTCACAAAACGGAACTGTGCTGAAACAGCTATTTTTAGAGTTGGAATTTTAATATGAGTGCTCTCTTTATTTTGGGTCTCTCTCATATATCAGAATTAAGTGTACTCTAGAACACACGATCTTTTATAGTAAAACCATGGGTGAAATGGACTTTCTGTGAAGTGTTTTAGCTGCAGTTAAAATTCATTTCAGTAAAAATGTTCCAGCTAGCATTAGTAATGATTTCTATTTACAGAGAGTTACAAAAGAGAGTTGTGAACATGGGGCACTCTTTTTTACACGCAAAACGTTATGGTGGTCCTAACCCTGGCCTTCGTGGATCTGAGTAGTTGATACTTGCAGAACTTATTTTGTTTGCTTAGCTGAAGCATTGAATAACATTTCAGGAATTTTCTGGGCATTTAACGTTCTCTCTTTACGAGTCCCTTTTGACACTGAGCAAGACTGGCAGTCAAGATGATCTTTGTTTGGATTTTCAGTCTGACAGTTTTGCAAGGGGATGATAATAATCTATAAATAATCGAGCCGGAAGATAAACAGGATGTGATATCTTCTATTAAACTAGGTCCTTTAATTATTTAGTATGGTAATGCCACTTGCAGAACCAGCACGAAATGCTGGCATGTACTAGGTTTACCACTAAAACCTTTCAGTTATGTTTTCTGACCAGATAGGTTTTTATGAGAAGAATTATGCAGATTTGTTGATTTTGAGAGTCAGCCTTTAGTCATCTTTGTAAAGAGGCCTAATACTCGCTGAAGGAAGATGTCCAGCCCTTTAGGATCAGGCCTTCTGTAATACATCCCAAAAGGTCACAGAGGAGGAACTGAGCTCCAGAATGAAAACCTTGCAGCAAAGCTCTGTAATGGTTGTTTTCCTCACCCCGGCCTGCAGGCTCGTGTGCTGCTTTTCTCAAAGGAAGCTTGTCTGGATGGCGTGGGGCTTACCACAGCCCAAGCCCTACAAGGTCCAGCCCCCGTCAGCACGATGGCCTCCTGCGGGTCAGTGTATGGGGAGCCGAGGCGTGGGGCTGCTGGAGCTGAAAGCATGAGCTGCCGCGGTCTCAGCCAGAGCCAAGCAGTCATACCCACGAGACTTCAGGATTCATATTCCCTAGATAAGGCACAGAGAGGAAAGCTGTCAAGTACATTCAGATTTGCATTCCCGAGCCCTTCATTTCTCAGACTGGGGGGGAAACAACGGATCAGTAGCAGAATAGCAAAGTTATTTGCAAGGGAAGGGATGTTGCTTTCAAATGTAGCAGGCAGCGATAGAACAATCAGCTATTGACAGTTCATCAAGCGTAGCGAGAGCTGGGAATTGAACTCCCCACGGGCTGGCAAATGCGTCCCTGGCAAGATGTTACATTTTGAAGGACTGGAGCATCGCGCAGGAAAGCTGTTATCGTAGGGTGGCTGCTCTGAAGGGACTCTTGAGAGTTTGGGCTGTGGGTGCTACTGTTGTGAATTTTTAGGGTGGCAAGTAGGCATAAATATATATATATTTAAGATGATAGCTCAAGACAATCAAAGAAAGGTGGTGTGGACGCCTGTGCAGAGGGTCTGAATAACTGGGGATGTTCCACCTTCACAGGGACCGTGGCCTGGCCACACAGAGCACGGTGTGTGCGTGTTCCCCCTCACGTAACGCACTGATTACATGATGTATCCCAGGTTTTCACGTGGCCAAAATCTCAGGGAGGAGAAACCTGCAGAGGAGCCCCAGCTCGGGAGCCAGCAGCCCCGGGGCTGGGCCGAGCGATCGTGCCGCCTGCGCTCGGCCGGACAAAATGCCATTCAGCGCTGTCAGCAGATGTTTGTTTTTATTCTGGTTTGAACAGGCTCGGAGGGAAACTGGCCGTTTTCCAGGCCTGTCCATCCTTAATTTCTTCTCGTCGGGTAGAGAATAACTTGAGTTATTTATGTCGTTGCACAAGCGCTCAGACAGTGTTTTGTTTGACCAGCCATGGTAACCTCGGCGCAAGCCAGATGTGGGAACTCCTCCTGTGGTGGCCAGGGGGTGCAACGCATGCGTTCCCTCCGCCCGGTGTCCGCACAGCCCCGCTCTCTGCAGCATCCTGAGCTCCCTGGGCAGAGCCCATCACCGCTGGCCTGGAGTTTCCTGCGTAAGGCAGAGAAAATGTTAAAGAAACAGCATGTGGGGTTGTGTTCCCAGTTGGAAGGCTGGTGCTGTAGGTTTTAGGTTTTACAAGAGGAAAAAACAGAGCACAGCTAGGCTTAGCCTTTAAAGTTGCTGCTTGACAAGACCAGTAAGCCCACGGGACTGGTGAGCATCTGAGCCTCACATCACCTCCCTGCTCCGGAGCTGGATGCGCCCCGGCGCTGCTGCTCCTGCTGCTGTAAATTTCCACGCTCCCGTGGATGGATTAGGCCGGGGGAAGCGAAGCCTCTGACGTGTCTCCCAAACCAAAACAAAGCTGGCAAGTCTAATTTTAGGCCTGGTTTAGTATGGAAATGATATCAGACCTGACACAAAGCTTTTCCGTTCTCCTGATAATTAATTTATGCGTAGTAAGCGTTGCATGTAGGAAAGGCTGAGAATTGATAGCCTGCCCTCAGCAGCTGGGTTTGCAATCAAATACTTGATCAACAAAGAGCAAAAATAAGGGGAAACGATGCCACACGCAGGCATAGCTTTGCTCAGGTTGCTGTTGAACCAACGTGTTTGTAACTCCTCTCCCCGTGCCCTGGGACAAGGTGTGCAGCGGCAGTGTCTGCCTGCCAGCCCTCAGCTGCCTGGTGAGAAAATAACTTGTGGCAATATTGTGTGTGACTGATTGTTCCTCTCTCTCTCTCGTTCTCTCCCTGCCGTGCCTGGTTTTGTTTGCATGTTAGGTTTTTGTGGCCAGTCCAAACAAAACACAGCCCATCGTGGAGATCCTGTTGAAAAACCAACCCAAGCTAATTGAGTTTCTGAGCAATTTCCAGAAAGAAAGGACGGATGACGAACAGTTCACTGATGAGAAGAACTACCTGATTAAGCAAATCCGAGACTTGAAAAAGCCAACAGCTTGAAGAACTCCACTCGTTTTCCACTGTAGGCATTAATCTCATCTGTTAAGTTCCTCCGTGTCCCTTAAACACCACGATAGTGCTTGAGAAGGCACAAGTGCCTGTTTTTTTTTTTTATTTCGTCTTTGTTTGTAGATGTCAAGAGTATAGGGGTTTTACATGGAAACTAAAAAAAAGTTAAAAAAAACCTAGAATAATATATTATTTTTAATCAAGACTATAATTATTTATGTCAGTTTAGAACCTGTTTGTAATAGAAGCTGGTTTGACAGATTTCTCTGTGCTCAAGGAGGATGAACCTATTTTGCTTAACTTTATCGGCAAACTTGAGCTGTTGGTGAGTGCACAAAGTAGGTCTTCTGAGGACTAATGCTCTTCCTTTGCACCTGTAGTTGTGACTTTGGTTTAGTGCTGCACACACACAAGACTGTGAAAGAGTACATTCGTCTCTGGAGTTAGCTGCAGTTATAGATTCTGTTCTTTAGTCAAAACAGCAGGAGATAAAAGCAGTAAAGGTCACGTTTTCGCTTTATTTTTGAGTTCTTTCATCTTTAAGTTTTCCTATACCCTAGATCAGAGGTTTCCTATTCAGTCTGTGCTAGGGAAGTGGACGAAGACATCAGCTAGGTGAGCGGTTTCTGCCAGCTTCCCATTTTCCTGTACACGATCTACCTTGTGCTAGGGCACAGGCTGTTCCCACCGGTTTCTGGCCAGACCGATGGACCGCGTAGTCCCCAGTGGGAGGAAGGCAAGAGCATCCCCTCCTTCTGTCAAGGCCCATGCAGTATTGCTAATAAAATGATCCTGCTCCTACTAAAACCAGCAAGAAGTCTGTCCCCAGTCTCGGTGTGTGGTGGCCAGAGCTGTGTGGTCGAACCCCACCGAGTACTGGCACCGCTGTGGCTCACGAGCTGGCCCTTTGTGCTTCCCGGTGCTGGGAGCGCTTTGGCCAAGATTTTTACATCTGCGTGCTGAAAAGAAGGGTCCCAATTGTAAATGGCCTCAGCCTGAATCACCTGAGTGGCGCCTGGAGTCATTCGGGGGCTGCACGTGCTCTCAAAGCCGAGAGCATTTATCGGATACCTAAATTGAGTTGAGGCGGCCATTTAGCAGCCCTAGGCACCTCAGGCTACTTCGTGGCTGGTGTTTTCTGTCCTTGTTCATTCAGATGTGAATTCGGGTTCCGTGGTAGGTTTCAGAAGGGAAAATCATTGCACTGTTCACGTTTTAAGTTTAATAAGCTCTGTGGTCCAAACAGTGTTTCCCAGGTGTGTTTGAACAGGTTTTTGGGTGTCTTCTATTTTCTAGTGGGGAAATGAAAATGTTACTCTGATGCTTTATTGGGAAGTGGAGTTTGAGAGCAGGGAGTGGAAATTTCTTGAGTTTTTCTTGACAGCCTAAGTTCTGAGTTTTCCTGTTTGTTGTAAGGCAGTTATCTAGCTAAAGCTATAGCTAACGCTTCAGATAAAAAGGTGAAACTGAACTGTAAAAACAGAACAAGACTTTTTCCTTCATAAAGCGGTTGTATATTGGGGTGTCTGATACTTTTAATTTATGTGCTTTAGAAAAGAAATGAAACTGAACAGATTGTAGAGTCACATTTTTTGTTTTATTTTATTTTTTTCAGATGTCAGATATACACAAAAAATGTACATCTTAGTTGCCTGGAATTTAAAAAGAAAATATTTACAAGCTATTAAAGGCATGATTACTGATTACCCTTTATTTCTATCTGTGTTTTTTTTTCCTCTTGCCTTTCGGGATAGCGGGACTGCGCGGTGCTAAATTCCTTCTCTCCTTTGCCAAGCAGTTTCAGCAGATGGAGAGAGACAGTTGAGCACTTTCTTCAGAGCTCATCCATCCCCTCTGCGAGCATCGCATCTGCAGCCCTTGCTGGCAGGGGGCCTGGCAGCCCAGGCTGCCGTCCAGCTTCGCCTGCCTGTGGTCTTCAGCCCCGGTGCTATCAGAGGAATGCTCGCTGCTCGATAAAGGAGTATCTCCAGAGCAGCAGTCCTCCGAGCTAGCTGCTCTGATCCTCAGAGATCCGGAGCCCGAAGCCGAAGGGTGGGACCCATCTCCAGGGCTGGATTAACGCAGAGGCACGTGGCCATTGCCTCAGCCTCTGGAGTTGCAGAACATCAGGCTTTCCAGCCTGTGCTTGGAAAAAGTGCCTAGCAGCGCGTCTGGGGGGAATACCTCCATGGGACAGGGTGCGTGGGATCTGTACAGAGGTGCCATCGCACCTGCTGAAACGAAGGGGGGAAGACAGTGCTGTGAAACACTCCTGTCTGCACGGCCCGGCCACGGGAGGGCCGCTGAAGATACTGAATCCTGGCGTGGCACGAGGAGTGAGGGCAGAAATGTGCCAGGCTGCTTCATCCCACGCTCACTGTAGCGGCAGCCTTACCCAGGGGTAAGGGGCAAGGAGGGCTTGTGGAAAATGTGTGCGTGCTCGTATGTGCAGCTGAAAGAGAGAGGAAGATGGGTGGGCTTGCAGTGAAGTGACGTGTCGGGCTCCGTGTGGCTTATCATAAAGAAAAGCTGCTCCTGAAGCAAGTGTTGCCAGCGCATCTCCTAGTTAATCGAGTCTTCCCCAAGCTCAGCTTGCGCAGCTCTTTCAAAGAAGAAAAAGAATCGGTGAAGACGAAATTAAGCGCCACAATAATATTTCACAGCCGGTGGGAACGCATCCCTAATTAAATGCAAATGAGGTCTTTTCTAACGCAACTTCAAAGTAAAGATAGAAATTCCAGTTTGCTTCAGTTCATTCAGCCAAGGCTCCTCTTCTGCCTAGGCAGCTGCTCCCACCAGGAACCCGACGATTTCTCTGGAATCAGTACCTGGGGGAGCTGCGTGGCTGCAGGACAAAGTTCATCAGCGCGAGGACGGGGAAGATGATGGCTGTCCAGGGAGAGAAGGAAGCTGGAGGAAGCGTGGGCTGCAGCCTCTCAAATCCAGTCCCCACCCAGCATCCAGGGGGGGTTGGATTTTACGAGTGACTCCCTGCCAACAGGCTGCATACAATCCTGCACGCAAAGCCTTCCTTGACGCAGGAGGGTGCCAGGAATCTTTGAAGCATCATTTTCTGTCCCAGGATTCGGGCGGCTTGTGCTACTAAGAAAAATCTGATTGGGGTGGGCAGTGGCCTCCCCTGTCCATAACCACACGTAAACCAGCAGGTGTGAAAATGTGGGGAGGGTGCGGGCCTCTGGCCTTCAATAAATGTGGGTGTTAAGGCTGCTTGAGCCTCTAAATCTGCATGCTCTGGGGACAGGAGCAGATGAGAAGGAAAGAATGGCTCGGACCCTGTAACCTAATGATAAAAGCACCCTCAGGAAGGAGAGGAGACCTGGATCCCAGCGCGTGCTTTGCTATTGTTTGTAAGACTGGAGCAGGGCTGAGAGAACCCCGGCCTCTTTCCAGCGGGTGCAGAGATGCTTGGTCAGTAGAGAGGCTTTTTCTCTGGTCAAATGATTCATTTTTCTGCACGAAGTGGAAGTGCTCCAACATTTTGGCTGGAAGCGCCTTTCTGCAGAGCATCTCCTGCCTGGCGGGCAGGCCGTTACACAGCAGGGGTGATGGGTTTTGGTCTCTGAGCTCGCTCTGCGTTTGCCTCCAGCATCGCCCACTGGACTTGTGCGTGCTGCCAGCCTCTGAGCAGCACCAGGCAGCTGGGGACTACATCTACCATGAGGATTTGTTGCATTTACCACCAAGGCCTGTTTAATAGCTCTGATGGACCTGAACTGGCCAGTTGCTATCTGTGTCAGAGCACGGACAGGTGCCAGAAATTGTGCTGGGCTGGGGCTCTCCCAGGGCTTAAGCAGGAGCCGGCCAGTGCCCGGTGAGGAATGCAGGCTCCTAAGGGCCTTGGCTGTGGGAGCCCCAGTCCTGGAGCTGCTGGTTTGCATCAGTTTTTGGAGTAAATGCAGACCCAGCCCCGGGAACTAGAAGTGAGATGCGTTCCCCCAGCTTCTAGCCAGCACCTTAACAGGGAGCTCAGCCACTCTGCTGCCTGTTCAGAGCAAATCCAGGGCTCCTCTCCCTCTGATCACAAACCCAGTGAGCTGCAGAGTTATTGACCCAGGCCCCCTTACACATTTATTCCAAATATTTAATGTACATGTACTGTGTGGAACAGCACAAGCTGATAACACTGAGTGCAAGTTGTCCTGGAGCCTCTGGTGGGATGTCCAAACCCAAAGGGGGAGAGGCAATCCTGGAGGTGAGGACAGCTATGGTCTGGGGAAGACTCAGAGAACCATGGAGTGGGTTGAGTTGGAAGGGACCTTAAAGATCATCTTGTCCAACCCCCCGCCATGGGCAGGGACACCTCCCACCAGACCAGGTTGCCCAAAGCCCCATCCAGCCTGGCCTTGAACACCTCCAGGGATGGGGCAGCCACAGCTTCTCTGGGCAGCCTGTGCCAGGGCCTCACCACCCTCTGAGTGAAGGCTTTCTTCTCAATGTCCAATCCAAACCTCCCCCTGTCAGCTGAGACCTGTTGCCCTTCTCCTTCCCCCCCCAGGCCTCTGAGCCTGGCCTGCAGGTGACTGCAGGGCAGCAGCAGCACCCTTCAAGCCAGCCCCAAGCACATGCAGGCGACACAGGAGGCGATGAAGGGAGCATCCAGGCCGAGGCAGCATTTGTGGCCACATGGTTCTGACCAGGCCGAAAGCCAAGCACCTCTCGGGGCTGTGACTTGGCTGGGCTCCCCTGGAGTGCCTCGGGGACAGGCGGGCGGCCAGCCCGGCCCTCCTGACTCGCGGTCCTGCGCCACAGGCCTGCCTCCTGCTGGCTCCTCTTTCCAGGAATGTGACAGCAGGAAAAGCAAGGAACCCACCAAAACCCTTTCCTGGAGCACACGTTGCAAGTGGCTTTACAAAGCCACGACAAAAATCACCTCTTCCATCTTAAGGATCACCCGGGGGGGAGGTGGGTGGGGGTGCTAACCCAGCGCTAACACCCACTGAGCCGTGTGCTGGGGCTGGCACCTCCAGCACATTGAGGTTTTACAAGCAGCTGGGCAGAAGGAACACCTCACCACCAAGCTTACGGGTACGAGCAAAGCCCTTTGGCTGCAGGCAGTATGACAGGAGCCAGCTTAATCACCACACCATCGCCCAGCTCCTCGTTGTTAAAGAAACAAAAAAAACACCAACTGGCCAGCGTAGCTCTCCTGGGGAGAGCTAGCAGCCTGCTGCCAAATGGAGTGTTTCTTCTGAGGGCACACAGATGACAGGCTCATGTCTTGTGGGCCACGAAAGTGCCTTGCTCAACTCTTGAGAACAGAGGCCCTTTATTTTCAAATTGCCGGGTACCTCTGCTAATGTACAGCACTGCACTCTGTGGCGCAGCTGGCCTGACAAGGGTTTGGAAAGGCTTTAAAAAATGCCCTCGTCAAAGCCGAGCCTGTTGCATCTGTTCGGAGCCCTGCGCAAACACGCAGCCGGGGTGAGCGTTTCAGCAGGCGGCACGCCCCGGCACGGCCCTGCCCGGGCAGGGAGCAAACACAGCGTCAGGGAGGCGGTCAGATGCCCGCCGGCCCTGCGCGCGTAGGGCAAGTGGGAGCCTCCCTGTTTTAAAGCTGGGTGTGGGGAAAAAATGATATTCACAGAGGGACTCGCCTTGCGCCCCAAGGAGTGTCAAGGGCAGAGCCGCAATTAGCTCATGGGATGGAGCAGGTTTGTGTCGTGGGCTGGCCACAATGGCTCGTGCTGCCTGTCAAATGGGAAAGGAAGGAGACAGCAGGGACAGGCGAGAAAGCCACACTTCCCAGGAGATGTCAGGCAAGGGGGAGAGACATCAGCCTGTTCAACAACAAGCCCAGCACTCTGGCTAGTGCCCCTTCCAGCCACACAGCCAGAAGGCTCTGCTTCTGCTGGTTTTTGCTTCCTCCTGATAAATCTGCCTTGCCCCACGCTTGGAATGAAAGGCTATCGGCAGTTGAATGTACTGGCATGCGTACTATTTTAAAGACATCTTTCAGGCCTTTCTGAAAGGCCATTGGGAAGGAGGAAAATGTATCAATGCTGGCCTTTATGAGACACATCCCTAAGGCCTGGCTTTTGCTAAAGTTGTTGAAATACTTCATGGTTCCTCCAGGCTTCTTCAACCTTTTATTTTTTTCGCCAAGTTAGAAATTTAGCTGCCCTGGGGGAAGATTTACTGGCAAAGGAGTGAGGTGACCTCACCAGAGCTAAAGGGAAGATAATTGAACAATGAAGGCGAAGGAAGAGAAAAACACAGGCAGACCACAAAGGCTTCATTTGTGTTAATGAGCCTTTCTAGCTGCAGTGAGTGGCGTGTTGCAGAAGTAACCGGCTATGTTGGAGCTGGAACAGACAGATGTGATCCCTTCAACAGTGGTGGGAGTTCAGTGGTCCTGTGACCTGAGGAACACCATCCCGCGATGAGGAGGAGTCTGGCTCCTTGGCAAAAATGAAGCGGAAAATTTCAGGTACAAACCGATCCTCGTCGGCGTGCTGGAGATAAATGTCACGCCACAAAATACCCGAGGGAAAAGCTGTGCTCAGCACATCCCTCTGCATGTCTCTCCCTAGCCCAAACATGGTTAAGCCTGTGCTGCCGCGACTCACGCAGCGCCCTTCACCCAAACGGCAGTCGTGCCAGCCTCATTTTTTTGTTCATCACATTTACGGCTTTTGTGCCGCCTCGAGTGCTCTGGCACTTACGAGTCCCAGCACACCTTCGCCTTTCGGTGCCTGAATCAGGAGCCGCGGGGCTATTTTTGGGTGTCTGCAGCACAATGCATGGCAAAGCACCGCCCGCCCCCCTACCGGGCAGGGCCGCTGCCGGTGCCCGCAGAGCCGCAGCCCTGGCCGGGCCCCGGGCCCCGGGCTCACCGCGCTCCGTGGCCCCGCGGACGCTGCCCTCTGCTGGCTGCGCCGGGCACTGCGCCCTCCTGCGGCTGAATTGCTGCCGGAGATGAGCCTGAGCTCTTTTTGCATAGCCAAGGCCAAACCGCAACAGCTTAGAGAAAGGGAAGCAGGTTTAGGAGGTGTTGCTGAGCTGGGCTTGCTGAGCCAGGCAGGGAATTGGCGGAGCAACTCCTTGCTGCTGCAGGGTTCGTCTCCAACATGCCCCAGAGGCATACACAAGTGCTCTGAGTTTCTAGGGAGTGTTTTGTCACGCCTGGAGTCATAAGGTCGTGAAGGTGCCCCTGCTGTCAGGGGAAGGCTGGTTCCAGTGGAAGGTGCTACCAGAGAACAGACCCGCAGAGCATTCTGCCTGATACCTAAAAAAACTTAGGACTAGGTGCTGACCATGCCCGTGTGTATGGCACGCAGAACTGGCACTTCAGCAGATAGCTAAACAGGTCTGGGGAAACAGAGGGATCCCAAAGAAGATCAGTGAAGTGTTTGACAACAATTCTCTGCAATTACCTTTCTCTGCAGACTGGAGTTGGGGTCTGCCTATGTGGCACTGTGACCGTCTTCATTAACGAGACGATAATTTGAATCTGTTAGAGATCAGCAAACACCATCTGCCGCCTTTGCTTTTCTAGTCTCTAAGCAATGTCGCTTACTGAATCTAACAAATTAAAGCCAAACACGTTCTATTTAAAGCCTGGTTCACAGGCGGAATAGCTAAAACAGAAATCTATTGAGGAGCACAGAGGTTTTCAGAACAGTCCCCGCATTAAACACGGCTCTGGGCAGCCTGTGCCACTGCCAGCCCTGCTGACCATGTCCCACCAGCCGCTCACTGTGTGTCTATGGCAGTGCTGCCGTGCGTGGCCCTGGGGCATGAGCCAGGCTTGGAGCTCATCAAGTGGACTCAGGCAGGAGGTGCTGCAGGGACCTGTTGTGCTTCTGGATGGTCAGAGCTATGCCCACTTCCATCCCTTCCAGCCAAGCGACTCCCTGAGGCAGCTCTCACTCTCCCAAGCATGGAATTAACGTCCATTAATGCTTGTGGGGCCATGGGAAGGGACCCCAGCCGTTCCCCGGGGCTGGCAGGAGGCAGACTGAGGCTGAGACAAAGTCTCCAGGCAGAGCAGAGGGTGGCGATGCAGCTCCACAAACAGCTGTGACTGCAGGAGCAAGGACAGCACCCGGCCAGTAAAGGGCGTGCGTATTTCGAAGCACTCTGTAGCATTTCTAATAAACCAAAGCACTTAAAAATACACTTCAGTACTTACTGAATTTATTAGCTGAAAACATGTTTTGCTGTAAGGCAAATAATTAACAGAGAAGCTCTGTAATTCTCAGTCTAGAAGCCAAATTACTACTGGTGGTTAATACCTGCGACTGAAATGACTGCTCCGGCATGGATGGAAGAGACCCAAAATGCATATCGAAATTTCATACGTATATATAAAATATATAACTTCTACATTTCGTAATTTTAAATACAGTTTTCTTTTTAAGTACGAAACAAACACGCTAGAGTTCATTTGCAAAATAAGCACTGCAGGAGATGCCCAGTCCTTCCGTGCTTCTCTCGGGTAAGCAGATGACATGCACGGCAGCGCCTACGGAGTCTGGGGGCTGTGAGAAACCCCATTCACATTCTTCCTAGTGGTCAGGATAAAGACACTACTTTGCAATTCCAGCAAGAAGTAAAGAAGTAGTGTTACACCGATAATCAGAGAAATTTGTGAACTTCTGGACGAATTTGTAGAAAGATGGCATGACAGACAGTCCGTCTTCCGAGCCTTCAGCCTTAAAAGCAATTCCAAGTTTCACAGGAAGCTTTGTACAAAAATACCTTTTTAAAAAAATCAATAAAAAGTAAAGGTAAAATCTTAACTCCTCATGAAGTACAGACCACCAACAGCATTCGCTGCAGCGTAGTTATTTAATGCAATGTGCGATATTTGATGCATATCTTGATTTACCTCTCCTTGTACCCAGGCCACCTACAACCTTTTGGAGACTTTTCAATTTCAGCTTTTCCTGCACAGATACAGATTTCTTTACCTATTTTGATACCAGCTGACTGATCAGTATAAACATGAAGGGGCCTTAAATCTGCACCTGTTTTTTCCCCTGCTTCTACCTCAAGTAGAAAAGCACTACCAATGGATTACAGAAACATGGTTTCGGGGGATAGGGTGGATTTTTTACTTTAATCTGGACAGTGTTCTTCCAATCTGTAGGAAGAGCCAAGAGTAATTACTCTAACACAAGATGCTTACAAGAAGTGGAAAGAAAAAATATGCCAAACTAAAATATTCATGATTTAAAACAGACTATAAAGACAATCTTGCTTATGAAACACCAACAATACCCAACTTTAACCTCATATGGAAGTTGCAAGGAATGGAACTATATTCCTTGATGAGAGGAAAAAAAAAAAAAACAAACAACTAGAACTATCTCTGAGGTTTGTACAACACCCAGAACAGTAACTTAATCCCCGGTCTGAAAACTGCATCTACACTGCACTCTGAATCTGATAGGTGAGGCACAGACCTCTTGCAGCTAGATCTGCTGGCCCTAAACTAAGTTCAGGATCCCAGTTCCGCACTCTAGACCAGAAGACCTGGTGGTAATTCAGTTCTAGTGAAGCAGCAGTTCAGTTACTTCCTCATCAGCTACTGTGCAAATGCACTTTTTTTCAGGGTGATGCAAAAAACAGATTTCACCATCCTTCCTTTGGTTGACGAACAGGGTTGTATTTTCCTCCCTCCTTCACTAGCGCTATCTGCTCCTGGGGAATGAAGCTGTACGCACCCTGCTTAGCAGGGCAGCAGTGGTGCAGGTCAAACACTTGCCCGGTGAGATTTCTGCTGCTAACGTGGCATGCACCTCACTCTTCCAGCAGCTGGAGAGTAGTCTTCAGTTTAACTAGACTGAGGGAAACAGCAGCTTCTCCAGCTTCAGTGAGAGCGAATTGTCATGGTGGTAAGAGGATATAAGCACTGCCCTGTTCTGGTATGAAGTTATAACGTGGGCCGTGAGGAATCACAGCTGCTTGGTGCAGTTCCAAGCACCAAGAATTGTACCTTAAAATACGGGAGCAGTAGCCAGACTGGGTGCGAGCAAACTACCTATTATTAATGCCACGTTAATGCCACTTTGCACACTGTCTAATCACAGCTTTGCTATCCAAAGCCTACAAGTAAAAACAGAAACTATAGCAGCATCTTAGAACATGATTCCCCTTTCAGGGTTTTGAGGAGGGCAACAAAGAAAGACAAGACGTGTGGAAGAACTGGGAAGAATCTGTTTGCACGTCCTACCAGTAGCAGCATGAAAGAGGTTTAAGGCATTTGTACTTGAGAGCTCAGCAGAGGAGTGAACAGAAAGTCTTGGTACACCTGCTACAGCAGCTAGAGGTCACATTCAAAGCAGCAAACAGCTGAGAGTAGGGAGAGCGACCTCTCAAAAGGTTCTAGGGGGAAAAACTCCCTATTCCAGTTACCTGACCCCTACCCAGCACTCCCTCAAAAGTAGCAACAACATGAGACTGCATGAAACCAGCTGTTTTAACATCATGTCGACAGCAAAGAGACTGGCACCTGAAAAGATTTGGCCTATTCCACTGGCACAGATCATCCTATCTAAGAAACAACAGGATCTCTGGCTCTTTATCCGCTCCTTGAGTCCTAGACGCCCGTTAGAGAAGCTTAACAAAAACTAAACACCAGCAATCTTCGCATAGCACGTTGGGGCCAGTGATACACATACAGCCAAAATCTTTCAGGCCTGTATCCAGAAGCTGAGAAAAAGCAAACCTAGTCTAGGTCTAGATTAATTCAGATGGGATGCACTTGAGGAAGCACACAGAACACACAGCAGCAGCACAAGTACCACAGAACAAACCAGCCATGCTGCTATGGTAGCTGGAAGAAGTTATGTTTGAGAGACAAGCTTAATCTCCAAATCACTCATCTAGCAACCATCTCCATCCCGGTGGCAGTGTCTCCACCATACAAGCAGACTGAGAAGCAAAAGCCACTTTCAGGGACTAGGAATAATTACTAGCAATGATTTATCTACCATTTGCTAGGAGATTCCCTTGAGTACTCTACTTATTTCTGCATTCTGATAACCCAGAACGTAGAAATTCATTCCCTCAATCCATACACCAAGCAAGGAGATACTCTTTTATTACTCCTCTGACCTACCACCAATGAACCTTCAGTATTTTTTTATGCATTAACAATGATTTGCCACCCAATTACTTTCATAGAAAATACAAGCAGCATTTTTTCCCCAGGGACTTCTAAATTAAAAAGACCTTCAGGTAATTCTGTAAAACATTTAAGACATCATAAATAAACTTATTCTAAAAATCACCTTCCAAACAATAAATAAAACTCTTCATTATATGAAAGTGCAAACAGGCTGCATTATAAAAAATAAAGAGCAAGACTGCAGAAGTGCTTAATTATTCAATAGTGACCAAGACACAGTTTCTTGTTTTGGTGCTGCTGGTCATCTACTGATTTTGTTTTCTGGACCCCATCTAAAGAAAAAAGAAAAGGTAAAATGTTAATACAACAGTAAGCATAGTCTAAATACTCAACAGGTACAGGCACACTGGAATGACACTGGGTGGGGGCAGGAGAGTTTGTCTTCCTCCCCATATAGGGATCACGCAATAATCATAGCAAGAGAAACATATTACAGAAAGAGAGCAAATTAAAACAGTTTAGTGTTGAAAATGCGAGCATACCATCCTAAAGAAAACATTGTTAGAAAAATGAACCCTGCTAAAGGTTGTCAAACAGAAGTGCCACAGGATGAATCTTTCTCCAGCTGAAAACCATTAGCAGAGGGAGGGACAAACACGCCCTGACATTAGGCAGTTATTACTAATGCCATAAACACTACCCTGAACCCTTCCCTCCCCATTCCTTGCCGTGACCCATAAGGAAATAGCTAACAAAAAGACTTCTCCACTAATCTAGCTCACTACTTTAGGAATTAGCTTCTAGGTTGTGGCTATTCATGTGCTACAAAAACCACCTGCAGTCTTGTTTATGCTCCCAGCATGGTACTCAATGCTTCGAGCAACTGCCAGCTCCCTATCTTTATGCTCCACATCTTTCTGCTTGAGGCACAAAAATTATTTAGCTTGTTTTTCCACATTACTTTCCCCTCTGACTGAGAAACATTTTAAGGACTGGTGGCTGGCAGTTGGTGCAAGTGGTAGGCCCCTTCTGTAGCACAAAAAGGCCTCAGTGTACCTCTCATCTAAAGTGTTTTCAGAAGGTGTCAGCTCCAGTTCTAAGGGGTGTAGGTAGACAAGGATTTTTTGACCTGTGCCCCAGCTACCATCAAAACTAATGAAACTGAAGGAAAAAAAATATATTTATATATATATAATTATTCACTGGAAAACATTGGTGTAGATTCTGCTTCATAATAAGATAAGCACTGGAATGTCCTGCACAACATATTTAAATGACTTAGAAGAGTCCAACTCCTCTTAAAAAAAAAAAGCACACCAAGTCCCTTAAAGTCTTCATAGAAAACAATATAAAACATGATAAAGTAGTCTGAAATGATCTAAGTGCAAAAGAGCATATTGCTGTTCTTAATAATAGCATTACAAGATTTTGTAACACATACGAGTGCCAAGCATTTGCTAAAACAAGCTCATATTTTTAACTTACCATTAGTAAGTTCAAAAAGTATTTTCAAAAAGTTCAGAGAAGTGTTCACAGCAAAATTTAACTAACTGAAATCAATCCCCAGAGGAATTCAGGTTTGTTTAAAACTTGATCTCACTTACTATTTCAGTCATAAAACACATTAATGAAAAAAAAAACACACTTACTCTCCCTGGTCATGGGATCGTGGAATTCAAGGGCATTAGTGTGAAATGGATTTAGTTGCCACTGGTAAAAGAAGAAGAAAAAGTTTACTTATTCCAGAAGACAGATGAAAGAGCAAGGGGAGAAAGAAGTACCCTCCAGCCCTCCACTGTATGAGGCGAGGAAAGAAGGGTGCCCCCTCAAACACGTGCTTCCTTTGAGGATAGAAAGCTATTAAGGGATGCAGGGCCATTTATTCCCTTGAGAAGGGGAAGCAAGCCAACAGCGCTGCAGCTTGTCATGGTGAGCACCTTGAGCGCAGGTGCACTTGTCCACCTTCAAAACCCACCACAGCTCTTTGAGGAACTGCTGGAAAGGCCTATGAAAGCACACAGCAATCTCCCACACCAGCTGCCGGTCTGTGACAGGGGGCTCGAGGAGAGTTACGAGGAGAGGAGAGGAGAGGAGAGGAGAGGGGGCACTTCAGAGTGTTAAGACACCGTGTCAATCAGCAGCAACAAGTCAGAGGGCAATCTGGAAGGAAATTACATCCCAGAAAACAGGTGCACTCGGCCTCGCCATCTGGCAGATGGCACACCACTCCTACCAAGAGGCATGCCAGAGCAACCTCTCGATTCCACTCGCACATGATTCAGCAGCACAAGGAAACACTCCCCCACCCTGGCTCCAGACGACTGCTCCCGCTGCCCTCCCTCCCTATATTTTTAGAATATAGTACATCGAGACACTTACAGTAAATTTGCTTACACCCTCAAGTTCACCAAACTTCATATACGATATGTCTGCTTTCTTTTTGCCAGCATCAACATCTCCTGCGTAGATTTGCTTGATACCAGCCCCTTTGATTAAAGGGACACATTCATCACAAGGACATTTTGTGACAAATATCATGCTTCTCTCATCTGGCTTTATTTCTCGGCACCTACAAGCAGCCAGAAAACAGAATTTCAGAATTTACCTCTTGAGAGTTTTGAATGGTGACAACGGGAACAAGTAAAGAAGTGTTGTGTTAATATCTACACACAGAAGCAGCTTATTCGTGGTCATGTGTGTGGGTATACAATGACATCTGGTTCGGTTTTACTATCAGTGAATGAAACACCCCTCCGATGTTTCCATGCATATCTCGTATCATGTTGGAAGCCTCAACAACTGCCACGCTTCCATATTTCAGTTTATAGCATGGTCATAGCAGGAACCAGACGCAGTGACTTGCATCTGAAAGATAGCTGCCACATATTGAGTATGTGAATATCCTTTTGTGAATCATCACAGTGAATATCCTTTTGAAACCAAGTTCACTCGGATTCTGTCTGCAGAAACCCCAGAGCTGACTGTGTCTGTGCACCTCCAAGTTCTGCATCATAGGCATAAAACAAAACTGTGACCACAATCCACACTTAATTCCATGGCAAAAGCACGATGTCGTTGTGATAGTTTCTGAACTGTTTCTTTCTTTTCTGTTGTAAAATGAAACCCGTTACCTGAACGTCAAGGCGTTCTGCTCAGCGTGTATAATGTATCTGAACTTTCTGATCTCCCGATCTTTTTGTTTATCGTCCATGTGTGGAAAATCGGCATATTCAGATCCAGCAGGAAAGGCGTTGTAACCACAGCCTACAAAATACATTGCTCCTGTTCCGTCACAGCTTCTCTGCAACAGCAAGCAAATCATTATTTTTGGTGACGTCTAAACCGAGTACTAAGTCAAAGTGTTGTGCAATACATGCTTTCACATTTTGTTTAGTATGCAAATATTATCAGTTCATGCCAAGCTACAGCCGTTAAAAGAAAACTCAGCTCCTGCTAACTGCTCCATGTCTGCATGGAGCTTTTCCATCAAGCTCCACAGGAGCCACGCAGGCAAACTGCAACACCCTGGACAACACGCTGCACCAGGCGTTCCTTTTATCAAGGAACAAAAAGTCTGAAGGATTTAGTCATTAAGACTCTGCAATGTGCAAAATTAAAGAAAGGTGGAGCTAGTCCCTGATGTGCCAGGGACTGTTTCACCTGCCTCTGAACAGATGCAGTGACCAGTGGGCCGACAAAGTAGCAAGGTATCAATCAGTGATTGAAATAAGAACAAGAAACAAAACTGCAATAAGCACTTGATGACTGAAGTGGTAAAAAAACAAGACGTTAGAAGAGTAGGTTGCAGTTCCATGAAGAATGAGGCTTCCTGGACTGGTAACATGAGTAATGAGAGACAAAAAGAAATAAAATTGATATATTTAGATGGGAAAAAGCACTTTAATGGTATTTGCAGAAAAATATCACTTTGATTCAAAAGGGAACCTGCTGAAGTCAGTACAGCAGTTCAACTGCAATAAATATCCCCAGGCTACGATTGCTCTGAGACCTCTCCAAAAGAGGAGAGTAGACAGCTGGGAAAAAACTTCATAGCTGGAACACCTGGAGTATTTGACAACAACTAGGGAAGCAAGCACACCAAAAAGACAGGCAGAAACACTGTGGCAGGGTTTTCTTTCTGTGCTACTTTATCGCTCTCCTTCATCCTGACAGCATAGCAGTGAAAAGTCTTTAACGCAGTTACCAAACAACAAGAAGGGCAAGCTTTCTATAGCACCCTACATGTATGCGAGTTTATACACAGGTGCATTTTTCAGAATAAAATAACAAGCTCAAAGCAGATACAAGTGTATGAATGATGAGTGCAAGAAGAGGCACCTCGTTCAATACTTACTGATTTTTCTTCTGCCCAAATAATAGCTCCAACTCCTGTTTTATGATCCTCTAAAACACAACATTTTAGCAGTGAGTAACAAATAAGGTACTTCTAAGTTATGTACACATTAATATATGATATCCTAGAGTAAGGAATTACATTCATTGTTTTGTGGACAGGAGAAAAGAATGCAGAAAGACTGACAGCTTCAAAGTCATACGAGTCTACTGGAAATGCTGGGTGTGCTCTTCAGTGCAAGGCCAGCCTTTCTAAGGCTTTGCCAAGTACATTTGTCCACAAATGCTGAGCAGCAACCAATACGTATTTATCAGATCAGAAAATGTGCCAAGAATACATGCAGACAGGCACAATGATCCGAGATGGAAACCCAATAAAACCATTTCTCATATTTATTACTTAATTGCTGCCACTCCCTACATTTATGGTTCCCTAGTCTGAACTTGTATCAAAATTAGTTTTATTTTATACCCAATTCAGAGACAAAATGTTAACACTCAGATTTTTGGGGGATGTTTCCTATCACTACCATGGGAAAACTGTAACAGAACTTTCCTTTATGTGACTTGGAAGATTTTTATGGATCTTGTAAACCTTCTCCAGTCGCTATTAAGGAGAGTCTTGACCAGTTAAAAGAGCATATCAAGGTCAAAAAAATATTTCAGGCTTCTCGTGATGAATACTGTAGATTACACTGTTTCAATTAACAATTTTCCATTACCCTTGGTATCACTACCACACACAATCACTCAAAAAGGGTCTTCTCCTGCCAAATACAGGTTTTATGAGGGCTGACTTTATTTATATTCTACATACGTATTAGTTATTGATGTATAGTAACCCAGCATAGAAAATAT
Organism: Anser anser; assembly: GCF_964211835.1. NCBI lineage: Eukaryota > Metazoa > Chordata > Aves > Anseriformes > Anatidae > Anser > Anser anser. Next base: position 183,305,640 of record NC_139720.1, on the reverse strand, counting down.
CTTTTGATCTTGTTTTTGTTACATGCATCTGCAGGGTTGTTACTGATTTTAATTTCACAGAGAATTAGTGCTTCATTACAGGATTAATGTGGAATAAGAGTTTGCTCAAAAAACAGACTTGAGTCCAGGATGAAAAGCAGAGATAAAACTGAAGTTTGCTGCACCAAGGTACTCAACAGGTACTCAAGGTACTCAAGCTTTGTCAGTCTATCTTGGTCTACATGCAACAACAGCTGTACAAAAACCTCTTCTTTTCTGAAGTGTACGTAATATGCTTAAACTTTGGGGACTTACTTAATAACAGAAGCGTCTTGTGAAACGTCTGTAAAAAGAGCTACTTAAAGAAGAATTTAAAAGTCATTGTGTTGCATTTTCAGATAGGCGTTGGCAGGCTTTGCTAGTGGGTATGTGAGATACCTGCATTGATTTTCTCTTGGAAAAGCTCTGTGCTTTCACGCACAGTACTATGTTCCCCTGTGGAGTTTCTACTACTACTGCTGCTCTTGTCTCACAGGTGGAGAAATGTAAGTACACATCAATTCAGCAGCTTGCTCAAGGAAGTATTTGGATGAAACAAGACTGAAATCAGGAACTCACTACTCACAAGACCTGTTCCTCTTCCACTATCGTATCAACTCACCTGTCCGGTACGCGAGTAATCGGGCTTGTACCATACAGTGCCTTGCAATTTCCTGGGGCAAACCCTGATGGTACGTTTCATTTGTTGGCTGTGATTCACTGCTGTAAAACCCAAAGCAACCAAAGACAGGGACGCTGGCAGCCACTGTGGCCAAGACCAAGACAAGATCCTTCATATTTTGCCTAAGATTGCTGAAGTAGGGATTTTCACAGAGGTTCTCCAGTCCTATTGTCATCAGTATTTGCTTGTGCGTTTCCTCATTTGAAATTAGGAATAAACTTTCATACTCCTTTATTTTCTCTTGCCTACATGCGGTATAAAAGTCGGTATTAAAGTCAGGCTGAGATTTTGCTATTTTTTGAATAAAATCAAACTTGGTGGAAGTTTCTTCAATGAACTGCACCATGTAGCATACTAAGGGCTGAAGCAGCACACACACCCGAGCACGACTATTTGACTTGAGTCGTTCCACTGCTTTGGCATCTAGCTTTGCATCATCAGTCGTCATGGGATTGGAAGCCTCATTCTGCAAGCTGATTTCAGGATCTGCAGGCCAGTAGGAAATCCTGTTCACCCCAGCTGCAAGAGCAAAAGGAGCCATTTAAGTACAGTGCAACACAAACCTCGTATACAACACACTATTGCCTAACCCTCTTTTTACTCCTTCAAGACCCCAAGTGGTGCTTAAGGTGTGTCTGGACAGTAAGAATTCTAGCAGACGTCAGTGTCAAGAGCTTATCCAACTTGATAATCAGGCCATAGACAAAAATTGGAATTTAAGTTCTAACATCTTTGTGGCAGCCTAAGTTTATGTCTTGCCTACAACAGATACATTACCACCATGCACAAAAAGTTAGCACTAATAGAAGCTGCTTCTGAGATTCAAACCCAAAACTTACAGATGGGCTGTACCAGAAGATCCCATTTCAGGAAGAGAATTATCTGACCTGTCTTCATCTCACTTGGAAAAAAGGAAGCCTTAAAGTAGTTCCCGTGATTTCTGCTCAAAAATACTGTGTTGCCACTAACAAGCAATGAGAGGGCAAAGAAAAAAATGCAGCAATCTCTAGTCATCAGACTTAGGGTTGTTCTTGGAAAGTAGAACAGGTGTGTGAGAATCTCCATGCTGCATCCCACAGGAGAGAGAACCATCACCAATGTTAGTTGCACAAAGAAATGGGGTCTCATTAGCAAACACTTGGTACCTTGACCTTCAGGAAACGCACATTCAATACCATTTTCAGACCTGTGGCAAGTATCAGCGCAGGCTTACACAAGTTAGCAATCAGCACTCACATCTGTGACAATCCAAAGAGAAAACAGGCTTTCTGATACCACCAATCACAAGCATAACTTTTTCTCCTACTATACGGCAGTCCTTGCTTACCATTTACAATCATTTTTAAACAAGTCGAACACGGTTTTCTGGAAAAATAAAGATCACAGTTTTTAAGTCTTGATCCGTGTTTAATAAGTGCAATCTGGCCAGCGTGCAAGTCTGTACTGGAACAATGAAGACCAATAATCGTCATGTTTTTCACCACAACTAGACCACTCTTCTTTACCTACAGAAAAAATGCATTACTATTATTATTATTATTATAATTATTTTTAGCATCAAGCCCACTGAGATATTACAGCTCTTCCTTGGGTAACTCTAATCGACCAGGAACAGAGCATACTCCTCTTCAGTACAAATTTGATATGAATCATTAAATAAATCTGTTATATTTTCACTAAACAGTGGTGGTTCCTACATGTCTCTTTTAATACCTGAGTGCTGCGCCCCTGCCAAACTTCATATCAAGACCTGTTGCAAATTTCTGAATTTTTTGATCGTTGTTTTGCCCACTACAAAACCCAGGAGATGCACAGAAAATTCTTTCAACTATAACTGAAAGCCCCTCTGAATCGTTCAGCATCTAAAAGTGTTGATGAATTTAAATTCTTTCTTAACCTTGATCATCCTGGGATCCAGTTGCTTTATTTCGGCCTCTTTCATTTATAGAAATAAATCATAGTTCTAAAGAAGTTTCCATGGAAAAAGTCTGCATATCACAGACAAGAGCTCTTACATCTGGATTCCCATGTACTGTGAGGAAACTGAACACTGGCTAGTTTGATGAAGCTGGTGAAACAGATCTCATTATGTAATCCAGCTGCTACCAGAACACTTGTCTGTAAATTATTCAATTTCTTTGCAGTTACAGAGATGAGGCTGTACCAAAGCCCTACATATAACCCATGTGCCATTCCTAACTGAATTACTAAATTTGAAACTGCACTTGAAGTCTGTATAGTGTTCATCTTTCCCTCTTTCACAAAGACAGCAATCTAGTCTGGGACATACGATACTAAACTCTGAAAATTAGGTCTAATTGTCACTCAGATTATTTTCCTGTCTTTTCTTGTCCTGGTTGATATATGTGCGATGGATCCTAGCACATGGGTCTGCTCTGCATGAAGTAGTAATCGCTTTAAAGAACATCATAAGAACTCTGATTACAAATGGAGACACCCTGTTCCAGCACACTCTGAAAACACCCCTGTACTTTGACACGCAACTGGCAGCTACGTATAAGACCCATTCTCAAGGATGATTTCTTTTGTCACTAATGTAGTTACCTAAAAGTTCTTATCAGCAACTGTTTCAGAGAGTACTGTGCACCTCCACTGCATAAGAAAACTCTTCTACAATCATCAACATGGTCATTTTAAAGATTCTCTCTACACCACAAGCCACACTGATCTTAAAGTTACAATTAGTGTAAAGTAGGAAATGCACAGTATATACCAAGTCTTTGTCGCAATGCTTTTCGAAGGTGACCAGCAGCTTTTACTGCTTGCTTCATCTGTTGGGAATAGATCTTGCCTTCCAATTAATTTTTCAAAAATAAAATGCTATTTAACTGTTTTGCTATTTTCCTCCCTATACTGGATTCTCTTCTAATTCTAAGAAATATTTGAAAAAAACTTTATCAGCTTTTTTTTTTCTTTCACCGATAATGCAAAGAGCCATTTAGTTAACTCACTGCAGGAGCTGTTAGCATCTGTTCAGAAAGACCAATTCACAGTAAGCTTTGACATTTTACCTGTGACTTCTTCTGTTGTTCGGCTGAAGGAAAGAGCTCCATCCAGAGACTGAACAAAGTAAAAAGATTGACCTTAGAAAGCCTTGGTATTTGACCTGTCATTAGAAGAAAAAAATAGTATTTATTAAAGAGTATAAAGAAAATCGACATTGTTTTAATGACTAAGATACACAAGGGATGCTGTAGAGATGTCAGCAACCCTTCCCAGGTGGCACACCAGATTCCACGTTTCCTTCCTAGGTTAGGGGATACGTATGCCAGGAAGAATACAACCAGAGCTAGAAGAGGCAAGATGTGACCAGGCAGCTGAGCAGTATCTTGCCTCTCTTTACCTTTAAGTTCTGAGATCCTAGTTCTTTCAGAAACGTCCAAGCTTCTAGAAAGGAAACACAAAACTGGCACAAGTTCTATGTTTTAAAAACCCCCTCACTTTTCGTAACCTAAACATTCAACTTCCCATTCTGTGAAATGATATAGAAGTGTTATAAACCAACATGCAGCAAGACTTTGTTTACAATGAGGACTCTCATCATCTTCAGGGTCTTAATATATACTTCTCACAACCGCCAACATGTTCTAACTGAGCTGGTAGGTAAACCAAAACCTTTCCACAGACACAAATAAAAGTTTTGAACAATATTTTCCACCTCAGCTACTACAGAAGCTATTTTATCAGCTGCTTCTGCTATTACAACATCCAAACCCACATTGTCAGGAGGGCAGATGTCAACCCAGGATGCTTGCACCTGGATGCAGAGATCATATTTGTATGACAAGAGGAAGTTGAGAAACTTTCACTGTAATTCAGTGAGTTAATTCTACTTGCAAGCAAAGAGCAAAAACCAAAGATCAGAGCCCACATAACTTAATGTACCCAAGTGATTCACACATGCTGACAGAAATCTGAGACTGATCTTGTGATTCAACTTTGGTCTCACCACACAGAGAACAAAAACATCCAAGCACCATCATGATCTTACACTGACATCCTCTGCAAGAGCGGACGAGGCTTTGTGTAATCTTTCAGCTATACCAGTTACGGAGAAACCCGCTTCTCAATTTTTACGGTCTGCTTAAATTTGGGTTAGATTTTTACGAAAAAAATAAACCTATTACTCAGGCTGTCACTTCTAACTGAATAACCAGAGAGGCAGCAGAGAACCCTATCTAAGGCCACTGACCACGTTGTGCTATTTTGGATCGCACCTACTCAAAATGGGGACGGTGCCCTGAGAGGCCCAGCACTCAGCACTACCGAGCGTCCCACAAACAGAGGAGGATGCACTGCATGGCTCACTAACACACCATAAAGCTGGCATGCCTCACGCTTGGCAAGAAGTTAATTAAGTCTTTGAAAACGCTCCAGTGCCTATTCCAGGGGTGCGTATGGAGAGCTGTAATGAGCACACATTCCTCCACGGGTCTCACGTGCCTGATAACGGTATCATTTTCATTTGTACCCTTTCCCACAAATGTTAGTGGCGTTTTTGCAAAAGAGGAAAAGGCAGATGCAAGAACAGAATGAAAGGAAAACATTTACTGAAGTACTTCTAGCAGTATGGAAGAGATATAATCAGATACTAAGACTGTTTTGGTGGAGGAGAGGGTTAATTTAATGATATGGCTGTGAACCCAAACATTCAGGACAGCAGACACCATACGCAACCCATGACAGGAACACCACTTTCAGACGGTATTTCTGCAGCATTTCCTCACGCAGAAGGGAGAACAAAACTCCTCGGGATTTTAGAAAGCAGACCGAGTCCTGTCAGCAGCACCACCCGATGCCACGCTGCCTCCTTAGGCTGCACGGCTCTGCTGTCCCACCGTGCACAAACACTGCAAGGGGCGCCTGGCCAGCCCCATCAGGCACACTCGCTAGCAAGGTGCACATGAAGATTTGTCCTCGCTTGTACTAAAAACAAACACTAAAGGTAAGTCTGCCAGCCGCATTTAAACAAGCAGATTTTGTTTTCTTAAATGGATATTTGAGTTCATTCTTGTTGCAAGCTACAACAAGCGGCACTATTCACGTCAACTCACATGTCTACCATCAGGATTTCTAAAACGGATTACAATTCACCAGACACAGTAGATTTTAAATAAAATACAATGGAAACAAGTCTGAACCATTGTTTGGTTTTTTTTTGGACCTAGTTTGAGTGTGACAAGTTGTACACAAGGGAAACAAACTGAGGAATGTGCTGGTTCACCTCCCTGTTGTGAAACAATGTAAACATATAATGAGAACCAGGAGGATATTGTGATGGAAAAGCAACGAACTGTGGTCACAGTTATCATGGAAACATCTTCACGTCTTTATTCATTTACATAGCTAAAGGATCCCTGAAGTTCAACACAGTGAAGAGAAGGTTGATTAAAGCGGCCTGGAAACTTTGGGGACTTTTGATGAAGGTAGCAGGTACCTTTGGGGACTTTTGATGAAGGTAGCAGGTACCTTTGTGAACGTTTGAAGGTAAAAGAATTTAAAGCAACTACAGAGAGGCTCTGCTACTGAGCACAAAGCCAGGCGGGAAGGGCGTGCTCTTTGGAGGTGCACCAAGCCCTCGGTCCCCCACCAAGCCCCGCTCACCCCCCAGGGGTGTGATTTTACCCCTGCAGGTTTGGGGGCCCGTTCCCTGAGGCACACACAGCACTCCCGGGGGGAAGCAAGCCGGGGAGGGCAGCATCAGAGACCCCACTGCTCCTGCACGGGGAGCCAGAAAGGCGCAGGGCCTCTCCCGCGGGATGCGGCTGGGCTGCAGGGCTTTATGCCGGCAGTAGGGCTTGGTGCCGGCTGCAGGGGCTATGCCAGAGCCCCGCAGCGTGGGCAGCCATTTTGCGAGCCCCCCCTCCCCGCCCGGAGCGGGGGCACGAAGGCGCACACCCCCCCCCCCGGGCTGAGCCGCCGCACCGGCCCGAGAGCGGCTGCGGCTGCGCCCCGCCGGGGCCAGCCGAGCCGTGCCGAGCCGTGCAGCCCCGCTCACCGGCCATGCTGTCGGTCTGCGTGCTCGCCGCGCTCACCCGCGGCCCCCCGGCCGCCGCCTCCTCCGCTCCGTGCATCGGTGCCGGTGCCGCCCGCCCCGCCCCGCCCCGCTCCGTCCCCCCCCGCCCCGTCCCCCCCCGCCGGCCGCCATGGCCCCTCCCTCAGGGCCGCCATGGCAACCGCGGCTGACGGGCGGGCACCGCGGCTAATGGGGAGCCAGGGGCGGGACGGAGGCTGAGGGGAGGGGTGTGGTGAGGGGGGCGGTGTTGGCCCGTAACGGGTTTGTAACGTCCGAAACGGGTTTGGGATCCTCCTGGGGATCCGCATAGGGATCCCCTTGCATCCTAATAAAGGTGTCGGTGGAAAATCGTGCCGGTTTTCCTCAGCAGGGCCACGTCCCTAAGCACCACGTCCAGCCTCTCCTTGAACACCCCCAGGGACGGTGACTCCACCACCTCCCTGGGCAACCCGTCCCAGTGCCTGACTGCTCTTTCTGAGAAGAAATGTCTCCTCATTTCCAACCTGAACCTCCCCTAGAGCAACTTGAGGCCATTCCCTCTAGTCCTATCACTAGTTATCTGTGAGAAGAGGGCGACCCCCAGCTCCCCACACCTTCCTTTCAGGCAGTTGCAAAGAGCAATAAGGTCTGCCCTGAGCCTCCTCCAGACCAAACACCCCCAGCTCCCTCAGCCGCTCCTCACAGGACTTGTGCTCCAGGCCCTTCACCAGCTTCGTAGCCCTTCTCTGGACACGCTCCAGGGCCTCGATGTCCTTCTTGTACTGGGGGGCCCAAAACTGAACGCAGCACTTGAAATGCAGCCTCACCAGAGCTGAGTACAGGGGGACGATCCGGGGTTGTTACTTGGACTAACCAAGGCCCTGGAGAAAGAAGGGTCCAAAGAGAAAAAAGGGGGTTGTAACATTGATTTGAGTCCGTGACTGAGAGAGTATATCCTTCTTGGATATCAGGTACTGGTGGTATTGGGCTCCTGGAAGATGAGCTACTTTTACAGGAGCTGCCTGCCTTTGTACATGGGCCAACACATTAGTGGAAATTAAATTAGAATCAACCCTGACTTCGTATTTAGCATCTTTTCTATTATAGGGAAAATGACTTGTAATTAACTGGAAAACCCTTATTGATTCCAAAAGGGGCAATAGTATGTAAAAGCTTTGAAATTTTGTAACTTAATACAAGGGAGTTACTTCATTCCAAAATTGTATACATTTATAAAGAAACAGTCATTGGTTTGTGAAAGAAATGTGAATGCATCCCTGAAAGTGGTTAAGGTATCAGTTAAAAGTACGTGAAGTCTTATGGTCCCAGAAGGGATATGGACACAGTCTGGAGTGAAGAAAATGAAGAGAATCAGTTATACATTGCAGTCATTACAAATTAAATAATAAAATAATTTTCCAGGAAACAACTCTCAAAGAGAAGTTGTTCAGAAGGACTTTCTGTGCAGGCTTTCAGTGTCCACGAAAGATGCCCAGACTTTTTGTCTCGTTTCTTTGAGTTAAATTTTTTTGACAATGATGTGGAGAGATGAAGAGCACATAAGGTACTGGAAAGCAAATCTATTGTATGGCTGAGGTGATGTTAATGCCCCCTAATTAGTTTACTGCTTGGGTTTTCCATTCTTTTTCTCTGGCAAAGCACGTGGGATTCAAGGGTGGAGAGTTTTTTTTTAATCCCTGGGAACTCTGTTAAAAATAATATTTTTTTCTTAGGAAAATCTGAAAATGCAGCTGAAGTTCCCTTTTGACCCTTCCAGGAAAGTTAAATATGGAAGCATTTAGTGGAGGTCCTTCCCCACACTGAAAATGCTGGGCCTCAACAGAGAAACAATATCACCCCATCTCAGAAGTTCATGCCTCAAAGTTTGGACTCTACCAGGGAAACTACAGCAAAAATATGGTTGCAGAAGTCCTCTCTCCCTCAAAGTTATGTTTGTGGGTACTTGTGCAAGGGCCATGTTTAGTTCCTTTGTACTTAGCACAAATGTGGCTTACTTGTAAGTGGTACTTTACCCTCTTAAGGGAATTAAGTGTTCGTGCTCTGCTGTGGAAGCAGGAGAGGGGAAGCAAGAAGAAGCCAAAGCCTGACACAATGCTTCATGCCTCTGCAAAAATAACTGCCTGCTGCCTCATCTCCCAGCATCAGGGAGCTGCTGTAAAACTTACGTTTGGGTCGTGTCTGCGTTCTAAACAACCGCGCTTATCTGGAAAACAATTTTGGCTGCCTCATCCAGCGGCCAAAATTAGAGTTTCAGAGTTCAGTGGTGTTTGTTTACCTTCGCAGGAGGCTGCCGCTCGCTGCGTGCTCGGGTGGGTCAGCCAGGCTGGAAGGAGCTCCCAGCAGCTCCCTGGCCGTGTGTGCTGCATGGCCTGGCCCCGAGTCGCAGCGAGGCGCCAGCAGTCCCCCTTCTCCAGATGCAGTGCATGAGAGGCACCACGCAGCCTGCTCTGCGGGTAGCAGGCATCTGGTGGTACTCTCCCATATGTGGACTCAAAGAAAATGTCACTACTTTGTGTTTAGATCTGATAGGTGACAGAAAGCCTGTTCCTAAAGGTTTGTCTTTCAAAACATCCTTCGGAAGCTGTCACCTCTGATCGTCATGTCACTTGGGTTCTTGGACCTCTGACATGCTTCTGTCTGTGAATAAATCATGCAATGTCTTCAGTGCTACAAAAGCATGCGATTGTCTTGTTTCACGAGCTTAAGGATTTTATTCTTCTGTCCTTCTGTGTAATAGCCACGCAATGTAACAATGTTTTCTGTGTTTCCTTGGCATTTCCTGAGCTCTTTTGCTGGGCTTTTCTGTTGCTTCTTGTATCACCACCAAAATATTTTTACACCCTCATTGTGAAAGTATCAACGGACTGAGAATCTCATTCCACATTGCCACCTGCTTACTTATCTTTTGGAGTTGATTTGGAGAGAAAGGTTATTCCTGCATCACAGTCACCTGCTTTGCAGCTGCATCTGTGCATTACAGGCTTTAGATCCTGAAGCGTGGCTTCTTGCACTGCTGTTAACTCCCTTAATGCAGATGACATTGTACCAACCCCAGAGTCTTAGCTGTGGCGTAATTATCTACAGCGAAGATGATCATCTGTTTCAGAATTAGTAAGCAGGGAGTCCCTCAGAAGAGCATCCTGTGTTCAATTTGTGCCATTTGGGGTCTGTTTATCTCTGGTAGTTCCCTTAGGACCCTTGATTTGCCTTCCGGATTTAAAAACAACAACAATCAAACCACCACCACCGAGCCCTCCTCTTGGAAAGTTTTATCAAAGTGAGCTGTTGAACATCACAGTAACAGATACGCCCTTTGGTTCCTATAGGAGATGTCTGCTATTTGTTTGTATCGTGCAAATAGAACAAGCTTCTCTTTCATCTCCACAAGCCGTGGGGAAGGAGTTTCTGCTGGTGATACATTTTTTGACAGCTCATTAGAAGAAAGCTTTTGCGCTGCTGTCGGGCAAAACCAGATGCACCCTGCAGCCTCATCAGTCTGCTAGGGATGAAGAAATATCTGTTAATCTAATCATTAAAATTACATCAAGTAAGCAAACGACCAGGAATTAATGCCATTAATTAAAACAAGAGGAAACTAATGCCATCTAGCAAGATGGCAGTTTCTTCATGCCAATGCTTTGCTTTAAGAAGGATTTGCACGCACCTCTTAGGGGATAAGGTCTCTTCTGTGGGCAGAGACACCCGCTGCAAAGCAGCTCAGCCACGGCTCGGTGCCCCGATGGGATGTGAACCTGGGAGCTCTGGCTCTCCAGACTTATGGAGCTGAGTCCCAGACTTATGTGAGCTAATCCCACATCCCTGCCCATGCACTGGCTGTCTGCAGTAGCTGCAGATTTAGTTGCCCTGAACATACGTATTCAAGAGCTGAGGAATGAACACTTGTTGCACTGAGACATATTAACTGGCTGTGTCTTGTTTAAGCACACATTTAAGCATTCAATCTCTAGTGCTGCCTAAGGTTCCTTCAAATATTTGCGTGTGCATACACACGTGTGCACATGTGCAGCGATAAGAATGCAAGAAACTGTTGAGGCATTGCTACGGTGCCTTGAATCTGTGATGCCAACTAACAGAAATTCACTTTAAGTTGCAAACACTCAGTGGTGTCCCATTAAAACGTCAGGATGGGATTTCACGTTACAAACTATGGCTCAGGAAAAGATACGAATGTGTCTTCCATAGTGGCATGGCAAGAGAAACGGCTGGGATAATGGCAAACATTTGCCAGGTGTTTAAATTATTTTAAGACGGTATTTGTATAACTCCGGTACAGATAACGGCCTGGCGACTGCACAAACAAAACCTGTATAAATAGCTTGGAAAAGACAAGTGCGTGGTACTTTTGTAGAGCAGACGCTGGAGTGTGGGCACGGGAGAGGGAGGTATCTGGAGCGTGTGGTGGCAGTGGTGGCGGCTGTGATGTTTTGCAGGACCCCTCTGGAAGCCCAACCCCGGAGATGTTTCCATGGGAAGGCGATGGGTCTTCAGCCAGCCTGACGGGGCACAAGCCAGAGACGTGGTGGCTGTGCCTGGACCGCGACGGAAGGACAGTCCTTCGGATGGCTGTAAGAAGAGAACCATTTCCATCGATTTTTCCTCCATTTCCACCTATCTAGCTGCTGTAGGGTGTTTGCAGGGAGCCGCGCTGAGGGTGCTACGGTGCTTGGTGGTTGTTACGCCTGATCCCAGCTCCTGCTGCAGGCTTTTAGCACCAGGTCTGGTTTTGAGCACGGCTGCCCAGCTGGGTACGGGGCTTGGGCACTGTCTTGTGTGCTCTCCACCTGCCCCGAGTTGGTCTCTGACCCAAATTCACTTGCAGTCCCATTCCCCAAGCCTGGCATGGGATTTTGTTCTGTATTGTGCAGGTGACAAAGCTCGCAGTTCTGTCACGTAAATGTCTCCAGGGTGCCCAGCACAAAACCAGCACCCCTGTCTGCTTTCCCAGTCCAACTTGTGCCTGTCAAAGGCTCTGACTTGAACTTTTCCCCAATACATAACACGTCATTCTTCCTTATTATGTGATTCCTTTGACAGTTTGGTCCCATGCTTCAGTGACAAGGAGGAAAGAATTCAATTTTGTTCTCCTCGTTAGAAACAAATGCAGAATTCCTAGAGCCCCAGCTCAGATGAACTGCATTTGACATTTCCAACTGGAGACAGGCTGCTCCTCGCACGCACATGCACTTCACGAGGCAGGAAGTGTCTGAAAAGAAGGAAATGAAAAGAAAATGGAGTCTGGCCGTTACAAGCTCCTGAGAAGAGCTGTTGTTTCTCACCAACAGCTGCAAAATGGACTCTGGAGACCAACTCAGTTAGTGAAGAGAAAATACGTAGAGAGGGAACAGAGCGTTAGGGGAAGAAAGGGGTTGGAAGGGTCCCTTCGTGCAGCAGAGGGGCTCTGTTCCATGGGGCTGCCTCCTGCTGCTCTTCTGCATTTCCCTGTGCCTTTCCCAGGCTTGTGTCAGCCGGGGCTGTTTTCAGGCAGCTCCATCCTCCCCGGATCCATTCCCATGCTCTGCAGGAGGCATCTCCCTTCACGACAAGCAGCATGGAAAGGAGCAAATGTTACTGCGTCAACCCCTTCCTTCTGCAGCTTTCTGGCAGAACGCGTGGCAGCTTCCCTCGGCCTTTCCTCAGCCATGGGAAGCTGGGACGGGCGCCCCAAGGGGATCGTGTGCTCCCTGCTGCCCTTTCTTCCTCGCAGGCTCGGGGTGAAACCAAGGACCAGGTTACTTTGCTCTCGGCTGCCCCTCCGTCCTCCTCGCTGGCTGTCCAGATTCCTCTGGTTCTGCGGCTCTGCACAGCCTCCGCTTTCACGGGGTCGAAATACAGCTGGCATTTGGGGCACATTTGCACGGCACAGACGGAGAGCAGGCCTGAACTCAAATCAGGGAACAGATTTCTTTGTTAAGATGGGCAAATTCTGTCGTGCAGGAGCTACACATTTCTTGGGCCTGATGCTTCCCTCCATAATTGGTTTAGCTCCAGCCTGGTCAGTGCCGGCGTCCTTGATTTTATAGCAGAAGCTAGGGGATTTTTTGTTGCTTTCAGGGACATCCTGGAATTGCTTGCAGCCTCTGCAGAGCTTCGGAGCATGGAAACATTGCAGGGCAGGCAGGTGCTGCTTGTGGAGCTTCACAAAACTAACTTAGCAGCAACGTAAGCATTTGTAGTCATGTGGTGGTTTCACACCGATGGGCAGCTCAGCACCACCTCGCTGCTCTCTCACTCCCGCTCCTCAGCAGAACGAGGAGAAAATATGGTGAAAAAAGCTCATGGCTTGAGATAAGGACAGGGAGATTGCTCACCAATTACTGTCATGAGCAAAACAGACTCAGAATAGGGAGATTAAAGTAATTTATTGCCTATCACTAACAGACTAGAGCAGTGAGAGACTAAAACCAAGCTAAAACCACCTTCCCCCCACCCACCCTCTTTTACCTCCTCCCCCTGAGCAGCACAGGGGAATGGGGGCTGCGGTCAGTCCCTGATGCTTTGTCTCCGCCGCTCCTTCACGGTCCCTCCCTGCCCCTGCTCCACGCGGGGTCCCTCCCACGGGATTCTGGCACCCCCAGGCCCCTGCTCCTGCGTGGGCTCCTCTCCACGGGCTGCAGCTCCGGCCCGGGGCCTGCTCCTGCGGGGGCTCTCCATGGGCCGCAGCCTCCTCCAGGCCACCTCCACCTGCTCCACCGGGGGCTCCTCCACGGGCTGCAGCGTGGAGATCTGCTCCGTGTGGGACCCGTGGGCTGCAGGGGGACAGCCTGCTCCACCAGGGGCCTCTCCACAGGCCGCAGGGGAACTGCTGCTGCCTGCCTGGAGCACCTCCTGCCCTCCTGCTGCACTGACCTGGGGGCTGCAGGGCTGCTTCTCACTCCTCTCTCCCAGTTGCTGCCACATTGTTTTTTATTTTCTTTCTTCAATCTGCTCTCCCAGACGCCCACCCAGCATCGCTCCCTAGCTCAGCTCTGGCCAGCAGCGGGTCCCTTTGGAGCTGGCTGGAGCTGGCTCTGATCTGACATGGGGCAGTTGCTAGACCCTTCTCACAGAGGCTACCCCTGCAGCCCGCTGCTACCAGGCCCTTACCACATAAACCCAGCACAAGTCACCTGGCACCACAGCAAAGTTTCTGGGAGCACTGATGCAGGGGTGACTTGCTTCTGTTCCGGCGACTTATTAGTGACCAATTAGTGGCCATTCCCCGGGAGGGCAGGGTTTGAGGGTGCCTGGGGTCTCACCAGCCTTCATGTGCAGCCATGCTGCTCTTTGTCACATCGGATAGCTTAAGTTCTGGAGAAACAGCAGTTACTTTTGTTGTTGGACCTTTGCTGCCTTCTGTCTCCTGCCCAGAGTGGCTGTCACCTCTGCTACAGCGATTGCTCCAGGGTGATCAGAGTGCTTCGGATAGCATCCGTACACCAGCGTTGTTTCTCCTTCCATTCCAGGTAAAGCCACCCTCTTCTCTTGCTTGCATATCTGCCCCTCTGTGCCCGGCGAGATCACGGAACAGATCCTCCTGGAAGCAATGTCGAGGCACGTGCACAACAAGGAGGGGATCCGAGACAGCCAGCACGGCTTCACCAGGGGCAAATCATGCCTGACCAACCTAGTGGCCTTCTGTAATGGGGTGGGTGCATCAGTCAAGGGAAGACCAACCAACATCATCTACCTGGAATTCTGCAAGGCCACTCAGGGTGGTGAGGCCCTGGCACAGGGTGCCCAGAGAAGCTGTGGCTGCCCCATCCCTGGAGGTGTTCAAGGCCAGGCTGGATGGGGCTTTGGGCAGCCTGGTCTGGTGGGAGGTGTCCCTGCCCATGGCAGGGGGTTGGAACTGGGTGGTCTTTGAGGTCCCTTCCAACCCAAGCCGTCCTATGGTTCTATGAAGGCATTTATTGGAGGGGTGGACACACGTGCACACACACACACACACACACACGTGACCTCTTCCCAACCATGCACGTGGGCTGAGGCACCAGCACTCTCCTCTGAAAAATCCCTCAGGCAGCTAAATTTCCAGTAAATGTGGACATGGGGATGGGCACCATGGGCTGCTTGGAAGCAGCATCAGCTCTCTGGGTAGCACAGAGAGCTGATTGTCAAGGAGGGAGCAAAGCCATGAAGTGCCTGAAAGTTGCAGAGAAAAGGTTTGCACCTTGGAGGAAGAATCCAGTGGAAGAATGGAAAGAGAAGGGCAAAATAATCTCAGGTAGATGCTGGTAAAATGGTCTTTACAGAAACTTTCTGGATGGGTTGCATTCATCCAGAAGAAAAGGACACATCAGGAAGCAAGACACAGCCTGAAAGAGCCTTGTAAGGTCTGGAGCTGTGCAGCTGGTTAGGAGATGTTGGAGGTGGTAAGAGGGATGCACACCTCCAGGGGCTGCAAGACACTTAAGCTGATGGTCAGAAGACATTGACTTCTGAACTGATTTAATCATGATTCATTTAATGAAGTTTATGGGTTACACTCCTCTCCTCAGGAATCCTTGTAAATGAAACACCTTGGTTTAAAACCGACTGACAGATGTCATCAGGTGCTTCTGTTTATCTTTCATTTTTGTTACTCAGGCTTTGCATTTGAAGTCCTCGGCTTCAAATTCCACTGGGGACTGAACATGACTTTCACCTGCCTCCGCATCTGTCAAAATCCCCAGATTTCTGTGTTTTAATCCATCTTCTTCACTTCAGGGTCAAAAATTCACGTTTAAAATTTTCGCTCTGCTCACATTTCATTGCTCTTAGAGGATTCCCCGGGGGACCTGCGGGGTCTCAGAGCATTTTCACTAGGAGTGCATTCTGCCGTGATATTTCTTGACCCATCTCAATGTACGGCAACGAAGGAGTGGTAACTCAGAGACCCCTGGTGCAGGCAAGACGACCGTGCCCGTTTCCCCGTGAGGCCAAAGACAGCCCTTCTCTGGGGCAGCATCCTCGTGGCTGCCCCTGGGGACGTGCTGGGCCTGCGGGGCTGTTTCTCGCTGACGGCTGCGGGGCAGGAGGAGGTGACCCGCAGCTGGTTGTCCGCCAGGGAGCTCCTAGAGTGACGTCTGTTTTCTTTCCGTCCTCTTCTTTTCACAGAAAGGAAAAGCAAACGAGGTTAAGGAGTCAAGATGTGCGGCTCCGGGTTAAACCTGGCAGGGAGGCAAATCCTCCCCCAGCAAAACGCCGGAGTGCTTCTGTGCCCTCTTCTTTAAAACACTCATTAAAAACACTGAGCCCAACTCAGAAATCACGTACAACATCTGGAAGCGAGCCTGTGGTGTAGTGGAAACGCTCTGCTTTGCCCCGTGACAAAATGTATTGGGATCTACTGGCACAAAGTGCCCACGAGGCTTAATTGCATCTCTGCCTGCCAGCTTCTCAAATGCAAACCTCGCTCAAGCCACAGCAGGGGCACTGGCTGAGCTGCCGTGCTCTCTGCTGCTTTTCTCCTGAGCTGCAGGAAATCCTCACCCAAGCCTGAGCACAGCGGCACGGGTGCCCAGCGGCACAGAATAACAGCAAATCAGATTGCAAATTGTTCCCTAAAACACTGGGAACGTGTCTGCAGATAACTCATTTTAACAGAAAACTGGCTTCTTTCACTGAATTTGCTGTTCCTAAAACAAATCCAAGGTGCTGCAGCAGGGTCTTCAGGGCTTGCCCCCATCAGGCTGAACCGATCTAAAGCCAGGATGATGCTCGATCAGTTAGGCTAATTCAGAGCAATTTGGGTCACACCTGCACCTCTTTATAGCCAGCTCTTTTTCCGCTTACTCTGCATAATCTTTTTTTTTTTTTGAATTGCAGACATGTCCTTAGGCTTTTTGTTTCGTATGGGAGCAAGGCAGCAACAGTACCAAATCCGATTTGAAGGGGACGGCTGTAGGGAGAAAACACGTGTCCCTGCGCCTCCCTGCTTTGCTGGGCCAGCTGCAAATCGCCTTTGGAGACAGCAGCGTTTTGGCAATATCAGAGCAACTTTGAAGGTTTTTGTTGGGGTCGATTGCTCCGAGTGCACCAAACCTCGGTATAAAACAGTGATAGCGCTTAGGCTCTGGTGTCCCTCTGGATAGTTCTCTTTTTTTGGTTGTTTTGTTCTAATTGATACATTAAAGAGAGAAAAAGGAAAAAAAAAATAACCCTCTTCTATTTTCAGACCCAGGCCAGCACCAGCCGAGGCGCAGCAGCAAGAGGGGAAGGAATTGCCCGTGTGGAGCCCCAGCCCAAGGGGCAGCTCCTGGGCCCGGCTGAGCTTCTCCAGGTAGGTCTGTGCTGCTCCCCCGGCCCTTCGCAGCACCACGATTTTTTCACAGATTCACAGATTCACAGATTTCTCTAGGTTGGAAGAGACCTCAAGATCATCGAGTCCAACCTCCGACCTAACACTAAGTACTCCACTAAACCATATCCCTAAGCTCTACATCTAAACGTCTTTTAAAGACCTCCAGGGATGGTGACTCCACCACCTCCCTGGGCAGCCCGTTCCAATGCTTAATAACCCTTTCGGTAAAGAAGTACTTCCTAACATCCAACCTAAAACTCCCCTGTCGCAACTTTAGCCCATTCCCCCTCGTCCTGTCACCAGGCACGTGGGAGAATAGACCAACCCCCACCTCTCTACAGCCTCCTTTCAGGTAACTGTAGAGAGCGATGAGGTCTCCCCTGAGCCTCCTCTTCTCCAGGCTGAACAAGCCCAGCTCCCTCAGCCGCTCCTCGTAAGACTTGTTCTCCAGACCCCTCACAAGCTTGGTCGCCCTTTTCCTGGAAGGATCCAGGGAATCCAGTGCTGCCTGCTCTGGTTCTGGCCACGGCTTTTTGGAGTGGCGCCATTTGGAAACTGACGTTGAAAGGTTGTGATTCCTTGCAGAAGATGTGCTCGGAACAAATCTTGTCTGCCTGGTTCACATGACTTCCAAAGAGACGTGAGAAAGGAAATTAGGGTTTGTTTATCTTTTTGTCATAAACCAGAAATAAATGCAGAATTTCCTCGTGGACCAGAAGAACCATTTGCTGCCACTCCAGAAGGAGCTTGAGTTAAACCCGAGTACCTCAGAACTATGTCTTTGCTTTGCCGAGTGGGAAATAAATAAGCAATAAACCTTGAAGTGTCAACTTCCTAGAAGTGAAAGGTGACTGTCTTGTGAGGATCCCCAAGGAGAAGTGTATTTTATTTTAGAGTCATGAAAAGGTGACATAACATTACCATGCTGCAAGTGCAAATAGAGTTATGTTAAACCAAGGCCCTATCGTACCCCAGATTTATTGTTGAGGGCCAGGTACAGCTATTTAATGAGTATGGGAATCAGATAGTTTGAAAATAAGAGGGATGTCAGGGAGTGACTTCATGGAGCTGACTCCCAATGTCCCCTGTCGCAGTGGCTGCTGCTCACCTTGTTCCTACTGCACTGGGATTGCAATTAGGAGAAAACTTTTGTTAGACCATTGTTAGAACCAATCGCAGTTTTTATCAGCAGGAATACCTGGCTGAAGCTAACAGAACATGCAAACAAATTTTCCCAATAACTTCAGCAGCGTTGTTTAGGGTGCCTTTTAGGGGCAGCCTAGCAAGTGAGACAAAGTGCAAACGCAAGCACAGGTACCGGTGGAGTTCTGAAGCGATCCCAGCGGTCTTTCCTGTGTCTGCATCACACTCGTGAGATTTCACAGATGCAGCCTCCCTTCCAAAAAAGGGTTTCCCAGGATTTTCTCAGTCTCTTTTCTCAGCTTTCTCTTTCCCAGCTGTTCTTCTTCATCTTTTTTTTTTTTTTAAAGAAATACCTGAAAGTTGGAAATTTTTAGAAGTCAGTGGCGGGCTTCAGGCAGCTTCTGCATGCACAGGGCAGGGGTGAGCGAGCCCTGCAGGTGTCTGTGCTGGAGGGGCCGATTCCGTGTTGCTGAATCCTATTGGGCCTGGAGAGTGTCCCCAAAATGCCACCGTGGCCAGCAGGGCTGAGAGTTCGCTTTAGGCTGCAGCAATTCCGGGCTGGCCGTTGACAGGAGGAGTTGCTTTCTAACCTGCTGTGAGAAAAGCTGTTCGTGTGTTTAAGACTTGAAGTCCGGGTGGTTAACTTTGGCTTAAGGTCTTTGTAAGTACAACGTTGCTCTGTAACACGTCTCCGGGGGTGCCCGTGGGCTGTGTAGAATCACTAATTCCCCCTCCACACACCTCAGCGTGGCCCAGTGTTCCTTGGAGGTGCGTGAGAAGCAGAGCACCCTGACGTGCTTTCTCTTTTCATTTATCTTCATGCTTTGTTTTTACATTCCCCCCTTTTCCCTCTTTTAAAAGCCGTTCATCATCATTTCTCTCTGCATGGGAGGGTGGTTCTGCACCTCTGTTCCACTTTCCTTTTTTTTTTATAGCCCGTAGGGAAACCATCACTGAAATATTTCAAGACAGCACAGCTGCACCTGAGCGCGGAGTTGCTGGAAGAAAAAACGCAGCGCTTCTGGTTTATTTAGAGCATCCCTTCTTACTCGAGCCGGCGCTGACCGTCGCAGACAGCAATGCCAGGCCTGGTAATTCTGAGGAAACTCACCAAACTGCATTTATTTCTGTAGAATTTGTCCTGATGGGGACAGAGCATTAATTAAAAGGCATTATAAGCTCACAAACGCGGCCTGCTGCATGTGTTATTCTACTAATCTTACCAGGATATTTACAACGAGGATACAAATGATTTCCCCAGAAAACCAGACCATCTCCACGGAGCCTGCCGCAGGAAGCAGGAGGCTTCTGCTGCGGCTCTGAGGCTGAGCAGGACCTTCAGCAGCTCGGGCTGAAGCTCCACGAGGGAGCAGGGGCAGCAGTGGGGTCCCAGCTGCGGTGGATGAAGGTGGGGAGGTGCCAGTGCACCCCAAAACAAGGGGGCAGAGGGACCAGCCCTGCTTCCATCGGGTTCAGCTTCCCTCTCTCCGCTCACTCCTTGTGCTGGCCATACCTGAACAACGGCTTGTGGTGAAACTGGTGTCAGGGGAACATTTCCATCCTCAGTAGACAGAAAAAAAAAAAAGGAAGAGGCACTGCCAGCAGGCCACGGGCATGCAGAGAGGCTGCGTGGCCACATATCGGCGTGACAAAGGTGTGTTTTTCTTTTGTCTCCCTCCGTCTGCATACACAAAATGCCAGCTGTTATTTTATTTTAACGTAACGTTTTAATGAAGAGCACCGCCCAGCAAAAGCAAACCAACCCAACCCAACCCCTGCAGACAACTGCTCTCCCTGGTACAAAGCTGATACAAGAGGAATGCTGAATGTGTGCGCAGCGAGCTGGGGACTTTTCTGCCTTCGGATATTTTATTCAGTGACTCAGAGTTATGAATTGCTAACGAAAGAGTTTGGCCATATTTTTAAGACTGGAGAAGGCTTGGATCCAACTCTGCTGTTTTGAGATCCCCAAGCTGGATTTTGAGTTGTCTCAGCGTTTCGGTAAACTCCGGCATACACTGAACACGTTACTTTTTTGCACCACAGACACGTTAATTAACAAAGGTTAACAAGTTAGCAGAGGCAAGTGCGGCCGTACCACGAGTGATGCTCACGTAAGCGCAGTCCGACTTCACTGGTTTTTATTCCAGACTTATCTCACGGTAGCCTGGAAGACAACTGGTAAGATGCCCAGGTCAAACCCAGTCACTCCCTGGAGCAAACAGCACCGTAACGCCTTTATAACCCCTCCTAGCAAGTACTCGCCCTTACGTTTTGTAGGTTAACTTCATATTTCAACCCTCTGGAGCAAAACTAGCGAGCTGTTTTACGACCTGAGGCACAGCCCCAAGTCCTGGGCGCAGTCCAGCACGTGGGGTGACGTGTCCTGTCCGTGAGGAGCTCGGCTCGCTCGGCGTATCGCTTGCACACACAGTACACAACGTGACGCTGGGGAGGCAGAGCGCTCGCACTAACCAAACACCTCAAGAGGATGTAACCAGGAATATCTCAGTTGGCACAGGGGATTGGTTGCCATTAATTAAGAGATCCTACTCGACTGCACGGGGCAGACCAAAAGGGCTTACCCTTTAATAATCGAGAAGATGCTTCCCCAAGGGAAGAGTCCGGAGAACTGCCCAGGCAGCTCCCATTCGCGATTACAAGAGCGGGCGGTGAAAACATGCTCCCCCTTCTCCCAGGGATGCTCGAGGTGGTGCACAGTTTCTTTTGTGTCCCTCTCCTTACAAGAAAACCATTTTAAAATAGCAAAGGCTCTCCAGGAGTTGCTCCTTGCCTTGCAGTCCTCCATGTCAGGATATTTAGGACATAACACAAATCGTAGAGAACACACGTGCGATTGAACAACACGGAACAAACATAAACCTCAGTTGTACCGGTAATACGCTCCAGCTTTCCCTCCCGTGCTCCCTTACACGTCCCGCAGGTCGTTCTCACCGTTTCATGGTCCACGCTCGCTCTGTTAGCAAAAACACACGTATTTCAAAACACAAAGCGCTATAAAACACCACAAGCACTGACGGCCGTCCACCCTTCCTGGCTCCGCTGCGAAAAGGAAGCGCCTTTCCTTCGCAGGGACCGTCTCGAAAAGCCTGGCGTCCGGGGTGCAGCCTCAGAGGCCGGCCGTTTACTTGTTTCTCATGCTTGTGCTGGTTTCCGTGTAGCCTCCGGCCTCTTTAGTGATCGCGAAGGCCCTTTCGGCGGAGCGGTGCGGCAGCAGCAGCTTGTAGACTGCCGCCCTGTACTTCTTCGAAATGAGGTTGTAGAGGATGGGGTTGATGGAGGCGCTCAGGTAGAAAAGCTGCAGGGCGAAGATGTTAAAGTACTGGGAGAAGAGCATCATCCTGGTGTCCTGAGTGTTTATGAAAATGATCCTGCCAATGTGGAAAGGCAACCAGCAAATTATAAAGGCCAGAATCACCACAGCTACAAGACAAAACAACACGTGCAAGAGTTAAGGAGCGAGTTAACTTATCGAGCATCCAGCAAGCTCTATGTCACGCGGCTGCTTTTGGAGGTTTTTCAAACGGGTACGAATGAAATACAGAAATAAACAGCCTTGAGTTGAGGATGGGAACAGCATCAGGTCCAGCAGTGAGCCTTTGGATTAAAAGGCAACTGGCAAAATCGTCAGCTGAACTCCGACAGCTGAGTTTGTCGAGAAGAATGTGAACAGCTGTAACAGCACTGTAACATCTGGGCAGCACGGCCAGGACAGAAAGATTCCCCTCAGCACCGACTGCACTGTCATGCGTGTGATAAGAAAGGGAAAATGAAAACCTGAGCAAGAAGAGGTGTCTCGGAGGAAGCACCGAGCAGGCTGCGCCTTACAGAGGCTGTTCCTGTGCACCTACGTTGCTGTAAAATGCCGCAGGGTCAGAGCTGTGATGTTGCGTGGAGGCTCAGACAGCCCGTTTCCCACTGAGTCTGCACTGTTGCTGTGTGAAGACCCTACTGTGTTAATCTGGCTGCTGATTTTTTCCCCCTGAATCTCCCACACATAGCCCTGGACAGTTACAGCTGCAGATACTGCCCGGGTGGATCTCTAGCTTGAGGCACTCCAGCTATTCCTGTGGTCTTGCGAAGCTTCCTAACACAACACCTTTAAAAGGTGCTTCATCACCTACAAACCTTGCCATGGCCACATAGCTGGAGCAGATGAGGAAGAACCCAAGTAAGCCTAAGGTTTAAAGGGTCACCTGTGAGGTAATGATGTGTTTCTCAGCACTGACTCCTATAAAATAAACTATCGTGTCCACATTTTAAATTATTTATGCTTATAAATGCAAGTAAATAAAACAAATAATCACTTCAGGAGGATCCTTCATCTTTCTCAGAGCTTAGAAAAAGCAATATAGCCAAAGCAAGGTTATGCCCGGAATAATACATCAGTGGTACCTGCTCCTTTGAGATAAGCAAAAATCTTCATATAAATATGTATATATAGGACTATATAGACATATAGAGATTAATGCCTTTCAATTGCTGAAAACGGGAGTGGCATCGAGTCCAATTATGAGTCTTTGGATTTGGACGGGTGTGTTTCTGTTGGCCAGCCTCGTGCCTTCTCCAGTGTAAGCACCTTCCTCAGGTAAGCCAGCAAAACGGGCTTAGTTTCTTTACTTTCTGCTACTCTATTTCTGCCCAGCTGATTGCATCCTTGGTACGAGAAAGCTCCCACGTAGATCACAAAACCCTTCCCACCGGTGAGAGAGCAAGCAGGGCATTTTATTTCATGCTCATTGATCGATAATTAGGAAAATTTGTGTGTGTGTGTGTGTGTCAGATCAGTCACTATCTGCAAACTTTTCAGTCCCTGATCGGATTGGGACCCCCAGCTTCCCAGCGCCTAACACTCATTCAACGAACACGAGTAAGAAAATGAATGAAGAGCTAACGGCGCCGCGCATCAGCAGGAAGTGCTTCGGTACAACGCCACTTGTTTGGGAAGAGCCCTGAAGGGTTTAATTCTGGTCTGCAGCCTGCCTGGGCTGTCAGTGGGCTACTCCTGTGGAGGACAGCTTAGAAAATCACACTGCTTTTTTTCAGAGGCAGAAATTTGCCAGCGGGAGGTGGCTGGGACTGCCAGGATGCCAGGTTTTCTGAAGTCACAGACCACCAAGAGCCTCGTATGCAGTCCTGCCTGGTAAAATCTAAAAAAATGGGTATTGCTATGGAGCCAGCGTAGCTGCTGGCTGTCTGGTGTTGGAGAGTGGCACCCCTGGAGTGCATGGCTGGGTACCTGGGCTGTTCTCCTGCATTCCCCCCACCCTGCATGGGGTCCTGTGGATGCTTCTGCCCCATCCCTAAAGATGAGCACGGCCCCAAATCCTTCCCCCCCTCCCCACCTGCTGCGGTGCCCAGATGCTGCTGGTGAGGTGTGCAGGGGCCCTCTGAAACCGAGCAGCCCCAAAAGAAGCAGGTTTACGGCAAAAAACGGGGAAGGTGCTGCCGGAGAGACAGCTCCTGGGCGCCATCGAGGGTCTGCGGGACTCACCCAAGATCTTGACGGTCTGCCGGTGCCCCCGCTCCCTGAGGGCCGCGCTGGGGCCCTGCAGGCGCCCCTTGCTGCGCCACAGCTCCCGCCCGATGAAGCCGTAGAGGACGTTGAGGCAGAGGACGGGCAGGACGAAGTAGGTGGTGGTGACCCAGAACATGGTGGCCAGCAGGCCGGACTCGAGGGCCTGCGGGGTGGGCTTGCACTCGCGGCCGAAGTCGGTGCGGTTGTCGGGCTGCTCGACGCCCACCAGGAAGAAGAAGGGCCCGGCCGAGAGGAGGGCGAAGGCCCAGAGGGCGCCGATGACGGCCTTGACGCGGCGCTTGGTGACCACCACCTTGGCCTTGAGGGGGAAGCAGATGGCGAGGTAGCGCTCCACCGTCAGGGCGGTGATGTGGAGGATGGTGCAGTAGGTGCAGCCCTCGCTCAGGTAGTGCGAGAGGCGGCACAGCAGCTGCCCGAAGATCCACGGCCGCGAGCGCCACAGGCGGTACAGGTCCAAGGGCAGCCCCAGCAGGATGAGCAGGTCGGACACGGCCATGCTGCCCAGGTACAGGTTGGTCGTGGTCTTCATGTCGCGCTGCCCGCAGACGACCAGCACCGTCAGCGCGTTGCCCACCACGCCGACGGCGAAGAGCCCCGCGCACACCGCCGTCACCGGGATCAGCGCCCGCACCGGCAGCGCCGAGCACAGCCGCTCGTCGCACGGCGGCCCGGGCCACGGCGCCTCGCCCTGGCTGCCGTTCCCCCCGCCGCCCCACACGGGGGCCGCCGCCATCTCTCAGCCCCTCTCCTCCTCCTCCTCCTGCTCCTGCTCCTCCGCCGCCGCTCGGAGCCGCCGGAGCTCGGCCCGCCCCGGCCGCCCGCCCCGCCCGAGCCTCGGAGGGAGGCGGCGGAGGGCGGGCGGCAGCCGCCGGCCCCGGGACCCGGCCTCGGGGTGGGGGGGGGCGGGGGGGTCCCCGAGGGTCCCCGGAGCCGCGGCGTCGTGGTCGGAAGGGGACTCGGGGACAACGACAAAGAATGATGCTTTTTTTTATTGTTATTTTTTTTTTCCACAGATTTGAAAGATAACTCTGCTACATCGTTTTTTTCTTTATGCATTTCCTAGGAGGCTAGACAGTTTTCGTCCTCGTGGAGTCCGACGCTTTACAGTTGCAAAGTGATATGTTTGGTAGTGTATCTATAACGTCTTAAAAAGTTATTATTTTTTTTATTTATTTTTTTTTCTTTTTGGAATGTACAGTATATGAGGTAAAATTAAGATTACATTAAAAACCTGTCTTCAGTGCAGTAATACGCACTGAGGCTCAAATGGCAAATACGCTAGTAAATGACTATCAAAAATAGGAGCTCATTTGAATTTTACTATGAAAAACATAAGTCACCGCAGATTAACTGCGGTAACAAATCTTAACCGCTTTTTAGACATTCAACCGTAAGAAATCTCTGGGCTTATTACACTCAACCTCATTTGTACTGCCAAACATGGCACTTTTAAGAAGGTTTCTAGAAAACACCTGTTATCACTGTATTCTGTGGGAAGGTATCAGCCTATACATAAAAATGACAAATCGGAAAGGAAATGTAAACATACAGTACAGTTTAAAGACAGATCATCCTCGCCACTTGGAGGCCAAGTTCTTTGCCATTTCTTTTTTTTTTTTTTAAAACAAAACTCAGCAACATTTTTTTCTACAGCACAGATCATTGGACGTATAAACAATTACAATACATGCCCGTTATAAGAGAAATTCTTCAGAGATCTTCAAAGCACAAGACAGAGGTTCCTTTTTTATTATTATTAAGACTGACAGAAGTGTTTAATACCATTAAAAATGCTAAACTGAACACAACTAGAAGTCATTAATGATCCACTATCTCGTAACTCAAATAAATTAAAAATAGCTAATTACAAAGTGTATAACAAATAACGTAAGTGTGATGAGACAAGAATTTGTTTAAAGATAGGTTCACTACAAGCTTTGTGTCACTGGCAATCATTGACATCTAGCAAGATGTTCAATGGGATACTCGATAAAATTCAGTCTGGTCATTCAAGAACTCACAAATGCAAGCTCACAAAACATTGATGAGTTATGCAATTGCAAAGTGCTCTAATGCAACATTAACTACATGCAATCAACAATTTGGTACAGTATCCAAAGAGACATTACATTAAACATTAGGATCTCAAGAAAAAGCAGCTTTAAGTTTTCTGGTGCAAATTACTACACTTCGTCTCTGATTTGGTGCCCCAAAGAAAGAAAGAAAGAAAGATAGAAAAAAAGAAAAAGAAGAAAAAGAAGAAAAAAAAGAAGGCAGTGCTCGATTCTGGTGGATATGGCAAGTGAATGTCAGGGGTAACAGCAAAAATTCAGTAATGAATTTTATCTCAAAGATCTATTAACTAGCCAAAATCAGAGGGCACAGACACCTGTATAAACTGCATCCGATCAAAGGTCAACTTCAGAAATGCATTTTTAAATTTAAGTAACAAATCTAAAAAGTTCTCTCTCGCTCTCCCTTCTGTATTCGTAAGAAGTAAAAGAGGCATTTTTTTTATGAGTAAACATCAAATCCTGGGGGCAAGATAAACCACTTGTGCCATCCCCTCGTAGTCTTTCAAAAACATCTACTTGCAGTGAAGAACTCCACATTTATCAGGTAAGAAGCTTCCTTCGTGCACACTCTTCCATCCCGTTTCTTATTTGCTGCCTGAGAAAAGCCCCTTCTGTTTTTCATCATGAATCCTGCTTCCCAAATAATTAAGACAAATGAGGAGGTAGAAATACAGCGCTAAATTGCTTTCACAGCATCAGATTAATATTGTATACAGCACAAGTTTGTTAAGTGTAAGTTTTAAATGCGTTCTACACATTCGTCCCTGTTATGGTAGTAACCCTTAAAAGTGTGGGCCGGGAAACCGTTTTTACACTTGAGTCTACTGATCAAACCCTTTTCGTTAAACACTGCTCGCCCCATATGAAGTTTGTACTGCAAGAAGGCATATTAAAAAAAGATTGTATTTCTGTGGCTTGCATTCTACTAACATGTGTCAGCCTATACCTACCAGTAAGCTTTTTAAAGTGGCTGAAAAGGTTTGCATCAGTCCCAATGCCGGTGCTAAATGCCTGTTTTTGTAAAAGCAAGAGAACAGAATTATTTTTAGATTATGAGAAAGTAAAATGTAATGGGCAGCATTCTAAAATAAATCTGTTTTCTTCACTTTATTACAAAGTACTGGATGATAACAGCGATCAGAATGGAAAAGATAGCAAAAAGTGCAAGAATGACAGCAGCACACACTTGGTCGCTCTGTGACCATTGTGTCCTTGTGGTTTGCACAGTGTCCTTGTTGGCGCTTGCCGGTGGTTCAGTCCTCTGAGAGATGAATAGCACTGGTGCGCTGTAGGGGCCTATCAGGTCCTGATGACCTACTGCCTCCTGGCACTGGCGAATGGCACATGCACGAAAACGATATTCACAGTTCAGCTGGAGGCCTGTGTATCGGAACGACCAGTCCGGACCCTTGTAAATCTGTCGGTAAAGAAAAAGGGATACATCAAGTAAAAATGCCATACGTACACATACGTATCTCAATATGCTTTTCTTTAGGGAGACAGGATGAGAGAGCTGGGGTTGTTCAGCCTGGAGAAGAGAAGGCTCCGGGGAGACCTTATAGCGGCCTTCCAGTACCTAAAGGGGGCTACAGGAAAGCCGGGGTGGGACTCTTTGTCAGGGAGTGGAGTGATAGGACAAGGGGGAATGGCTTTAAACTAAAAGAGAGGAGATTTAGATTAGTTATAAAGAATAAATTCTTCACTCTGAGGCACTGGAACAGGTTGCCCAGAGAAGCTGTGGATCCCAATCCCTGGAGGTGTTCAAGGCCAGGCTGGATGGGGCTTTGGGCAACCTGGTCTGGTGGGAGGTGGGCTGGAACTAGGTGATCTTTAAGGCCCCTTCCAATCCAAGCTATTCTGTGATTCCATGGTGAAGGTGACTGTGTTTTCACGCGTGCAAATAAAAACGTACAGAAAAGCTTAAATACCAGAAAGTGTCCAGTCTTTTTTGTGAAGCACAGGAAAAGAACCACAAGTTCTCTTAGGTCATGATAACGACACACTAACTAAACTCTTACAGAAGCTGCAACGTTGTAAGGTGTTTTTAGTGACTACTTACAATGTAAATACCACACCACTGGATATAATATCTGCTATCATATCACAGGATTTCAGGTAATTAACTACATCATGCTTCTTTATTTATTAAGTCTAACTGACGCAACATCGTTGTAGCTGAGTTACTGCGTGTTTCAAATACTGTCATTTAGCCCAATAAGCCTTCTATCGGGAAAGCTGCACGGAGCCCTTCCTGTGATTCTTAATTTCATCAGACCCCAAGACACAGATGACTTTTTTTAGGGTGTTCTCCATGGATGTCTCGGTTGGCTGGTTAACATGAGGGGACTTTCAGGTTCAGTTCACAACTCTTCAGCACGGAGTGCCTAATTCAGTTAAATCTAAATGCTGGTTTCTCATTTTAATTAATTTGCAGCTATGCAAAGGCCCTGTAAAAGCTAATAAAATCCCATGCAGGCGCAATTTCTGTTAGTAGATGTATCAACAGGAACTAAGCTATTATGTGGGTAGCCTGGTAGAGTTTGATTTCCCTCTTCAAAACCCTTCATCTTTTTTCTTTCCATTATCTGGATTTATTTAATTGGTAGCAGGATACGGAAATATCACATCAGTTGTTTTGCCCACAGTTATTTTATTGTTAGACAGTATTTCACAAGTGTAAACTGCCAACAATTCAATGAAAGAAGCAGGAAATCTGTTCTGATTTTGTTGCGTGAGGAGCTATTGCTGTGCCTGTGGCTACTCGTGGACTCAGCCCTCCGACAGGCTGGCAGCTGAGCATTACTGGAATCTACAACTGGGGATTATTGTAAAAAACCTTTTCTTATCTCAAGAAATTGCTGGCACAGGGACAGGACAGGTCACTGGAAATGTGGCTTCAAGATTTTGCTAATTTATGTAATATATTTGGCAGTGAGCAATGAGACCACAGATACACGTCCTACTCTGAACCGAAGCTCGCCAGCATTGCGGTGGATAACAAAAGAGGCTTTGAGAATGCTAACTGCAACAGGAGGGCTAAAGAACACATTGGGCTGTTGCTTGATGAGGTTGGTCACCTCAAAACAGGGATGAATGTACAGCAAAGTCATTTAATGCCTTCTTTGCCTCTTTAACACCCGTGATGGGCCCCGAGACCTCTGGAGCCTCTGGGTTGGAGGACTGCGACCTGGGGAGTGATAAACTCCCAGCTGATGCTGAACCTGTATGGGATCTGCTGCTCCAACTGAACGCCCGTAGTCTATGGGCCTGATAGGATTCATTCCAGGGTACTGAAAGAGTTGGCTGATGTTATTGTGAGACCTCGCTCAGGTATTTATCAAGGGCTGCGGCAATCTGGAGAGGCCCCAGCTGACTGGAAGCTAGCAAATGTTGTTCCGATTTTCAAGATGGGCAAGAAAGAGGATCCTGATAATCACGGGCCTGTCAGTCTCACTTTGGCACCCGGTAAAAATTATGGAGATTATTCTGGGAGTTCCTGAAAAGCACCTGGAAGACAATGCAGGCAGCAGTCAAAGCCAACATGTGTTAATGAGGGAAAAGTCCTGCCTTACTAACTTCCTATCATTTTATGACAAGGTTACCCACCTAGTGGATGGAGTGAAAGCAGTGGATTTGTTTTTTTTTTTTCTTTTCTTTTTTGCAAAGTTTTTGATACTTTCTCTTACTGTATCCTTCTGGACAAAGTGTCTAGTACACAGCTGCCCACATACACAATACAAAGGGTGAACAACTGGCTGATGGGTTTGGCTCAAAAAGTTGTAGTAAATGGGGGTAACGTCAGGCTGGTGGCCAGCCACTGGTGGGGTTCCCAGGGCTCTATTTTGGGGCCAGTTCTCTTCAATGTTTTCAGGAATTACCTGGACACAGGAGTTGAATGCATGCTAGGCAAGTTTGCGGATGATATGAAATTGGGAGGAGCTGCTGACTCCCTTGAGGGTAGGGAGGGCCTACAGAGAGAGGTTAATAGGTCACAGTATTGGCAATCACCAACCAAATGAAATTTAATAAAAGCAAATACTGGATTCTGCACCTGGGAGGGTGTGATCCTGGTTGTACACACAGGTGAGGGGACAGGTTGCTGGTGTGCAGCCCTGCAGAGAGGCATTTGGGGGTTTTGGTTGATGTTGACTCACATTGAGCTTACCAACGTGCCCTGGCAGCAAAAAGGGCCAGGCGTATCCTGGGGTGCATTAAGCACAGCACAGATAACTGGTCAAAAAAAGCGATTGCTCCACTATACTCAGCATTGGTGCAGCCTCACTTCGCGTACTGTGTGCCGTTTTTGGCTCCACAATGTAAGAAGGATCTAAAAATATTAGAATGTGTCCATAGGAGGGCAAAGATGGAGACAGGACTAGAGGGTATGACTTACAAGAACTGGACTCAATGATCCTTGTAGGTCCCTTCCAACTCAGGATACTCTATGATTCTGTGATACTTGGTTTGGAAGAATATGATAAGATATTTTGGTTTCTCTCTTAGAGAAGAGAGGGGTGACCTCACTGCTGTCTACAACTTCCTCATGAGGGGGAGCAGAGAGGGAGGTGCTGATCTCTTCTCTCTGGTGATTGGTGATAGGATGTGAGGGAATGGCTTAAAGACGTGTCAGAAGAAGTTCTGATGGAATACTAAGGAAAAAGTTCTCACTGAGAGGGTGGTCGGGCACTGGAACAGGCTCTCCAGGGAAGTGGTCACGGCCCCAAGCCTGAAGGTGTTGAAGAAGCATTTGGACAATGCTCTTAGATAGATGACTTAACTCTTAAGTTGCCCTGTGCGGAGTTGGACTCTGATCCACACATGTCCCTTCCAATTCAAAACATTCTAATGAATCTCTGTTGTAGTCTAGCTACAGCCATGCCAGCTGGCATGGGTTACTATTCTCAGCACATTGTCTCCTGGGTTTTGCCTCAAGTTACCGCTTGGCAGGGGTGTTGGAACCAGATGACCTTTAAGATCCCCTCCAACTCAAACCGTTCCGTAATTCTACGAACGTATGTCATTCTATTCTAATTCTACCTCAAATTTGTTTGCTGGGGTATTTATAGGATTGTTTCATAACCCCTTTAAGGGCCTGATCGACGTATACAGCTCAAATAGTGGATTGTTAATGCATTTTGTCTGAAACATGTAGGGAGCAACGACACAAGGAACTCAGCTGCCTGATCAGGGAGGAGAAGAGAGTTAAATTTTTGCAGGGAAATGGTAGTAAGTAGCATAAAACAGATGTCCCTCCATGAGGCAGATTAGTTTTTGTTCACGTCAGATAAAATTCTCACCACCACGTTTAAGTACCTTAAGGGCTGTTTGCATGGTGTTTACTTCTTGACTGCTTCAATATAAATTTCTGCAAACTACTCTTCTCATTTTATTGCAATTTATTGTGCTAACCTCTTCTGGAGAGGCAAAAGGAATCATACACCTCATTCTCTTTTCTTATTTCCAGACTTCAATTGTAACCTTTATTTACTTGTCCAGCTCATTTGCCAATGCACAACGCTAATCAAAGCATGACTTGAATCCATCTCTAGAAGCAAGTTCACTGACTGCACCCTACTTACATACTTAACATCGCATTTGCAATTTTAGAGTTACAATAAGGAATATTTACATGGCAACATAACAAACACCTTGGATTACAGGTCAGCTTTGATTGAAAAATGTAATAAATGGACAGAACATACACAGCAGTACACTACAATCACAGAATCATCGAGGTTGGAAAAGATGTTCAAGATCATCAAGCCCAACCATCAACCTGACCTACCGAGTCTCATCACTAAACGACGTTCCCTTAGACCACATCCATGTCTCTCAAAAACCTCCAGGGCTGGGGACTCCACCACTTCCCTGGGCAGCCCGTTCCAATGCTTGACCACCCTTCTCTGTGAAGAAAATTTTCCTAATATCCAATCTAAACCTCTCCTGGCACAACTTTGAGACTGTCTCCTCACATCCTATCACCTGTCACCTGAGAAAAGAGATTGACACTCTCCCTACTGCAACCTCCTTTCAGGTAGTTGTAGAGAGCGATAAGGCCTCCCCTCAGTGTCCTCTTCCCCAGAAGTTACGATATATGAAAATATTAAGGCCTATGATCTACCAAAGCACAGGCAACACTTATTTAATATTGGCCTATAATAAAATTATAACATATCAGAACTAATTGTGCTTCCTTTCTGGAAGGAAACCTGCTCGCTTAATAGTGTGAAACAGAATTTAGGAGCCTAATTCCATGTCAATTATCAGGCAGTTTATAAGGAAGCTAAATAAGCACCGCATAACCCCCTTTAAATGCAGACTAATTTGTAATTTGGTATTTCAAACTGCATCTTTGGATAATCAAAACTGAAATCAACACACACTCTCAACTGCTTGACCCTGGAAGTTAGAGCATGCCCTACTACTGAAATCTGCTGGTAAGAAACTAATAACTGAGTTATACAAAAAAACCAA
The DNA here is from genome assembly GCF_964211835.1 of Anser anser. Taxonomy (NCBI): domain Eukaryota; kingdom Metazoa; phylum Chordata; class Aves; order Anseriformes; family Anatidae; genus Anser; species Anser anser. The sequence continues at coordinate 183,273,369 of NC_139720.1, read as the reverse complement.
GCATTTCTACACCTGAACGTTTACTCTGCATAACTAGGGATCTTTCCTATCTGCAGTTTTCTATAGAGAAGTGTGATTTACAAAGTCAGACCTTTCAAAATATTGCTCAGCATCTTCAAGAGCTCTTAGTGCAATATAACTTTTTTTTTACAAGTCTTAATTCTGTACCATTTGCTGTTTTTTCTTTTTGCCAGTTCTTCCCATTAGCAGACAACTTCCCCACCACTTGAGGTGTCAAGTTGTATTTAGCAAACATCAGTATTACCCAGAGAGGCTGCAACTTACTGCCATATTTATATTACTCATCTCTTTTCTGTGTATGAGAATAGTTTTAGGAGACACTACCTAATATAATTTAGTAACAAAAAGCTACGTGGCAAGAGTTTGGTAGCGGGGGTGCTGCAGGGGTGGCCTCTGTGAGAAGGGTCTAGCAACTGCCCCATGTCAGATCAGAGCCAGCTCCAGCCAGCTCCAAAGGGACCCGCTGCTGGCCAGAGCTGAGCTAGGGAGCGATGCTGGGTGGGCGTCTGGGAGAGCAGATTGAAGAAAGGGGAATAAATAAATAAATAAATAACCTGCTGTGCAACAGCAGCTGGGAGAGAGGAGTGAGAAGCAGCCCTGCAGCACCCAGGTCAGTGCAGCAGGAGGGCAGGAGGTGCCCCAGGCAGGCAGCAGCAGTTCCCCTGCGGCCTGTGGAGAGGCCCCTGGTGGAGCAGGCTGTCCCCCTGCAGCCCACGGGTCCCACACGGAGCAGATCTCCACGCTGCAGCCCGTGGAGGAGCCCCCGGTGGAGCAGGTGGAGGTGGCCTGGAGGAGGCTGCGGCCCATGGAGAGCCCCCGCAGGAGCAGGCCCCGGGCCGGAGCTGCAGCCCGTGGAGAGGAGCCCACGCAGGAGCAGGGGCCTGGGGGTGCCAGAATCCCATGGGAGGGACCCCATGTGGAGCAGGGGCAGGGAGGGACCGTGAAGGAGCGGTGGAGACGAAGCGTCAGGGACTGACCGCAGCCCCCATTGCCCATTGTTCCCCTGCGCCACGCAGGGGGAGGAGGTGGAAGAGGGTGGATGGGGGGAAGGAGTTTTTAGCTCGGTTTTAGTCTCTTACTGCTCTAGTCTGTTAGCGATAGGCAATAAATTACATTAATCTCCCAATGTTGAACCTGTTTTGTCTGTGATGATAACTGGCAAATGATCTCCCTGTCCTTATCTCCACCCTTGAGCCCCTTCTGTTGTATTTTTTCCCTTTTTCCTTTGAGGAAGGGGTGTGAAAGTTCAGCTATGATAGAGCGCAGCTGCCCAGCAGGGGAAAAGCACCACACATGGAGACTAACACAGTAATCTTAAATCTAAACTATTCATTGAAAACAATAATTGAAGAAACATGTAACAACTTAAATATAGCCTACCTGTTTGAATTCTGAGTCTTTTCCCACCATGACCTGAAGGCAGTAAATAACTGGATCACCCTTCATGGGCTGCAGAACCTCCCATGTGATTTCACACGTATGATCATTTATTCTCTCTATCCTTGGTGCTGAAGGAAGATCACAAAAGGAACAGCTAAGCTCTGTTTTTTGTCACTTAACATCACATTATCATGATTTGTATAAAAAAAAGTGGTGTTTTTTGTCTTAGAGAAGCAAGAGATTCATATTCAAATGTATTTTTTCAATGTTTTCTGGAACAAACGATACATTGGTCTCTTGCTAGTTTAAGTAACCTCTGACAAAAAGCAAGTAAAATTTGCTCACCGCAAATGTGTATCTCATGCAAGAAAATGAGCTGCTATGCTTAAAATTATTCTAAATGTGTCAGAGAGAATTTTGACCTCAAATTACTCCAACGGCCTGGTCACTCTCTCCTGGTAAGCAAGTATTCTAAGTATAAACCTTCTTATGTCACAGTACTTATAAATCCCAAGTCCCTCATTTCTGGAGCTAATATTTTAGGCTTTAGGCAATTACATTAAAGGTACATCATCTTACAGTCTCTACCCGCACGGTGAAAACAGCTTAGCATTCTACAGGTAACATAATACCACCACCAAATGTCCATCTTTCTAATTCCCACCCCACTCCACCCACCTTCAAAATAAAACCAAAAACACTGCAAAAACCAAAAAAAAACACATCTTTACCTTTCAAGGCAGCTGGAACAGATTTGGGAGTAGTGAAAACATATTCTTGAGAAAGGGGACCTTCACCAGCTTCATTACATGCCTGAATACAAAATTTGTATGACGTTGACTCACTGAGTCTTTGTACTTTGTATGTATGACATGGTCCTCTGTATAAGGATACAAACCTGAAAATGGAAAGGGTGGCTTATAATAAATACAGAAAAGGACTTCTGAAGTAGCCAGATTATTGTCTTCTCTTGTAATTTATGTCCATCATTTCCCAGAACCTAATGAGAACCCCCCAAATATTTCAGACTTCAACAGTATTCTGTGATTCTGACACTATAAAACAATGAGCTCATTTTCCAGCGTTAGGCTTTTGTTTCTCATGACTGCAATAAAATCTCTTTTTACCACAAAGTACTACAGACTGCCTCTTGGCAAAAATGATCCTAAGCACTTTCAGGTACCCTTCTGTGCTTGAAATGAGAAAGGACATGGTTCTCTCCCTTCCAATGAACTGCGTGTACTACTTTCCTTCTGCCATCTACTCCCCCAACATCCTTACCTTTTCAAAATTAGGCAGACTAGATTTTAGCTATTTACTCTTTAGCAACTTTCCCTTACTACACTTAAACGGTCACGGGTCCAACCATCTCAGCTTACATCCTGATTTAACATGAGAGAAAGGATCCCTTAAAATAATAATTTGTACTACATGATGGCTTTATTCTCTACTAGAAATAGCTGCATGTAAAGACAGCAGAGAAAGAATTCACTCTTTCCAATATCAAATATATAAAATTCACAAGACAGATTAGATTAAATACTATGACAAAATACTTAACAAAATTTAAGAGAAGAGCATGCTGCTATGAAACATTTCATTAAACTCTTCATACTGAACTGTAAACAAAAAGCTATGAAGTTTTTAATCTTGTACTTTGCAGCACAGAACAGTAGAGCCCTTCTGCCTTGCCACATGAGAACAGCTCTTACCTCTATTTAAAATTAAGCAAAGCATATGGAATTTTGCCCTGTAATACAATTTCCAAGCACCAGATGACAATAATACTGAGCAGGTTAAGGTGACGCCAAAACCAACCTTCCATTCTTATCCTCCATTTGAAGGTGGTACTGAATGGAGTCAGTTAATGCTTTTGCAGTTCCCTCTCCCCACTTCAGCTTGAGAGTCTGAGAACTGTATGCAGCACACTCCAGGCGAGGTGGATCCGGGGGAAGAGGCTTTGTTTTCAGTTTAATGGTGTGGCTGAAAGGACCTGCTCCAAGACTGTTTAGGGCTTGAATTCGTATTCTAGTATTCAAAGAGAAAGAGAATAAATTAACTAGATCTTAGAAAGTAATTGGTTATTTCCACCAATCGCATTCAGGAGAGAATAATGGCACTGTAGAGACGTTACTTTCTATGATGAAGAATTTTCTCAATATTATGCTCTGAAAAGCTCATGAATATGCAGGAGTGTCATTCTACTTGCCACATTTTAAGGAGCTGGATTGATTCAAAATAAAATATATTAGCATATTTGCATCATCCACGTTAGGGCAAAGATACAAAAGCTCTATCGGCTACTTCAATAACGGTCCATCTTCCTGATCCTGCAGCAAAGCCTTGTTACCAAAATTTTTGATTGCTAAGAGCTACCAGCTTTGTACTTCTCACCCTGGAGAGATGAGGGGAAGAAAAGAAAACCCACCCCCAAAATATGCAGATCCATAGCTTTGGCTATTATATCAGGTGAGTTTCAGGATGGCTACAGGAAAATGTTCAGGGCTTTTTAGAACAGAGCAGATTCATGTGAAAATAAAGGGATGGTGGGTGTACAGCTACCTCTCTTACAAAATGCTGTTTTCACTGGTAACATACCTCCAGGTGTCTGCAAACACATGCCACTTTGGGTCTGCTTGGAAATGGAGAGGGGTAATGAGAAGTTGAAGGACACATGGCTGAGGGGTTTGTATACCTTGAGATTCGGGGATAATTTTTACTTTTTTTGGGTACTCAATGGAAAACAATGCTACTCTACAGATCTCACAGGTAGCCATAGATAGTAAAGTGTGTCAAATCTCATTTTTCAAAGACTAAGGTTTGCATGTCTAAAATAGTATCTAGGTAACTGGGAAAAGGTAATCACAGTAATTCTATTCTGAAACAATCAGCCACACAATTTCAAAACACTGTGACAGAAATGTGTGTGTACGTTTGTGGATAAGTATTTCTCCTTCAGTATAGTAATATTTAACATTATATTAATTTATTATAGCCTGGAACCAAGGTTAATATCTGCAATTTTTTATTTGCACAAAGAGATGACAGTCCAAGATGTATTCTGTAAAAGCACTTTTATGGGTAGAAGCACAGAAGTACCTCCGCAGTGGAAACTTCTCATTTTTCAGTTTGTCGACACTGAGAGCGACAGCTCTTCAATTTGCCAGCATTATTGCTAAGTAATTATGAGGCACACAAAACATTTTAGTCTTTCAATCAGCATTAAAAAGAAGTAAAAAATCTTTAACATTAAGGATTCATAAAATTACATACCCAGATGATACCCTCATCATACTGAAATCAGTGTGAGCTTCAATTCTGACTTCAGTAAGACTGACTTTAAGTTTTAACACAGAGGATGCGTGTTTCTAACAGGAATGTAGCATCCCTTCAGTCAGAATTATGGATTTCTACATTAATATCTTTCAGTATCTCTTACGTCAGACGTATGGGATGATTTTGGTAACTGAAATTCTTCAATTAGATTTAAAATTGATTGATAGATTTTCAAACCAATGTTCTTTATGCTGACTGCCACTCAAATACATGGTATTTCTGCAGAAATGACATTGCAAGATATGATGAGCTGTTATTAGATCAGACAATCCAGTCAACAAAGACTGCACATGGTCCTTCCTTGGATGGGTTTTACCTTCACAAACAGATTAGAAACCATCTATCTATAAAGGAACCTGTCCAAAAATGGTTATGAATCTGAACCTGTAACCTGAATTCAATTAAGCTGATGCATTAACAGATGCAACAAATCTACCACAATAACCAAATTAAAATAAAACATTCTTGAAAGAAAATAAAAACAACATAGCTCATCTTTTTATGAAAGTCATCATTACAAAGCTTCTTTTTGCTCCATGGTTAGGTACTAATGCTTCTCTGAGAGTAATGTGGACAATGAAAAACTATACGGGAAACAAACATAAGAATCTGCTCTTGTGGGAGAAACAGCAGGCTTCAAGTAGCTTTGCACAACATACCTGTAGGTTGTATCTGGCTGTAAGCCGTCTATAAAATAGCTCAGAACCTTCCCAACAGTTATTGGTTGCTTATCTCCAAAGTCTATGCTGTAGCCAGTGATTTCAGATCCATGGTCGCAAGGTTTCTCCCAGCTTATAGCAAGGCATGTGGAAGGATGATAGTGTGGACTTTCCACTTCGTCTTCACTTAGTCCCCGAAGACAAGTCACAACTGCAGGTACAGATGCTGGAGTCATACATGCCACTACTTCACTGAAAGGGCCTGCACCCGCAACATTCACTGCCTGCAAATGCAAAGTAGGCCATGTTTTTACAGCAGGGGTGATCTCCGCTTCCACATTTCACTAACAAGAGTTTTACGTTAGTTTTACATTTTTACCTGAACCCTGCAATAGTATATAGTGGCAGGCGAAAGTCCTTTCATTTCACAGTTGAGCCCAGGCCCACAATAAGAGATCTGCATGCATCCTTCCACACCGCCCCATTCCAGTCGGTATTCTGTTACATCAGCTCCGTTACTCACTGGAACCTTTAAAATGGACAAAAAAAGCTAGAAGTTAAATTCACCACACCTGTATTATTTTTTCTATAAATCAACAGGACTGTAGGTAAAGCTTTTGTTTTGTTTTTTAAACAACAGCGAGGCAGAAAGGTCTAAACTTCACAGGAATGCTACCATCTGATTTCCTTCCTCATTTTTAATTTAATATGACAAAAATAAATCAGACCACATTACCAGCCTTGAGTTATCTATACTTTAAAAACACTATTTATTACTGCTGACTAACGTACACAAAGTAATTGTGATTTTAGTTGCGTTAATACAGACATAATCTAGCATGCAGCATTTAGCTTAGAAACCTAAACAGCTGACGGCACGAGATGGTGGTCTTGAGAGGGTACAGTTCAAATCACGTGTACCAGACATGTCACATTACGACATGAGATTACAGGAAGATATCAGTAGTCAATGAAGTAATAAGGAAAAAACAGCCAAAAAACACCCCCGTATTAACAAAAAAATTCTTAGATCATGAAGAAAACTGGAAGAAAATGCTGTTGCTGTTTTGGGCTAACTATTCCAAGACAGCCATCTCACTGAGGTACAAGATGAGGAGTAAGTGCTCCAAAGCATGTCTTTTGCTTTCCCCTTCCTTTGAAAGAGGAATATTCCCTACTTTCAGCATTGGGCTAGTTGAAAATAATTGACTGAATATAAACAGCATTTCAAAGGATAACATTTGACGTGACTGACAGAGACTCCCCCTCCGTTCTCTAATTCACAATGAGAAGTGTTCGGTCAGAGATCTGATGCAGCTGTAGAGAGCTGTGCAATATGACAGTGAAGATGAGACATTTCTCAATGTTACCACTATTGCTGCTGTAGCTGTAGTGGAGTTCACCGTAACAGAAATCAAGGAATTGAAGCCAACAAGTTCAGGGATGACAATAAACTGGGTGGGAAGTGTTTGATATGCTGAAAGGTACAGCTATCAGAGCAATTTCAGCAAGCAGGATCTGATACAAACCTCACAAAGTTCAATGAATGCAAAGGCAAATTCATAGTCCTGGACCTGGGACAGAACTATACTGAGGATGTCCTGGTATGCAAGCTGAATGTGAGTCAGCAATGTGTGCCTGATGAAGGCTAACTACATACTGGCTGTATTAGCAGAAGAGCAGCAAGAAAGCTAAAAGGAGTAATGATTTCCCTTTGCTCAGCACCTCTGGGGCTACATCTCCAGTACTGTGTCCTATCTTGGGCTCCCCAACACAAGACAGACTTTGATATACTAGAAAAAGCCCAGTGGAGGGCCACCATAAGGGGAGTGCGAAAAAGATAAGGTTTATTTATATTAAGATGATTAGGCTAAGGGAAGATCTTACTGTTAAGATCTTACTTAAATTACTTACTGGGAGGATACAAAGAAGATGCTGCCAAATACTTCTTAAAGGTGTAAAGTAACAGGACAACAGGCAACAGTCACATCTTGCACTAAAGCATATTTTGACTGGACATAAAAAAAAAAAATCTACAGCAGAATAGTCAACCCAGAGACAGTTTTGTGAGGCTGCAGAATCTTCTTCCTTGGAGATATGCAAAACGTGACTGGACAAGGCTCTGAGAAACCTGAGCTAAATTTGAAGTTATCTCTGTTTTGAAAAGAGGGTTGAATCAAATGACATCCAGAGGTCCAGTCCTACATTAATTATTCTGCAATTCTATAAAGTCAACATCTAAAATTGGTCAAATTAATCTTACCTGAACATTTCTTCAAAAGGGTTTGCCTTGTAGACAATTAAGGAAAGCCCAGCAGGGCTTTGAGACGCCCAGTAGGAAGCATGAGCAATAGTTCAGTAGTTTAATCTTTTTTTTTTCAGTACAGTTCTGTAACTCAGGTGATTGACTCCGTCTCAAGCCATTGAAAAGCTGAGTTTAAACAGTATTCCCAGATAGAATCCTCCTTTTTACAAGCTTAATTTTTTATCTATAGCATTTTTTTTTAATCAGCCATCTAAATACTATGGGTTTATAGGAAGTCTGTGAGGCTTTTGCTACATTACTACTGATGCAATTACATAAAATTAAATCAGCTTATAAAAACAACGTATGTACAATAATCCATGGATGTATTCGCTCTGAGGAAACATAACTACATTAAAGAAAAAAATTAAGAAGAGCCTGCATCACTCAGAAATGTAGTGCAGCAGTTGTAGCAAAACTCTTAAACAAAAGAATAAAGTAAGATCTCAAGAATCCACAGACTGCTGTTTTACAACTATTGTATAATGATACGATGAATTACTTTAAAGTTTTACCTACCAAGTACTGCATAATCAGGTAAGCATGTTTAAAAATGTGACTGAAATAGTCTTAAGCTTTTGAAGTTGGACTTAAAAATGTAGAGGAGAATCCTGTTAACACAGTATGTATAACGTTGCATTCTTACCTCCCAAGACACCTGGGCACATGCAGCAGATCTGCATGCCACTTGTGGGGGCTTGCACTGATCTGGTGGTCCAGGCGCTGTAAGAATTTCACATTTTTCCGAGTAAGGTCCAAACTATTAAAAAGAGAGTTGATATAACTAACTGGAAATAATATTACTGCTTTTTAAATAACAGTTTTCCATAGCACAAGCATGTAACAGCAGCCTGAAACTCTGTATTACTTGATTATAAAATAAATCTTTGTGGACTGTGGATTTATTTCAGTATCTGACTACGCTCCAGAATAGCTGCAATGCTTGTTTCTATAGCAAATGCAATCAGAATAAATTTAGCACTTCAAACTCTCAGGCGAAAGGATTCAGAAGCATTTTCCCCTTCTTTTGAAGTTATATATTTGCTACACCACCATAGCAGAACACTATTTGTAACTGCCTATTTGTATTTATGTAAAAGAAAAAAAAAAAGGATTCCAAAAATGCTCTATCTATAAACTGCTCTTTGGGGGATTTAAAAATTAGGTCAGTGCTTTAAAGCCTTAAGCTGCAGACCTCTCCACAATGTCAACTGGTGATGATAGTTTTTATGAAACAAATGTTATCAAACAAATGCAAGCTGCTTTGCATTGTTTTTAAATCAGGATTTTGGACACATTATGAAATAAAGCTTGTGCTACAGCAACAATTGATTTAAACACAAGAGATATTTTCTCTCTCAACAAGAGAAAATATCCTTCTATCTGAGAAAACACATACTCAAAAGTTAAACATTGAAAAAAACAAACAGAAAATGCCAATTATGTTCTAGAACATGAACAGAGATACAAAAATAAAGAACAATCCATTTACGGAGATGCATACAGAAAACAGTTTACTACCTTACTTCACATGAGAATATTCAAGTTGCAACGATGCTTTGATAAAGTACTTAGCATTTCCTAACCTTTTCACAATGCTATAATTCAGGTATAAGACATAATTAGCTGTTTTCTCTTCCCGACATCTAAGAATCCCTTTGTTATAAACTGATGTTTAACTGTTTCCACCCAGCAATAAGCTCTGTGAACCAAATTAATCTACATTAGGAAATCCTCATTTTAAAATCTCTTCTAAAATGCTTCTTTTAAAAAAGATGTTCAACATCAATTGCACTTTCTGCAACTAATTTCATTTCAGACTACCTCCTTACCCCAGCCTTGTTAGCTGCTCGCAGTCTGAAGTTGTATATCCTCCCTGGAAGAAGGTTGCCTACTGTGCATTCAACATCAGAGCCTTGGTAAACCTCTCTGTGTTCATCAGTTCCTGTCTGAAACATTTCCAGACCATAACAGGTAATGGGTGAACCACCATCTACCTGAGGTGGTCCTAAAAATAAGAAAGAAAAACTTGTTTAATTTTAACACACAACACATCTTGATCCCTTACACTCAGGAACAGTTGTAATTGAATTACCCCAGCGCAGCTGAATTTCTCTTGCTCTTGGTCTACCCTGTAGCCTTGGAGGCTGGCATGGACCTGGAACGACTGCTGGTGTCTGCACCAGTAAAGAATCAGATGCCTACAAAGGAAAAGGGAGATTAATGAAGTCACCTAGGCCAAAACAAGCACTAGCAATTATTGTAACTTTTTATTTGTTACACATGTTACATATATGTTACATACATGTTGCATATCCTCGAATCAGAAATAGGACCTTCCATTTCTTGAACTGTATCCTCAAATACATGAAGATGCTTAACTGACCTGCTATGTGTTTATTGTAATATTTACATAAAACATTCTGCAGTGATCACACAATAGGCAAAATTAACCTTTGCCTTTGTGTATTTCTACACATGAAAAGGGCTAAATTAGAAAAAAGTTATGTATAAACTCAAACCTATTACAGAAGCCTGAAATATGAATTGTTTAGGGTTAACTCATTTTCTTTTCCATTAAACTGTAGTTCAATGGTTTCTAAAACCTTACTCTAAGGGTTGTATACTTCTTCCTGTGCAAGAACCTGTCAGAAAGCAAAGTAGGCAGAAATGACAATCAGATGATGTAAAATATAATTAAGATTTCAACTTTTTCAATTACTTAGTAATATGTACTGTGCAAGTGTGCACAAAAGTACATAGCAACATGCAACAGATAGCATTGTCTGTTTTGGATACAGACAGAAATGAGTCAGACCTGATCACAGGTTATTAGCTTCAGTGTGACACAGAACAAATATGCCTGTTTCTTGACTGAAGCTGATAAGCCTTTCAGTTTACAACATGGATGCATCTCAGAGTCTCATCTCACAACTGCTGTGTACATGTGTTCCAGTAAGAGTAGACTGGAAAATCTGCTGCTTTTCAGTTCCTTTGAAATGTATTATTGCACTGAGCAACAGATGCTAGATAAAAAGCAGAATGTTTCTCATGAGGCATATAACCATGGCAAGCTGCAGAAAAGGCTTCATTACAGCTTTATTTACTATTCTTCTGCTGAATTCTGACACCTTCAAAAAGCACTAGGACTTCCTGAAAGTTACCATCTCCTTGGTACTCAAGTAATACTTATTCTAAACTAATGTGGGGAAAGAGGTTGGCTCATTGAAAGTCTCCAAGGACAAATGTGCACTTGTGGCTAGGTAACTGAGAGGTATACTGCCTTCCTCCTTCCCCTGTACAAAAAAAAAACAAGCTGAGCTACGGCAAGAGGGAAAGCATCACAGCTGTGCCAGCACTGAAGGAATGTGGATTTTTTCTTAAGACAAGGTGGCTATGGACAAGGATATCTTTACAGGAGACTTCTATATGGATGAAGAACACATGAATTTCTTATAGTCTGACTAAGCTGCTTAGCTTACTACACTGATCACGTTAAAAACATTAAATTTACACTGCTGTCTTAAGTTAGGCCTTGAGAAAAGACATTTTTATCAACATGTTGCACAGGAAAAGACAAAGAATCTGTTTCAGTAAATAAGAAAAATCACTTGAAGCAAAATATAGCATCAGAAAAGAATTTTCGTATTTATTTCTGTAAGAAGTAGGCAGAAATTTGAACCACTGCACATCAATACTGGGAGTCCTTTGAGGTTCTAAATGGCTATATTGCTAGGCCATTCTGTACAATTACTGCTCTAACAATATTTATTAACTGTTGGATCTGATTTTCGTAAAGAATTGCATTTAAGAAAAATGTTAGCTAATATTACCGTGCTCTGTCCTCCTTCCCCAATGCAATATACTCGTAAGCGATAGGAACAACCAGGATTTAATCGGTCACACAAATGTTCCCTAGCAGCTCCGCTGTATATCGTGTCCCACTTGTTTCCTGAAAGATAAGAGTAAACGTGCAATGAACCAATGTGTAATTTGCCACACTTCAGTAGCAGCCACAGCAGGTATCCTAGCTCCACCAAGTGTGTGTTTGTCAGAAAAAATTAAAGGATTGCTTTGTGTTTCCTTGAAAAAGATCAAATTATTTTGCAGATGCTTTCCTATGCAAATTTGTGTAGATCTGCTAAGTAGAATCTCTTCCTTATTTGGTATTCACACTAAATATGAGATAATTTACTTTTAATAAGGTTATTATTACTGGGCCAGCAAGCACATTTAAATAGCATAACCAAATAAAACGGTAAAGACAGAAAAGCAAAAATTCCCACAGAAAAGAAACTTTCAATTACATCCTGTCTATTCATTTTGCACATTGTCAATACTGCTTACAACTGATAACGCTTGTTCCTGTATTTTGGAATGGCCCAGCACCATCTGGAACACTGATTTTATTCTTTGCTTTTCAGTTCGATTCTTAAATGAGAAATTCTTCAGCACTTTCTTTCTCTCAAGAGATGAAGCTGGGGCCTTTAAATCAAATCTCCAACAATTTAATACATCACAGAATTTAGAGGGCTACAAATGTAACTTAGTGCACAGCTCATTTTATCTGCATGAAAGGCTCAGGTAAGCTCATTTCAACAGTGACTTAATGTGGACATGCTGTAGGCAAACTAAGTATTGAAAAAAACATGAGTGATACCTTTGGCAGGACTACAATTACAATTTGGGGATAGTGCACTCTTAACCTGACACAGCAAGAGAGGTATGAACTTTCATGCTCAGACTGTGCTGCTGAGTACAAGTAAGGTTACCTAACAGGTCTAGATTTTCAAATAATTTAGCTGGGTAGCTCTATGCCCAATTTAGAAAATTTGTTAATTTCCCCTCTGTATGAAAGGACAGAAAAGCAAGCAGCAGAAATGCTTATTCCAGCTCCAGCACTATTCTCATTTAGTAGCAGTAAATGGAACATTAATGTTTCATTCATCTCACACATCCAACAGAGCTAAGAAGCCCTTTCTTGCCCTTACGTATCTGGAACACGTCACTTGACTTCCAAAACAGAACACACCTATGTGATAGGTTAAGCACAGAGCATCTCTTTTGCCACAGCTTTATGGTATCTTCTTTCTAATACAGAGAAACAGAATTTCCTGGATGTGGGTTTCAACATCCTTATTTTTTAAAATTACAGTTTCTTGCAATAACATTCCCCATCATAATACATATCTTACTCTTCCCACAATTTATAACCAAAAAAGATCACAGCTGAATGCCAACATATACTCCTAATACTTACCATTTAAGCCTTCAGACATCTCCACAACATAGGTATTTATTGCTGCTCCTCCATTGTCTTTTGGCGGATCTATCAAAAATAACAATATTCCAACAAAACAAGGTAAATCAAATTGTTTTGTAGCTTTTGGGGAGAATTAGAAAAAGGTAAAATTGACAGCCAACTGGAAACGAGTGCTCTTTTAGACAGTTAGCCATAGCATCCTGAATCCTAGTTCAGACAGCTGCAAATCATTCAAATCCTCCACTATCCAAAGCTGCCAGATCACAACCCTACTATAGTCTACAGATGATGTGTGATGAGGGAATCAGGCACTTGGGAGATGCCACAGCAAACATTTCGGTTAGTCTGAAGGCAGCCTGATTATGGTTTCAAAAACACAGATCCTAATGGCCCTGCAATTTGGACTGCAGATAGGAAAGTTCTATACTGAACACTTAATCTTGTAAATTTTCAGTTTAGCAGTAGAAATTGATTTCACTGTCCTCCTTGGTACGATATTGAAGGACATGACAGGAAACTATAGAACTATCTTTGACACATAATTCTACAACTCTTCCTCAGAGCTGACTTAGAGAAGAACAAAATGAAAATAATGTGGAAAAACAAAATTTTTGACAAATATAAAGGCAGCTTTACATTTAAACACAGAAGAGCACTGCTGCATAATGTGTGTGCTTGATGAAATGTTGTTGGCTCTTAGACAAGTGTTACATATCACATCACACCTGCCAAATAAAATGAGACTTGTTATATGGCACACAGCACTTTTTTGGATGGCAGGTAGCAGTCAACTTACCCCAAATGAAAAACATTTTTTTTCACATAATTATCACTCATGAAAAAAAAAAGGAATATAATAGTTCATAATAATGACTATTACAAGTTCTATATATAAATAGGCATTTTAGACAGCTTTCTATTTACAAATCAGATTATTTATAATACTTCATACATTATATGTTATCCATAATGGAACAAATTTCACACCTGAAATTTTCACCCTGATATAGCAAAGCACTCTGGAAAGATGCAAGACTGAATTTGCTGTGTACTGTTCTACAAGTAGCTTTCACATTATTACCGTGAAAGAACACAATATTAAAACACACTATTATACAGAACTAGGTAAGAAGTTTAATTACTGTGACAATAAGTAAAACCTTCACCCATGTGGTTTACTGCTAAAGTATATCACAGTACTGCTTCTCCTTCTCCTATTTCACAGCGTAAGGGTAAAAAAAAACATAAGCTTAAGGAAGTTTCTCAAGATCCCTAACGAATAAAAGTATTTATCTATCAAAAGTAAACACTTTGAAGAGAGAAGTTAAACTTGGACCTTTTCGTTTGATAACAAAAATAAAATAAAATTCATGGCATCTGCTTTTTGTGCCAGAGTAACATTAACTTCTTAGTACATAAATTAACACTACAATATTTTAACAACTGTAGTTCTCTTCTGTAACAGTCCCTATTACAATTCATATATTATTCTTCCCACATAATTACACTATTACACTGCCACCCTAGGTATTTTGGATCAGCATTTTTCCATGATGGCTCAGCTGACTGAAGTATATCAAAGTAAAATCTGGCCTTTTACATATGAACATAAATAAAAAACAGAGGACAAACTCTAAAAAGAGCTGACAATGTTCTTACCCCAGACTATTTTAAAACTCTGTGCATGAATTTTTCCTTTCACTGATGGTTTTGAAGGTACCCCAGGCTTGTCTGGGCAAGTAGCATAGTCTACTGTCTCACTTGGACTGCTTTTCCCTTCTGAATTATAGGCAATGACCTGTAAATACATAAAAATTATAATAAACACAGAACAAATGTAATGGCTAGTGGTATGCTGTTCAGTGTAACAGTAAGAGCAAATTAATTTATATGTATGTGTACACAAATAGCTAGACAATAAACCACCAGGAGAAATAAATCTATTATGCACCTTCATTTTATAGTTTCTGGTAGTCTCATAGTTACTCAATGCTGAAATTAAAAACACCTGTGAATTGCAAGAAGAAAATACATTATTAAAAAAAACCAAACAACTAAACTAATAATTGTGAAGATGGAAGAAAAAAAATTGCATAACCTTTGATATCCTCCACATTTCAAATGTTGGTACATAAAGTTAGGCTTCTACTTAGGGCACATAAGACCAGCCTGACTGTAAAAGGTAATCAGGACACGCAGCCCTCTGTGACACTAATGGAATCTGTGGGTGCTCAATATAGCACAAAACACTTCATTCCAAAGTGAAGGACTTGAGAACCTTTTTTTTTTTTTTTTTAAACAGCCCAAGATACTCAGAAACTAGCTATGTTTAAGAACTACTCCTTTTTATTGTGCTGGACCTTTGGATCCTGGTGAGAGCAGCAGCAAAGGCAAATTGTTTCATGGGCTGCATCAGCAAGAATTTAGCCAGTGGAAGGAGGGGTGTGATTTTGCCACTTTACTCAGCACTTTTCAGGCTAAACCTGGAACACTGTGCCTAGTTTTGGTGCTCCCTGTTTGAGATGTTGAGAAACTGGAAAGAGCACAGAAGAGGGGCAAGCATGATGATTACAGGGTTGGAGAACCTGATGTAGGAGGAAAAGGCTGAAGAATTTGGGTTTACTTCGCCTAGAAAATAGAAGTTTCAGTGTGGGGGATCTAATCACAGCCCAATATTTAAAAGGTAGTTAAAGAAAATATGAAGATACTCGTCTTGCAAGGATATGTGATGACAGGACAAAAGACCACGGGCACAAGTGTGTCAGGGAAAATTCCATCTAAATATAAGAAAATAAATTAATCACCATGAGAACAGGCTGTCCAGCAAAGCAGTGGAATTTCCCTTGCTGGAAATACTGAAGTCTCAGCTCAACAGGGCTAGTATAGGGTTGAACAGCCAGATCTAAGGCTCTGCTCTCTAGACAAATTTGGTCCAGGTGATCTCCAAAAGTCCCTTTCAACCTAGACTTTTTTCTGTGACTCTAGGAAAACAAATTGCTGCTATTCTTTACATTGTAGTTGCGCAGTTAATTTACTGTGTATCCCCATTTGTTACGAGCAAAAACCTAAGCAACCTAAAAATTATTTTACTTTTATATTTATTTAAAAATTGAATAGAATCCAAATGGTAGGAGTAATGTCAGTACAGTTTGAGAAGAGGAAATGTGAGCTAACATGCTTCTCAGACATACTCCTGATACGGTTTACAAGATTAACAATCATCTCTGGTTGTTTTTGTGCCCTTACAAATGAAGTTAAAAAGGCAGTTGGCATTTACGTATTATAATAAGGTTTCCAATGGTTACAAAGTTTCTTTCAAAAGCCTTAAGGAATATTACTACTAATTAAGTCTTTCTCCTGTATAATAAAAATTAAAGACCTGATTAACACAGAATTTGTTTCTCCTTTATGCCCTATGAATGAGTGAACAGAGACTTCTGTTTACAGTTTTGTTAAGAAAAATACAGTATAAACATTCATATTTTATTTTAATGACAAACTTCGGATGCTACAGTTAACTGAGCATTTACCAGTGATGTATATTATTAACATGTAGGATTACTTCCAAAGGAAAACTATCATCAAGTCCTGCAAGAGCAAGTTCCAAAGTATTTAGCTGATTTTTATTTGCAATACATATGTAGCCATAACAGTCCTAGCTTGGTACCGTCCTGAGCATACACTGCATGTTTCAAATTACTTAAGTTATCAATAAAATCCAAATACTCTAAGATTAACGCCTATTGGAACTTTTTCTGCTTCTGAAAAAAAACAGTCATTCAGAAGTGCAAAATATTTGTTATTCTTTCAAAAGGAGCACGTGTATGTTTTAGCGTTAACTCAAAACAAACCAACCACCCCTGATCTGCTACCTTTCGTACTGCAAAGAGACACTGTTCTTAAGCAGCTCCCAATTCTTCCTTATGAAATAGTATTTTAGGTGCATGCAAGACAACAGCTATAGACATATTTTTTCTTATAGACTGGAAATGAGATCATTCTGACTCTGCTTCATACCTGGGGACACCCATTAGCTTTATTGCAAAAGCCATGCTACTGTTAAAGAATGACTGGATCCTGAGCTAGTAAGTTCAGACCCTCAAGATGTATAAGAATGGGTTCAGCACCACTGTAATATGACTTTTTTTTAACTAACTTGGGTTCAGTGCTATGCTAGAATTGATAAACTTTTTTTGATCAATGTTGCTCTTTATCCCAACACTTTGAGATGTGTTTAGTGTCTATATGCAACAAAAAAGCCAAATAAAAAAACAACTGTTAATAACATTGACTTATGTTAATTACACATTTCAAGATAGCTGCAACTGTTACGCCCTTTCAGAGGTCCCTACTCCTTCTACAGAGATGACTTAGGAAGCAGGCTTTGAACTCTTAGCTTTAAGAGATTGAAATTTTAAGAGAGACTGGCATCAAATTTGGTTTTCCTTTAAATAAGTCAGTAAATCAAATTTCAAGGTACTCTGGTACAAACAACCACCGACCAACCAACCCCCCAAACCAACTACGTGAAAAATCTTACCCTAAATTTGTATTTTGTACTGCGCCTCAAATTCTTCACCGTGTAGGTAAGATCTTCACCATCGTATTTTGGCTTGAAACCATATCCCTGCAAAATTAAACAGGATTACTTGTAACATTGTATTTGTCAACTAGATTCTGTAACATCATTCAATATAAATAAATTACTGTGTTTCAGACTATAATTGTTATGGCTCTCTGACAAAGTAATTAAATGTAACTTCATTGTGTAAACACAGGATATTTTATTTCTACCATGTGAGTCCTAATGGAAGCCAAGTATAAAAATAAGGTGGTGGTGATGAGGGCGAGTGAGGAAATGAATTAACCACTCTCCAGTTCTGAAGAGGAGAAAAAACAGCAAAGAAAAATATATAGTGCCATGAGGTATTATACCTAACACTTTGAAGGGGTAAAACAAAGGTGCTTATGCTGAAATAACATATAGGGGGGCCACACTTCATGATGCAATTACTTTGATCCACTCTTGTGAGGCTTTAATTCACATGCAGAGTCACAAAGTTAAAAGTAGTCTAGACATCTTTGTGGGATTAGAGCTTAATCATACCAATAACTATTACCGTTGCAATAGAAAGGAGAAAGTTATGTGGCTTGGTCACTGCAATGACAAGTCTTTGGTTTTCTTTCAGAAAATACAGTTCCTTGCAGGACATTCTAGCAAAAGTAATCCCTGTTACACTTAAGTACAGCAACATATCAAACATATTATAGTCTCTTTTCTTATTGAGAGTACGTATTCTAAACTTACTGAGTTCTCATCCTCCATCTCTAGTATATATGAGATTCCTTCATCTGATGGTGTTCCTGAGGGTTTTGTCCACTGTAGGGATAACCAAGTAACTCCAGCATTAATCAGCAAAGGACTTGCTGGTGTGGTTGGGGCAGTGCCTGAGGTATGATACAGGACTTCTTCACTAAAACCACTGTACGTAAAAACAAACGGTATGTAAACTAACCAGACACAATAATTGACATCTAGAAAAACATCATTCTTACTAAACGCAGCTATGACAATTTCTTGAGTATGTGCACAACTGGAAATTCCAAGCAGATGACTTAACTTGCCCACGAATGTGTCAGTTATAAGCCATGTGAACAAGGTTAACATTCATAATTGAGAGATTCCTGTGTAGGACATAATTACAATGTTTTGCTAATTAAATTTGTTTTGATTTTTCATATTAAGTCATTATTCTAAATCAGTAGAGCTCTATGTGCAGCAATATACTCATACCTATTCAAAATCAAAACATGAAGACGTGAAAGCGTATGTGGGAAGATCCCAAAATACACTTTGCTTCCCAGGCAGCAATCTATGCAAATTGCTATGTGCTTCAGGTATGCTCTGAAGTACCAGTTTCTATAGTGATTCAGAAAATAACAGAATAATAGACTTACTCAATATTAAGTTAATTCGATATTAAGTTATTAAGTTACTTTAAGAGTTGGCAATACGAAAGTCCTATCACAGAACAAATGCAGTAGACTACACTGGTCTCTGAATTTTCAGCCTTATCAGATGACTCTTAGATAAGCCTCCAAGTGATAAACCTTCTGTAACAAGTTACAGAAAAAGATCTACTGAGAAACAGAGGGATGCAAAAGTCAGTAAATGGGTACAACGCACAGATGGTGTGACATGTATCCATCTAGACTCTAAAAAACCGTTCTCAGCTGGCATTTTAGAAATTTGCTGCTTCTACCTCAGATCTGAAGAAATGCAGGCTTGAGAGCTTGTCTAATTTTTTTTTAAACTGTATGAAACTAATGTTAAAGATGCAACTTTAATCTAAAAGCTAGACGTCATCTAAATGAGCACCAGGAAGTCTTGAAAACAAAAATCCTCGAGTGTCTTGAACAACAGAACCAGTCAAATATCTTGTGTGTCCAAATCTGACTTCCCTGAAAAATCGCAGTGTGAAGATACCTTGACATCCCTTTCTCTCTTACCCATTTCTCCTGTGAAGCAGGAAATGGAAAAGCGCAAAGCAAAAGAAAACTTAGAATTTGAAGGGAATAATACTTCTTCTTCTTGCCAAAAGCCACAAGCGAGAAAATCTCTGAAATTAAGATGGTACGGTACATATGCTGTACATACTTAAAAAAAAGTTCCAGCGTTACAGTTAGGCTAAGAAAGCAGCAAGAGAAGCTAGACATACTAAACCAGCCTCTACTCACAACCAACTATTAAAGCAGTCAACTCACATGCAGATGCAAGGGAAGGGGGTGGGGGGAAGAACACCTTGAAAAGCCTTAATCTCTTTACTTGATAGAATTACTGCAAAACACATTGAAATCAACTAAAAGAGCTCCAGTAATTCTCAAATTTGAACCTCTCTTAACATTTCACTTAGGATACTATAATCTACTATAATACAACAATACTATACCTTTTAAATAGATTTTATTTTTCCAGATTTGTTTAGCCACAGTTTCATGTTTGGTTAGAACCAAATTTAAAAATACAAGCAACTCAAAGAGAGAATATCCATTCTTGCTGGTAAAATCATTTAGAGAAAATTCAGTCTGCAAATACATAAGGTTCTCAACATATTTCATAAGGAATAAATTGTCACCCTACCCTAGTAAATATTATTTCAAGAGACTTAAGTAATACCATATAGCCAACATAATGCATTGTTATAAGGCTATGAAATACAGATTTAAAAATCTTTTCAGCTTAATTAGTTTAAAAAGGGTACTTAACTGATGACTGTCTTCCACCAGCTTACACCACAGAGGTGTGTAATATGTGTGGATACTCCTAGAGGGTACATTTACACTCAGAAGTAACCAGGGAACAGGAAGAGAACTTGAACACTGGACCCTGCTTAACTGTCAGCTCACTCCCTGTCTGCTTTTGTCAACAGTTCCAATTACATCTCATCAAGACAAGTCCAGGAGTAACTCAGAGAACGGTTCATTCCAGAAACATCTTCCAGAAGGCAGCAACATAAGAAAGACTGTGTTGGAGCACTCTGAAAGTCAGCCTAGCCCACTACAGTGTCCTCAGCCAGTGACCCGAAGCAGGAGCCTAAGGGAAGACACAGAGAACAGGTACTACACGCAACACATTCCCTGGGTGCTCTCCAAAGCCTCCCAACACATCTCAGAGACCTCCTGAGCCAGCTGTAGTTTTCATGTACTTAGCCTGCAGAAGACTTCCTCTATCCAGCATGAATTACATCCTCAGGTTTGGCTCCCTATTTTTAAACTGTCCTTCAACACTGTCGAGGCAGGCATTGTTCCATCAAACACTCCTTTGTGCCAACTGAAGGACAGACAACGTGCATTTCATGCTATAAAAACACCACTCCGGTGAGCCGCAGCACAGTGCTCAAAATATCTCAAACACAAACAAGCGCAAAATAGCAATTTTATGCTTGTGGCTAGAGAAGCCTTGATTTTATGCCACATGGGACCTAAATGTCCAAGTACTACTACATAGTGTGGACACAGGCAGTCTACTCAAGAGGTATTGAGCCCTAGCAGTGAGAATATTAGCCAGCTTTCTTGCTTCACCCAAAGACCAAGAAGCACTCCCAAGAGATAATGTATCCAGTGGTGTAAGCCCAACCTGAGAAACTATTCCTTTTGTCTTGGTTTTTGAGTTCTTACATCCTCTACTGATGACAGATGCCATTCATTCACAACATAAAAACAAAGTTCGGTGCTTTATAACTCCTGAAAAATAGCACTTCTAAACTTCTAAAAATAATGACCACATATCCTAAGCATTTATAATAAGCTCTAGAAGCTCAAAAAAAAATCAATGGTATTGTAATGTCATATTTCGTCCATTTCCCATGGTAACATCAGACTAGTAGACACCTCAGGTAAAGGGACATATATAGAAAATGGGACATGGCAGAGAACACAATGTAGATATACCTACAGGATGCAGAGTGGGTTCTGCTGGGCTTACCTCCTGCTCCAGCAGAGTTACCACCATGTCTTTATACTGTCATTACTACAACTCTAAATTTAAGGAGGGCTAATCAAGCTCTAGTAAACTGCTAAACCAGCTTCAAGAACTACCTTACATCTGGCACCATGTCAGACCTCACTGGCACCCAGAGCAGCAGACAGCATGGTAAAAGTTACCCTCTGTCCAAACAACATCAGCACACCTGCAGCATTTAACAAACCATTCAATTCTGGCCCATTGGCAGGGTTGCTTCTCTTTCAGCACGACCCTCAGCATTTTAGCAGAAGTGCTTATTACATCAGACACAAAAGCCACAATTCTATTGACGCCGTGAGTCTGTGCAACGTAGCGCTTCGCCAAAAATTCCATTACAAGTCAGAGCAGAAGGAAGCAAGCACAAGGTAGCAACCTTCAGTGGAGGTCAGCACGAGGCTACAAAGGCTGAAGCTGAAAACCAGCACAGCCTGAGCTGGGTTCACGTGAGAGCAGCTGGGTTGCCTGTGCCATGCTCGCGGTCCCCCTTTAGGTACAAAGGGGCATCGTGTACACAGGTTAGAGCAGGCTGTTTGAGAAATTAGGCTAAACCCGGCAGAAACAGCTGTGCTATCTGCAGGTGACAGCTGCTCATAAGAGGGGCTGAGATGTGTAGCATTTATATGCTAAGTATGTACACATGTAGTGGCTGTAGCCATAATAATGCCTGAACAAAACTGATTGTGCCAGGACTCATTGAATAGCTGAGGTTAGAAAGGATCTCTGGAGGTGCCCTTGTCCAGCCTCCCTCGCTGAAGCAGGGTCAAGTGATTTGCGATGCAAATATAATCTGCAATATGAATAATCCAATCACATGCGGTAAATTAACTATGTAAATGGACAGAAGTCTTATTTCTTTAAATGCCATCATATGCTTTTCCTGAGCAAGCACACATATGCATGCAAATGCATTCCATAGTTATGGATACAACAGTGATATTTACCTCATCCCCATGTCATTTTTGGCTGCTAGCCTAAAGGTGTACCCCATTGCTGGTGATAGTTTAGTAATTCTATACTGCTTCTGTTGGCCATAATAACACTGGCAAAACTCTCCATTTCCTTTTCCCTAAAAAGGAATAAATTAATCACATTATTCACCCTATTAAATATGTGCCCATCAATTAAAGTAACACACAAATGTGAAGCAAACTCATTTTTGAAGTGTAACATAACTCAAGAAACCCTCCCGTAGTGAGGTTTTATGTAAAACATACACATATTGAATTAGAGGCTTTTAAAATTCCTTTCCATTTTGCATCTCCAAAGGGCTAGAAAGAAAAAACAGTACAGTTTCTACAATTCTGCCATCTCTCTCTTGGAATAGCTGTCTGGCTAGGACTGGAATAAGTTTATGGGAACTCTGCTGGCGCATCCCTTTTATACAAAATAAAGGCTTTTATAGGAAAATGATCTTATCTCATTGCTCTTGAGAGAAGTATTGGTGAAAAAGCCACTATTAAGGGTGGCAGAATCAGGTAACTAAGAAATATTTGATACATTATACACCCTAAGAAAAAATTAGGGCGATAATCATGTTTTTACACTTACTTTCAGAAATTATGTATTTGTCACATACCTCTCTCTATACAAGTCAAAATTTTGATACAACTCAATGTGCATAGTCACATACAACTACTTTTGAAAACCACAAAATGAAAAATAGAATAACTTGCTTACTTCATCCCATTCTAAAAGGTAACTGTGGATTTTAGAACCATTATCGCATGATGCCTGCAACAAGAAAAAGGGAAATTAGAGCTCTAACTAGACACAAGATTGCTCAAGGAAAGATGCGTGCATGGATCAAATCATGACAAGACCAGTGGATGGCAAATGATGCTGCCCTTATATGACTGTTTCACTTGCCAAGACAGTGCTATTTCTGTTTCTATCTAGTGAATGCTTCTATTTTATTTTTTTTTCATTTAGACCTTGAGAAAGCATTCTGGCAGCAATGTAAAATACTACAGAATTTTTCTAAGCAGTTAGATTGCAGGTCTGTTCAAATCTCAGTCTTTCCAGACCACTTAATTTGCTTTGCACAAATAAGCCTATGTTCAATAAGAGAGAAAGAAATTGGTTCTACAGTACAGGAGGGGACCAGAACTCAAACCAGTGTCTCTGTTCAAGTTCATTAACTTTATTTACAAAGGCTCCTGGCTTTTCTGGGAATCTTTTTCTCTTCGCTGAAGTCCACATTTAATCCAATATACATACTTCAGTCACGGAAGTGTGGTTGAAACTACTGTTTGACAAAACTTCTGTTTCAATGAACTGGCATTTATTCACAAATCTGAAACTGCTAAAGAGCTTTAAAGATTTTAAAGTAATTCTTACCTTCCACTGCAGAGTAAGAGAATTTTTGGTCCTATTAGTTATCCTGGGCAGATTTGGAGTATCAGGCTCACAACTCATTGTGGTAAAACTCTCTGCTTCTGAAGGACTCCCCCTTACACAATTGCATTCCACTTGGACTCTAGAACGGAAAACAGTCAGTAACATTTTGATTCAAAATCTATATATACAATTTCCAAAGAAAACCGAGTATTCAGAATTAAGTTACTGCCTTGCTATCTCTTTATTAATATATTACTGTTACAAATACATAGCTGGTGAAAGCTTCTTGGTCAACGGAAGCAATGCAAAAGTAGAGTCCTTTACTTTGGATGTACATCATTACCATCAGTCAGCTTTATTCTCACAATTACATTTGAAATACGTCCATTCTTTGCTGTGCTTTGGTTGGGAAATAATGATAACATCTTGCAGGCTCATTATTTGTTGTAGATGTGTAAGTTGATAATACAAATAATTCTTCTGCAAGTGCTTTCTTGAGAAATGCACAATGAAGCTGTTAATGTATTTTCTGAGAATCTTTTGCAATCCTTCAACAGCTTGTTGAGTCTGTTCACCCTGTTCACCTTTTAGAAAGGCTGTGCACTAGCTCTCCGTGTACTTCAGAAGAATGAATTGTTTCTTCTGTCTCAAAGAGAAATGGTTTGCTTTTCTCATAGCTTTTCTCCAAAACAAAATAAAAGATTATTTTCTGGCCTCCTCTGCCCTCCTCCCTCCTCCCAGCTGTGTAGCCATGTCTCCCTCTTGGGTGAACCCATATATTACTTTCTTCTTACTTAGTTTCTTCTGATTTATCTGTTCCTTTGAAAGAGAGAAAAAAACAATCCACAGAACACCCTTTTCTCTGATCACTGGTTGCAGAAGGCCTTATATACTGGTTGCATGAACAGTCATAGGAAAACTGGCATTGTAGATTCCATGAACAGGGATAGCAAAACATTTGAACAGTGACTAGTGCTGCATACAGTTGTTTGTCCTTGCATATAGTTGCAAATACATAATTTGTCAGTTTTATCTTCGGAATTTAGCCTTTCTTGTCTTCCTTTTGGGCAATAGTTAGACTGGCAGAATTCTGTTTAATTCCTAGCTCAGGAAGAGCTTATATGGCTAAGTCATCTACTCACATGCTTCCTCTAAAAAGACCAGAAATAAGTAAAAAAGAATCTGAACATAGCCTGGTAGAAAACAACTTATACATGGCAAAAAGACCTAGGCTCTGACCTCTATGCTCCACACATTTTCAACTTAAAACATCATTGGATAAAGTTCATAAACACTACTTAAAATAAGAACAAAATCACAGGGAAACACTTGCATATGAAAGAGTTTCAAGTCAATTCAACTCTTTCAAGAGTCTTCAAGCTTGAACAGTGGAATTAAACTGAGCTTGGGACATATTTAACAATGTATAGGGCGGTCAGATTCACTGGTCTGCTGGAGCAAAGTGAAAGCAGTGTGAAGTGGCCAGTAGAAAGTTCTTGTGCAAGGTACCTCCTTCTTCTATTTGTGAGAAAATGACATAAAGGAAGCATCATCTGTGCCTGGCTCAAAGAAAAGAAAATGGTCACTGTGTTGGCATGTAAAGTAAAGACCAAGTAAACAAGCAAAGACCACAGAAGTTGGGTGAGGCAGCAACAATCTCTTATGTTTTTCAAAATGGATTGTGTGGTCAAATAAGCCAACAACATTGACTTGAGAATGGCAATATTTCAACTATCATTGTGACTTAAAGGAGGATTTCAAGGGGTAAAGACAGTTTCTGAAGAATTCTGCAATCAAATATATAGACAGAATGAAACTTCGAAAACACTCCCAGTGAATTTAGTGAACAGAAAAGGAAGATACTCACTTTGCATGGTAGTCAGTTGCTGGCCTGAGATCATTTACAGTAACTTTGTTTTCTTCTCCACTGGAAAGAGAGATGATTTTGTTAAAGAGATTGTTTCAGAATCACATACTTTATAAAAAGGCACACATTTAACCTCTCCACCTAACACTCCTTGTAAGAAACATCTGTTAATAGTTTGCTTCTGTTGCTAAGTATGCTAAAATGCAGATGCTTTTATCTTTGAATTTTATGGGCTTCCCTCATTTGGTTTCTGTTGTTTCGCCTCTTTTGTTTTTGAAGAAAAATTATCTTCTTTACTCAGTAACATCAGCTGCACATATTGGAGAACATGCATGTGTATGCATGTACATTATTTCAAAAAAAAAAAGTACTGAATTACTGGATCCTGTGGAAGCATGAATATTTATAAGTCTTCAGCCTTATAAAAATGATTATCTAAAACCATAAACGACTGCATATACCTACTTTTTAGAGCCTAGTAAGCAGAAAAAGCACCTAAGTGACACCTATTACTCTGCTTTTAGTGAACCAGCTTATGTTAGAAAAGTTCTTTTCCTCAAACTTTTAGCCTAGTAAGCAGAAAAGACACCTAAGTGACACCTATTACTCTGGTGTTAGTGAATCAGCTTATGTTATAAAAGCTCTTTTCCTCTAGCTCTAGGACAGGGATATCCAACTTGTGATTCATGAACTGCTCCAAGTAATTTCCAAGAAATCCATAGAAGGAGACTAACAAATGCTAGCTAAACACTAGAAGATTTATATTTATTAGAGAGCTCTGTAATTTTAATGGTAAATTTTACTGTTAAATGTAAAATACTGCTAAAGTTGCAAAAAAAAATGGTTAAAACCATTGTGTTAGGAATTAAACAGTTTGAAAGTTTAGCTTGTTTTGATGCTGCTCAAGTTGTGTTCTGTGGAAATCTGTTTCATATTGTACCACTGCCTCTTGCCAAGAGCATTTCCAGAGAAGGGAAGAATACCCTTACTGGGAGGAGCAGCATGTGCTGAAGTAAATAAATACATGCACAATTTGTATTTGTTGCTACTTGTACACATCTTACTTCGTGAGAACCCATAATTTCTAGTGCAGCTGGCTGAAGTACAGCTAAGTGGTATTAAAGCATACTTCCACAAACATCTAAACATATTCTAACTGTTGGTATAGACCTCAGTAATAAAACGGAACCATTTCTACTGAAAAAGTAACCTGTTTCAGAAAGAGAAGTTGCACAAAATTGCTAATTATTTCAATCTCCAAACACTGGGCAGATTTTTATGAGATTTTTAGCCACACAATTAAATGCAGCACTGAATAA
The DNA here is from genome assembly GCF_964211835.1 of Anser anser. Taxonomy (NCBI): domain Eukaryota; kingdom Metazoa; phylum Chordata; class Aves; order Anseriformes; family Anatidae; genus Anser; species Anser anser. The sequence goes on along the minus strand of NC_139720.1, from coordinate 183,246,358 downwards.
ATAAAAGAAAACGAACACCTACATATATACAGTTTTGTATTTTCCATCTTTTCCAGTATTTGAAATCATCACTTCGTAAGTATAAACCTCTGGTATGTTATTCTTGTCAGTGTCTTCTCCGACATCGCTGGATGGAGGTGACCACATAAGCAGTGCTGTTCTTGCCTGAATGTCTGATACCTGTAGAAATGTAACTTTTGAGACTTGTGCCCATTTAAATGCAAATATAAACACTGCTTTGCCACATAGGGCCAAATAAAAGAGAAGAAAATCACACACCATTAACAGCTCAGAGTATTTATACTTATATATGATCTACTCATTAGTTTTCACAGATGAAATCAAGCTGGAAATGAACATCATAAGACAGCTGCTATCCTAGGGCACAGGGCTGACTGCAAAGAAACTTCTAAGCAACGAATGCCACCTAGTGGGCTAGAAAGGTTAGGCACTGGAACAGGCTGCCTAGAGAAGTGGCAGTCACCATCCCTGCAGGTATTTAAGAGAGGTGCTGAGGAACATGGTTTAGTGGTGGACTTGGTATTGCTAGGTGGTGGTTGGACTTGATAATCTAATCGGACTTTTCCAACCTAAATGATTTTATAATCTATGAAACATGAGATGATGGCATGTATATATTGTGAAATCAGTTATTTCACTTAATGATAAGATTTCAGGTGTTATTTTTGCTGTCTTTTTGTTGCTGTTGCTTAAATATTTTGACATGACCAGCACTGTGATTTTAATACCTTCATGCTGACACAGTTTTCATATGACATATATAAAAGCTCAAGAATTTCTCCAAAATGATGGGCGTTACTGTAACAGGTAAACTCTCAACAACTTTCTCATTAGATTAGAATTTCTTTGGTCAACTACCCCAGCAAATATTTATTGATCATGATATGAATAGGGATAATCTTGTACTCTTTTAGTAAAGGGAATACTAGAATGTATCTCATAATGTGCACTGAGTTTGGGTGCTCACACAGAAGGCAGGCTCACTAAATGCATATATGTATTTCAACTTCCCAAAGAATTCCTGTGGCAATGCCTGCACAGCCCGCCCTTTGCAGAAAGGCCTGCATCAGAACAGCTGGTGTGATAGAAAGGAATACACAGGTTGTAGGGAATACCACAGTTACACAGACATGCAATTAGGGTCACCCCGTACTCCTGGAAGAACACATGCTGCAAGGGGCTGGGGAATGCTCTTAATTCTATAGGTGACTGCATGGGTATGTGCATGAGATTACAATTTCTTAGGATTTTTTACTGAAGGATGATGCTTAGAAATTTGTGGGTGTTTATTAATATTGCACATCTACTGTTGTGGTTTGTATGTTGTGCCTACATAATATTTCCAATCATTTCAAAAGAATTGACAACACATTATATGAAATGACTAGTTTCACAGTATCAATGTCATATATAGACTAAAAAAAATATTTTTTTGAATAATTGCTTTTGGAAATCTATTACTAGAGCATGAGAATCAAAATGCTATTTTCACAACTGGTGTTCTTAACCTGACTGGGTCAACTTCAAGAATGAAGCAGAGGAAATGGCTTATTGGTAACAATTTTTTTCCTAATGTCCAGGCATTATCTTTCATTTTACCAGTTAAGCCTACTTGCCCTAGCCACCGTGGATTTGAACATGAGATCTCCCCTTTTCAGCAATTGTTTCTTATGTATTTGAAGACTTATCATTTGTGTCTCCCCTCACTTGCCTAAATCTCTGATCATTTTCACTCTCCTCCTTGATTACCTCCTCCTGCTCCCTTATCTTCAGTGCTTTGCCCAGAACAGTACGTAACACTTCATCTGATGCTTTACTAGTGCCAAACTGTCCTACACACTTCATATTACATTTCTCTTCAAACACCTCAGTGTATCTGTCTTCTTTTACAGAGGACAAGTCAAAACGGTTGGTATAAATGAGAGCTGGCGTTACATCTTATTGGAACATTAAAACATTAGAGGTTTCAGCTGTTCACTACAGAGAGAACAGGAAGGGTGGGACATCAAGGACAACACTGCAGAGTAACAGACAACTGACAGAACTTTGAATAGTAAAATTAAACCTGGAGCAGAGTGGAAGTCTGTTATATAGCAACAAAAGTCAACAGAGAACAGGATGAAATGTTCTTTAAGTCTCTGGCTGGAAGAAGAATTATCTTTAGTTATTCCCCCAGGACAATGTTTGCTGGTGACCTCATGTAAGCAAGAACTTCCATAAGATTTCTGATATAATAGATGACAACTGTTAATATTGTTTCATTGTGTTAGAGTTACTGTGTTATGTACCCAGCTACAAATCAGTGACTATGTAGGTTGTTCTGGTTGTTTTACTCTGTGTAAACAGAGTATGTGACTAAACAATATTACGAAGATCTGAAGCTTTGCTGTGGCCAATTTGTCAAAGTTTAAAAAGCAACAGATAATGTAATTCAACATGCAGAAATGCAAAGTGAAAAGTATTTGAAGAAACTGGGAATTAAGGACATTCTAAAGGTGCATGGAAAGGTGCAATGTAATAAAAAAAAGCTATAAAAAAATTCTAAATGACACAAAAAAAGAGCTAACAGGATTAAAGACAAAAGATATTAAAAAAAGTATGAGGAAAACTCCAAGTCAGGCACTGCTCTACTACTTCTGGATGTAGAAGTTCAAACTATAAAGCATAATGCAGGAAAGCAAGAAGCGTTTAGCAGTTATTTCTGCCCTGTATTTGCAATGCAGCAGAAATCCGTATCCACTCTATGGAACGCTGTAGGTGGACTAGAAAACTAACATCCTGCAGCAAAAGCTCTGGGTCCAGCAGATGGTGCCCAGTGAAACCAAATGGCCTACAACAAACCAGGTGGTCACGTTAAACCAGTGGTTCCCCTTCAGTGATACACACTTGTGTCAAACCAAGCAGTGGCAAGAAGCCAAGCCTAAACTAATAAGCATTGGGGAGTACTGGGGAGTGAACTTCTCATGGAACAAGTGTAAGAGGCACGTACCGGAGCACCTGAGAGAACATGCTCAAAGGCAGAGAAATGAAACACGACGAGCAACACTTTGCCAGGGACAAATACTGGAAGTAATTTCCAACCCTATCCAACACCTGAATCCCACTGAAGCTGCTATTTTCTTTCCTGCAACCCCAAAGAATCAGGGTGGTGGAGTGTAAGGTCCCCTGAAATATAGCTTGTGTGTGAGGGGTCACTGATCAGACAAAAAGAGAAGCAGTAAGAGTTAGGACTGAGCAACAATGAGTTTTTTTCTTCTGGACCATACAATTTTTGATGCTAAATATTTCTTATGTTCTGGAGCTTTTCAGCCAACTCATATAAGTGTATGAGTATTTTCAACCATTCAGTTGCTAAAAAAAATAAATCACTGTTGCAAGCACATACAACTGAATCTAACTTAAGTCCTTTACAACTCATTTACAAAACATTAGATACTGCTTTTCGGGTTCAACTTGTAGCCAGCAGAATGATTTTTAAAGACAAGAGTAGGTCCAGATTATGTCATATATACTTTAGTCAAGAATATTATAAGGGACAAAAGCAAAGTATCAAAAGATTAGTAATGGCTAAAATGAAGATTTCCTATGAAAAAGAATTCCCTGTTGTGTATATCCACTATGGTAGTCTTAGATTACATCAACATATACAATTACTCTACCTTCAAGTTATGTATGCATGACAGTCATTACTAATTACTTTACTGAACAAGTAATCATTCTGTATTGTTGTTTATCCTTGATGATCAGTAATATCTCAATACTTGACTTTCTGAACAGTAGCCAGAGCTTTACTGAGGAAAGCAATCACTCAAGTTTCAGAAATTCCCATCAGTTCTCAAGTGCAAAACACTAGCACATTTTCAAATATCACTGTGATATGAGGAGGAAAAAATTATTTTTGAAGAACAAAGATTAAGATCAAAAGAATCCTCTGTTCTTAGGTGACCGATCCGAGACACCGAGGAGTGACTTTTTCAGAAAACTTGGCATTACTTATTACTTCGTATACTTATTCTGCAGCTGCAATTGATTGTGGCTGCAGCTCTGAGCACTGCGCTTCTTCAAAGCAGATTATACCACTTGACTCGGGCCCTAGGCGCTGAGGAAATTAAGAGGTGGCATGTCTCCACTAGCAGTGCACTTTACAAAAATAATCTCCTTATTAACCACGTGCCATTTGGGTCAAAAAAAAAAAAGGAGCAGTTTTAATATGTGCAAGCTGGATTGCATTCGGTGACATAAGGTACTTAACTGGTGAGTAAGCTGCATCATGTTCTAAAAGCCCTGAAGCATACACAACATGCATGAGCTACAAAACACGATGTACTCCCAAGGGCTTTACAATGCCATACAACCAGTCCTCAAACTCCGAGAACTCTGAGTCCCTATCCCTTCTTGTCATTAAATACCCAGCCTTCAACTCCATTCTTCACTTTGCTTTTTGCCTTTTCAGGTCCCCTTGTCTTCTCTTCTGCCTCCTTTGCTGTTTGGTTAACAGATGCGATGGCTGGTGCAGCAGAGTGCTCGAATGCTGAGGACTCGACACAGTGCCACCTGAGAACCACTCCAATTTACACCTGGGCAGAGAAAGTTCAGTTCCTTCCTAAGTGCCGCTGCCACTTACAAAAGGACTGGGAACCCAGAAAGAGAGATGAAAGAAAACGAAGATACGTTGATAAAAATAAAATACCTAATAGGAGTCTGGAGGCAGCAAAGCTGACGTGCCCTGTACAGCACCAGACTGAAAGAGATGTGGGAATGAGAGCACACCACACAGAACGCTGAGTTTAGATGTGCATGCCTTGGGCCCATGCACCAAGACATGGGACAGCCCAGGAGAGGTCACAGCCTTCAATGACACTCTGGGTTTCCTGAAGGAGGATAAAGTGAGCTGAACAGTAACTGCACGATCACCTTGACCACCAGCACAGCCAGTACGCCCTGTGCCAGCACTGAAGTTCAACCAGGAAACAGGAGCTGACGATCCATCGAGAGAGTCATGGCTGAATCCCCAAATACAGTGCTTCAAGCAAAGTATTAACCAAAAACCTGTAGAAATATTTCTGATGAGACCTACAAAAAGGTGGTGTTAAAAAATAATCTCCTGGTTCAGTTGTAGGAGGGTGAGGAATAATATTTCCTTGGAGAAACGGTGGGAGACTTGCTTCTGATCATGCAAAGCCTCAGTAGGCAATCCGGTCTCCCTTCCTCTCATCAGATCCCACTCCCCAAAGCTGCAACATCAGCTACTCTTCCATCCACCCGCAGCCCTGACGGTCCCTGTAAGCCTCTCCAAGTGCTGGAAGTCTGGCTTTTTGCCTTGCGTGCTGTTTGCTCCGTAGCAAACTACTACTGCTTAGGCCTCTGATGTTTTCTGAGGTCTGCAAAGACAGCGCTTGCAGGCACACAGCTACATGCAGCGAAATTCAAGAAAGGTCATGGTGGGGAGGGGAAATGGTGAAACATGCTTGTCAGTAAGCCATGGATTGGCTGAACGCTGCAAGTAGAAGAAAGCAAAGGGAAACAGGACAGGTATGTACTGGAGCTATGGCTTTTTTGTATGTCCTCTACAACACAGTAAAAGTCACCATCTGTTGATTACACTTCTCACAGTCTCACTCTAACCACCTAGGATGCTCAGTTGTCACTCCCCGTGGCAATGCAGTCACTGATGACAACCCAGACTTGGATGCCCTGAGCAGGGGCAGAGGACTGTACATCTCCAAGAAAACTGGTCCCCTCACTTCTAGTCAGGATAGAAAGTGTGATCCACATTCTGCTGAAGTTAAGAAAGTCACAGCTGGCACTCAAGATTCGAGGGCCACTGAGAATGGCACTGGTTAGCACGTCCCAGTGACAGCACAGTCCTGCAGTCAGTTAACCCTGCAGCAAAATCTGCTCCTGTGCCCATTCTGATGCAACATGCGGCGAGATTAGCACGTGCTCCTTTGATAGGATAGACTTCCACGACCTGGAGTTAAAGGGGGTCTAAGGCACCAGTCCCTTCAGCTATACAGCCCTGAGCCACTCACAAAGCAGATTACTTCGTACAGGGAACGGCAAGGACCGTACAGAAAAAACACCATGTCACCGTGTTTAAAAAAAAAGATAGAAAAAAAAGGCAATTATAATCTTGCACACAATGGGCCAGCATTAGTACTAAATCTTCACTGCTTCACTTTGAAAATGGAATATAATTCTTCTAATGCTACTTTGATGCCTATCTTCCTACAGTGCAATGTCCAACAGCAACCCTGGAACCTTGCACAGGTCTCTACTGCTTGATCTAACACTGCGATAGCGATAGGTGTTTAGTACCACGCGTGGAGATGAAATGCACAGCTGGGCAGTGAAATAACAGGCTGCAAAACAAAACCTCTGCTGGCAGGTCTCACGAGTACTTGCTGTCAAAAGGATGATGAGATTTAGGAAAGCTGGATTACACCCAAGCTCCTGGATAAGACTTGATGGTATCAGACACAGACTTCGGTTCACTTCTCACAGCTATAATCCTTTCTGACCCTTTTTTCTCCCGCTTCTTGAAGTTTGGCCCTAACCATTGGTTCTTCGTTCCAGTCTGTACTCATTTACTCCATACCAGATGTCTTCCCTTTAGTTCCCATTGAAGTTCCGGTGCCCTTATCTCACAAATCATCTTTTTCAGGCAGTTTCAGCCTCTTGCTACTACTGCCCGTTATTCCCACCACTCTCAGTCTTACTAAGAGCAAAAATAACAAACAGGAAAGACACTTGTTCTCCCAGTAGATCACACGCACTGTTCTATGTTCTATGTTCTATGTTCCTGGTCTCACTTTCCCATCTCGGACTCCTCATCTATTTCAGGATCCCTCAGTCTTGATTGTCCTTTGGACCTGTGCTCCTTGCCAGAAGCTGTCTCTGCTCTTCTCTTCTTTTCTCCACCACACCTTAATCTTCGTAAGCTTTCTTTCCAGTCCCACTTTCTTCACCTAAAATTCATTTTATGACCACTCCACCAACTCTGGTCTCCAAGAACATCCTGTTCAGAGCTACTGAAGTTGACTGTCACAGCTACTATCTGCACCCCAGCAGCAGCTAGGATCAGCTTACTCCTATTTCTTCATTTCATTTCTCTCAACCCTTTCTTATGTGATTCGATTCAGACAATTTCCACCTCCATGACAGGGGCACTGAAGATACGTTACCACATTCTGATGTTTGGACACAGCAAGATCCCAAGCATTTAGGTCTGCCTGCTCAGCACCACAGAATCACAGAATGGCAGAGGTGGGAAGGGACCTCTGGAGGCGACCTGGTCCGACCCTCCTGCTCCAGCAGGGACCCCCAGCGCAGGGTGCCCAGGACCCCATCCAGGCAGCTTGTGAAGATCTTCCAGGAGGTGACCCCACAGCCTCTCTGGGCAGCCTGGGCCAGTGCTTTATCAGTCTCAGTAAAGAAGTGGTTTAGTGGTAGATTTGGCAGTGCTAGGTTAAGGGTTGGAACTGATGATCTTAGAAGTCTTTTCCAACATAAATGATTCTTTGATTCTAAGTGCTTGCTGATGTTCACAGGGAGCCTTCTGTGTCTCAGTTTGTGACCATTGCCTTTTATTCTGTCACTGGGCACCACTGAAAAGAGCCTGGCTGCAAGAGCTGGGACTGTTTAGCCTAGAGAAGACAAGGCTCATGGCAGATCTGATCTATGAATAAAAATGCCTGAGGAATGAATGCAATGAAAAGAATTCTGCATAGTAAGTATTAAGACAATTTTAGCTTTGTAAATGTTAATATATTAAAAATGACTTCGGTCATTTGCATTTCAGTGAATGAAAGTTAAGTGAATTTTCATTACTGCTGAAAATTGAAGAATTGAACTTAGAGAAAAGGAGGTATAAATGTATAAAATAGCAACAGATACACTGATTTTATGGAAAGCTGCAATTACTTACCACTGGCTTGGCTATATTAGAAAGAAGTGCTTCAAGTGCTTTTGTTTCTTCATCCTTTTCTTAAAAAACAAAATCAAAGCAAACAAAGTGCCCATGAATCATTGTTCAGTGACTTTACATTGAAATAGCTCTTCAAATTCAGCAATTGCATATAGATCACAGTATGTATAAAACACAACACTGTGCCAGCTTGTATTCAGCTAGGACAACATAAACCAAAAAAGCTCCCAAAGTTGTTGTTCATTTTAAACTAGTTGTAAATCTTTTCTGTGATTAACAGAATACAAAAAGCGTGGTTATCTTTTATTAATGTGTGATTTTAAACAAACTACTGCTCTGGAGAAGTTAACCTCTTGCCTGAGATATTCCCTATAGATTTCTCTTGGATGGAGTCACAGCCAAGTTACAGTAGTTTAAAATACCTTACTGCACATCAGCTGGAGGACTACCAGTGGCACTGGTGGCCTCCATCCGTTACAGGGTGGCAAACCTTAGCTTAACCTTCAGTTTTATCTCAGGGAAAGGATTTCATGTGCTCTGCTTCAGATGGAGGTACACCCAAATTTTACAGAGGAATTTTACAGAAAATGTTTTTATGTGGTTTCTTTCGCACAATAAAAGAATTTGATCGTCTCGGTAGTATTAAGTGCACAGGCTACTCAGTTTTGTAGGTGCAGACGGGCATTTTTAATTCACTTAAAAACTTTCCTTAAAATAAAATGTAAAAGATGGAAATGTGGGTCCCTTCCAACTCGGGATGTTCTACGATTCTATGAAACAAACCCTAAAAAAAAATTAAAAACAAAATAAAACAACAACAACAACAAAAGATTTCTGAGGTAAAATCTATTTACAATTTTATATTTCTAAGATTGTTCATGCCATTAAAACTAACTAAAATGCATTTCTAAATTCTGCTTGTTAGCACAAGTCTAAGTCACAGTACATCCTTTTCCAAAAAGCTTTCTAAAATCAAAAAAAAAAGAAAAAATGGACTTCTCAATTTTTTGTATAAATACTTATAAAGAACTGTTAACATAATTTTTATAATGTATGTAAACAGCACATTTTGTCACCTGTGTCTCGGTGAAGCCTGCTTATAGATAAATACCAGCTGTCTGAAAGTAAACTGAAGGCAAGACAGATGTCAGAGTGGAACTAGTGAAACGCATACATCCAAATTTGGAGCAACAGTTCAATAAATGTTACCAACTGCTGAATTCAGGTTGTATTATAAAGGTGTCCCTTGCTGCTAAGCTCTCATGGGGTTTTCATAGTTTTGTTCTCTTAGAGCCATTGTTCCAACACGAGGCGCAGGCTGGTTGCCTTACCTCCATTCCATGTCTATCACCCAACTTCAAGACTGCCAAAGGATGGTGCTCTATGTACAAATGTTGTGCTCAGCCAGACACTGGACTTGCATATTTTTTATATATATATACACACGTAAATTATACATATATATACACACAGACACACAATTTTTGTTAACACTTACCTTCTACTTCTGTGTCTGTCTGAGAATTACTTCTTCCTTTACACACAGACTTGCTTTTGGTAGAACCTGTGCTTATGCCAGCTGTGTCCTGTCCTTTTGAAAGTCCATTAGGTTCACTTGTAGGAGAAGGACATTTCTGAGGAGATGATGGAGGACTGTTTAATTTATCCTTCTGAGTTCCATGTCGATCTTTTAATTTTTTTTGTAACCTTTCATATGTTTTACTAGACCTTTCATCTCTAAAGTTGGCTCTTCCATGAGCAGGCAGAGTATCTAAATGAAAGTTGAAAAAAAAAAAGAAAAATAAATAAATTGTGAAGGACAGAATGTAATTAAAAATCTATTTAAAAATGCCATGTGAGTTAAGTGTGTGCTTCTGTGCAAAATTACATCTATATTCCTATTATAAAACTGAACCATCCAGAAAGTGAACTTATATACAGTAATTGGACATTAACAACCTGTTAGAGGAGAAAGTGTAATCTTTCCTTCCCACATCCTTTTTCCGCTTACAGAATTATTCTTAAAGGGTTTCTATATTCTTCCTTAAACTGTAAGGTGCAGAATAAAGTCAGCACACTACTTCATTACATGGCAGGAGACCTGCTCTGATGCTGAATGCAAAAAATACGGAAGTTTTAAGTTTTGGAACACAACTAGATTTCTATTACTTTAATGGTGTTTCTGCAGAAATCAACAGGAAAAAAAAACACAAACGTACTGTTATCAAAGCAATGCAAGTAAGAAACAAGGTTTAACTTAATACAGAAATACTAACAATTCCAGCAAGAATAAGACACTGGTATATTTTTTATCTGACCACTTTGTACATCATGACTATTTAAGTGCAGTGACTACACGGAGGACATGTTTAGAAGATTTTAGTAGTGTCACAGAACACAGAGTATCTACCCATCTACAGTGACATGACAGTGCTCTAGTTTCCCTTTCCACAGCTTCTACCTTCTTTCTGTGAGAACTGCAACCTGGTGTTGTTCTCTAAAAGTCTTTCAAGGTCAGCACCTGCTTTAAAGCAGAAGTTTATGTAAAGAAAAGCAGGTCTAACAGAAAAGTAAATATTTATCTAATAACCCCACCCCTGTTAGTACATGCATACACTATGTCACTAAACAGTATTAAAGGCAGATAGCAATAGTACTTCCAAAGACAGCTTCAACTACAGTATTAAGTTTAAGCGGGTAGCACCTGTTGGAATTTATGATTCTATGAATTCAGTATGGACATTAGCCTGAACTTGCAGTTTTATGAAAATAGCATACTTTTTTTCATGTGCAATATTGAAAACTCCTGTTTCAGGCTTCAAACAGGATACTTGCAGATGGTATCTCAGAACAGTACTCAAGTATGGATTAAAACACTGAATGAGAGTGAAAACCATCGGTTAAATCACCACAAACACTTTCTGCACTGCTTTTGCGGGCAAATGCATAACTGATACACATAAAAAATAATCTGCGTATTTAATGGATAACCACATAGACAAGTTCAATTAATGAAAATAACTTCTGAAATACTAAGCTTCAGCAAAAAGACTGGCATCCTCAAAATGTTTTTGTACAGCTCCCATTCAAACCATAGTTGTGCGTGATTCAGCAAGTACGTCAGCATCACAGATTCTGGAAACCAGTACAGCATTCCTTTGATGGAACTTGCAATACTTACTGAACTACTTACCCAGATCACCATACATTTGCGAGGTGTGATACTGTGGAATGTACTGCGTCGCTATGTCACCGGCCCCGGTCACTGGTGAGTACATATGACGTGGTGGAGGGGGTATCATGGCTGGAAGAGGAAGGAAGCCAGGCAGTGGGGGATGAGGTGGCCTGTGTATCACTGCATGACCGCCAGGATGAAATTCTGGAGCCTGGGGAACCACCACAACCCTTCGAACACCGTTATCCTCAATAACCTGTGTAGTGAGAGACCACGCACCAAAAAAGAAAGGCTTAGTAATGAGGAAGAGAACAAATATGTTGGGAGCGACAGTCTGAAAGGTATGCTTCTGTGTATACTTAAACAAAACCAGCAATGGCAAAACCCTTAAGTTTGAGAAAAAGGAAAACACAAAAGGGTAAGAAAAAAATAGGACAATATAAGGGCAATCTACCTTCCCGTTAAGTGTATCAATTGCAATAAAGTGCTTAATTTCTCAATGTAATGAGGAAAAATACTGTTGCAAAATGTGAGTGCAACATCTTATACACAACTAGATATATTTATACCATTAACCTAAGCTTCTCACCAGGGCTCTGTTTCCATCCTCATTGATACCACTCGCATGCTATACTGCTCCTCAGATTTCTTCTACAGTGTAACAACTAGATGGCTCCCTGGAAGTGATTTGATGGGCAGGTGGACCTCACACCACATAAACAGAGAGAAAAAAGGCATAACAGTGCCTGGTCCTTCCAACATCCCCAAGTCAGTCCTCCAATGATAACCCAGGAGGCACCTGTCAGCACCAGCAGCCATTGTCTGCATCAAGCTATTGAAGCAAAACAACTACCAGGATGGTAATCAGCCCGCTCAATACTCCTTTACAACTCAGCATACTTTAAAATAACTTTGTTTGTTTTTTCCTCTGTTACAATATCTTGCAGCCTGAAAGAAGCCACATACTACTGAGAAAACAAGAGCCTTTGTGACAGCCTTTGCCAGACTGAGGCATGCAAAGAGCTTTGCTGTGCACCTAGAGGTGATCTTGGCATGATTTGAGTCAGATTTACTGTAGCACCTGGGATGCCAATGAATACATCGTTCTCCACTTCCTAATAAAATGCCCCCAAACAATGCCACAACGAGGGCTGTAATGCAAGTTTCTGCATGTTTATCCAGAAAAGGAGGAGAACAAGAAAGGAATCTGGAATATCGGGACAATATTCAAAAACAGGGAACAAGGCAACTCTGTGACTTAAGTTTTCACTGGTATTTGGAATCAGGTGGAACATGCACATGTAAACCAGTGAGTCATCTGGGGCAACAGGATCAGATCCGGAGATCAAAGCGCTTGGTGCCAAGCTGCTCTGACCTGCACTGTTAGAGCTTAACGGTGTAATGCTTGGCTAGATTTAGTCCCACGTCCTGGTGCGAACACTTCCACCGTGTCTGTGACAGAAAGCTGCCTGAAGGATCAAACAGTGGTTTTACAACGTTACTGTTGCGGTTGGTGTGCATCTGGAATGGAATTTCTAGTTTAGTCCCGAAATCATCCTGCTAGCTGAACCAATGCAGGGTAAGTGAGGATGGTCTAGGAAATAGTTTCAAAACTTCCCTACTGTAGTAAAAAAGAAAACTATGTAGGCACAGTTATATGCTTCTGGTGTAATGTAGAACAAAGATCTTTACAGATAAGCAATAACATTCAGAAGACAAAAGTATGTACAAAATGGAGCTGATCCCACCTTACTTACGTAAACAGCAAGCTAGAAATCAATGTAAATTACTTAAGTGAACACAACTTCAAAAAAAATTATATATATACACACAAACCTACCATGTGACTTTAAAAAAAAGTTTCACTATTTTCAGTATACAGAAATTGTCTCTTACTGGGGAAGAGAAATTTTGCAAAGTTCCATATCTGTGCAGCTATAGCTGGTACCTAAAGGTGCGATATATATATTAACAGCAGTAAAGTCAAGGAGAACTTCTGCTGTTCAAGGAAATTCTCCAAATGTAGTTTTCACCACCGAAATCCCTTTTGTTTACACAAGGAAATGGCAATTTATTACAAATTTATTTGCAGATAGTTTATATAGGAAGCAACTTCCTCAAAAACAGGCTACTTAGGTTATCAGCAAACCCAAGAAAACAAATAAATTATAAATAAAGTAACTCAGAAATAGATACCCAATTCAAGCAGCAGGGACCTTAAGCTAAGTCTGTGACTGTGCCTCTAAATCAAACACAGCTCAACTGTATGCTCATAGCAGGGGGGCTACAAAAAAGCACTATGTGCATCGTGTCAAGTATGTCACCCTAAGTTAAAACAAAAACAAAAACAAAACAAAGACAAGCTATTATGTTAATTGTACTAGCAAAACACACAGTTCTGGCATAGGCCTCTCTGGTTGTGTGAATCAACTGAACATCACTGGAAAATTCACTACAGGCACTGAATACAGTCAGCTTGGAGAGGATGAATGAAGATGCCTGTGCTTGCTTTCACAGTTCTAGAATTACAGTTCCAAAAGAAAAGGAAGGGAGAAGTAAATCAACTTAAGAATTGCTTTTTATGTATGTGATATAAGAAGAATGTATGTGCTTTATTCTGTAGCTATCCCCGATGTCCAACAGAGGACAGTATGCTGTGTCAATGCCAAGCAGAAGTTGAAGCAAGCAGAGGTAGAACAGAACTAAATGAAAATGGACAGACAGAATGAGGATGCTGAGGCTGTTCTTCCAGACTGATGGCTTTAGGCTTTTAACTGCCTTCCAATTTCTCTCAAAATGTATCTGAGTTACTGACTTAAAGATATGCTAAGCCTAAAGAAATCATGGAAGTTACATTGGTGGGACTGCAGTAAGTCCAGGGTAACTCTTAGCAACATCGGCATTTTTTTCCTGTTTGCAAGACCGCTATCAAATCCTCTAGCTTGTAACAGGAACTTCCAACACAAACCACAACAGCTGGTATGTTTTGTCAGCAGTAAATACTTCAGAAGCCTTATAAACTACAGGTTTTCCTGGACTATGACATTCCTACTCGGATGAAAACAGCAGACATGAGCTCACTCCACCTGCACTCTCAGCTGGAGAGAGGTGAGGCACCTTCGGTTCAAAAGTCAGAGAGCTGTGCCAGCACAACACTTGCCTGGACTAACAAGCTCCAGTGAAAGGCTAACAAGCCTGCCCCAGCAAAACTCGGTCCTTCAGCCTGCCTGCTGCAGGCAGTCCTCAAAGGGAGGATAAAGTAATTTCATAAAAATGATTCAGATTGTCACAGGTCACACGACTTGCTGAATGCTAAGTGCTTCATCTGCTGAAATGAAGTACTCAGGAAACATAGTAAAATTTCACACTCCAATTCAAAAATTCTTTCAGGTCTTTAAAAATGAATTCTAACAGGAATCAAGCCATTTTACTATGATTTAAAGATAAATGAACTCTCACGATTTTTAATTTATTTCTCTTCTGCCTGTTTCAGAACTCAGCTATGAGAGATACATGAGCCAACTTTCAACAGATCAAAGGTAAAACCACGGAGACGCCATGGATCAGCCTGCCTGCCCTAACAGCCTTTTCTGCTACTAGAGGGCAATATTTCGTGCAGCTCAGATCATTTGTGCTACATCTCCTGGACACTGAGGATTTTTTGGTTGCATTCTGTGTTGTATTCTCTTCCAATGTACACAGTGAATCAGATGTAGACTGGTCTCAACAGCAGAATATCATGATAAAGATTTACGTTATGGACAGTGGCATTCGTCTGCTCTAGTTTCCAGGTCTGAGCTACTAACCCCCGTGCTCATTCTGTAGTTGGGGAAGAGAAACAGACATCATCTAGAAGGCCCTATATCTCAGCATAATAACAAATACAGGTGAGAGGAATTGTCCTTTTAATGTACTTTAAAGGATGTCCAGGTTATCTGGCTCACATTTAATTTTCAGGCATCTAAATTAGGAATCCCTTAGCAGCAACAAAAGCACAGCCCTACTTCAAGATAAGGCATGGAAACGTGTGTTGTATGGTAACTTATCCCCAGCGGACAGCTGATGTTTTTTCATGTTGTTTGCTACGCTTTTTCTAACTGATCTGTTTTATTCCTTATCTGCAGGGAACTTCCTAGACACGAGCTATGTATGTACATAAAATTACATTGATGCCAAGAGAAAATACCTGCTAACCAAGAATTCAGCACAATGAACTATCTGGGTCATGAGCTTTTTTATGTTCAGAGGGCATCTAGTACATTAGGATCCTGAACTAAATAAGGAAGTGTACCTGTTATTGTCATGCAAGTAGTTAATATATAACTAAATGGGCACACATCCTGGCTCCCATCACAGAGATGTTATTGGGCACGTCCCATTATTTACCCGTTTGATCACAGTGACTCCGGTTTGACAGATTCACTTACTGAATTAGCTATTTCGGTTCTACTTCTATAATCTGCATGCACACAAATGAATTAAGAATCAAAGGGACATACCTGTGGGGCATATCCAGGAGGCACATAAATAGTAGGCACTGAACCATTTGGGGACATCATTGGAACCTGAGCAGGACCTAAATGGGTTAAAAAAAGTAGCCTCAAATTATTAAATGGTGCGGTACTGAAAGTTCAAAGAACATACTGAACTGCAAAGTCTCTGTGAAAAATATACAAGATAACATGGATAAACAAAGGCAATGAACTGTACGGATAAAATTATAGCAAAGGGCACTCTTCGAAACATGAGACATTTAAGAAAAACAGAAACAAAGTAAAAAGTAATTCTCCAGTAGCTATTTCTCCCTTCTCTGTCAGCTCATGGAAGAACTTTTGGCAAAACTTCTTTGCACGTGACAAGTCAAAAGAAGTGTCCCAAAATGAAGAGGCAATAGAATAGACTTTACTACAGAAACAAACGAACAAGCAAACAAAAAATCGGAAACAAAATGCTAAAACCAGACAGTATGCAGTTAAGAGTTGCAAATAAAATTATTTACTAAATTGCTGCTCTGTTACCATGGGCTCAACACCTAAAATGGTCTCAGTACCACAGGAATGGGAGGTGGCAAACAGGGCACCAACTTAAAATCTTAGGGGAAAGAAAGCCAGTGTTTTACAAGCCAGTGAGTCTACTCCTACAAATGGTAAGACGTTATGATACCACGATGATCCTTGTACCAAGCAAACCAGAAAGAACAGAATTCACAGTCACTTAGATAAGTATGATGCAGTGAGGATGTGTTAAGGTGGCATTTGTAGATAAAGCACTGCCTGGAAAATCTGGTACCTTCAAAGAGCACAGGGACACTGTTACTTGCTTGGGTTTTCAAAAAACTTTTGACGATCTTTCTCAAAGACCCTTTAAGAAGTAATGTTGCCTTTGGTTTAAAAGGGAAGAGGGCTTCTCATGACTAACAACTAACTGGACCAAGGACAGGAAACAAAGATGAAAAATAAATGATCAGCTTTCAAAGTGGCTAGAGTGACCAAAGAGTACCACAGGCATGCAAAAATAAATCTGTTCAATGTATTAACATTCCTGGAAAAGGAAATGAATGCCGAGGTGACAAATTCTTGGTATGCACTCAGAGAGCTGCAAAGGATCTCAGAGCACTCAATGACTAGATGATAAAAATGAAGAAGAAATTGTGCTGCTATGTGCAAAGTAACGCACCTGGACAAAACCAACAGAACTATTTATTTACAGCGTTAAGCCACAAATTAGCTGTAAACAGATTATGGAGTTATTACATGTATTTCTAAGGAAAAACCGACTGAGCTGTTCGGTGGGATTCGCAGAAGGAAAGAGAACACAAAATCATCACTCACAGAACTGAGTACAAGCAGAACATGTTACCCCAGGGTCTAAATTTATCCTGGATCTCAGTATCCTGAGCACTAGTTGCAGTGCCTGTCTCCATCCTTAAAAAAAAACAAAAACAAAAACAAACAAACAAAAAAACCCAGACACAACAGAACTAAAGAAGAGGCCATCAAGAAACCAGGATTCTTCCACCTGAAGATGGAGGAAAGGTAAAAGAGCAAGCAGGAGAGAAATAGTAAGAGACCTATAAAAATCACAAACTGCCTAAAAATAGGAAGATGGATCATTTACACTTTCTCATGTACAAGAACCAGAGGTACTAAATTAAATCAACGAATAAAAGGTTTAAAGTGGAAAAAGGAATTTCTCAGGAAATGCACAGCTAAGTTTTGTAACTCACTGCTTTAAGAACATTGCAGAAATGAAAGGTTATATTCCGAAGCTATTCAACAAATTGAAATAAGTAATTCACTAAGAGCTGTAAAAAAATAATTAAAAAAAATACTTTTGGTTCAGGAGGCTCAAAAGAGGAAAGTTATTTCTGTGCGTTTGACCAGCCCTTATGCTCTCTCCTTTTGGATTTGATACTGGTCTCTATCAGAGCCAGGGCATTTGCATAGGCTACAAGAGGGACTGCATACAGATGTCCTTACATCCCCACATTTATCCAAAACAGGAACAATTCCTAGA
The DNA here is from genome assembly GCF_964211835.1 of Anser anser. Lineage (NCBI taxonomy): Eukaryota > Metazoa > Chordata > Aves > Anseriformes > Anatidae > Anser > Anser anser. Next base: position 183,228,719 of record NC_139720.1, on the reverse strand, counting down.
GTTTAATTGTTAATGAGATAATGAAACAGGATGTAATCTAACTAGGTTTTGTGGCATGATGATGAGATTGGATACAAACACCCTAGGCTTCATTCTCTAAATTTCCAACTCAGTTTAGACGCTACCAAAAGCATCAACCCAACTCTTAGTGAAGTTTCAACAATACTTCTTCTGAAAGGGTGTTCATAGTTCCACTTTAATGTTTGATACACCGTGTTAAGGTCTGCAAATGAAAAGTACAAAGCAAATGCAAGGTGCGTTTTATCGTACTAGCACATCTCATTCTGATAGGTGTGAACTTGACAGCAAAATAAAGGTAACTATTCCCAAATGCCGAGAATGGGAAAAAGGAACAAAAAGCATTCTATAAAAAATGAGGCATGTAATCAAACTTGACTCCACATGCTATAGGGACTCCTTCACAATAGGATAAAAAAGTTTTGAATTGTATTACCTAAAAAGAATCACAGCCTTGTTCTTGATGAAGTGTTAATCCGCAACAGTGGCGAGAAAGAAGAATTTTCAAGAATGCGGTCTTAATTGAAAGATTAACTGAACCACGTAAAAAGCAAATAAGAGGTCTACAGTAAGCTTTAAGTTGAGAAGTGAACCTTCTTCAGGTTTTTGCTCAGGTGGAACTCAAAAATGTTTCAGTTAAAGCTTCCCCTGAGTATGAGGTTCTGAAAAAGGACAGTCAAATGAAAAGTGGTCAAACAAGCTAAGAAGTGCTTTAGAGTATTATCTTAAAATAAATTCCAAAAGGTCAACAGCAACGGAAGCATATTTATTACAAGTTGTCCTTCAACCAAATAATGGTTTAAATTAATTCTTAAATAAGAGGATGGATTTTACACAGCTTGTATCTTTTTTCTTGTATAGCGTACTTGTGGTTTTCATAATGAATACAAGAAACCGAAGCTTTCATTAAACTCACCATTTTCAACTACATAAGTTTCAGGTAAATTGAGAATCAAGCCCACAGTTACTTCAACTTCCATAGCAAACTCATCATGCTGGGAGGATGAAGGAACTCTGACATGAATAGCCTGTTTCTTTGTGAGCTGGTGGGTATTTACGTGCTTTTTTGTTGGTGCTGTTTTAGACTGTTAAATTTAGACAACATTCTTTGGATGTTTAAAACAAAAAATAAGGTCCAGGTAAGTGAACTATACTTCTTTCCAAAGAGCACTCACTGAGTGCTTTAACTTTCTGTCTTAACTAACGAAAAAGCAGCTATCTCCAGTCCAGTACAGAGGTTGATCCACAAAGCCATTCTCAGTATAGATTCATAATCTAGCAGTCACATGAAGGCAATATATGAACCTAAATGAACATATCAACTTTGAATGGAGTCAAGTTAGCAGTTTGAAAACTTGCATCCTATCTTTAGCGTTTTATGGTTCCAGAAAAAATGAAAGTATTTTTAACATTCAAGATTCTTCTGATATATTTCTGATAAGATTTGCAAGTGACTGCAGAATGAGGTTAGACTGAACAGGAATATTTAGGAGAACAGAAAGCACAGGAACAAAAGTTGACAAACTTTATGAAAAATTTTAATGGATACAGGGTCTTCGCAGCAAAGTTATTGGTTTCTTGACAGAAAGCACATTACCAGCTGCAAAACTATGAAGGAAAGTACCATGCATTTAAAGATAAAGTATTAACACTATATATGGGCAGAAATACATTTTTCCCCCTCCTCCATATGAAAACAAAAAATGTGAAGATCTTGGCTTTAAAGGATTCTCAAGCTCTTAGCGATTGATTGGACCGAAGCAAGACAAGGCCAGTGTTTTACCATGAGGGGTGGCTGGTTAAAAAGCACCAGTGGAGAACAGCCTCTGGAAGTCCTGCTAGACAAATATCTCCTTTTCTCTACTGCATGTAAAGGGAATTTTCTTCCTCCAAGCCACTATGTTGGAAACGTTGATGCTTTTAAGAGGAGGTCTCAAATCTTCTAACATACTTCAGGTAAACAAATTCTCTTGACATAGAAATGAAAAATAATGATAGTGGGAGGAAAAGAAAAACAACAACAACGCACCACACAGCTGTTTTAGGCTTTATTCCTGAGAAATGACTTATCAAATACCACAAAGCTTTATTTAACCCAACGTAACCCAAGATGTTTCGGCGTACTTCCACTTCACCTGCCTGAAATTTGCTACCTCACTGCTACGAAAGGTAAAAGCTGTAAATACGGATCTTTAAACGAGCGTTTTGTGTTATTTTTTTTTTTTAAAACACAATAAAAACCAAGATCCCTCACAAAGACGCCACAAACCCTCGGGTAGGGGTGGAAAGGAGAGGGAAATAGCGGAGGGCTCCCCCTGCCCCGGGCTGTGTGAAGCCACTGATGGAAGCGGGCCGGAGGGACCGGCTCCATCGCTGAGGGCCCCCGGAGCGCCCTGCCCGCGGGGACCGGCGACATTTGCAGGGCCGCGGCCGCCGGTGCCCTTCCGGGGCACGGCCCGGCCCGGCCCGGCGCTCAGAATGGCCGCCGCCGCCGGGAGCCCCTCGGCCGCCCTGAGGGGAGCTCAGCACGTCCCCGCGCCGCCCGCCCCCTCGTGTCACCCCTTACCGCTCATTTCGGACCGAGCCGAGCCGAGCCGAGCCGAGCCGGGCTGGCGGCTGCTCCCCGGCGCGCCGCGGCGGGCGGGCGGGCGGGGCGGCGGCGGCGGGCGGGGCGGCTCGGCACGGCTCGGCTCGGCTCAGGTGCGCCGCGGCCTGCCGCCGCTGAGGGAAGCGCCGGCCGCTTTTTCCCCTCACGGTTTTACTTCAGAGTTTTAGCAGCCGTTCGGCCTTCCCCTTTTACCTTAACGAGCGCAATTAAGCGGAAAGGGGTCACTACTCGGGCCAAATCCTTCCGTAGGATTTACCTGTCGCTGAACTGCCACCTGGGGAAGGGGGGCGCGCAAAGGGAGCGGGCCGCAAACAAACACTTTTTCCTCAGAAAGCCGCAGCTTTCTGATACCGATTAGTGCTTTGATACTGATCTGTGCGGATACTGCAGCTCCCGAAGGCTGCTATACTTAGCATGAGCCTAATGCGAGCGGCGATGAATCACTGCTATCCCCAGGAGGAAATAGCATTCAGGATTTACTGCGGCACATTAGGTTAACTATGTCTCTATAACCGAACACCCACACTTTGACATCACGCAGGCGATGATATGCATCACTGACGCAAGCGCTGACAGGATCAAATACAAAGGCCAGAGCAGCTGAAACAATACAGCGCGCGGCTGACGTAGCAGCGCGCCCGGCCAGCGCTGACACGCTGCGGTAAATCAATAGTCCCAGATGCCACAAATAGTTGCACCACTCTTGCTCTTACATAATGGCCAAGACTTCAAAGTTTTATTTTGGGCTCCCAGCAGCTACAGTTAATTACACGAAAACCATGGTACCAACAACAAACGAGTGGTCTCCATTTGCCTTGTGAGCTCTGCCGGGAAAATAGTTCCAGATTGGTACTTCAGGTTAACGGGCACTAAAAAGTGTCACAAGGAACCAGGTGCTTGGCTTTTAGTAGGTGCAGTGCAATCAAAGCAAGGAATAACAAAAGAGAAAAGCAAACACAGAGCTTACTGCTAGGCCTGAGCTGGGCAAGAGGCGCAAGAAGGAACTGGGAGCACCGCAAGGACAGGGGCAGTCAGAAGACTTGAGTTTTCAGTGCTGTCAATTTAACATATTCCTTATGCTCTAAATTCATCCTGACAAAACAGTCCCTTCCCCGATCCATCTGTCTACTTTTGTCATCAAGGCTGGGGAACAGCCGCTGACAAAGCAGGGACAGCGATTTAAATATATTAATTGGCTACTAAAATCTTATCAGTACGCTGGAAAACGCATGGAAAAACAAGGTAAAATGTTCATGTAATTTTGTTCAAAAGCAGGGGAAAAAACATCAGTTTCATTCACGCAGACTTTGGAATAATGGATAAGAGCTGAAAGCCATAAAGCCTAACTACAGTGTTTCTACAGATTCCATCCTAATGAGATCCTGATCTTTCCCATGAAACCATACATATGTATTCAGAAAAAAAGGACACAAAATCCCTTCTCACAGGCAAACGTGCGGAGATGACAGATTCCCATAGCACTTCATCATTAATACAGCTATCAGTTTTCTCTTATAATGGCCTCACATATATTCAAAGGACAAAGGTAACAATGGTTTCTGTGTTCAAATATTAAACGTACCTTCATTCCAGCTGTATCTAAACAATGACCACTGTGCAATTTTGTGATTAAAAAAAAAAGATTGCAAACTCATGCCTTTGAATGGTGCAAACTTCTCATCAAGAACTTACACGTGGGAGCCTGCAGAAGGATGATTTTAGTCTTTCTAGATACTCCAATAATAGAAAGTTTTTATACATTCTTTGTGAAGCTGTTGAGGAGCACAGCAATCAACTCCATCCTACTTCTGTTTAAGAAATAAGTAACAATGAATCAAAGATGCTAATGTGGAAATACAATACAGATTTTTACTGTGCAGCCTAGATTATTAAATTGTTCAGCTTGCTTTGCTGTTTTAGGTTTAGACTAAGGGCAATTACTTAATAACTGTGGAAGAGTTATGTCAAAAAATATGTTCTCTCTCCCTTGTAGTCTTCCAATTTAAATATCAGGTGAACCATAAGTCATTGCATTTCAAAGGGAGTCAAATGCGATATACCATCCTTAACACAAAGAAGCTTTGATGAAAATGTTTTTATTCTTAGCAGTAAGAATAATTTGCACTAACTGCACAGCGTATTTGCTCAGCTTTTTCTCAAAGAGAGTAATTTCCTAGCATTTATGCTGAGCAATATTGATCTGCAATTTCTTCAGACTAATATTTAATATCTGTACATAATGCTTAGTCATTTTCCATTTGATTCACATGATTCAGGATAAACTACAATTTAATCATCTAACAGTTGTTACCACTAGAATTTGTGCATTTTTAATCATTTTTAAGCTGTTTGCACTGCAGACCAGTAAGTAAAAAAAAATGATAAAATAAGTTAAGTGCCACTATTGAAAACTGGTTGTAGCTAAGAGGTGAACAGCACAAGTGAGTCTCGACAGCTAGCAGTTGCTGGCTTGCAGACAGCAGCTTCTAGAAAAGAGCACTTTGGTTCGCAGAAGAGAGATTGTGGAAGGCACAGGCATTAACTTCAACTTCTTTTCCTCTCAGGCTGGTTGTGCCAAAAATTAAATTATGTAGTATAATTACTTGTAAAGGCCTTTTTGGCACCATTATATTCAAGTTATTACACTAATGGGTTATTTTTTCTGTACATACTTACCTGGCTACACTGATTTCAAACTAGAGGGCAAAATTATCTGGCATATTCTGCTGTTTCAGAATGGGCACTCAGAGAAGCCCCTTCTTCTTCTTATGAAGTTCTTAATATTCCCACCTCCAAGTTATGTGTGTACATATGAGTGCATATCATGTGTATGTATATATAGTTACAAACACATATCTGCATATAGATAGTGCCTAAGAAAACCAACAGCATACGTACGAATGCTGAACCAATTTTACCAAATCCTAGAGTAGAGTATTTCAAAACTTTGGATGAAAATACACAGAAGAATCTGTGGATATAATCAAATTCTGTTTGTGCAACCCGTGATTATTAGAATACACACACTGACAGAAACTTAAGCAAGAAATCAACACCAGAAAAGGTTGCCAAAAGAATATTCAGTGCCCAGCTCAAACTTTGATTTCTATCCAAGACAGACAACTCTAAAGACATACTTTTGGAGTCTCGGGAATCTACTAACAACGTGCACTTTCATTTGAAAACCTCTGAATTGTTTAGGCTTCGAGGAAATTACTAGACGAACACAGTGCATATTCAGGTGTTCTATTTAAAACAAACACCAGCAGAACAAAAACTGTGACGATAACACAATTCTAACATCTGAAATTCTTCTAGTATCAAAAATAAATACCACACACACCTATCTGTAAAGGGGCCCATCTGGGAGTGTTCATTCCTAACTGAAACAGACTAAAACTAAGTTAGCAGGACATGAGATATCTCAGCTTCCCATTGTGGTAAAGAAGAGAGAATCCAGTAATCCATTATTCTGCATGATTTAGCAGAAAGAGGGAAAACTAGGGAAATGTAGAATGACATTAGTTTCACAGCTACAGTTCTGGGGTCAGGCTATCTGGGGCAAAACAGGCCTAAATCATGTTATAAGCAAAGGTAAGAAATTAATGGTAACTATACTGATCTGAAAACCAAAATGAAACAGCACAACAGCTCTGTCCCACTGAAATTTTGCTCTTGAATGTAAATCTTGCATTAGCTAATCTTGCTGCTGTGGTCAGATGAAAAGGTCTTCTGTAAAACAATGCAAAAAAAATAATGTCAACAGAGTTCAGTCCTACAAAGACTTCCTTTCTGTTCACACTCACCACATAAAATTATTTTTATGCCTAAATCAGAGATGTTTACTTGACTCCACCAACATAAAGACTCTACCAATAATCCAGTTCCAGAAGAAAACGTTCAGATGCAGGCTTCTGAACTCCGAAATAAATTCTGAAATAACATTTTATTGCATAGTTCTGTTTCAAACCATGAGGGAAGAAAACACTCCCCGAAGCTGACAATTTGAAAGGAGACATTTGGTAATGCAAAGTCCTTCTGTCATGGTACAAACTGTAGGGAACAAGCCTCAAGCAGACAAATTGCACAATAATGGCATATGACAAAAATGAGACATAAGACCGAGCTGAAAACATCTGATGTTACACACCTTACACTTTGCAACGTTTACAGCAAACATTTGGCTTCAGAGGGGTGATTCACTGGCTGCCTTGGAGGACAACTCCGTGCTTTTGCACATTTATCAGGGAGCCACCTCATAGCAAACGACAAATCATCAAGCGCAGACCGTGCGTCCCCGAGCAGATACTCGGTTCAGCAGAGTCTATCGAGTTTTCTGAGGGGAGATTCCTACTGTCAGAAAAAAAAAAAGGTCTTCCTGCTCAGTTAGTCGGTGAGCTAATTTCTGTGCTGTGTGCTAACCCCCAGCTTGTTCCAGTCTGGGAGAGTGCCAAGGACACCAGACCACGGAATAACCTGCCTCGCAAACACTGTCACCTCTGCTGAAGGTGGGCCACCAGGAAACCAAAGTGCAGCACACTAAGCTCCTGTCCATGCTATGGACACAGTGAACTCCTCTGATCAAGTTGCTAGACGGAAAATACAAAGCCAGCCTTTGAAAGGGGAACAAGAACCCAGAACTTCACCCAAACGTACAGGAATCCCTATGGAATCCCCATTACATCAATCTAGAAAGGCACACTGCCTTCCTAAGTAGTTTCCCTCTGGAACGGTTTTTTGGGGGGGTGGGCGGGGGTGAAGATGCCCATTTCCAAAAGAAGACACGGAGAGAAGCCTAAACTCAGGACATCCCATACCCTAATGGCCAGGGGACTCTGCTGGAATTGGGAGCTACAGGTTCAGGTTCTGCTGAACTCTGTAGGGCTAAAAACATCAGATCTCTATTCTGGGTGGGTGCTTTAACCAATTTCATGCTGCTACTGTTTGCATTTTAGGATAAACCAAAATACAGCGGATATTTTGAGATACAGCTTGAGTAAACAAATAACCTATCTTGCCTTTTGGAGAGAGGCAGCCTTCACATACTGTCTGTATATTGTCTCTGCTCCAGTAGGTCTTTGATATCTGGTTTCTGCCTGTCCCCCTGCAGCCTCATGTTTTGTACAATTACAAGGTCATAGGGAATTCCGTGGTCAAAACAGAAGCAACGGACTCTATGCGCTTGCTAGGATTAGGCTGTGATTCAGTGGGTGACCTGTGCTGCACTGGGACTTCTGAAGTGAGAAACTTGTAAAGTTAATACTAATAAAGAACCCAAACACCCTGAACATACCCCCTTTATGATGACAGTCCACTACGCACGCATCCTTTTGTCCATTTCTACAACAATAAAAAGAGAAGCCTATGAATGCAGATACAACGGGGGATGCTCTGAAAAGAGTGGAAATAAATGACTCAAAAACTACAGATCTTGAAAATTCTTTATAACATAGCAGCTGGCATAGTAAGTACTTAAACATTGAGATTAAGACTTCTGATTTTGCTAATGACTTAAGGTCAACAGGCAAGAATTTCCATGTTCATAAGGCTTTGCAGAAATTTGGTCCCAAATTAAATAACCCCAATTTAGGGTATATATTAAAACAAACAAACAAACAAAACAAAACACAAAACAAAATGTTCTCAAGTTAGACTTGGCAACATAGAATGGCACTACGCTTACTACCAACACCTGTGGCCTCTTCTGTAGTGAAATGTTTCTATCATTTCATACAGATCACAACATACCTCAAATAGTTGCCACTGCAAATCTTACATTTTACTGTTGATAGTGACAATAAAGTACTTATAGGGTCTGGCTTAGTTAATAAAAATCATCGCAGCCTAACTAATGAAGTCATTTTTATCTTTTAAACTTGTTTTAGCATTTGAAATCTGCAATTTTTTTTAATGTCTTATGTGACAAAGGCCCCTTCATTCTGCACAGTGAACTCTCCACAGATCCCTTCAACAAGGAATTATTTTCTCCATATCTCAAACAAGTTACCAGACAGGGAAAGCATGTAAGCACAAACATTAAAAGTGTCCATGACAAAGGTTGTTGTTGATAGAAAGCTTTCATCAAGGTTAATAAATATGTAATATCAGAAAGAAAACATCTGCTAAAGCAGTAAGCAGGGACCAGACAAAGATAAGCTTATGCTGTTGCAGTGTTCTCCTCAAACTCAATTTGCTCTGTAGCCAAATACTTTTTAGAAAGTAAAATACCTACCGCTTTGGCAGACAAACTGAACTCAGAGCCAGAAGGAACTATGTAAGGAATCTACTTACCTGTGCCAAACAAGAGGTAAGGGATGAAGCAACTAAGTTGGCTCAGACGCATCAAAAATTGTCATTCCAAGCCAGATGAAAGGGAAAAAGGACACACTCGTACAGTGGAGCTCCTGACCAAACGTTATGTATGGATCAATATATCCCTCTTCTAAGGAGAGGAGACAAGAAAATTGCTTAATAGCTGGAAAGTAAGTGTGTCCTTTGTGCCAAAACCTTTTTATTGCTTCCCTACCGTCTGGGTGTAGATCTGCTTTTTCTGTTGCTGGACCATCAGGGCTAAAGGACTGAAAAAGACTTCATGAATCAAGTCCATTCACCTGCAATTGCAGCTTCATTCCTCTTCCCTATTATCATGCATCAGGATCCATCACAGATGGATTGTACATAAAAGCATCAAGACCAATCTTATAAAAAGCCAGTTCTTTCACCCATGTCTCCCACTGGGCTACTATTCTAGAGCACGACTCTCCTATGTAGCCAGGAGGTTTCTTGTAATTAGATAAAATGTATTCATAGCCATTTGACATCCACTTGGCTCTCAATAAGCTCTAGCATTAATTTTATTTTTTTTAAACCCCTCGTGTTTCCCTATCTATTCCTAACTCATTTTTAGCCCAACAAGCCAAGCTCTCCCAGCATCCTTTCACAAAACAGACTCCTCATTCTTATGAATGTCTTAATCTCTCTTTTCTCTAACAGCTGGAATCAGTTTCATTTCATCTTTTGTAAACATGAATGATCAAAATACAGTTAAGGTCTCAGCAGAATCCTGTAAAATCCAACTAAACATCCCAAGCTGTACTAGCAATGTCTGCTCTGATGCATTTTATGATCACAGTAACCTTTACAGATACATTACACTGGAGATAATACTTATCTTGTGAACCAAATAACTTGCCTGCTTCCTCCTCCTCCTTATAAAATTGCAAATGATGAGATTCCCGTTCATAATTTATTAATCTTATGCAAGACCTTACACTGTATATAACTGCATTTCATCCAGTTCAGGGGTACCATTCAAACAACACTCCTTTAAACAGTTGATGCACATTCTTGATCTTTTACCACTTCTGGAATACAGATTCCCTAGGCCACTGCAGTTCCCTGGTTCATCAGCTTAGCTGAAATGCCAAGTATTTATGGAATTATCTTGATAGCTGAAAGATACCTGAGTGCCTTAGTTACTGAGTGGTTAAGAAGGGATAGATTTATATTACAGGCTAGCTGTGCATCACGCTTCAGCATTTGATCCTTTCCTATTTCCTCCACAATTAAGAACCTTAAAACAAACAAACAAACAAAAAAACCAAAAGACTATATGACTAAGGTTATATTGAATCTGCTGAAGCTCTGTAGAGCTACAGGTCAAAACCATTCTGTATTATGCTTTGAATTTTGCTCTACGGGTTTTATCCAACAAAACACACAGGTATCTGATCTCAAGACTGTCATTCTTCAAATCTGTGTTTTCTGGTCCTTTTATTTGCTTTCTATTGGCCTCCACATCTCCAAAAGCCACGTCCTACATAGATACAGCCTTACCTGGCATTCAGCCTCTTTTTCCACGTGGCATCTTCCCAGGCACTTCAGACCTTCATCTAGTTCTGTGAAGCTGCACAGAATTGTTTACCTGCCAATCTACTACTTGTCCACACACAGCAGCACAACACCACCATACAACAAGAAGATCCAGAAACCTGCATTTATATGCTTCTGAGAAAACCCAGAACCCAACACCCTTCCATTTATGCTGTCACCAAGATGAGACTAGATTCTTTCCCATAAGAAATAAATAACAGACCTGCTTTTCAGATAAGAGGTTGAGGCTCAGTAACTGAAAAACAATGATAGCACATTGAAACTTTATGAACTTAATGCACACTTGGAAAGCTATTATGGCCAAATCGGTGCTCTGGAAGGTATTTTCAATGTTAGAAGATGAACTGGGGAAAAAACCTACAGATAAAGCTGTGTGGGTATATGAGTAGGATTCCTGGTCTAGTATGTGTCATATATTCTGCTTGAAAGGAACACAAGAACACTTAGGAGTGTATATAGCTATAACTAAGAGAAAAGATGGGGTATTTCCAAGGTACTTTTTCTTCCTTTTTTATGCAATATTTTTATTAAGAATTGGAAAGGTGCAGCAAACATAAAAACACACCTTTAACAAACATGCTATTGAAAAGGCTACATATATATAATGTCAGATTTACAGCTTGTGTAGAAAGGCACTGTTCTAACGCACATGGGCTAGCAGTCCATAGTAAAAAACAATCAAACCATCAATCAATCTCAAAACCTCAGTGCTTGCAAGTACTGTTGTATCTGTATCTATTTGCAGTACAAATATGGGAGTGGAAGTTAAGCTCACACTAGGCAGTCTTCTGCATCTTTGTTCAGTGTTTGTTAACAGCTGATGAGTTAGATGACTTTTCAGTTTTAACTGAGCTTAAGTGATCGATAAGATTAAACTTCTTTTATCCAACAAAACAGTTCTGTGCTTGATCACCAAACAGGAAACAATAAATGGAAAGTTTAAGAAAAAGTGAGAATAAATGCCAACTGAAGTATGTTTGTTATTTTCTAAATCCACCTGTTACTTAGGAGTTTTACTGAGATGTCTCTTCACTGCAAAAACCAAAAAGCCCAGCTCTGTCAAAATGGCTGAGGATGTAACACAGCAGAGCACTTCACTTTAAGACAGTCCCTTGAAAGACAGCATTTAGCACTTCTGAGAAAACAGAGAAAAAGCAAAAGGCTGACGATTCTCTGTAGACCCATCTCTTTCTCCTTCCCTCTGTTGTTGTCTCCAACTTTAATTCTGATTCCAAGAAGAAAGGAACGCAGTATCAATAAGGTACAGCTCCTTGACCTAACAGTTCTTTCCCTAGTTTGGGACTTTCTCTCAGCCCACGGTCCTGTTGTGGTTTTTATTAAGCACAGTCCTTCTACTTCAAGTGACCTGCCTGTATTTCATACGATTTTTCTACAATTGTTGCGATGCATTGTTATGAAATGGTCATGATGACAACCTTCGCTATCTTATTCCCAGTAACTTACTTGTATTTTATTGAAACTACAACTACATATTAAATCCTCCTATGAATCATCTATGAAGTAATAATACACCCTATAGGTTTGGCATTCATAGATCTTATTCCAGCTCTCTTCCCCCAGCCTCTATTTCCCTATTTTGGAGGCACAAGCAGACAGAATCCTCCTGAAGGCAGAAAAGCTGCTATACCTGAATACTCTCCATTTAGGTACTTCTGAAATATTTACATCTAGCAGTACTTCCTTGACCTGAAAGATCTGGAGGAAACATAGTAATAAAATCCTTGTTAAGAAGCACAGGCTGTTCTGCTTAGGTAGGACCTACTTTTTTTCTTTTTTAAAGAGGGTGGGGAACAGACAAAATACAACTTTCATAAGTCATTGCAACTGAGATATAACAATGTAATAACTAACAGTTTTACAAAGCCCATAGGAAATTTGAAAATGGGGTTTTGTATCACTGAAGAGTGTAATATATGTAATAAGCCATCTTTTCTCAACAAAATATTGGGCTGTAAGAAAGTTCTTTCCTCAGCTGCTTCAGAAGGTACATCCATCCCACCTATGAATAAAACAGTCAAGATTATCCAAGGGAAATATAATATACACAGTATGAAGATAGGCCATATGTCCAGCACCAAAGGGAAAGCAAGAGTGAAACGGACGGAGAAAAGCTACTGGAAAAAACAAATTGAGAACAGGCACAGAAAGTAAACCATACACTCACAGAATAGTTGATTCATCAAAAAGAAAAGAGGGTGTAATCAGTCGCTCCAGTACCTTGAGCACCATTAACTTGAGAAACTTCTGTAAGTTACTGGGTGCTGCACAGTCACTTGAAAAAAATCTGAGGCTGTTTAGATGATGTCCTAGAGCACCTGCTCCAGAAAACTGCATTTTTTCAAGTTGCAGCGTGACAAAAGCCTTTTCTTTGGGGGGAAAAAAAAAAAAGAACAACAGCACTTTGAATAGCTGTATTTACTAGCAGTGAATCTGGTCTTTCAAACTTTATTTGAAGACCCACGTAATTACACTGTTTCTTAATGGCTTTAAGTGGCTGAATAGACACACTTGTAATTGGTCTTTAATTCACGTTACACAGTAGCTATTTATATTTGTGCACAGCTAGCCTATGTGCCTGTGATGGCCTTGTTACCTTCCTCCCTATCTTCCTTCCCCTCATTTGGATAATAAACTGCTTCAGATGTAAAACAGATTGCTGAACGAATGTCTACAAAAGGAAGAAAGCAAAGGGAAGTTGTATCACCAGGATTTCAATGAAGTTCAAACGTGTCACGATCATGTAAGCCATGCAAGCTGACAAAACCTCAGTCGTCTCAACAGTCAAAAAAGACTGCAACTATCATCATCTAACTATTAATAACGCATGCACAGCCGTATCTTTCGGGCCATGTGCTGCTGATTCATCCATTAGGGAAAAAAAAGCAAAACTATGAACAGAATAATAATTAAAAAAATCCCTGGATTCAAAGTTGCAACATTCAGATGGGTATTACATTCTGGCAACAAAACAGTATGTGGACCCAAGCAGATAAAGCAGTAGCACAGGTGAAAATAAAGGGAAGTAAATGGAAACCAACCTCCAGGTCTCCTTCTGCAGGTACTCTCTCTACAGAACAACTTTTAGCATCAGAGGAGAAAGAGAAAGCATAGAGGCAGGACAATGCTAGCATCTTGCAGGCATCAGCAGAAGCCTGCTCGGCCTTGAGGAGGTCTGGAAAAATACCAGCTGGGAGAGCAGCTCCCCAGGCCTGGAGATGCTGCTTTCCTTCGTGGCCTGCCACCCTTCACAGCTACCGTGTGCCTGACCAGGAGATAAGGCGACCGAGACTACTCTTTGGAGTACAAATAGAACAACAGTAAATCAAACTCAATTGGAAGTTATTTCTTAGTTAACTTGAGGCCTTTGATAGAAGCCTGAACGCTTTCACAGCTGCAGCTGTACTTCAAGGATGTAGCAAAACAGCTTGGATCTCAAAGGGTGGAACTATAAAGAAACACCCTGGGGTCTCATCTAACAATTTGTAGCGTTTCAAACAGATGAGACACCAGGCTGTATTCCTACTGTACATATGGTTAAAGAAGATCTAACAAACGCAGTGCTTAGGCACAAAGTTGTAGCCCTTTCATTTTTACGGAACCCAGAAAAAGACAGTTTAAATACACTGCTTCTTAGTTTCTATAAAGCACAAATTGTTTTTAAAGAATTAATCAGATAAGGAAATGGAGTAACGTTTTTCTATATGGGGGCAGTGGCTGATTCACCAGAAGGCTGCGCTGCCATCACGAGGGACATCGACAGGCTGGAGAAATGGGCTGACAGGAACCTCCTGAAGGCCAACACAGGGAAGTGCAGAGCCCTGCACCTGGGGAGGAGCGACCCCAGGCACCAGGACAGGCTGGGGGCACCCAGCTGGGAAGCAGCTCTGGAGCAAGGGATCTGGGGGTCCTGGTGGACACCAAGGTCAGCGTGAGCCAGCAACGAGTCCTTGCTGCCAAGGAGGCTGATGGTATTCTGGGTTACATTAGGGAAAGCATCACCAGCAGGTCAAGAGAGGTGATCCTTCCACTCTGCTCAGCACCAGTGAGGCCACACTTGGAGTGCTGGGTCCAATTCTGGGCCCCCAGTACAAGAGAGCCATGGACATGCTGGAGAGAGCCCTGCAAAGAGCCACCCAGGTGAGGAAGGGCCTGGAGCACCTCTCCTGTGAGCAGAGGCCGGGAGAGCTGGGACTGCTCAGCCTGGAGAAGAGGAGGCTCAGGGGGATCTCACCCAGGGCTGTGAATCCCCGCAGGCAGGGGGCAAAGAGGCCGCAGCCAGGCTCTTTTCAGGGGTGCCCAGCGCCAGGCCAGGGGCAGTGGGCACCGAGGGGCAGGCAGGAGGCTCCCTCTGAGCACCAGGCAGCGCTTGTGTGCTGGGCGGGCGGCTGAGCACTGGCCCAGGCTGCCCAGAGAGGCTGTGGGGTCTCCTCCTGGGAGAGTGGCACAAGGCGCCTGGACGGGGTCCTGGGCACCCTGCGCTGGGGGGCACTGCTGGAGCAGGACTTGGGGCAGGTGACTTACAGAAGTCCCTCTCCAGCCACAACTATTCTGACATGCTGTGATAAAGTAAAAAAATTAGCTATTTTCATGAAATTTTATGATTTTATTCAACCAGATTTCATCCAATTAAGATTCAATGTTACGAGCATAAGTTACTCTAAATAGCATTGTCAATTAAGATCCTAATAAGTAAAATGCTGTGGGTTTTTTTTTTCAAAATTCTTTGCCTGTATCCCTGATTTAGTTCAAACAGCTAATCAACTTTCTTCTTACGTTAGAAACTAACAAGAGATCCTGTATCAATTTACCCCTCCTTTTGTTTCATGAAGCAAGAAGCTACTTCTTTCCCATCAGTAAACAGTCAGAGAAGAAATCTGATGACCTGGTTACAGTGCCAGGGGACTTAATCTTCTCAGACACAGACCCATCAAGCTTAACATCCTTTGCACAGGACTCATCCAAGTGGTTCCAGACTCAGACTGCCCACACTAGCAGCTAAATCTCAGAAGCATGAGTTAATGATTTACAAGCTTGTGGGCAACACATTGCTGACTGCAGTCATGGGAACCGACTTTCAGGTGCATTCTCCAGTTGCAACCAAAGGCCTCAACTCCATCCCAAGATGTACCTCCATTTAAGATGTGAGATGTTAGATGCTCATGGAAATGGATGAGCTCGAACAGCTTAAAGGCAAAAAGTTCAGGGCAAAGACATTCATTGTGGGTACAACTTTGAAACAATGCACTCAAATGAGATGCTTTCAGGAAGTAGCCTGTCTTTTTTCAGTTTCTAACAGCCAGGCTTTAGCTCCAGAATGGAGACATGTCATTTAAGTATCTGGACCCATGTGACTGCACGCAAGTTAGGACCTTACACTCCTGTTATAGCAAGTGGAGATCTACTTAGTGCAGACAGTGGAGCCTGGAGAGCTATTCAGTTCAAACTGATGTCAGCTGAAAAGCACTGACTGCACTGTAGCTAGTGACTAAACCTTCACTACTTATAATGGGAGCTTAGATCCAAGGCCACATATAGAAACACATTTAGACACCTAAAATTAGATGTCTTAAGAAAGCAGCTGAAGCACTGATATTTCCAACAAATGTCTCCAGAACCTTCCTATAGTCAGGCTGGGTCTAGTTTATTGAAAGGAGGGAATAACGGAGGAAATTGGAGAAGATACAAGGAAAGTTTAACAGATCGGAATATACAGGAAAACGGAACATGAAAAGGACAAACAGACTGAACACTTTATGATGAATATAGTAAATCACAAACTCATTCACATTTCAAAATGTGTGAAAGACGATATAGAATAATGCCTAACAGAAGAATGAGAAAGTAACAAACCATTGAAAAAACAAAGCATTAGAAGGCATTATAAACTTGTTTTATCCCTACAAAGATATTAGATATATTTGAACAACATTTCAAATGGAAATCAATGATAGAAAAATTAAGTTTTCCCTAAAACACTTTGCAACAAACATGATTAAACATCCGAATTAATGTTTTCCCATTTTAACCTGGTTTTTCATTTCCTACTGCAGATGGTGACAAAAACAAGTCTGATTTGCTTTTGATCAAACTTTTGCCAAGTTTAGTTTATTCAGGGAATGACACACTTTAGAAATCTCGTATTTATAAACCTAATGAAACGGGCACAACAGTAATGCTAGCTGCTCTAGCTTTTTGCAGCATGGTCAAGTGAGCTTTTCCAGCAACAGCTTCTTGGAGGGTCCCCGACTGCCTCTTTAAGAGCTGGGGGAGACTGGGGCCACCAAGTCCCACTCGCTTATCAGCCTTAGTGAAGGGGAAGGTCAGGCAGTTCCCAGAGAAGGGGGAGCGTGCACTGTTTCGAGGTTAGTTCTTGGGGCCGCTCTTAGAGCTGATCAAAATAACAGACTTCTGAATTGCTATGGCTTATTCTGACCTTGTTTTACGCTTCTTTGCCAGTTTTGTTGTGTTAAACTGAATTTTGAGAGATGGTCCCCTCTCAATTTTGCCCTATTGCTAAAGAGGACTACGGAATCAAGTAGACACCTAAGCTAGTTTTAATTCATCATAGTACTAGTAAGAGAAAAGCTACAACAGCACGGTTTCAGGGCAAATTTTCCCTGCCAATGATATTCAAACTAAGAAGCAGATTTCTCCTATGTGCCAAAGCCAGTACCTGAGCATTTGACATATGGTAGAGCAAGGACTTGAATTAATCTTTGTTTCTTTACTTTATTAGAAGGGGATTTCCCGTACCTCCATCCAACCTCCATGCTAATCTACCTGTACAAGGCAGAAGAGTGCATCTGTTCCTCAAAATTTGCAAGGGCATTCATGCACTCTGATTATCACTCTAAGTTATAGAAAAGCCAGTTTCCTGCTTACAATTATTATGTCATATTGTGTCTAAGTCAAGGAACTATATCCATGTTTTATGGTCATTTTCTTTCCTTAGCATCTTCTTTTAACACAGAAGAGCATCAAGTCTCCTCTGCAGTCATACTTGTGCATGACTGACTGGTACCAATGTTATTTTTAGTTTGACTGTAGGCACCTAAAATGCAATTACCTATACAAATTTTAGAAACAGCTTCATATTTAAGGCCATTTCCAAAGATGCTTTCAATTTAAGCGACTCCTAGACTCAGCTTTGAAAGTCCTCAGCCAAGAGTTAGATGGCTTTAAGTCATTGTAGCTTGCTGTGACCTCATACTTTCAGTTGACTTGTTTTAGCTTTTTTCAGTGCTTTTATAAAGCCCTCTATATATTTGCGACAGAAATTAACATATACAAGAGGATGTGATCTAAGTATCCATATCCAGTTTCAGCCTTGCATATTATGTTTAGTCTTCTACACAGCACTCACATGGAAGCAATGGATAGAAATCAACTTGAGATGATTTATCATTTAGGGGTTTTTGTTTTGTTGAAATGAATTGATGTATACAACCTTACATCTGTAGCCTTCAGAAGGCTACAATGTAGAAAAGCAGTAAAACATCTTTGAAGAGGAAAAGCACAGCAAATATAGTTACCTGTGTCATCACATAATATCCCAGTACCAAGAAACGAGGACTAGGTAAATGGAAACTGATGAAAAATTACTTCCCTCTTGGGCTACAGAAAGGAGGTATCAGATTCCTTGGGTGGCTCCAGTAACCGTTCTTAATGGGAGCAGAAACACTGAGCACTAAAAACCAAAAAACACTCATAGGGGTTAACTTATATGGGTTCACCCAGGCTCGCAAGTTATCTAAAATACTAGAGACGCTCAAGAAGAGAATTCTTAATATTTTTTGCGAATTTGCTCCATTAATACAGATCTATGTGAATGTATGTGAAGCATATGTGAATCTACGCGATGTATGTGAAGCATGGGCTGGACTGTGTGGAACTTCAAGTTGGTGATGGCAAAGTTGAAAGCCTCTGGGTAAGGACTAAGGGATGAACAAATAAAGGGGATGTCGTTGTGGGAGTCTATTACAGACCACCTGGCCAGGACAACAACACCGATGAATTATTCTTTGCAGAACTACGAGACGTCTCAAGATCAACTCCCCTTGTCCTTATAGGGGATTTCAACTTGACAGACGTCAACTGGGATCACCACACGGCTGACACGAGCAAGTCCAGGAGGTTAGCACCTAGATGATAACTTCTTGGTGCAGGTGCTAAGGGAGCCAACTAGGAAAGGTGCCCTCCTTGACCTGTTGCTGGAGAACAGAGAGGGTCTTGTGGGAGACGTGGCAATTGGCGGCCATCTTGGTCATAGTGACCACGAAGTGGTTGAGTTTAGAATTTATGGTGACAGAAGGAAAACTGTCACCAAAACTTCAGCCCTGGATATGGGGAAAGCAGACTTCAGGCTGCTCAGGGAACTAGTCAGCAAGGTCCCCTGGGAAACTGCTTTTGAAGGCATTGGCATCCATCAGTGCTGGTCAATCTTTAAGCACTGCCTCCTAAAAGCACAAGATCAGGCGATTCCAAAATATCGGAAGTCAGGCAAGCGGGGCAGAAGGCCGGCCTGGCTGACCAGGGATCTTCTACTGGAGCTTAGGTGAAAAAAGAAAGTGTACAGCTGCTGGAAGGAGGGTCAGGAGACGAGGGAGGAATACAGGGATGCTGTTCGTGTTTGTAGGCAGATAATTTGTGTGGCCAACGCTCAACTAGAGTTGAAGCTGGCCATGTCTGTGGGAGACAATAAAAAAGTTTTTTTTAGATACGTGAACAGAAAAGGAAAACCAAAGAAAACATAGGCCCCATACTTGATGGGGAAGGTCTCCTCACAAACAATGACATAGGCAAAGCAGAGACGTTTAACGCCTTCTTCGCCTGTCTTCAACACTGATGATGGCCTTCGGGACCCAGGGTGCCCTGAGCTGGAGGACCATCACGGTGGGAATGACAAACTCCCAACCAACCCTGCATGTGTGCGGGATTTGCTGCTCTACCTGGATCCATACAAGTCCATAGGTCCGGATGGGATTCATCGCAGGGTGCTTAAATAGCTGGCTGATGTCATCGCGGGACCTCTCTCAATTATTTTTCAACGATCTTGGGAATCTGGAGAGGTCCCATTGGCCTGGAAACTGGCAAATGTTGTGCCAATTTTCAAGAAGGGTAAGAAAGAAGACCCTAGCAATTACAGGCCTGTCAGTCTCATGTCAGTGCCTGGTAAAATTATGGAGAGGATGATCCTTGAAGTTATTGAAGCACACCTGGGGGACAATGCAGTCATTGGTCCCAGCCAACATGGGTTCATGAGGGGTAGGTCCTGACTAACAAATTTGATTTCTTTTTATGATAAGATCACCCATCTAGTCGATCAAAGGAAACCAGCTGATGTGATCTTTTTGGACTTCAGCAAAGCTTTTGACACGGTTTCCCATAGGATCCTATTGGACAAAATGTCCAGCATACAGCTAAACAAAAACATCATACAATGGGCGAGCAATTGGCTGACAGGCAAGGCTCAAAGGGTTGTGGTAAATGGGGCCACATCTGGCTGGCGGATAGTCACTAGTGGGGTCCCTCAAGGCTCCATTTTAGGGCCAGTCCTCTTCAATGTTTTTATAAACGATTTGGACGTAGGACTAGAAGGTGTTTTGAGCAAATTTGCCGACGACACTAAACTTGAAGGAGTTGTGGACTCGGATGAGGGTGGAAAGGCCCTGCAGAGAGATCTGGACAGACTGGAGAGCTGGGCGGTCACCAACCGCATGAAGTTTAACAAAAGCAAGTGCCGGGTCCTGCATCTGGGACGGGGCAACCCTGGCTATATATATACAGACTGGGCGACGAGATGCTGGAGAGCAGCCCTGTGGAGAAGGATCTGGGGGTTGTGGTTGACAGCAAGTTGAATATGAGCCAGCAGTGTGCCCTGGCAGCCAGGAGGGCCAACTGTATCCTGGGGTGCATCAAGCACGGCATTGCTAGTTGGTCGAAGGAAGGGATTGTCCCGCTCTACTCTGCGCTGGTGTGGCCTCACCTCGAGTACTGTGTGCAGTTCTGGGCACCACAGTACAAAAAGGACATTAAACTGTTGGAGAGTGTCCAGGGGAGGGTGACGAAGATGGTGAAGGGCCTAGAGGGGAAGACATATGAGGAGTGGCTGAGGTCACTTGGCCTGTTCAGCCTGGAGAAAAGGAGGCTGAGGGGGGACCTCATCACAGTCTACAACTTCCTTGCGAGGGGAAGTGGAGAAGAAGGGGACCTATTCTCCATTATCACCAGTGATAGGACCCGCAGAAACAGTGTTAAGCTTAGGCAGGGGAAGTTTAGGCTGGACATCAGGAAGAGGTTCTTCACCGAGAGGGTGGTCGCACTCTGGAACAGGCTCCCCAGGGAAGTAGTCACTGCACCAAGCCTGTCTGAATTTAAGAAGCGATTGGATAGTTACATGGTCTAAACTTTTGGGCAGACCTGTGCGGTGCCAGGAGTTGGACTTGATGATCCTTATGGGTCCCTTCCAACTTGGGATATTCTATGATTCTACGATCTATGGATTTAAATAAATATTGTCTCATTCCTCAACTTCGTCCACTGCTAAAGCTGACATTGAGCAATTTAACAAACAAGATACAATATATCTAGAAGTGATGTCACCCTTAAAGACAACATGGGGTTACCTGGCACTACTGCAGTGCCAGGTAACCTCGTGCATTCTCAGATCACCAGAGAATGACAGCACGTACTTCCTCCGACCCACACAGTGGGTTTAGGGTTTGGTAATAAGCTCTGGTCTTCTCGTGAAAGCAGCAACTTCCAATGACCACTAGCAACTAGGAAAGTCCCTTCTGAGGGATTTGTGACAGCTTGTACAGAATTTATGACCAGATCAACATCGGTGTTTAACTACCTCAAATAATAAATTACATAAAACTCAACAGCTAAGCACCAGGTGTTACTTAGAACAAAAAAAAGTCTATTTTTTTGTTGTCATTGTTCAAATGTACTTAGGCAGGAGTTGCATTTATTTTAAAATGTTCACCTTGGTTGCTTTAATGCTATCTGAAAACAACCAAAACCACATATGAGACCCGGCAGCAGGTAACAACTTTATTCATGTAGCATTCTGGATAATGGGCAGGTATGCTCTTCCAAAGCTGAAAATAAATTTTAGAATGAAATAGTTTGTGCTTCACTACTGTAATCTTAGAATTGATATGATTTTCCTCTTTCCCTCTTGACTTAGTTCTAAACACTTTTAACAAGCATTTTATTCTTTAAAGGGGAAAAAAAAAAAGACGTTAAGATTGCTTAACTTCTATCCCAGAGACCAACCTTAAAACTGATACTTCATTTCAAAACATGAAGTATTTATGACTCACACTAATTTACATACATTTTCTTATTTTATTATGAAAATGCCAATTTTCCTTTGCAGAGACATATATAACATGGTCTCTCATTATGTCAAGTAACATTTAATAGCCCCTAGCTGCAACTTGGGACTGTTATAAAATGTGCTCAAGATGAGTCATCTTCATTCACTTATTCTGCAATAGGAAGAATTCATGAATGAATGATCTGCAGTAATTCACTTCTACAAAGACAGCCCATTCATTTACTTCAAACCTGGCTTTCTGAATCACTGCAATGTAGCTGATTATTTCACTTTAACAGAAGACAAAATTTTGCTTAAGGAAAGTTTCCACAGAAGTCTGAATATTTCCAGTATGTGTGAACAGTTTCACAGATCTAAAAGAGCTCTTCTGAAAATAAGCACTTTGGTCTAACATATGGATACACAGGCAGATACCTTCCTGTCTGTCTAGCAAGAAAATCACACTGTCTTTAGAAAGCAAGCCTGACAAATGGTTTAAATTGAAGTTGTGTTAAAAGAGTGGGCAGAAGTCACTGCTATCAGACAAACCACTAGGCAGTCAAACAATATTTTATAAAATCAAAAGTTGGCCCTTGGTACAGAGAAATGCTCATTTAAAGTTGTAATTAAGTCAAAATATACACAATGGAAAAGCAACTAAGACCTAAGCTGTCAACTACAGAAATACAAAATAAGCATGATTGTTATTTTATAAAAATATGCATACAGTACATCAAGAAAAAATACACAGTCATCAAAACTCTGTCAAAGTAAAAGAAAGAGATTAACCAAGGAGGAAAGGTCCCTCAGCAACCACTGCTCTTTTGTCAAACCTACAGATTTTAAACTAGGAAATAAAATGTCCTTTTCATCCCATCTTAACTGCCATGGAAGAGGCACAAGCTAAAATGCCACTTCTCACCTACAGTTCCAAAACATTCAAGGCTTTATAGATCACCTATGTGAGTTATACCTGCAAACAGCCAGCAAGTCAGTACAGAGACCTGAGTATACATGTACTATTTTCTTCAGAAGCTTAGCTTTCAGAAAAAGCATGGTGTGCTCCTCTATTAATTGGTACTTTTCATTACTTCATTGATTCAAGGACAGCTCTAAAATACTCACTTTATTCACACTTATTCACACCTCTCCTTTCTCCTGGAAAGACAATGACTCTTGCTGTTTTCAGGCTGAGTACTTTTACCCTATGTACAGAGCATCCAAAGTAAGGCTAGTACTCTTTAGAAATAAAAGAACTATGACAGGAACAGCACAAAGACTGATGGATGGAGCACCTCAATTTTTCCAACAGACAGAGATATGGTGCAAGAAGTATATAAAATGGTTAGATTTATAAAGAATCCACACTGGCTTCAGCAGATACTGCAATCTCAACATGAAATGACCAGCAATAAAGCACAAGGGACAGAGATCTAGAATCACTGAAGGAACCGTGACTTACCAAGTCACCCACATTACTGCATCTGTGGATCCATCCACAAGCAGCTCAAAACCTCTCAACCTCCTTTCTTTTGTTTTTGTACTATACTTACATAATCTCAGTTTAAGCATATGATGATGCAAATTGCCTTCACAGAACCTGAAACTGTTACCATTTCAATTTTTGCTCAATGCATAACATGCCAAAGTCTTAGTATCCTTTGTAATCTCACATTTTTTCTCCCTTTCCTTAGGTACTTTCATTAAGATTTTACTCTACAGAGAACCTAACCACATATTTATATGGCAACACTTTGCTAAATATAGTTTAGAACACAGACTTTGAAAAGTAGTACTTGAAAATTTTCCATTCCTTAAAAAAAAAAGTTAATGTTCAACATTAATCTGAAGTCCTTGTTATCTGTAGGATATTGAACATCCTACAAAATACTAAGTAAATGAAGCTCCCAAACCAGTTCATTCTAGAAAGCAAACATCAGAAACTAAGAGAGATTTGTTTGGTAGTCACTTACCATTCTACCACAAATAAAGAAGTGTTGGAAATTATTCATGTAGCTTTACAAGTATCATTTTGAAGGGGATAAGGGAATACTTTTAATTATATCAAATATATTATATTATATTAAAAATATTAAGTGCATTTCATGGAAAAAGCCTTATGCTTGTACTAATAATGCTTTTCTTCAGGTCGATTCTGAGCGTGATACAAGACAACATCATTAATTACATCAATATGCAATGTACTTGTTATACATAATCACAGTATTTCCGTGAGCAGTGTGCTGTCTTTGCAGAGTAATATGCAGATACACATTTTTAATGTATGTATTCCAATGTCCTTTTACATAGTACATCACAGAGAGCAGAAAATGTGCTGTTTGTTGAGACTGAAGTCAATACAGTCAGACAAGAGAATAAAGATGGGCAAAGCCTGACAGGGAAACAAACTGGAAAACAGTATTATTTCACATTCTGATGACTAAATCAACTTGCTACTAATAGCTTCTCCACTCAGTTTCTCCATGCCTTTTTCTTAAATAAGCATTTCTGCATGTTTATAATGCTTCCCCAAATTGTACTCATTATGTATTTCTGCAACTTTAACTTTGATTTGACCTAATAATTTAGTGCATACAGCGAAGAAAATAAGAACAGGGAACTGATGTGAGGTTTCCTGCTTTAGAGTCAGCACAATAGTCTCTTGTAGCTGTAACCCATTTTGCAGACTGGGAATCCATTTTTTTTTCTGCAAAGTCAAGGGCAAACTATGTTTGAGAAGTTGTGTCAGAGCAAGAAGGACCATCAATACCAAATTACTCTCTACAGTGTGCACTACATGAAGTCATTCACTTTATAGAAATCTGTGCACAGAAGCTGTTGGGAAAGTAGGCATTCCTCGTTAGTGCAATACATACCATGAAAAAGTACAGCATCACTTTCTAAAGGAGTTTCTTCTTTAAGCTGGAGACCCAACACGTTATAAATGTACGAAAGATCTATTGACATAGCCCTCATAACACAGGGACATCTCAGAGTGGCAAGAACAGACCAGAAAAGCTATATTCATGTGAACATGTCTAACTGATGCTGTTCTAAGATTAGGGAACGTACAAACACAAAAAACCTCTAAGTTATGATCTCTGTTTTATTACCAACTATAAGGCATGTTTTCATGTACCGGAATGGAGAAGGACAAGGAGAATGCCCATATAACAAGTGGTTTGCAAAAGTTGCAGGACTTTCCAGTAAAGTTGTAAAAACCATATCCGAGTTTACTCTTAATGAGTACCAGGAAGAGTTGTCTAACACATACTCACTCTCATATTTAAAGCGCAAATAAATCAACAGTTGAATAAAATCACAATAGCAAGCTGCCTATTTAGAAAGCAAGAGGGACCAGGCAAAGATAAAAGCAGTATCATGAAAGGTTATAACTCTATTTGCAAAGATATGATAGCAGTATTTTTGCAGTTCATCACACACACTTTCTACTTTCAAAATTACCATGCAAGGAAAAACGTCAAATCAATTTTTCTCCTCACTAAGCCCATCTGATAAATCAAAATTAAACGCACAAAAATGCAAGGTATGCCACTCCTCAATATTGTGTGCAATAGAAGTTAAATACAATTTTTATCTTTTTTTTTTTTTTTTTTTAGAAAAAAACACCTTAAATTGCAGGACAAAATTACTATGTTCCTCATAGATATTGCAAAGCAACTATTACAGATACATTTCAAATAACGAAGTATAGAACTGTGAGCTGCAATACTGACTGACTTGTGGCTGAAATGAAGCAACAAGAATGTGCAACTGGCACAGAGTTCAGAAAAATGGCACTAATGAACATATAAACTTTAAGAATTGTCAATGTAAACCTAATTACAGTTCAAGGCCTCCTTTTAATCAGTTCACTTGTAGCCCAAGGACGTGCCTATGACACTGGAAATAGACCTTTTGTCTCAGACTGAAAAGATGGGGAAAAGGAGCTGGAACTTCAACTTCCCAGGACAGTATCTGCTGGAGCTGAGCCAACGTTCAGGAAAAAAAAGGTAGGATTCATTGGCCCAGCAGATAACAAGCAAAAAGAAAAAACAAAAAAACAACAATCCACTATCTGAATCTGTGGATACTCTTTTATAACACAGTAAAATGGTATTCTAAACAAGAGCAATATCAGAGTCCTCTTTTCTTGCAGCCTCAGATGGGCTCGACTTGTAGCTATTTTCATTCAGAACAGAAAACAGCATCCAAACTGACCATTGCGTATGGGGACACTATGCTTAGATGAAGTGTTTGTATTTTGCAGCTGGATCTTGCTAGAACTCAGGAAGGACACCAAGTGATATCCCTAGAGATCCCTAGGTGTCCTAGAAAACTAGCAGAGGGATAACAGACAGTTACTGCTGGGCAAAACAATGTCCATATGATAGCAACAATTGAAAATACAAACTGAAACCAAATTAACAACTGTAACTTTTGATTTGAGGTCTATGAAATAAATGAGCTTAGTCAAAGGTTGCTACAATAGTACTTGCCTGTTTGGTCTGCAGATTAAATGTTGTGTTCCTGCCCTCTCTGCCCACACCAACAAGGGAATTTAATTTTAACTAATACAGATAAAAAGTACGTTCCTTATGGTACCGAAATGTAAATCCAATGATGCCTAGGCACATAATCTTTTAGGTCTTTAAACAGCTTTTGTATTTAAAATTATTTTCTCTCAGTCTTTTACCTTCAACACCAGAAATTACCTTTTATTTATCCTGATGCAGAATCAGGAAATATTAAAAAAAAATTATCCATTTTTACCTGTAATGCACTGAAACTGTCCATCTTCTCTTCTTATTGTAAATGCTTCCCCTGGATTAACTTGCACAAGAATAACCTTAAAAATAAAAGAGTGTTCACAACCATTACACAGGAATACGTTACAGAAATCTGGTATGCGCAAAAAAAAAGGTTTTACTGGGAAAAACACTTTTTTTTTCTGGTTGTTAAATACATTTTCCATTTCACATTGTTTGCTGCCTTCA
This sequence comes from Anser anser, assembly GCF_964211835.1. NCBI lineage: Eukaryota > Metazoa > Chordata > Aves > Anseriformes > Anatidae > Anser > Anser anser. The sequence goes on along the minus strand of NC_139720.1, from coordinate 183,201,859 downwards.
TCCCCCCAGAAAAGTACAAGTACAGATATTTTTAAACATACTTTTCCAAAGAACCTAGGAGAGAATAAAAATGGGTAAAACAGTACCTGTACGTATTTTATTTCCTGGACTGCTTAGTATAATTAAAATACTATTTCTACAGCTTAAATTATTCCAACAAACCACATTAACTTCAACATAAATCAAACCATTACATAAAGTTTCAGAGGAAGCCTAGAACTCAGTGTTTGTATTTTAAACATAACTGCTTGGCAAAGTTTTCAACACGAGGGAAATACTGTGCAATTTCCTTCTTTTTATGATCCAAGCATGTTTGCACATTCACTAATTATAAAACATTATTAGAAGTAATAAGAAAGTGCACCAGATGCACAGCATGAAACGGTATGTATAGTTTAATCTGCAGAAAGCTGTTTATCCTAGTTGCCTTTTTGTGTTCGGTGTTTTTTCTTGTAGTTTTGTTGTTGTTTTGTTTTTAGACCAAGCAAAGCAGAATTGATAGAAAAGCACATTCAGCTGAAAAACTGCAAAAAGTTGACAAAAACCAAAGCAGAAGCCCATTACCATTTTAGACTTCTGCATTCTCCTTAGAAACCTACCTTTCTGAAATAAAAAGTTTGTAACTATGAAGAACCCAGCTAAAATTATAAACAAAAGAAAATAAAGAAGAGCAGGTGCATTTTATGATTTCCTTTCTGGGCACATCTTCAGTCTCACTTGCATGTGCCTAAATACAGTAGGTGTCTCCCTCCTGATGTGAATCAGAGGTAGATCTCTCTCTATACAGCTATTCAAGATTTTGGCCAAAAAAAATTTACTCTGTTAGTCTGCTAAAGTATAATTGGGCTTGTTGCTGCTTGTTTACAAAGAAAACAGGAAACTTCATTGCTACTCATTTTAGGAATACTGAATCTTCCTCTTTTGTTTAATTTTGCCTTTTGCTCTGCCTTTACACATTCAGGCTTCCTTTTTTGTGCCCAAAATAGTGAGGAAAAGGCAGGAATCATATGAATTCCTCCTCCTGTTAAAACAAATTTACAAATTCATTGAAAGATGACAAGTTTTACTCAAACATAGCTGCAAATTTCATGAGATTTGGTGGATGTTTACATTTTCAAACTTGGGTCTATGGGGTTCAATACCAGTTTAGCTCAGTTTTGGTCATGCACTTCAGAAATACTACCTTGAATTGTTTCATGTTACTAGAGTAAGATCTCTTTTCAGAAGCTTTCAGCTCTTTGAGGAAAACAACAATGAACTGTATCACTATTTATATTTTATCATGTTTAGAAATTTTCCTGATTATCCAAACTGTGTCAGAATATAAAACTCAGTAAAAGTTAGCATTTAACTTACCCTAAACTTAGAAACAAGATTTTAGAAGTGAGCTTCAAATGAAGCTTGTATCTCTTCCAAAAATATTGTATTACAGAGTTTATTGAAAGGGTTTGTAGTTAGTATTTTAGCAAGTGGATACCATCTTCAGACCAGGATGGAGGGAAATGTGAGTGATGAGTTCTAATTTCTTTTTCAGACCTCCCAAACAGACATAACTTTTTGAAGACACATATCTCATTGACTTACTTTCCCCTCTTTGCTACAATTGAAAGTTTTAGCTTGAAATTTAGCCTGGAAGTACTTAAAGCTTTGCAGGGGCATAAAAGAATCCCTGTCCATCCACATGTACAGAAAAGTAGCCAGATTTGCATAAGTGTTTTGGCTGATTTAGTATGCCCTGACTTCTGGAAGGAGCCATCCTGGCTGCAGCTGGCAAGTGACGTGGCAATCTACAAGTGTCACCTCAGTGTGCTTGGTGTTCACAGTATGAACTACGAGAAGCAGGAAAAGTTGTAAAGGTCTCAAGTTTTAGGGCAACAGCTGGAATTATTTATTCCCTTGATTACTTTGAAGTAAGATGGAAGAGGGGATGACTAAAATTACTCCATTGTTCCCATTTCTTCAGTGCCGATGCCTGGCTCCTGAGGTTGGTGGCCTAGGTAATGATGTTGCTTTGGGAACCTGATATTCCTCCTCTTCCAGACACCTGCCCCAACTGCAGCAAGTAGGCCACATGCCTCTCGATATTCTTTTGGAGCGTTTTCTCCTGTGTGAAAACCTTTGTTGTTGGCTTCACAGCACCTCAGAAGATAAAGGCTCAACACTCCAGCCATGGCGTAACGCAGGGAGAGGGAGCACTGGTCAGCACTGGCTGTGCCATGTTGCTTGCAATGGGTCTACTGACGAAGACCAGCACTGCTTTCACACTCGTGTTGTCTGTGGGTTTTCCATGTCTCTGAGGGCATCTGAATCCCAACCAAGAGGGTGGTGAGTGTGGCTGACCTAATGCACATTAATTAGATGCTCAGGTCTCAGGAAGAGGAAATAGAGATTTTTTTTTTTTTCCAGTGGACTATTAGTCTGCTTGTACTCATTTGACTGGCTCCCACTTTCAGCCTTGCTTTTATGTTGTACATTCCCATTTATATTTTACAACTGTTCCAATATAGGCTGTATTTTGTTGCTAAGCATGCCAAAAGAGTCTGAATCAGGGCTGTAGCAATTTCAGAAGTTTCAAAAACCACTGGTTTCAAAAGCCTTTGTTCTGGAGTGAAGCGTGTCAATGTGACCAGTCTTACTTCTCCGCCTCATTGCTGCTGAAGCCCGGGGGTCATCACTGCTTTAAGAAGGATATTTTTGACACTCTCTCACCTCCTGAGTAGATACAACTTGTATGAAGAAAAATTAAAGCTACTCCTATTTACAGAGAGACTGGTACACTTCTGGTCAGAAGAGATACTACCAAAGAGAGACAATCACTCCTAGGGATTCACTCTTACGTTATAAAAGTCTGCTGCACATAATCAGAGATGCGAGAAAATCTCTCTAATGGAAAAGGTAACATGTATCTTTCACAGCATCATGGTAAGCAAATAAAACTTACAGGTTGCTACTATTTATAGGTCTTCCACCTCATTCTCGAAGACTTTGCAGAGGCTTGCACATCTTCTTGCCCAATGTGCTACCTCATCAACCTAGTGGTGTTAAGAAAATTGAGGCTCTCATCTTTCACAGTGAACGTTCTCGATCTCAATCTCCTTCTTCTGCAAGATTGTTGTTGGCTGGGACTTAATGAAATGCTTTGGAAAACTTTAATGGTTGAGTCTCTTTTCTTGTGCCTCATTCTTTTTGTGACAAATCCTGTTGCTTTACTTCAAAACTCTGCTATCTGAAAGGCTAAACTTTCTATCAAAATCTAAAACCCCGCTATCCAAAAGCCAATCTGCATTATTCTATCCACATTTCTGCTGCCTTCTCTTCTCAAGTAACTACAATAATCTGAAAAAACTTGTCATGTGCCAGTCTCAGTGGGAAGCACGTTCTACAGTCTTCAAATGCCATTTCTCTTACTAAATCAACAAAACGCTAATTAAGGACTTCACAAGCTTAAAAGAATAATGGGAGCGTAAGACACCGAGTCCTTGATACAAGCTCTACGATCCTACAAACACATTTAAAGCACCACCAACTATAAAAAATAATGAAGTTTAGAAATGTAATTTCTCAAAGCTAACACAACTTTGACAACATATTTTTGACTCGAGAATATGTTAAGGTATTACTACTAAGAAATGGAGTATTAGGTCAACTAATTTTGTGTCATTTTCACTAGGACTCTAAATTATTTCCATTAAGCAGCTATTTATAATGACCCACATGACCTCAGTACAGTTCCTGATAAAAAAAACCAACAGTACAGAATACCTTTTCTGGGAAGATTAGCATACAAGTTGAAAATACACAAGTGGAGCTACACATTTATCCTCAAAACCGTTACTGCATACATAAAACAAAATGGCCAGCTCACATGGCTAAAGCTTGAAATATCTGTAGCATCAGTGGCCAAAGTCTATCACAGAGTTTAAGCAGTGAAATTTCATACTTTTCAATGGTACTTAATTCCTTCTACAAAGGACATTTTAGAAGATAAACTCAAATCAAATGAACAACATACTAAGCTTTTTAATGGTTTAATTAAATTGGTATGGATTACAGAGGTTTCTTAATGCGATATTAAAAGCAAAATCCATCCTGAAAACACAGAAAGGTATTGCAAAAAGAAATAGTATCTATTAAAACCCCTCTTTTAGCATGGAATATTTTACTTTTTTTTTTCCTGGAGTTTAAAGCATTCACTTCACTGCCCATCCATTCACTGTCAGTTCAAGATACATAGCCTGGACTGGCATAGACCAGCTTCCCAACAGAACTCAATTGTGCCACATATTAGAGAGCTCAATATGGTTTTCCTGAAATCACTGCTTAAGCTCAGGCAGCTGCTCAAGCCAAATAAGAGCATAAGAAATGTCCTCATGGTCTGGGTCGCTGGCCCAGGTCAGCAGTCCATTCTAGCACTTTATCTCTAATATATCAATTATAGACACTATTTAGGAAGGGCAAAGGAGCCTGGGCAGTTTCTGCAGTCCATCTTACTCACTGTCCATGAGTTTGCCTAAACTCTTGGAGTCTGCTTACACTGTCTGCCTCCATAACCTCCAACAGCAGTGAATTCCTGAAATTCACCTTTTAACCATTTTAAACCAGTCTTCAACTAGTTAAGTGTCTCTAGTTCCTGTACTACGGGATTTGCTGAACAACAGTTCATTCCACCTACCTCCTTCATTATTTTGAGATTTAGCAATTTCCCCTTCTTTTATCCCCAGTCTCTGTAAACTGAGGGATCCCAGTATTTGTAATCTCTAAGACAGCTGCTTCGTCCTCTTGACCACATCCATGGTACCTAAAAACCACATCTGTACTAGCAAAGAGAGCAGTGCTCAGGAACATTCCCAGGTGCTGGAAAAGTCACCTGCAAAGATGAACTACGCTGTAGTAAGTCTTGATCACCATTTGGGTTGATGCCAGCAAGCACTCTCCCAGATGATGCTGCAAACTGTTCCAGGGACCACTTTCAACAGGCAGTTTGCAGACAGATACTCCTTCTGGAGGAAAAAAAATAGTTTACTGGAACAGACTCGTTCCATGACACTTAGCCTCAGTTTCTGGGAACATTCCTGAGCACACTTGAATTACTAATACATAAACACTGCCTGACAGGAGCCTGGAGAAGCATTACAATGCTTGCTCATTTGAAGGACTAGTTAAGGGACATCCTCTTTATCAGCTTTGATAAATCTATTCCTCATCTAAATCAATTTGAGCTGTCTTATTTGACAAATCCACTCTTATAATGCAATAATTCTATATAATTTTTTACAATTTTTATCTCCCCAAAGAAACCCAAATTAAAATATAATTTTATTGTAGCAAAACTAGTATGATTGAGCCCTACAGAGACATGCAACATTGAGTTTGACATACTATCAACAGATGTACCAATAATTTAACAATAATTTCATCTGAAGATCTCATATATGATTTAGCTTTACTACACCAGTGTGAGACGGGATGAAAAAGCATTCAGATCTTGTATCTAAAGAATCAAAGGCAGTACGAATGCTCAAAGAGCAGCATGCTCAATGTTCCCTAGTTTTTATTCAGTTAGCTTTTAACTATCGGCAGGAGAAACTTCGGATGCTTCTGCAGACTGCACTAGAAAGGCAGTTGAACGCTTTTTCAAGTCTTTAGCTTATTTTTAACACCGAAGAAATACTTTTGATAAAAATGGCTGAAGTCAGAAAAAAATAAGACTAAGGATACAAACAACAAAAGATGGGTGGGAGACTTGTGCAGGCAGAGCTGCAGCTACCTGGGCTCAGAGCTGCTCCAATTTAAGGCCAAACATTAATGCTCACCTCCAGAAAGATCTAGAAGTAACTTTTGTCAGCACAACGTGGAGGCTGAAGAAGACAAAATAAGCTTCTTGGAGGTATTCTCACCGCCAATATGATCACAGCAATGGCTTTTAAAGGCAGAATGGTAATCATACTAAATGTAACCAATTCCTACCTTACTAGCCTTTGTCTTTATGGATACTAAATACTTTCTTAAAAACCTAATGGTTTGCTCATGGCAGACGAATATGCAGGTTAACGTTATTTCTTTATTGGAGCAGAGTTGGGGGCAGAAGGGAATTTACAATACAGAGCTAGCTAACCCTTTTGGAATATGCTGGTTTGCAGACTAATTAAATATGGCCCAAAAGCCCATTAATTCCACTGAAACAGCAATTTAAAATGACCCTTCCTTCCATCAGTAAGATGCACACTTCTTCAAGCCTCTCTACTTTTCCTTCCATCCTGCTACCTGAAGCAGTGCTGTGTTAGCAGTTTGCCAAATTTCCAGATAAATTCACCAAGCTGACAGGAAGGAAAGGTAGCACAAGACTCGTGGCATCACAAATGTGTATTTACATCACAGCATGTAGGGAAAAGTTTTCCCCATGTTCTCAGCCACAAAGAAAAAGTGACGAACCATAGGCCCAGTTAGTGGCTGGTCACTGAAGAGAGGACATGCCTGTCTTCCACCACAGGGCTAGCAAGCAAGACTGAAATAAATCCTATAGAAGTCATTGTGAAGCATCAGTAGCAAACTAGGATTAAACCTTGGTGAAGACCCTGCGTGACGTGAAAGACGTGCAGAGCAGGAAGACAAAAAAGTTTAGACTTAATTCATAGGTGTGTTACTCCACTGTTTTAAGGCAACATCTTTCCATAGCAGAAACTACAAAAACAATTAAAACTCCAAATTGTTTCTGTCCCTATGGAGGAAAAAAAGAAGTCAGTCACACATTCCAGTAGGTAAAACGTGAAATAAGTCAACGGTAAATTGGTTTATTAGCTAAAAACTTACCTAATAAAACTACTTAGTAAAAAATGTCTAATAGCAAGTTTTACACATTTTTCTTCTTTTGCTCACCATCATAGACATTCAAAGGCAGCTCTCTATAGAACTCTGTCTAAAAAGGCAAGGCTCCCTCCGCAAATATACACACGCATGGCAAATACACACATGTGCATGATACAGCCAGCCAGAAGTATATTGCTCAAAGGAAATCAACAGTCACAGGCAAAACAGTGCCTCACAACTATTCTGCTGCTTCTGCCAAATACAGACATGCAGTTGATTTGTGGAAGGAGATAGAATTTATTTGAAACAACTACATGTACAAAACATTATTGCTAATATATCGTATATCCAGAGGTAATATTTTTAATTTACTGTTTAGATTCTAGAAGTCTAAACTTAGGTGGAAGTTAAAAAACACTGTCTGTGTCTAGAAGTATACTGATAGTCTTTCACACAGGTACAAAAGAAAAGAAAATCCAAAATTAAGACAGTTGCTAGCCTTCTCCTCAACCCTGCTGCATAAAGATACAAAGACCTACCTAATTTGTGGAAATGCTTGCAGATCAGATTCGAAAAAGATTTATGAAAAAGCATCTAGTTTACCTTACTGCTTGAGGACAATTCTCTCTATTATAAATTATAAGGCCACAGTTTAAATGAATGTATTTATAAAAGGACAGGACTGAAATAGTCGTAACTCTTACGAGCCCACACAAACATTAAGAGATTCGATACAGACAGTCAAATTTTGGTTACAAGTTCAATACTCACAGCCACATTTCAAATTTGTTGTATTAAATTATGTTGCACAAATAAGTGCTTTTATGCTTACAAGCTTCGCTGTCTGTATGAAAAGTTATTAGCTACTGAATATACAACACCATTAAAAAAATATATATTTACTTTTCTGAATACCTGCTGGTTTATTTCTAACCAGCAAAGTCTTACCTGGAAGATCAAAACTATCATTTTAGAGTTACTGGGATACAAGACAAGTACTTTCATATTTGCATTAAAGAAAAATCTATAGATGTCAAGCTCTTTACATCTCTCAAAGATACATTTGTTCTCAAATGCATCCTTCAGTATCAAGGACTATCAGTCTTTTGAAAGGGAAAAGAAAAATGTTAAGTTTGCTAAGTTTTTTAATACTGACCGAGGCTAAAGAAACCAACATAATATACATTAAATATATACTAAATACTTTGTGTCATGTGAAGTTGTGGGATAAGCACAAGTGAGAACCAGAGCTCTTTTCTCTCTGCAGGCTACCACTGCCACAAAGACAAGAAAACCAAAGGAATCAGGCTGACTATCAGTGTAAAGAAATATTTGGAGTCCTTCCCTTTCCCCAGCCACTCACACCTCCCACTAAAGGGGAAGGGAACTGAATGAGTTCCCTGGTATCTTTGTCCAAAAGGAGTTAGTTGCGCTTCGTGAATTTACATATTTTTACAGAATGAGAGAGATCTGGGACAAGTTTTCCAACCAAGTTAAAAGCCTCTGAATATATTTAAGAAAAATGCTAATAGATCTACAGCTAAATATACCAACCAAAAATGCAATCCTTCAGCAGCAAAACCAATTCGTATTCTGGCACACAAACTAAAATAATGAAAAATATGGGGAAGTTACAAATGCAAGGAGAAAGCAAGAAAAAAGCTAGGATATAATACATTAATTTCATCCATAAAAATCTAAAATCTGAAAACCTAAAATCACGTATAATATGAAGAGACAAGAGTATGCCAGATTACAACTGTGGTTAAGGCATATTTCAATGAAATATGTAGTGAGAGTGCTCCTGTACAACAAGAAGGGTTACAAATTGGAGCAAAGTAGTACTGCTGAAAAGCAGAGTTCTGGTTTTCTCTCTGTTTTTGAGGTTTGTTTGCATCTTTTTGGATGTCCCCCCACAACAAACAAAAAAACATCCTGGAAACCAAGAAGGTAAAGCGTCTCAAAACATTTCACTGGACCTCTGAAAACGTAACCTAAAAACAATCACGATCCACTTCTATATGAGCAGAAATAATGTTCTTTTCTGAAGGGGGTTTATCAGGAAAGCTGCAAGAGCCTCAGGCATGATTTTTTGGCTTGGTTTCTTTTTAATCTGAAAACATCTGTATTTAGCATTATTATGGTTATAGGTGCTGAGTCAGTAGCAAATGTTTGTCAGCAAAAATCATAAACAATACTAAAATTGTATCTTTAAACAGTAGTAGAATACAGCAATGTTAAAAATGACAGCAGTGGTTTGTCTAAAAAAATACTGCAACTGAAATTAGCTCAGCAGTACTGATGAGCAGTATTTTCAGCCACAAGGACAAAGGTTTATTCATTTCTGAACATTTTGCAAATTTAGGAAAAAACTGTAGCTAATTCTGACTTCAATTTTTTTTTTTTTAATCCCCAACTAAGACTGTTTAAAGGGTGGTACAGTCTCGCCTTTTGTAAGATGTATGCTGCACCTTTAACAGCCTGCCTGCAACAAGATTATAAAAGGGTGTATTTCTGGAAAAGGAAAATAAAACACAATCCCCAACTTCCAGGCAGAGCCACATTTATGCTCTGTCATTAGCGCACAATCACAATTTTCTCCACTAACCGCTCCAATCAAGACGTTAATTAGCGCCACGCTTCAATCCAGCATCCCGTTTCAAAAGCCTTAGCACTTGGACTTACTGTTGCTCGCATCCTTTTATTTCTCTCATTCAACTGGTGCTACCCCAGTGACAAAGGACGAAGGAAGATTCAAGTCACCACTCCGGATGCTCCAGCCCGGTCCATTCACTACATGCGGAGGCGATCTTCGGTGATGTGCTGGGCGCTGCCCCCCCTTAGCAGGGCACCTTACCCTGACCGCCACCGAGGATCTCCCTTTACCTTGCTCTCTAGCATCCACGGAGCATGCGGAGGCAGGATGCGAAAGGTAGGATCAATTAACGGTATAGTCAGCGATACCTACCTCAAGCCTTCCTTCCTATCAAATTAGCCAACGTACAGTGAGCTTCCTGCTGTACACGAATGTATCATGTCACTATAGCAACTAAATCAACAAATAGCTGCTGCAGCATCTGCTTCTGGGTCATCTCACGTCAGTCAACAGAAGGCTCGGGCTTAAGAGAACAAAGCTCCCAAATACATTCCCTCTTAGAAGCGCGTTTTTGGGTTAGCCTCCCGATTCCCAGCTAGGGTACACCAGCTAGGAACAAACCCGCTTCTGACTTTATACTTGGATACGTGATGCAGCTCGTGAGCGAAGAAGCCTGAAAGGAGGGGGGTAAGGAACAATTTAGAAGAGAGTGAAAAATACAGCAAAGAAGTAATCAACCGGTTTTTATTGTGCTTGTTCTGTAACACTCTGTTACTCCATGCTGTGCATTTATTTGCTACATTAGGAGGCGTGGAAAGAAAAAAACAGGTTTCCCAATTTTGCTTTAAAATTTCCTATTTACACACATCTGCCTGGAGTAATACTGTCACCAGAAATACCTTTTATTAGGTATTAATATTTAAGATGTTGCAGGTGCTGACAAAGATGTTTTCCCCTCTATTAGTCTCCACTAAAGAGCGGAACTGAACCGAAAACATCCAATATTAATTTCTGACGATTTAGCATCTGCTGTCTGTAATCCCAACCATAGCAGGGGTCCACTGGCATGCTCTCACCTGTAGAAAGACGGCTAGGTAGGGGAAAATGCTCAACCCTCCCTCCCTGTAATTTGAGAAATTACTTCAAATACTAGATAAAACTTCAAGCATAACCTTATACAAAAGTCCTAGTCCATAAGCAGACATGAAAGATGAAAGTGCATCGCAACAGCCTGGTACCTGGAATGTGAGAACGTTAGATTACCAACTGGATGTTGCCTGAGGTGTAGAAAATTAAAAAAATATTTGGACAGTAATGTCCAAACGTTATATAAAGGGGCTCAAGCCTACAGCCCAGTTAAAACAAAGACGTAACTTTCCAATAGTCAAGTTCAAGTCACATTCCCAATGTTTCATCAGCAAAAAATTCTTTAACAAGTAAAAGTTTTCCAGGCTCAAGAGAAATTTCATATCCAACATCATTTCATTACTGAAAATATTTATTTTTTGTTTTAAAAGGGGCTGTTTTCATTCTAAGTACAAGGAAAATTTTGTTACAAGGAAAATTATGTCTGCTTTGGTTCCTTAGAGCATGGTCCAAAGAAAAGGGAAAACTGGACATAAGGTCAGGGTAACTCTACAACAGTTCTGATGTTGACTTCTTGTGATTTGTGGCTTCATCTATGCCATGTCTTCATGTCCCTAAAAGTTACTGATCAAAGAACACTGCAATACTTCAGGGTTGTTATTCATTAGCAGCACAGGAATTGACAGATGGAATCACATCTGTGGTCCAGCCAAGGTGATCTCAGTTACAAACGTAGCACAAGTCACTTTTCCATTGATTATGTTCAAAATATGCTGTCCCTATAACGATGCTAATGAGGCTAAGGACGACTCTTTTCCAGGATGAAACCCACTAACGTTTAGAAAACTGATTAAATGGAAAAATGCAAAAGAGCTATTTAATAGGTATTACAGACAGCATAAGAATATAAATTAAGAAAAAACACCAACACCTGATAAAAAGCTGGATTAAAACAGTGTCTTAAGCCTTTGGCAATTCAAAACAATTCCAAGAATTTCATGCTTGTCAGGAATATCTAATTCTGTCTTAAAGTCATCTTTCATAAATTTCTCTAGCTCCATCTTTTTTTTAGACTTTCTCCTTTCCCGTTTATGCTGGCTAATAACCAATAAAGAGTTCCGAAAACTTTGAGTTCTGTGCTATATCATGTCAACTCATGGCTAAAGACACAACATTTCTGTGGTATCTATAAGGAAAAGTAACACTAGAATTTTGCCTTAAGTCCTCGTCTGCTTTTACTATGAATGATAGAAGAAAACAGGCTTCTCATCCTTATTCACAAATGTCCTACAGACATTTTTCATTACCCACGTGACATTATTCAATGCCCTTAATAATAAAGTTCTAAAACCTTACTGTTGTCCACCAAGGTTATTTGAGCAAATTTCAATTTATGGATTTCACACAACTGAACAGTTCTCTACCCTAGCATCTGCTAAGACTGACTGATAACCTAGAGGAATCTAGCTGCTCTACATATGGAGATTAACACTTCCTAATGAAAAAAACAGAAAAGTAAAGATTATTAACAAATCTTGATTTGGGGGACTATGGAGGAAATCTGTAGAACTCATACATCCCCCGTCACCTCTTCCACACGAAGAGCAGAGCCTTCTTCACGTGAAAGATGAGCTGAAAACTGATCACAGGATAAAAAAAAAATAGATGGTTTGGAGAGCTGAAGCCTTGTTCTGTAAAAATAGAAAGTCTTCTGAGAAGAACCAGTAAAAAGATAAACGTTGAAATCTGCATCTTATGTCACCGACAAACACGTCCAAGACTTGTTAGTGTCTATGTATAACAGTGTCAGTGTATGTTCTACAAGTGCCTTTGTCTCTTGCTTTATTGCGGAAAAATATTTACATTTTTTATCTACTTTGTCTCTGTTTTGTCTCTTCTCTTCTGCATTCCATGATTCTCAAAGCTTGGCTAAGCAAAGTTTTATTTGTCTCGTTTACAGCAAACCCAATCTGTTTCATTAGCATAGAAACAGGCTGTGGTTAGTGGATAGCGCACAGAAGATTTGCTAGTTAAAATAATCCAACTGTAATATCTTTAAATCACGAAAAATAAAAATGTAAGGGTAACAGAAGTGTTTCAAAGGATCTGGATAATGAAACCGACACACATTTTGTGTTTCAAAGTTTTAAGCTAATCCTTGTTTACAGGGAATTAGAAAGAAATTGTGTTAGGGCCAGTCTCTGAACTCTGGAAATTTCTGAGGCATCTGGTCCCGGCCAGCGGTTAGAAACATCAAATTCTGTAAATAAAAACTAGAAGACTTGAAGCAGATTATTTTTATTTCACCACGGTTTGTTGAAGTCCGCTGGACTAGAGCTTCATAATGCTAAGCAAAACTGGATGAGGGACAGAGCTCATATTATACGAAGTGGTAAGGGCTAAGCTTCCAGCTAATACTTAATATACTGGGGATAGACAGTCTCCTCAATAGGCACTTTCCATAAATCTGCTTTATTTGCAACAATCTGAAGCAGAATCAGGGAACAAACTTCCACTGAAGTTGTACCCAGATGGATTAAAAAGGTAGAGGACTGCCAATTTAATTTTGGAAAACTAATTTAACAGAGATTCTTGTCTTAAGTGAAAGTGACAAAAAAACCAACCATCTTCCTGTTGCTCAAGAAGCTACAGATATATAGATGTTTAAATGCTTAGAAAAATCAAAAAATTCTTGTGTTATAATTCCTGTACTTTGACTGCAAGCTGTACCAGCAGTTGCCACGTAAAGTACTCCGCCAAATACATGTTATTCGGTGTTCCATTGGGCAAAAGCCTACTTTTTTTAAAAACCCCAGTCTCTCTGAATCTGTTGTGTTGATCTTAATGGTGGGAAGATCTTAATTTGCTGGTTAGCACACATTTAAAACAAGCTCAACTATTGTACCATCATTATAGAGTTGCTAGTATTTTGCCTCCATACAATACCTAACAATCAATAAAAAAACCCTACAAACATTATAAAAGCTAGCAGAGATTAAGAAATGGAGGTAAACAGTTCAAAACTATTCAAGTGATGATGCAAGTCAATGGCATTCTTCACCCAAAAGAATTTCTTTGTCCAGATATTACTGACATGTCTGAAGACATGTGCAACCGGTTTGGCATTTATGAGAAACAATATACAAGATTATAAAGCAGTCATAATCAACCTTTGGCCTAACAGCTGAACACATTATTTCAGAAAGGTCATAAAGCTACGACTGATTCTCCCTACGTAGGCTGAGGCAGAGCCTTTTCAGCACGTATCTTGACCTCCTTCAGGCTTCTGAAGCACAGATGGGAAACATACTCTACTTCTCCCCCTTGCCACCAAGAAGTTACATCACCATTGGGTTACTGGTGGAGATGCTCACCAAGTACGCAGCAGCTGTGCTGATTCTGGCTGTGAATTCTATATTCTGCAATTTATATCAGAGTTATTTCAATCAATATTAAATGATGGGAGAGAAGATATGACCTTCTCCTTTTCTCCATATCTCGACAAAGACATTTTAGGTTACAGAACTCAACTGAACAACAACTAAGAATTTGAATTAAAGTATAAATATCCTTTAAAAAACAATTCCTCTCTTGCAATGCAATTGTAAAATTAAAGGAAAAAAATAAATAAGATGAAACAGAGTATGGACATTCGTTTTCTAAGGAGTTTACAAAATCTGAAAATTATGTAAGTCATTGGTTAATGAAGTACATGGACTAGAAGAGAATTCTGTATTTCCCAATGTTACTGATGACAGCTCAGATTCCTATTTGGTGGTACAGGAATAAGGTGAAAGCCCACAGGATTAAAGACTGCTATTTAAGGTAGAAATGTTAAATCCAGACCACAATATGAAGTGCCAAAAGAAGAACTATACTCTAAAGTTATTCAAAATAGGATTTCCTCAAAAAAAAAGTATAGTATGAGTTTCACTGTCTAGCTTCTGAAGTAGTTTTTTTTTTTATTTCCCTCTCCCAAAAGTGCTCCCCATACATACAGTTTTGTGCAGATCTGTGTATCAAAACACTGTGTGACAACACCAACCAGAGTTAGAAAAGAAATTGAAGGCTCTGGCCTTTAATTCTCAGGTTGGGAAGGCTTGGTCAGTCCTGGACCAGGGGGTCAGTGGGAGGAATCACTACAGCCCGTAGATCTTTCCTATGTCTTTTCTCCTCTACTTTCAAACAGAAAGGAAGAGAAATTAGAGCCAAAGGCCATTTTTATTATGGCGCATAAACCCCAATCTACTTCCTTCCACTTCTTCCTGAAGAATGTAATTCTGTCTGCTCTATAAAATGTATAATTCTGGAATATGCAGAAGGTTAGATGGACTTTGCCCAGTTAAAAATTGAGAAATGTCTTAATCACCAGGAAAAACAGGTTTTAGCTAGCAAGGGATGTACTTCAGATGACTTGTTTGCAAAGAGTCTAATTCTCACATACTTTAAGAGTTGAATTTCTGCAGTTAAAAATAACTTTGCAAAGCAGTTGCATTTTTTTCTACAATTTACGAAGAGATTACAATATCCATCTTCTGAGAGGGAGCCTGAAGAACCCGATGTAAGCAGTAAGGGCAACTTTGTAGGATGCTGGTTTGACTCCAGTTTACCTGACGCCAAGTGTCCCATGGCACAAAGAGGAGCCATCAACATGCCCGAGTCCAGGAGAGGAATACAAGTCTTACTGATAGAGGAGCACAGACTCAGGAACTGGGTCCACTTGCAACAGACCTCAGAGAGGAACTGGCCTACCTCAATGCTTGCAGCTCCAGGCAACTTGCACCTTCTCATCTCATTAAAAGAAGCACACAGATCTTTAGTCACCTTCCTAAAATAAGGAAGAGATCATCTTCCAGACATGCTTACTACTCCCTGTTGGCTGTATTAGCAAGAAAGAATGACTAATGCTGCCTTTGAGTCTGATTTTCCCATGTCATCCAAATCTCCCAAATGTCAGCTTCTAGAAGAGATTCATTCCACAGGGGGAACCCCTGCCCCAAGTACCTTGGGAGGAATCTAACCATATCAGAGACCAAAACTGATTCAGGATTCACAGCATGCAAATTAAATCAGACATTTAGAGAGTAAGAGGAGGACTATTCAAAGAAGTTTTATGAGGTTATTTCATTCCATGAATTTTCATGCTGAACACAAGTAGGAAGACTTGGACTACATAGCCTTCACTCCTGTTCCTACTTTCTTTTTTTCAGTAAATACTAAAATAAATATATTTGGAAGCAAATTTAAATTGTATAGTAAATCAAATGCTACTTTTTGCTTGCTACCCAAGAGCAGCACAGTATTCATACATAACTAAACCCAAAAGAGTTTTGAATCCTCTCACTTGCTCCTGAGAATGACAGCCTCTTCTTGGAAATGTAAAGCAAAATTTTAGTGCATTTGCAATCAAAGATGCAGCTTAAATACACAAGAGAAAAATCTGTTCTCAAAGACAACAAGAAGTCTATGCTTAACTGAGACAAAACTTCTCTCTTCCTGACCAAAAGAATACGAGCAACTCAGACACAGCAAGGATATAGTAACCTTGAGGCATCAAAACTTACATCCTCAGGGCCTTTTTTTTTTTTTTTTTTTTTTTTTTTTAAAATCATAACCAGCAACAACTTCTATGGAAAATACTTTTTTGTATATGGAATGTCCCATACAAGTTTGATTATGTATTTTCCAGTGATGACTGCTACACAAAAGTACTAATCAACACTGGGAAAAAAATGAAGCCTGATAATCAGCTTCCATATGCTGGAGCTGCAGCATTATATGCAGAAGAGTTCCAATGATTTCAGTGAACATAATTCTGTTACATTTCAATGCTATGAAGTCACTGAAGGATGGAAGAATAATTGTCAACTAAAACAAGCTTTAATGAACCCCCTCTAAGTTAGACTTATCTGCCAATTCAATGGAGACAAAGGGGATGTAAAAAAAAAAAAGACAGAAGCAGCCACGCATGTTCTCTGTGAAATCAAAACAAAGATAAAGGAAAGGAAAACAGAACAATATGGAAAGCTGTGAAAACACTTATAACATTGTATGTTGTTAAACAACTTTTAACACAGATTTTTTCTTATAGAGGAAAAAGATCATGAAACATATGCAGTTCTAGGCTTGATTTTCAGCAGCAAGGCAAAAACAAAGCAAGCTGGAACTTGATAATGTACCATATGCTTTTCAGAAACAGAAGCATCAGACCTAAAACTGAAGAAAAGCATTTAGTAACCTAGTTCAGATCTTCGTTACATTTCTTCTGTAACTCCACATATGCAAACAAGTAATTAAAAGGCCAAAAAAAGAGGATTCTTAGAATTACTTGTTTTTATAGCTGTCTATTACTCTGCTGAAGACTGCATTAAAAGGTTAATGTAACTTCAAGATCAAAAGTCTTAACGTTTGAAGAAAATCATTTCAGAAGTAACTTGTAGATTTAATGCTAAATACCTATTTCAGTTCAAAGAATTTGCACTTAAACTCGCATGCTGTGTATATACACGCACACCATATATATCACACACAAACACAGCGGGATTTTTAGAAATCCCACTAAGCATCTAAACACCTGAATAAAGTTTGGAAGGTAAGTGACCAGCTTCACAGGCTGGAAGTACTACTTTATGACTATGTCTTGCTGAGAAATAAAGCTGACTGAAGGTGAGGCACTTCGTGTCCCATTCCCCAAAGAAAAGGGAACAGCACCCTGCGTAGCCCATTACCTGTTAACTATCTGTGGTTTTGGTAATAAAGGACATCAAATTTATACAGGGATGTCTCACTGCAACTATTAGTTTTAGTGGGAAGATGCAAAGAAGGCCCAGAACTCCAGGGTTGCTGCAAACTTGTGTCAGCAATTTACTGCTTTGCCTTGGAAGTGCACTGGGTGCAGTAGAAACTTTCCAGAACAATTTAACTTCCATCTAATATTAAGAAAACAACATCTGTTAAAGAAAGTTTGAACTCTTTTCTCCCTGTTCTCCTCTGTAATTAATCTACCTCCCCCAGTGAACCAGGACTGTCTGCATCTTTCCTGTCCAACCTCAATACGCAGTAAACCTCACTGCAGTAGTTACCCTTACATGAAAAATCCCTAAGCACTTCTCTCCTCACACCGTGCTTTCTCAGTGTCACTTGGATTTTCTCAACTCCTTATGGGTCTTTCCCATACTTACTCATCACCAAGGTTTAAGGAGTGCATTACATGTTAAACACAGTGGTGAGAAGGGGCAAAAATCAATGTGTAATAGAGAGGAAGGAGCTAATGGGCTCAGTCTCCGCTCTTCCTTTTCCCCAGTTTTGTCCTATGAAACTAATAGCAGTTTCTGTGGGACACAAAAAGAGGCGGTCTCCCACAGCAGCACAGAATAGCATGCAAATGTCAACACAGAAGCTGCAATATCCAAATTAAACTCCCCACGTTTTCTGCCAGTACATGCACACTACTCCAACTTTGTGAATTGTTTTGTTTTAAAACGTGGTGGAAAGTTACAGCTTCAACCTGATCAAACACTTTCTACTATTTGAAGCATATGACCTTTCATCTTAACGTGCTCAAATATTTGTACTGCTATTTCAAAGTTCTGCTAGCAGTTTAAACTTAAGTATTTGAAATAGATCTTGAAGATATGAACTGTTCTAGAAAAGTACCTAGCAGCCTGTGTCTTTTTGGTAACTCGGTTATAGTTACTACTGCATCCAGTCGCATGACATTCAACCCCATTCAGTGCCGGGTCCTGCACTCGGGTCATAACAACCCCACATGGTGGTACAGGCTTGGGGAAGGGTGGCTGGAAAGCTGCCCGGCAGAAAAGGACCTCGGGGTGTTGGTTGACAGCTGGCTGAAGATGAGCCAGCTGTGTGCTCAGGTGGCCAAGAGGGCCAATGGCACCTTGGCCTGCATCAGTAGTGTGGCCTGCAGGATGAGGGAAGTGACTGTCCCCTTGTACGGAGCACTGGTGGGACAGCACATTGTCTCTGTTCAGTTTTGGGTCCCTCACAAGAACAATACTGAGTTGCTGGAATGCGTTCAGAGACTAGCAACAGAGCTGGTGAAGGGACTAGAAAACAAGAGTTACAAGAAGTGGCTGAGGGAAGTGTGGTTATTTAATCTGGAGAAGAGGAGGCTGAGGGGAGAACCCATTGCTCCCTACCAACTACTTGAAAGAAGGTTGTTGGTCTCCTTTCTTAGGTGACAAATGGGAGGAATCAGCCTCAACGTGTGCAAGGGGAAGTCTAGATTGGATGTTAAGAAGAATTTCTTCATGGAAGGGCTGGTCAAGCTTTGGAAAGGGCTGCCCAGGGAAGCATTAGAGTCTCCATCCCTGGAGCTGTTCAGATGTGTGGACGTGGTACTAAGGGACATGGTTTCATGATGGCACTCAGTAGGTCAGGTTGATGGTTGGACTTGGTGATCTTGAAGGTCTTTTCCAACCTCAAGATTCTACAATTCTACTGTGTTTTAAGTTGCGTATACTGCATAATTAACTACTGTAAGATTTAACTTTACATATGATGCAAAGACAGTGGGGGTTCACCTTTTCACAGCTGAACAAGAAGTTACAAGTTTTAAGATACAGCCAACATTTAACATAGGAAATACCAACATATAAACAAAAATATTAAAATTAGTATTTTTCTAGTAGGCTTTCATTACTTTTTCAGCCAGGAATGACTGCTACTAATTAGAAAAATTAGTCCAACCCACGAAAACAAAAACATTTATATACACAAAGTACAGCTCTGAATTTTAATTGTGGGGGCTCATTTAAGTTCCACCAGCAGTGTAGATCATGTTGTAGGTTACGCAATCCAACATGATAATGTTGTTACAAAAGGAACTGGAGATAGATGCAGCTTTTGTAGTTTAAGCAAGTAACACCTATAGAATATCTGTATTATAGCTAAGGAAGTAAGAGACAGTTTCAAAAAGATGAGCAACTCCATTGTGAAGACTACAGCCTTCACACTTCTTGTAACCTCAGAGTTGTAAAAACAACAAAAAAAACAAACTAGTATCCAGGTTGAAATATTTTTCAAAACTCAGAGTTACAGTGTTTTGTACTTGAATACATACTGCTTTCACTAGAGTATCATAACATTGTTATGCATGTATTATAAGATGCTTGTAATTACATAATGGTCTGGCTGCCATTCCTCTGAAGTAAGTCTTAACTGGTCAACCTTGACAGAGGAAGCAGTACCTTTAATTCTGGATTGCCTGTGTTTTAGATACAGAAACCATTTTCTACTTAGTGATGACTTTTACATCACCAGATGTAAAAAGGGTTTCCAGTAAAGTTTCCTGCCACTGAATAAGTGCATCTGCAAATTCTTCATGAGTCATGTATCAGATGCAAAGTAAGGACAGAAAACGAGTCATAACTTTCACTAGTCATTGTGGAACAAAGACAGAAGGCAACACGGTGGTATAACTGTTGGTTATGAAAAGACAAAAATGACTATTGATCATAGAAAGTCTGCCCAATACTTTCTGAAAACCTTTTAAAAAACATGGAAACCCAAAACACTAGCACTATCAGTTCCACTTTAGACAGTATTCTTAATGAACAACTTTTTTAAAAACAAAACCCACCTACAGCATGTACGTTTTTCCTTTAAGATTAACAGAAACCCCCATAACTTCATTCTTCGAAAAAATTCTTTGCTTGTTTTCCAGTTTTAATCTTGCTTAGTAGGAGAAAAAGCAGCAGCATTTTAATGAAAAACTATCCCCAAAAGAACATTTAGGCACATATGACTCGAAATTCTACCCCATTACAGAGGAAGTCCGACAGCACAGCTTCCTAACGTTATTTTTGGAGAAGGCAGAACAAGCACCTCAGCCACTATTATCTTTGAAAGGTCATGGTGATTAGGGGAGGTTCCCAAGGACTGGAAGAAACAAATGTCACTGCAATCTTCAAAAAAAAAAAAAAGGGGGGGCAAGGAGCAGGATCCAGGGAGCTACAGGGGCTGGTCAACATCACTTTAATCCCCGGAAAGATGAAAAGATGAGAGAGCAAGTCTTCCTAGAAGCCATTTCTAAACACATCATGGATTAAAAAAAGGTGATTGGGGGTAGCCAGCATCGACTCACAAAGGGGAAGTCAAGCCTGACAATTCTGTATAGTCTTCTACCATGAAATTACTAGCCTTGTGGATGAAGGGAGAGCAGTAGATACTGTTTATCATGACTTCAGCATGGTTTTTGACACTGTCTCATATAACATCCTTATACGAAAGCTGATGAATTACAGATTAAACAGGCAGTGAGGTGGACTGAGAACTGGCTGCACTGCCAGCCTCAAAGGATTGTAGAGCAGCAGTGCAAAGTCCAGCAGCAGGCCTTTCGTTAGTTGTCTACTTCAGCAGCTGGTACCGAGGCAGATACTGCTTACTATCTTCAATGAAGACCTGGATGACGGGACAGAGTACACCATCAGCAAGTTTGCAAATAGTACAAAGTCAGGAGGAATGGTTGATGCACCAGATGGCTGCACTGACATCCAGAGAGACCTTGACAAGCAGAAGAAATGGACCAGCAGGCATCCTGAAGTTCAACTGTGGGAAATGCAAAGTCCTGCCCCTGGAGAAGGACAATCCCATGCAACAGTACACACCATCAGCTTACTGACTGGAAAGTAGCTTTACAGAAAAGGACCTGAGGTTCCCAATGGACAGGTTGAATGTGAACCAGCAATGCACCCTCATGGCAAATGATGCCAACAGCTTCCTGTGCTGCATAAGGTAGAGCACTGCCAACAGGTCAAGGAAGGTGATCCTTCCCCAGTCAGACGTGGTACTAGGCCCAGTCCGTGGCTCCCCAGTACGAGAGAGACATGGAGGTATTGGAGAGTCCAGCAAAGGGCTAGATGATGAAAGGACCGGAGCATTTGACATGTGAGAAGAGGCTGAGAGCGCTAGGATTGTTCAGCCTGGAGAAGAGGAGGCTCAAGGGAGGATCTTGTTATTAGTATGTATGAATACCTGAGAGGGGTAATAAACAAAAGTCTTCTCAACAGTGAAATCTAACTTCTAAATCTATCCTCTTAAACTAAAAGAGGACAGATTTAGACTAGACATTAGGAGGAAATTCTTCACTGTAAGGGTAGTGAAGCACTGGAACAGGTTGCCAAGTTGTGGAAGCCCCATCCCTGGAAGTGCTCAAGGCCAGGCTGGATGTGGCCTTTGGCCAACCTGATCTAGTGGGTGGCATCCCTGTCTATGGCAGGGGGGTTGGAATTAGGTGATCTTTAAGGTTCCTTCCATCCCGAGCCATTCTATGACGTGTATGAATACCTGAAAGGTGGGAATAAACAAAACAGTCTTCTCAACAGTGCCCAGTGAAAGGACAAAAGAGTGAGCACAAACCAAAATAAGAACTTCCACTGAAATGTAAGAAATTATGCCACTGTTCCCCAGTATTCAACCGCCCTCACTAACTGCCAGAAAGGCTGTGGAGTCCCTTACGCTCATGGATGTGTAAAACCCAACTGGGCATGGTCCTGCATGACCTGTTCTAGTCGACCCTGCTTTGGGTAAGGGGAAGTTTGACTACATGAGCTCCAGAGTTTGCTTCCAGCCTCAAGTAATCTGCTATACATCTATGAGAAGTTTTGAATAGTAGTATAAAGACTATTTACATATGGGTAAAGAAAAGAAATGGTGGTGGAGTGCTTAACTTTATGTAGGCATGCTTTATTCTCTTGTTTGCAAGGCTTTAAAATTGAACTTTTCAAGGCAGATCATGCAAGAAAACAGTAACAGTTCTTTCCTTACATGCTACAGATTACTACTTCTAAAATTCAGTATCTGAAAGCGGAATTGGGAGAGAAAGCAAGACTGAGTATTGTCTCTTCCCTTTGTTCTGGAGTTTTCTGTCTGTGCCTTTATTAAATGGGACTTACCAGCTTTCTCTGTAAATAAGCTTCTACAATGTAAAGATCTTACCACGGCCCAAAAACAATTTTGGGAACTGCTGCAATCCCTGCTCCAGTCTCATTTTAGATCTCTTCTGTATTTTTACCCTACAAAACAATTCCCCTCATAATTTCTTCTTCTGCATAAAGATCAAACACAGGAACAGCAGACTAAGAGCCTTTCCTGTATCATCAAATGCAGTCTCCTGCTATAACAGGCAGTGATCTCAATCTGTTCAGATACTCCAAGACACTTAGGTTTTGTTTGTTTGTTTTATCCCTTTTCTCCCCCTGGAAGCTGTTCCAGAATCATGCTTCTCTTGGGCCTAAAATATTCTCAAGTTAAAGATATAGAAGATATATGTTTTTGCTAACACTTTTTTTTTTTTTTTTAATTTTATCTCCCTCTGGAGCTGACACTTCTCAAGTCTTCCAAAACCACATTTGTAATTTTTTTTCTTAGCCATCAGCTTGACCGTTTCTGCCTATCAAAATATAAGAAGTGTCCAGGCAGACACTAACAAACAAAAGCAAGTCCCAGCATTCAAAATACTCAGTTGTAAGGAAGAAAGTCAGTCTAGAGGCCAAAGTTGTTAGCATATGTGTCTGAGCTAATAAGCTCTATCATAAGGGGAGGCTTATTAAGCTCAACAAGGTCACGTGGCAATGTAAATATATAGCTTCTAAATTAAGACTCAGGCATTGCTGGACTGCTTGGCAGCTGTCTAGTCCCATCTTTCTATGAAAATTTTCTTTCAGAAGACAGGTTTTCTGCTTCATGCTCCTAACAAATCTCTTCTCTGCACAAGCTCTATCTTCACCCCAACCTCTAAAATACATGTATGACCAGAGTTGCACAAAAATAGGAGGCTATCTTTTACAGTGTCAATATGTCAATGACACTGTTGGAAGAAGGAAAAAAGATACTGAAGTTTTCTTACCTGTTGTGCTCCATCACCGCTAACAATAGGGGAAGTTAGAAGAGGGATTTCACTACTTATAATCGAAGTGGTATCCAGTAATGGTGGGTGTTCTGCCATCATTGATGGTTCACAAATTCACAAGATCACCTGCAAAGAAAAAGTTATTCAAATGGTTATACTATATACGTATTTCTGAATTGTTACCCTTCAAAAATAGTCTTTTTTTTTAAATTAAAGTTACACACACCTTTAAAAAGTACGTTGCCACAATATTCCAGCAATTATGCAAACTGGAAGATGTTTCATGAACTATGATAAACTGTGCTTACAGAGGGTAGGTTTAGACCCCCTCTAGTGGCTAGACCTTAGAAGAGCCATCAAAGCCTTTTGAGTCAAGAAACTTTTTTTTTAAACTTTGACTATAAAGGAAGATTTTTGTCGAAGTTTGACCGTCACTGGTTACAAAATGCTTGTTGGAAAGATATGAAAACAAAGCAGTTGCCTTAGAACTTCAATATATAGTGTTCTTGTTTATGTGAAAGTGGTATAAACAGATCTAAGAACAGGGACAGCAGCGCTACTATTTTTTGTATCACCAACCTACTTTTTCTAGTATTACATCAAACAAGACACTTCTTTTAGGGACAACTGATATGTCCAAGTGAGAAAAATGAATTAAAAAGTTTCTGCACAATCTTACTATCTGTACTTAAAAAAAATAAATTAACCCTGGAATTAAAGCAATGTTGTTTTGATAAACAGTGGGCAACCCTTTAACAGCTTTACCAGTAGCTAAAACTTGCAAGAAAAAACAAACACAAACAAGAGGTCAATGAAAGCAGTGACCACTTCAACTCTGATGAGTGTCAAGTAACAGAGAAACACCCAGCTGAATTTTGCTTTCTGTTAGTATCCGTGACATTAACCAGCCATAGTATATTATGTATTGGTGTGGTATGAAGAATTAAGACCAGAAAAGCTAAAAGTTACAATTTAATCATACATACTTCCTGTGTGAAAAATCTAACAAACTGCTTCTGAAATTCTACTTCATTTTAAAGTTAAAAAAACTTTCAAAAAACTAAATCAGATTACACTGATTTAGTGTACTGGTCTTAACTCTGCCCCAACCGGATGCTGTACAGCTAGCTATTGAAAGAAAAAAAAAAAAAGAATTAGATCAACAAGAATTAAGAAACCAAAATTTCTCAACAAAACAAAGACAGATGGAAAGACTTCACTAGAGGTGAATGATACATTCAGAATTCCCATGTTAGTTACATTTTGCATCCGAAAAAAGTGTTTAACATCAAACATATACATAATGATTAAGCTGAGAAAAAGCTTATACTATTTCTAGAGTAGAACTGCCTCCCTTAGCAAGTATCTACAGTTCTCTGGTGAAAATAGGTAGGTACAATTTTAAAGTTAAACAGTCAGTTATGTTGCTGGCTTTCAAAGTTCTGCCTTGAGATTATCTGCCTAATGAAACTCTCCACGAACACTTCTAAATTTCCAACACAAATATACCATCTGTTCATAAACACAGATGCTTGCTATTTACAGTATGTAACTTACTTTAAATGAAGAGATACCCAATAAAATTCAAGGGATAATACCAGCATAATGACTTCAGCACCAAGTTCTAGAGATGTTATTTGATTGAAGAGCTGCTCTTACAGCTTACTACACAGAAGGCGTCTCTAAAACTGTCTCTACCCCAGCCTTTTTACTGCTTTTACATGTTTGCTCCTCTCAGGCAGATGATGTTATACACTTGCCATGGGCTGAAATCTGTGATACTGTGCTGTCAGTACAAGAATACTGATGCAAATCAGAGTTTGCGTTTTCTGGAAAATGCATTAACAAAGCACTATAAACTTGTCATACAGCTATGGGCACACAGTGCCATTAAGCTGTTCCCATGCTGAAGGTTGTCCTACTATAAAGTTGTGAACCTGGGAAAAAAAAGCATTCTGATTTTTTTTTTATATTTTATTTACTTTCCTGATATACTCTGCAAAGATTAAAGTTAGAAAAAAAACTATAGGTTAAAAGACTTTGAAACTGTGATTACTTAAGAATTCATCACCATTTATATCAAGTCATTTATAGCTGCTTAGCAAGACTAATTAGTCTCCCAAGCAATGAGGACAGTTTTATATTCCTACCTTACTTTAAAGGCTTTGCCACTCATCAAAAAATCCTCCAGGCTACAGTCAGTCCCCGTCACTTCTGCAGGTGGCAGAAGGCTGATGAAAGTTATTTGGATCATCTTTCAAGCTGGCAAGTTCGACGGTACGCTTCCCAGGATATTATCCAATGACCATTTAATGTAAAGTGAACAGACAGCCTAGAAGCAGGATTAGAATCAAGGCATCCCTTCTCCCATGATTATAGCTATAAACAGGCTTGCTCTTGTGCCATCTCTTAATCTTACAGGAGTGCAAAATACATGGAAATACCTATCCATAGTGTCACAGACAAAAGTAATTAAAGTACTCCAAACTAAGAGAACATGCTTCTAGACTTATCCAAGCTTGAATTTCCCCAGGTCTAAATAGAATAAAGTTCATTTTCCCAAACTACCTTGCAAATGCCTCTTAAATAAGAGAGCACTGACCTCCTTCATCACATGCACAATGATTTTTTGACTGATTTCATAACTTATTATACACTCAGTGCTAGCACCATTTATTGAGCAAAAATCAAAACATATCTATCAAATTGGACATCAATGAGAATTAACCGAGATCAACTCAGATATGACAGCTAATGACCACTTCTGGACATATAATAATATTTGGTCTCAGATTCATTGATTGATGTCCTCACGGGTGCTCAACAATTTGATTCATATAAAACAAGTTCCTACAGGCACGGAGCGCTCAGGATGGTAGCGCAGACTTCAGTGCTTTACCTGGGACATGGGTAAGTTCCATGTCTGGATCCAAGCGTTTGATTTATTCTGGAGATGAAGCACTGCTGCTCATTGATAAGCCCTGACAGGAGGTACCAGGTAGTGTTATTCCTGACACCCTCTACAACAATAATAAAAGTACTACCTGTCAGGCTGTGTAATCCATCTAGAAAGAGAAGTAAATCAATGCTTTCCTGACAATACAATATTAGTTTTCTCTGCAACGCCTCTGAACTAGCCTTGAAGACTACAGACAAACCCAACACCAGTGTGGGCCCATGCTACACGTACCATTAAAAACCTTCTCCCCACCAGTGGTCAAGAGGCAGCAATCTGTACAAGTCAGTGTGCATAACCTTGTCAGTCAGTCAGGTGTGGTGTGCCCACCACTTGCAGGTGTTTTTTTCTTTTGCTATGAGGACAAATAAGAACAGACAGAAATTTGAAAAAGAAGTATTGTGTAGCAGAGGAAGGAGATGTCATAAAAGAAACAAAAGGTTAGCGTCAAAATAAGCAGAAATGCTCAACAAGCATATCTCAGATCCAAAAGCAATTATATCACATTTGATGTAAAGGTATCAAATCAGAGCTTTTAAATCAGCAGAACCAGCTAGATGGCATTCACAACTTCTGGAAGAAGAGAGATATCTAACTAGATCTTTGAAACATGCTTCCAGATAACTCTAGTCTTGGGAAAGTCTCAGAGGTCTGGAAGAAAACCAGAAGCCTTCCATTAAATACTCTACTGTAAGAGGGCAAATGGGACAATATACTCAGGTTAGCCAACAGTGATCCAAGACCAAACAAGTTCACAGTCAAGACTGGATGTTATTTGTAAAGAATTAAAAGATAAGTATGATTGATGAAATAAATCTTATCCAATTAACTTGATGAGAATCTTCTGGTGAAGTGTGGCTGACAAAGGGACTGATAAGAGCACTGCTATAACAATCAGACCTTTTCTGGCATTTATGCATTTTTCTTGAACAAAATCAGTACATGGATTAAAACTGGAATGACAGCCCTCGAATATTATTGGTAAATGCAGAATTACAGAGCGGGTGAGTTTCAGATAGGAAGGGAAGGTATTCGTTCTTGGCTTGTCATTGTAGAATGTGTCTTTAAGTCAGCTCTTAGGAAAGAGTCAGAAGGAAGTCTGGAAATAACAAACCGTAACAGTGATAAGAGACTAAGTCATTTTACTACACTAAAATGGCATGAATACATGAAAAAGCTAGACACAACAAAAGGTTTTAATACATAAAGGTAAAGCTATTCTTTCTAAAAAAAATAACTCAATCCTGTGAAGGGTCGATTCTAAGAAGGACAGGATAATTAAAAGTAAGCAGCTAGAAAAACAAAAGCTCCCCAAAAGGCTATTAACATGAGTTATATCAACAGGTTAACCTCATTTAGCAATGAGGTCTCGAAGAAGACACAAGCAAAGCAGCCTGCATTCAGACAACAAGGGAAGGCTGCATCCGACAGTCTGCAGAGCCACTACAAACAGTTCACTGGTCTAGTCAAGGTTTCCTGCACCACTAACGAATAGTAGGGAAGGGGTAAAATAATGAAGTGAGATAAGTCTAAGGACTTAAGGCCAACTAACTGCACCAAGGACTTAAGGCCAACTAACTGCACCAAGGACTTAAGGCCAACTAACTGCACCATTCTTGAGGGCATATTAAAAAGAGACCAGACCAGGAAGGTGACACCTTAGATGAACAGGTAGGTAATACCGATGCTACGCATAGAAAAAGCTGAGGCAATTTTCTGTCAGCAGTGCATTAAAGGCACAGCTATTTAGAAATCTATACTGACTCATGCACAGCAACAACTGCTGCATGAATAGCTATCTCCTTTTTTGTCTTGGTACTGAATATACTGAATTAGTAGTACACATTCAAAGTGTAACACAGGATTGCTAATTCAGCTGACACTGTTCTTGCAAAATCCGTGCTGAGGCTGTTCTAGGATTCAAGGAAGATGCAAGGTCTGAGTTTTCAACCAAGCTGGGTAGGTTAATGCTTTGTACAAGACTTCAACAGCAAACTGTTCCCTGCTACCCCAAATTGAACTATTAGCATTTTCCCTGTCTTACAAATTTGAAGACTGTGAAGGAGATTTTTCTGAAGGCTACCAGAGCTGAAACAATGGAAGGCATCTATACTTACTGTATATGACTTGTTTAGAGGCTCTGGGGTGATACCTGAGGAACCATTATGGAACCGATTGCACTAACAAGCCAAAATAACATTAAGGCTCAAAGACTTAAGTTCCACTCAGTAGTTCAGTAGGCAAAGTATGCCTTCCTGAACTGTAATCACAATTTAACTCAGTCCTTAGATACCTTCAGATTTGGTCCATTAATGTTTCTGTGGCATTACTTTTATGTTCTGAAGATGAACACAACTCTGCTTATTACTCACTCATTCATTAATGGTTAAGGAATATTGCAAGGTTGAAATCACCAGGCAGCGCGTTTCCTCTGCTCTTGAAAAAGATCAGCATTTCCATCTCCAAGAGTCTAGCGGCTGATCTTAACAACAGCCTCTGAAAGCACATCAGCATTCAATCAGCTGGATCACCAAGGTAAAAGAACATGAGTCAGCAGCACGCATCCTCACGGCACGCCGGGCTGCAATAGCAGAAGCACTGCTGGTGGGCTGAGCGAGGTAGGTGATGGTTCCCAACCACTCAGCACTTACAAGGTGGCATTTGGAATACCATGTCCAGCTGTGCTTTTCCCAATTACCTCCTCGGTAGAAAAAGCACATGACAGACCAGGAGAAGTGACAAGAACTAGAGAAGACAAGGGGTCAACTACCTGCTGGATTCCACTACCTGAAGGGTGGTTACTCAAAGCCCAAATCAAGCTCTTCCTGGGGGTGCATGACAGAAGTCAAAGAAGTGATGGAGAACTGCAGCACTGGAAATTGTATCTGGCCGTAAGGTAAAAGGCACAGTCAGAGGGAGACCTGTGTAGTGCTGGCACAGGTTGTCCTGAGATGGAGCAAAATATTAATCTTGCAGATCTATATAATCTGTATATATCTATAATCTATATCTGTCTGTATATAATCTATCTGTATATATCTATAATCTACACATAGATCTATATAATATTCATCTTGCAGATGAAATAGGGTGTACACATCCCAGGGGGTGCACAAGAAAGTAGTTTTTGTACCATTAATAAAAAGATATTTAAATAGTGTTTTTTCATCTTTATCTCATTCTAATTGTTTTTATAATATACATATTAGTACAGCAGTACACGTATATAATTTATGAATAACTAGAACACCCATTCAGGGTGCATGTTCAAAAAAATCTTGACAGGGGTGCAGTCAAGAAGCTTAGAGACCATTGCTGTAGCAAGTCAAAACCTGACCACACAAGGTCCTGATGAGAAGCTGAAGTACACAGTCTCCAAAGGCCCTTTCTAGAGTCCTATTTTTCTATAAACACCAAAGTATAAGTCAATCAAAGTATGGCATGCAATGCTGAAGTTACATGGTTTTCGATAGATCAGAACCAAAGAGCCACCCTCCAGTGGTTTCTCTGGTGCCTACTGATGGGGAAATTTGCGTTGCTGCAATTTTCCTCTTTTGTGATTACAGAGTTGTTCTTCTCTACCTACCTGCTTGCTGCCACAACAATCACAGCAACTTTATGCTCTTTGACATCCTAATTCTGTCAAATCTACTGACCAACAGATACAGTTATTATTGCAGAGGACTGCACACAAGGGCCATGATCCTACAGGGCATGAGGACAGAAGGTGAGCAGGGAAAAGACTGAAGTGCCTAACACAGAAAGGTGCAGCAGAAGGAACAGGCTCGATGAAATCAACACTAAACGTTTCCAAATCACATGCTGATTTTAAATAAGAATTGACAAAACCAGGGCCATTCCAAGACTTTGTTGTCGGAGCAGTTTCATACGTGCTTCAGCCTGTTTCACGTTACAGCTGCCAATTCGAGGTTGCCACGAGGTGTGTTTTCCCAGTGGGCTTCGGCAGAGCAGGTGTGCATTCCTTCCTCACCTGGGTTCTTCTGCAGCTACGCTCCCCCAGGAGCCACAGGCACGAAGAACTTCCAGTAAGGAGGAAAATCTGCTCTGCACAGGAGACAACGCTTGCTAGGCTTTGTCAGAGACCAAGGACTGAGCTTCCAGAACCATAAAGGCCATAAAAACTTCCCCCAGCCCCAGTGAAAGAAACGCGGCGATCTTGCCTTCTCCAACATGAAGACAGCAGGGCACTTTAAAAATAAATATCCTGGAAAAAGCTGAAGTAATAAAGCCCTGTTATTTAGGTTAGAGCCTCACATCCGAGTGACTGTTCTTTTAAAGAAGATGCAAGCTACTATTTAAACTCTTCCAGTGCTTTATGCATTTGGAAGTACTCACCATATCCATTCTTTAATGCCTACTGGGAGATATGTTCATTCTTTATCATTTCCTACAGTCCTTAAAAGATATCACCTGCCTGCCAGTTTGAAACTTGTAAGAATTGCTATCTTCCCAATCTTTCCAATCAGCAAACCATTTCAGAAGTCATCAGATAGGGTTAACAAATACAAGAGCCTAAGATGTACAAACATGCTAAATTGGGGGAAATTCTGAAAACAAAGTACACCAATACATCCCTGGGGTGAAGAGGAAAGAACAAAGCGTATGTGACAGATGTTAGTCATGCCACTTAATGCACTGCTGGATAAAGCTCAGATACGGGGATGTTGCTGGTATAGAAACATATTAGAATAAAATTACCCAATGATCCATAAAGTTGCACCTGAGCTATTAAAGTTATGAAACAAACTGAATAGTTTGTTTTTAAGAAACAGAAGCTAGCAGAATTGTTTTAATTTCTTCTGCCCGGTAGATTTGCAATATTTTCTAGTCACATGTCTCCAGACATGGCAATTGTGGTATACCAGGATATACTTTTTTTTTTCCCAGTTTTGAATTGATAATTTAATTAATACTCAATTTATTTAAAAATATGTACTTCGCTTCTCATTTTTTCCTGTTCTAGAAAAGCAATTTCTGGAAAAATTGATAAAACATTTTGTAACAGAACAGAGAGAGTTGTGGGGTTTTTTTGGTCAAATTATAGTGAAATTGTCAGAAGAAAAACATTTTGTGAAACATGTCTACCTCCTTTTAAGTGATGTGAAACTGAACGGCTATTCCCTTCAGTCTTGGTGTTTAAAATACTACAGCTGCAAACAGGCAGATACATAACAATTATAAAAAGTGTAGTTTTGTAAAGTGAATCAACAACGTCAAACTGACAATCACTGGAAACTGCAAATCAGAACAGTTGAAAATGAAAATACATTGCGAAGGGTTTTAATAAGCAATGGAATACCCCAAAGGAAAAAAAAGAATCTATGGGAATACTCCACCCATAGCTCACAAGTGGCGCCACAGATTCACTAAAGGCAATTCCCAAAGAAATGCCAGAAATCAAATACACATCTCTGTTCATACTGTTGTTGCTGGAAGGCAAACACAAAGTTGTACAATGAACACAATACAATTACGGTGAAAATACTGATTTGTGAGCAAATGCCAGTTGTACTTGAATAGCCAAAACAGCCACTGGCTCCAACTCCCTCCCAACAGTTACTGCCTGTTCTCATCAAAGCACGAATGACAAAGCCACGCAGAACAGGTATAAACCTTAGCGCTGCAGGAGTTAAATATATTATAATAAATCAACACCTACTTCAGGTTACCTTCATGCTCCAGGTTGTGAACTGCAATGATTTAGGAGCAGCTTCAGGTGCAGTTCATGCATTCATGTCATGTGTTCTATAACCTATATGAGAACGCACGGTAGATACTTGGAAACACTCCAGCTGTTCAAGTTTAATGCATTTCTATTTATGAGCTAGCGGTTTTTGAACCTGAGCCAAACAGGCTCAGCTCTTATTAGCAGCTAATGTAGAAAACTAAACTTTTGAAGGTGAGGACTACACAGAGAAGAACTAGACACTGATAAATCAGTCACCTGGAAAGGGACAAGATGTTCGTGGACACTTACCACTTCTCACCTAGTCTGGCACTTAGATTATGAAATGCTTGAGCGTGTTTATCAAGAGCAATGCAGTGAAGACTACCCAAAAGCACCACATTCTGGGTTTAAATGTTACAATTATTAGATTCTTATTAAACCATCCACAGCCTATATCTGGATGAACTACATATGACATGAAGTTACTGCAGGAGAATTCAGTACTTTCCAACAATTTGTCCCTCCTTTCTTGAAAGAAAAAAACTGAAACTGGTTGTGTAACTTCTGGGAAGTGATAACTACAGCTGTATCACAAAACAGGGAATTAAGCTGTTCCCTATACTCAGAGCTAATTTGACAGCATGCATTTTAAATCAACGAGTGAATTGCCAGCACCAGAGGGCCGACTTGTCCCTAGTCTTTACCAGATTCCCTGTTGCACCTCGCTTGTGAGCTGGAGCATGGCCTCCTCTGTCTTGCAGGATCAGCTGCCTTTCAGATATTCTTGGGAAGGATTCTCAAAAAGAAACGAGATTGTAAGTTGTGCAGAAAATATACTACACAGTTCAAAGAAATCGAATGTAGTTCAACTTTATTTATGGTACACTGGTCTAAACTACGTGGCTGTTTTATTACTTTTACACTACTCTTCTCAAAAACTTCTTTGAACTCTCTTAGTTTTACTTCTAAACCAGCTAAATTAGGTTCTCCTAAGATTCTGCCAGGACTGGATTTCCTTCGGTTTATTTTCTGAAGATCATACGGGTTCAAAAACATCTTGGCCTTTCCCAGTTAAACAGAAATGAAGGCAAAAGTAATGGTTAAGTACATGCTTATTTTTTAAGAAAACAAGCGCGTTCGATGCCAAGAACCAACCTACTTCCTCATTTGTTATCGACTCCCTTTTTCTGGTAGCCATGAGCAGCGAGGCCAAGTTTTTAAGTAAGTTTTCATATAGTTCTTTTAAGGCAAACTAAAATCATGCATTTCCTTTTATTAAGGTGAGGTGACTGGTCAGCGAGACAAATTTATTGCAGAGACAGCTGCCAGTCTCGGAGCTACAACGAGGGCACAATTCAAGAACAACAAGCAGCAGTTTTTAAAGAACTCTTACGAAACAGCTTTTTCCTGCTTGTTCTGAAAAAATGAAAACTATGCTATCCAAACACAAGATGACATAGGATCAGAGGCCACAACTCTAATAATTTAAAATAACCATGCACTGATTTTTTTTGGAAAACCTGCAGGTCTCTGCTTCCGTAAGGAACAGGATAATAACACAGAGCATGACAAGCCAAGACAGGCATGTGGAAACTACTTCTCAAGAGTAAGAATACACCAAAAAAAGGTGTTGAGCCTTGACAAGCACATCTGAAAGATGTTCTTTTATGAGGACAAACTGCTCTAAGTCAGTTCTGCTCAATAACACTAGCAACTCCCACTTGCACCACTACAAGCAACTGGCCAAGAGTACAGCGAATTAAAGCTATCCTCCAGTTTGTTACTCTTCAAAAAGTTGCTCCATTTTAAGGTAGACCAGTTGCCTGATCCATTTCACTACACATACATGCAAATGACTGCCAAGCACAGGAATAAGCGGGCAGAGAGGAAGTGCTTCTTGCAGCATCAATGTGTAGCACTTGTGAAGCTACTGACTATGATATGAGAAAGTCCATGGGCAGCCACCCCGGCAGGTGCTTCACTTCCCCAGTATTAAACTCAGCCAGAACAGTGCTGAGACAGCTACTTGGATGCCACA
This sequence comes from Anser anser, assembly GCF_964211835.1. Classification (NCBI taxonomy): domain Eukaryota; kingdom Metazoa; phylum Chordata; class Aves; order Anseriformes; family Anatidae; genus Anser; species Anser anser. The sequence goes on along the minus strand of NC_139720.1, from coordinate 183,167,816 downwards.
AAACTAAAGCAGGGCGCTCCAGCTGAATGTGACTCTTGACAATTAAACATGCAATTCACGAAAAGTTCTCCAATGGAGGAGTCTCCACAACTACAGAAGGGGAAGACCATCAAAACAGGAGCATGTGCTGGTGCTTGTTTCTCAGATGATGCCAGCACTCCCTGCTCCCAAGCTCCACCTCACCCTCCGAGGAAAGTTTAGCCCCCCAAAACCCCATGGGACCAACCAGTTTGATTGCCCAACCAGTCAGAGGACAAAACTGTCCTCGGCTTCCTACTGTACACGTGGAGTTGCAACACAGAATGGCTGACAATCCATTAACAAAAATAAACCCACAAAACTAGACATTATTCCGGCCGCATCTAGGACTAAACACTGTCAGCTGTCACTACCCACTTCTGCAGCTTCTTTCAGTCCTCATTTCTCAGGACTTTGTTTCCATGTCTTCACACTAGACTAAGCGGGTGGAGAGAGAGTGCTCTGAAAGCATGGTCTTCTCTGTTTACTTTTTAATAGATTCTACAGGATTGGGTAACTCTTGTAGCTTATATTTACTGCTAGTGCAGGAAGTCCCCAAACAGTCTACAGATAGACGTACTAAAATATTCGTGAATTGTTAGCACCCCAGCCGTCATCTCTCATTGCCAAGACATTGCAAGTCACCTGGTTTTGCTTTGGGTTGCCTTATGCTGGTACAGACATTCAATTTTTGCTTACAGATTAGTTTTCAGCTACAGGCAAACTTTTTGCACATGCATTACAACTTGATTCACTGCCACCATCTACAAGGTGCCTGCCTGCCCCAAAACAAAGCTCATCTCCTGATGTTTTTGTGGCTTATGTCTCAGTTTCCTTCTGTCAGATCACCTAGAGGATGCAGTTTCTCCAGTTAAAAGAACAACAAACACTGAACAACAAAACATTACAGCCTGCAAGCTGGAGAAGAGGGATTTATTTTGTAATCAGTGGAGTAAGATACAGTACTGAGTATACTACATCAACTAGAGGAAAATAGGAGCTTGGCAGTAGCCCATGCTTGTAGGATCTTATACTAAGTACAGCTTGGGCTTTAATTACCACAGACACTGGATTTGCACTTTGGGAAAACTCGACAGCATTTACACAGAAGTATTTACATACGTAAAAGATAAATTTGTTTGTTTTACTTTACAGTAGATGTAAAAGAAGTTCTGGATCTGTGAAGTTCATTTTCCTCTGGAGTTATTCAGGATCAAACAGCATTAAGAATTGAGCTTCACAGTTCTAAATGCAACCAATGGATAAAAATCAAAGCGCATTCAAAAAGAACTATCATGCAGAAGGTAAAGTTAGCATTCTTGTGCCACGTACTCCTTTTCCCCCAGTTACTGAATCAAGTTACTATTCACAGCATAAATCCTTCTGGACCTTGTCACTTGCCCCGCAGACAGCCTTTCCCAGACTTCGATACATAGTTATTTGCAATCATGGAGTGTATCAGCTCAGTTTTGTGATTTTTCACAGCTGTGAAACAGTTGGGGTTTTTTTTGACACTATATTATAGAAGCCCATATGCTGCCAGGAAGTAGAAGGACTTGTTTTAGTGTTTCTGGAAAGCAGAAGAGATTTATCACATCTTAGAAAGTGCCTGTCTTCTCTCTTCCTAAAGGCCTGTAAGAATGATGTTTACTGGTTAAACTGGGATTGAAAACTTGAAGATGTTTTGACAGTTCTTTGTGCCCAAAGTAATTAAGTAATCAAGTTGAATATTTTTCCATTACCTATAAACGATGGTTTGCAACTCTTTAATTTTGTCCTAAATGCTTCAGAGCAGTTCTGGAAGCAAAGCTGAGCTGGGGCAGGGTAAAAATATTAACATATCCTGCACTCCTGTTTAACTACTGCCCCAGCTCCTCCTGGGACTGTGCTTGGCACAGAAGATACCAAACTGAAAGACAGAGTACCAATGTTAACTTTGGTGATGTTCTGACTGTGGAACAGTACAATTATAGGGCCCAGGCGCCCCATAAAGACAAAAGTTTCTTGGGGACCACAAACATAAAAAGGGTGAAGTATGTCCATTCTGACTCCATTTGAGAGGCACTGTGAAGACACTGCCAAGGAATGTGCCATTAAAATTTTAGTAGAGGGTTTGGAAAGCACATGGATATTCCATCCCTGAAGTTCTGTAACAGTAAACAGAAAAACATTCTATACCAATATATCCGTGAAAAGTAATAACACAATCCTTTACACAGTCATCCAGCATGAAAACACTAGCTACAAATAATATTTCATTATTGACAAAATGTCATAGCAAATTCTACTTCCATTTACATTTTGTTAAAGCCATCTATGACAGCTTATCAAAAAAGTCTTCAGCTTTTCACTGGTTACAGGCTCAGGAGTACACGAAGGAAGCACAGCTGGAACAGGACCAGATCTTGGGGGCGTGGGTCAGACTTCAAAAATATTTGTCCAACCTGAAACTAAATGTAGATTGACTGGAACAATTAAAGATGACAACCTGCCAGAAACATGTGGCGCTATTAGGTGTTACAGGCACTTTCTAAGCATCCTTCTACCCTGTCAGCCCTACAAAATACAGCCCCCCAGGATGACAATCCAAAATACTACCGAACATAAACAAAACCAGGAAACTTTACAGATAGACAAGGAAAATGTTAATAGTGTTTCTGTACTGACATCCAGTGAACACGGGCATTAAGGAAGCCCAAAGTTTACTGTGTAATGGCAAAACACAAGCAAAAATGCTCATCTCTGCAGCTCAGGAAACATTGGCCCCACAAGCAAAACAAACATTGTTTGTGTTTACTGTACAGAAAAAGCAGCAGTGTACGCATTCCAAACTATTATCACTTCCCTGAGATACAAGCACTATCTTTTAGCTAAGCTAAGGAGTTGACAGTCTGAGTCAAATCTATTTTTACTAGATATGGTCTTATAGGAAAAGCAAAGGCTCAATTCAGCTCCTGCACCACAAACTGCATGAGTTGAATCTTGCTACAAATTGCCTGGGAATTTCCCCAAGTCAATAGTCTTAAAGAAATGGATGATAAAATATAGAGGTGTTATTGACAGATATAACTGAGAAAATCCGATTTGTATTTTAGATCACGGAAATACACCAATGAAACATGACACTTTACCTGTAGACATTTTAGCTGAGATTGAACTAGAAATCTCATAACAATTAGAGGCTGGAGGTCAATAAAAGGTACAGAGATGCTGGAGGGAAGATGAGAATTCCTCAGGTTCCGCAAGGCACCACCACCAAACATCACTGGCTGCAGACAACGCTGCCTAGGAAGCAGGCCTGCAGCATCACAAAAACTGTCCTCTCCAGTACCCGTCTGCTGGGGAATGAGCAGGCTTTGCCAGTTGCACCCACCCACAGTGGGGTGGGGGAATGGGGTTAGATTATAGGATTCACCACTTTGACAGAGGTATCAATAGACAAGCACAACACCAGCACCTCATACCTCCAAGCACTCAATACTTCTCAAGACCAACAGATCTACAATAGCACGCACTATTTCAGAACTGACCTGCCAGCAAGTTAAATGAGCTAGCTGCCTAAGAGCATTTAGATGGTATAACCATTTAGGAAAAAGTATCGACCGAGCTGAAAAATTGTACCTCTCCTGAAGTCAGGCCTGAAGGGTTTTACTTCCCAATAAGTGCTAAGACAGAACACTGAAGCAGCACGTTCGGTGAAGTAGTTAAAGTTGCAATAACAATTAGGAAGGATCTCCATTAGGTATCCTGAGCCAGAACAATCATCATCATAACACTGAGTTAGCTGATGTAGGTCCAAATTCAAGCTAAATTAAATGGCCACAAGGCAAAGAATAACAAACAAAAGCATCAAGATCCACAGAACTCACAGCCCAAAGCAAATGAGTTATTAGTCTGAATCATAACTCAAGTTTCTGCAGCTCCATTACATTATTACCTATAAAAATAAAAAGCCTTTGAGTTAAGTCCACAAAGTAGTGGAAATTCCAAGTCTGAAAATGGTAGAAAAGCCACTAAGACTAAAATCTGGTAACTTCAGCGTTGTACGTAATGACCTGAGCCTCAAGCAACTCTTACACCTAGAGTTTGTCATACAGCAAAAAAGCCTCAGGTCTTCACCCGCTTTGAAAAACCTGAGGCACTCAGCCGATTCCGGTTAATATTATCACCTAGAGTAGTCAGTCCAGGAGCCTGCTCGAAGCAGAACGCTCTCATCCTGACCAAGTGACCTGAGCAACCCACTGCTGAGTGCTGGCCTTTCTGAGGACAGAACTGTCTCTCTCAACTGAGGCTTCATCAGCCAAAATCGGCACCTGATGGTCCTCACGTAACCGATTCTTTCCAAACTCGATTTGCACCGTTCCCACTCCCCCAACACTCAGTAGGAACGCCAGCTATTAAGAACCCTCTCCAATTCGCAACCTTGAGCACCATACATACTCAGCTAGCTCCAGCGTGCCCAGCCTTCTCCCCACCTGAAAGCTCACTACTTCTCCATTCGTCACGTGGTCGAACTTCACAATCGTTTAAGTCTATTTCCTTAAAAAGAAACGCGGAAAAACAAATTTCGTTGATTACAGTTTGTGAATTTTGAGGACTGCTGAGTGGCTGTGATTCACGCTACTTCACGACACGGAATATAAACGCACCCATGCATGCAGATTCACATCACGGCTACAGACACACTTCTGTACACCCAGGCTGCACTAAGCCAAAGTTGCCCATTGCCATAACAACAAAACAGCTTCTTTCCAGCTGAAAGCTTAGAAGCTGCAGGTTCCGGTGCTGCTGAGACCAAAGCTACCAAACGCTCCACGGCAAGAAATTCACGAGCCTTCGTGACTATTTATGAAACGTAGGGCCAGCTACGTATTCAATTAAATAGAGTTAAATTGTGAAAGGAAAGGTGGTTTTGCAGGAATTACTTGGTGACGTGAGATGCTCGGGACTAACACCTGCTGTTCCAGGCAGCTAACAAATCGCCTAATAAAAATAATTTGACAAAGTTACGCAGTTTCCTAAGGCTCCCCACAGGATGCCCCCCGCAGCAGGACCGGCTCCCCCACCCCCCCCCTTTGTTTTTCCCCGTTTCTCCCCTCGGCTCCGCGCAGCCCGAGCCCGCCGCAAAGTTTCGATTTTGCTTTCGCTCCCCAGCTGCCGGGAAGCGACGCAAAGTTTCCGCGGGGCTTCGCACCAACCTCGGGGAGGGAGCCGGGGGCGGGGGGGGGGGTGCAGGGAGCCGTCCCGGCGAGGGCAACGCGCACATTTCGGGGGCAGAAAAAGGCACGCCCGGCACCCCCAGCACGGCGCTCCCAGGAGCCGCCGCCGCCTCCCTCCCCGCCTGCCCCCGGTCCCCCCCCGGGGGAAGGGGAGGGGGAAGAAGGCAGGCGGAAAGTTTCGCCCCCGAGGGGCGCAGCCACTCACCGCCATGGCCCCGCCGGCTGCCCCGGCTAACGGCTCGCTGTCCGCCGGCGGCGGAGGGCAGCTCCCGATGGCGCAGCTCGGGCAGGGGCGGCGCCGCTCAGCCGGTTGGCTTCCCCCACCCCTTCGCCCGCCCACTCCGGGGTACCTGCGGCTCGCCCGCAGCCGCCCTTGCCCGCCGTCCCCGCACCTGTCAGCGCCTCCCGCCGCCGCCGCCGGTGCCGCCGCCGGGGGTGGTGCCGCCGCCGCCGCCGCCCCGCGGGCTCAGCGCTCGCCGCCTCCTCGCCCGGCGGAGCGCGGCCGCCATCTTGGTGGAGGGCGGGGAGGGGCCGCGAGGGGGCACTTGGCTCCGGCGCGCATTGCGCCTGCGCGGGGGTGGCGGGGCCGCTAGGGTGGGGACGGGGAGGGGCGGGGCCGTTGTAGGGGCGGGGCCTGAGGGTGGAGGTGTGGGGCGGGGGTGGGGTCTGGGGTCAGCCCTGAGCTGGGCCCGCATTCACACAGCCGTTAAGGTTGGGAAAGACCTCCAAGATCATCTGGTCCAACCATCCCCCTACCACCACTGTCACCCGCTAAACCACATCCCCAAGCACCACGTCCAACCCTTCCGTGAACACCCCCAGGGACGGTGACTCCACCACCTCCCTGGGCAACCCGTCCCAGTGCCTGACTGCTCTTTCTGAGAAGAAATGTCTCCTCATTTCCAACCTGAACCTCCCCTGGTGCAACTTGAGGCCATTCCCTCTAGTCCTGTCACTAGTTATTCAGGTTCAGTCTCAGCCTTTCCTTCTTGGGGGGGAGGAGGAAAGGACAGGTATCTCTGCCCAAATACACCCCATATCCACCATCCCCTCTGCCAGGAAAAAACACATTTTTTCCACTCACTTTGTAGGGAGGACCCACCTTCCCTCAACACCTGCAATGCTCAGCCAATGTCCTGAATGCTAATTCGTGATTATCTTTCGCTTAATGTTTGTCCTTTCAACCGTTATGGATCGAAATGATTTTCCTACAGTGTTGGGCTTAATGACCTTCTGCAGCAGTGGACTGAACAGAATGAGATGCTTTATAAAGTGGTTTTGTTAATTTGCCTTAAAGTTCTCTGTTATTAAGTTAATAAGTTGTTATTTCTCTTGCATTTCATCAGTGCTGAAATTTTATAGCTTAATGGCTTTTATAGCTTAACAGCACACAGAAGATAGCCCAAGGGTGCGCCAGCTGAAGTTTGCTGCTGTGAGCAAAATCCTGGTTGCTCGCTGCAGGCCCCTCTTCCAAAACCCATAATTTCACCTGTGAAACAGCAGCCGAGGCTGTGCCTCGTCGAATCTCCGAAACTAGAGAGACTCGGGCCTGATCAGCGTTTGGATGAGCTACCTCGTTAGGTGCTGCAGAAAGCGCTGCTGGTGATTCATCCGGTGGCATTCGTCTGTCTATGAGTCAGGGCTGAACAAATGCCACTGCACAGCGTTTGCGGGTAGCGTTGTCCAGCTGCACAGAACTGGAGATCTTTGCCAATTGTAGCTGCTGGGAGATCACTCCGTTTCCGATCTTACCCTGGTTTCAACGCAGGTTTCCCGAATTAGCCAGCGGTTTCGGTGGACCACTCGTAGGCAGGCACCAATCGTCTGGCATTGCTCATCAGTGGTGGGGGAGCCAGGAACAGCAGCATCGTGGTCCTGAGCATTACCGTACGCAGCCACAGGTCCTGGCTTCGTGCCACACGATTTTGAATGGGGGCAATGCATCACCAACTGCACGTGCACCACTGCCTGAGCACCCTGGGACAAAGCATCCCTCACTTCTTCCCCTGGCTTCCCTGGGATGCTCCTGCCTCACCTCCCTTGCAGGTGAAATTAAGTAATCTGTGCAATTTTTCGGGTGTATGGAGGAAAGGGAATTTACAGCAGGTAAAGGGAAAAGCTGAGAGTGTTTTGGGCTCTTCTCTCTATCCAGACACTGGTCCAGATGGTGTGTAAGTTTGCATTGCATAACACAGTCTGCTTCCTTCCTTTTTAGGTCATGGATATTTAAATACCTGTATATAAAATTCCATTTTCTGCTGGAAGAACAATTAAAGTCACCTGAAAATCATTCCAAATAATATTAAAAGTAGGCGGAAGGAATGGGGGAACTAATATAGGGACCTCCTTATCTCTTTTTATGGACTTATGTGAATAAATGGATTTTTCTAAATCAAAACTAAATTAGATTGGAATTATTTACTAGTCTAAATTGCATATACAGATCTCAACTACTTCCAGATGATTGACCAAACTCCCTTGCTTTCATCCAATGCAGAACTTCCCAGAAGAAGCCATGGAGACCTAGTTTCTTTATAGTATAGTACCAGATAGACATCCAAGTGGTAGTGATGAACATTTCTGAAATTGATATTAAAACCCAGAAGAGGAGAGGGGAGAAGGCAAATCCATCAGAGAAACATTTTGCAATGTAATCCCTTAAGATATATTCTTGTTTTTATAGTAATGACCCCCTTCTGTGGCTGTCATTTCTTCAGTCAAACAACAGTACTATCTTTAGGGAATTCTGAAGAATTGGTGTAATCATTTCACATTTTCATAGCTGTGTTAACTCAGAAAAATAAGTAACAATTCATTGTTTGCGATCAGGATTGGGCAACTCATGCTAATTTTAAAATCTAAGTCACTTGAACCAGTTTTCCAATTCCCTCCATTATTGCAGGGAATGGGAAACACCTCAAATTCTGAAGTTAAAATATTGTGGCTGAGGATGGAGAGGTTACCATGTCTCCTCAACACAGCACCCCAGTCCCTAGTGGGAGACCTGTCTTTACACCTCAGGTGACCTGCAGTACCTATGCCAGGAACAAGAACGGGGACCGGCTTTGGTCATGGCAGCTCTGCTGTTGCCAAATGGAGATCCTCCAGCCTGCGAAGGTGGTAGTTGAAAAATGGAGATCAACAGGTTTACCATCCAAACTTCAGTTGAAAACTGTACTGAGAACATTTACCACTGTCTCATGGACCACGAAGATGGCAGTTTGGATTACAGACTGTGAAAAGCATGAGGTCAGTAGCTCTGCTGTCTTCTACCAGACAAGTAGCATGTATGTAATGCAGAACTAATAAAGAAGTACAGTCAGTGTTTATTTTCAAACATGGGTAACTAATACATGAATGTAGCTCCACCAAAATAAATGAACTGTAAGTTCTGAGCAGCTTTATGAGGAGAATGAAGTTTAATCTTGATGTGTTGGTTTAAAAAAAAAAAAGGCAGGAAATGTAATTATTACAACATTGAATTACCACTTTGTGTCTTTTCAGGTATCCTGTATCTTCACCTGAGCTGCATAATAGTCATCCTATTTGACCAGGTCTCTTCCAAAGAGGCTGCCGATCAGTATGAATTATTTGTTGGTCTCTGATTTGTCTGAAAGGAGTTGAACTGTAAAAATCCCTCTTTAACGTTGCAATGATGTATGGAAATAAAATATTGATGTTTAATGCTAGGCATGATTCATAAAATACATGTTTGTGGGGAAAGAAAAAAAAAAAAAAGGAGCCTGAGATTTAATTGATATGATCAGCTGGGTTTTTACATAATTTGGCAAACTAGTAGAATGAAAACACATTGAGCAATGGCATATAATAAAATGTTTATCATGTCTGTAACTGTTTTTCTGACTTTTATCAAAATAGGAAAAAGACACAAATCCACACATCTTTGGCTTCTTTACCTGCTTTTCATGACAAAGATGATTAAAACAATCATTCTCTGACAGGATTAAACCAGCTGAAATGTTAGAATTATGGTACCAAAATGAATGGGAGGATTAGATGGATAAAAATGCTAATCCAGTCATAGACAAGAAAATTCAACCATTCAATTTTGGTATTACAGAAGTAGCTCTAACACAGTATCAAGAATTTTGAGGAAACTGCAGTTTGTTTAATTCAGAGGGTGGGTGGAATATGCCATTTCCCCATTACTGATTCATCTCCTTTTCTGGAAGAGGAGCCACTGATTTTAACAGGATTACTTACAAAATAGTGTGTTGTTCAACAAGAACAAGCATGGCAGATTGCTTCCTTAAGATGTTCAGGTGCAAAAACAAACCAAACTCCATGAGAAAGAATTAATTATTCAAAAAATTTTCAAAATTTGTGCCAAGATTGAGACTTCAAAAACATTAGCTGGAGCCCAGCTGACAGAGTGGTTTAATTGCGTGGCATTTCATTGGGTGTATTTGCCAACTGGAAAAGCAAAATGAAGTCAGGGATTACAAGCACAGGAAGAGGAACTACATGGTTTAGACCTCGAGTTCATCTACCTCACTTTGTTAAAATAGAGGAATATATACGGCACAGAACTACTAGTTATAATATTACTTTTTAAACTCTAGACAAAAACCCTGCACACAAATGGTGAAATACTCCAGAGATACTCACCTTGGGATTCTTGAAGTTGATTCTTGTAAGTCATTAGTTGTTTCTGCATAAACATATTGAGATGGGCCACGAGTTGAACTGTGATTTTCCCATCGTGAATTGAAACTTTCATTTCATATTACAGAAATCCTTGAAACTATACTTAAAGCAGTGGTTGTAGGCACCAACAAAGTGCTATTTATTGGCTTCATCACTTTCAAAAACCGCTGATGTTTGTTTTGGCTTTGTGCACTGAGATATTTCTGAACTGCCTTTAGTGATCTCTTAGTAATCTAACAGATGGTTTGCGATAGATAAAGCTGAATAATCAGGCAGTCCTGGTTGTAATGAAAATGTTCACCAGAAGCATACTTTGAATTTGTGCTTCCACTCTGCTTGGAGTGGATTTGAACTTATTTTCTGGCCTTCCTTTTCAGATCATGATTAAAAGTTAAGCATCAAAAAATCAACTGGTTGAAAGCAGAAAGACTTACACAATTCGTGTGCTAAATTTGTAGTGCCTAGGTTGCTAGTCTTTATTTATATAGGAGCTTTTTCCTTCTTGAATATTCAGGAATTTCATGCCTGAGTTTAATTTTCTCTAGTAGATTTGCTCTCAGGATAAACTGTAGTTTTCACCTGACCAGATGGACCACTGAGAGCCAAGCATGGACTGTCAGGAAGATTGCTTTTCTTTCGGTGAAACAGCTATACCTGGCAGCATTTAGGATGGGTGGACCGTATTTAGGACTTTTTGATCTAGTCCAGTAGCAAGGAGGTTACCTTTCTGATTTAAGCAGCTCTGCCTCTAACTCGAGGAGTTTTGAGACACACAAGATTTCCATTATCTCATTCTGAAATGCTGGCTTTGGAGTTTTTGCTGTGACTCTTTTTTTCCAGCCTTTTGAAATACCAGGCCCATGTTGTGCTTGCAGACAAAGAAGTTGAAGAAAGTTTTCATCAACCTTTTCACATAAGGGTGTATTTCAAACTTGTTCAGTAAAAAGGCCTCGCAGTGCAAGTCCTTGTCTGGCAAGATAACAGCCTGAGTTCAGTGTGCTCGTGGAATACTAATTAGTCTCTTCATTCAGATTTTCCTGTTTTCTTTTTTTTTTTTTCTTTTCTTTTTTTTCTTTCTTTTTTTTTTTTTTTTTTTCCGAGAAGGCTGAATATTTAGCATGTCGCCAACATTCTCTGTGGTTTTCTGGAAGAATATAACTGCTTCATGGTGGCTAGGAGAAAGCTGGTTCCTCTCGTATTTTTTCCAGGTCTTTTTCTTCCAAATGAAGTATCCAGACGGTGTGAAAGCATCATCCGTGTGTTTAGACAAACACTGTTTGCACCTCCAAACTCTGCAATGGTGGAAATCGAGTGTACTTCACCAGCTTCAGAATAATGGAGCCATTGAAAATCTTCAGACCAGGATGAGCACAAAGAACAGTCTTGTTTTCTGAAGTTATGTGCAGGAAAAAGCTCAAGCCATGGCTGATGAGGTGTCTCAGAAATGTTAACAGTGTCAAGCAACTGGCAATTGGTTCCTGTGGCAGGAAATAGCAAAGGCAGCTCAGCGCTACGAGCAGTAGAAGCTGGCCTTATTGTTGTTGGAATTGTAGTTTCCTCCTTCTTAATCGTCTGTGTTGTAAGTGAGTTTGCTTCAGCCCCCGGAGAATACATGTTCTGCTTTTGCGTGGTCTCTGCTCCTCTGGTAGGAATGGTACTGGCTAACGCACACACAGCTCTTGAGCAAGCTAAAACACTTAGCTGGCCACTTGGTTTATGCAACTGCATTTGTTGCAGAAAAGTTTGGAACATAGCAGGATGAAGATGAGGAATAGCCTACGCCATGAAGGACTATTAAAAACAAAGACACCACCTCTGGCTGAGGGAGTCTCAGAGCCACAAATTGCTAGGGGCTGGGAAAATATTGGGGAGAAGTCTCACTGTGCAGTTGCCCATTGCATTGCTTCTGGCCATTGCTGGAGACAGGATGCTGGGCTTTGGTCTGCCCCACTATGCCTGCTTTCATCTGTCTGCTTTAATATTTTCTCTGTGCACAATGTTTTTAACAAAGAATATGCAATAAATTAAATTACTTTGTGTTAGTCTCTAAGGAAAAACTACCCACTTGAAATCAAAGGCCCCAGACAGGGTTTCGTACAGTTCTGTGTGTTGATATAGTTGGTGATGAACATTAGTATATGTGAGACATGAGTAGAAGACGTAAGTACCTGTTAAGGTCTTAGATTCTTGGCAAGAAAAATTGCTCAATGAAGTCAAATCCTTTTGTTCTCCTTGAAGCATTTCTGTGGTTCTGGCTGATTCTGTTTTAACACTGTAAACTGTTTAATTCTGCTTTAATTTTCTCCAAAGTAACCTGTGATCTTTCCAGGCACTTCAAGCAGAGACGGTAGTTAAACCTTGTGTGTGGCTGATTCGGAATACTACTGCAGATACCTCTTTTCAGCCCGGAAGAATGTTGACTGTAAAAGTTTACATATTCTTACAAGCAAATATACAACTGACAAATGTTCCCTATAAGGTAATAACAATAAGAAAGAAAAGAAACAAAAATAAGTAGTCTGAACTTCTATTTGATATTTTTCAGCTTGAGCTCTTTGAATCCAAGCAAAGAGTACGTTCAGAGATCATAACTCAAGAACATTTCTCGTACACCGACCTTCCAAACGATTAGTCTTGCGTTTTGTCTTTTTTTTTTTTTTTTTTTGAAGGACCTCCCCTTGGAAGGGAAGATTACACAGCTTGAAACATTGCTGACCGCATGAAAAGAGAGAATAATATTTCTTCTGCATGGTGTTTGGTCTGGTAGGAATCACTTGTCTGTTCCAGGGTAGATGAGCACCACTCCAAAGGCCCTGGCAGTTGAGAAGGGTCTGGGGACAGAATCAACATAGTCAGCGTGACGCACTGTCCTCAGCTCAGTGTCACGGTGAGAAGATCCGCCACTGTCTCACCCTGGATTGTGCAAACAATACTTGCGTGTATTTGCAGAATTTTATCTGTCTGGTGAAATGTTAATTTGGGGTTTTCTGGTACATGGCATGAAATACACTTTTTTTTCTATTCCAGATTCTAGTCACAGTGTGGCCTGTCATCAAAGACATGGCTGAGTCTTGTTCCTCTTTTCCTCCAAGATATTGCAGAATTAGCTCTTCAGTCTCAGATCTATCACTGAATTTTCCCTTTTTGTATCCTTGTTGTACCTTTGGTTTAGATGCCATTCCTTTATTTTACTTTCAATGCAGTGCAGCTCTCCTCATGTTTTTTTTTGTTTGTTTGTTGGTTTTTTTTTCCTGTTCTATGTTTTTTCTTCTTTCTGACATTAAATGAAAATGGGTAGAGACTGAGTCTACCCAAGTAGGCTAGAGTCAGAGATAAAGGTCTTTTACCATCTTTCAGCTGGCACTTGCTGACTGAAGATACAGAAGTATGTGATATATAAATCTCTTCTTGATGCCTTCTGTGTATCTGTAGGGATTCAGCTCCTTTGGGACTTTTAGTTGATTCACTCTTCAACTTAAGATTATTTTTTTTTAATTTCTTTTTGCTGCTGGCACAACAGCATGCTCATTAATCACTCAGACCCAAGGTGCTCGAAAGAAATGGTCTTTATCTGGTGACAAAGTTCCAACAGCTTTTGCCCAACAGAACGTGCTTTTCCAGAGCTCCTCCCGGGATATTTTTGTGTGTCTGGAAAGAAAGCAAACTGAAAGGTATAACTGACTGCTACAGGGAGAACAGTTTGGCTGCAAGATAAGGAAAGCAGTCTAGACAGATCTGTCTCAGCACACAGGATGAGATTATTTTGCCTATCTGAAGTTCTGTTCTAATTGTTTAGTGCATGTTTATATTTTTGGTGATGACATCCTATTCCTTCAAGGATTTTTATGAGAAGTAATCAGACTCGTCTAGCCTCACAACCTCCTACAAATTATAGTTTGCTTGGGATGTTAGGTCTTGTGTTCAGAGGTGCTAGCTTCACTAAAGATGTTTTCTTTAGGTGGATGAAAAAAAAAATCATATTCCTGTTAGAGAATTTTAAGGTGCAATAGCTGAGGAATTTACCTTCATTCCAGTATCAGGTGTTTTGACATTTCAAGCTGCAGGGGCTTTTAATGCATGGTGCATGTCAAAAAGATGTGGGGCTACACCTGGAATGCCAAAGGCTAACGTGGACGATATTGTGATACTATGTGGTTGCAAAATCAATCAGTGCCTCTGTTGGGATAGATTTACGCATACCACAGGGGTAGTCCCCAAATACCTGCAAGACTAGACTTGTGGGCTGTTAAACTGAGTACCCACAATATAGTCTGACAAGCGCCTTTTTCACTTTCCCAGGCGTATTTTTGTTGCCTACAGACAGTCTGCCAAAGAATCTTATGTTAGTTGATGGGACGACTGTGTCCAGAAGCATTTTAGAAAACCTTGTTGGAAAGTGATATAGATAGAGTCACTGCATTGAACCCTGATCCTGTCTGAGATAAGAATACAGCGGAAAAATGTTTAGAGGAAGCAACAAAAGTATTCTATATGAGGCAGAGACAAAAGGCCAGGTTACTAGATGATGTGAAGAAACACACAAGGGATGATACAGTAGGTATAAGCAAAATTTTCCTTAGATTCTCCAAAGCCATGAGCTCAAGGGAGTTCCTGGAGAGGTTAATATGGCAGTACACTTAAAACTGATGAGATGTTTCTTTCCAAAAAGCACACAGACTTTCAGAACTCATTATTCAGGCAAAAGGTTTAGGAGAAGTCAAATAATTAAAAAAATAATAAATCTGCTGCTACCACAAACAGACAATAACATGCAAGAGGTTATAAAACTTCATGTTCCAGGATGAAAGTCAGCCACTTCCTATTTCGGGTCAGGAAGACACTTCCCCTGGAGGTATGCTATTAAGGATTGTCCATTACAGGATTTTTAGCTTTAGATCTCAATCCAAGTACTATCAGCAGCAGTGTCAGACTAGATGAACCACTGTTTGGTAACTGCTGGTCTACTCTATTCTGAATTTAACACCCATTTTCATATGTGTCAGACTGTGCTGCCCTATTTTTTTTTTCATTTTTTCTCATGAAGGAACATCAGAAGTAAGAGGAAATCATTTTCCTGCTGATCTAGCTACTATCTTGTTTAATATGAATTTTGTGTTTGGAGGAGATGGTTTTCTTTTCCCTGAAATACTGTAAGCAAAATTCTGCTTACCATGGGTAACAAAAGCCAAATTGAAACAACAGTCCCTAATTTATTATCAGAATCCCTGTACATTTCAGGGCTATAAAACGCTCCTGTGTTTTTGCCGTGGTGCTTATCGTGAGTGAGCAAGCTGCTAGTTAATGATGCTCCCTGACTCACCTTCCTGTCCACTCTGACTTGGGAAGATGGACAGTGGATGTGACGCTGACAGAAGGGACAGCAGCAAGTGAACACACCCTGATAAGCCATTAGCGGAGAGCATCAAACAGTCAGTGCAGAAAGCCGAAAAATGCAATTAATTCTCCAAAATATGAGAAAGTCTGCTGTCGTTTTACTCAACATCAGCTCGATAAACTCAAAGTTGCTTCAGCCATTTTTTTAAGCAGTAAAATATTAAGTGTGATCAGTCTTTCACAGATACTAATTTCTGATCTGCTTAAAAGGATGAAGAAATATGAAAGCTATGTTTTGTGTACTGAAGTACTTGGAAGATTCTTGTTCAGAGAGGAAAGCCTCCTCTTCTCCTTGATCCTCTGCACCAGACTACCTGTAGCTGCCATCACTATTTTAACACACATGTATTTTGGGCTGCACCACAAAGCTTGAATCATGAAAGCTGAGGTCTGTGGGGCAGAAAAACGCTTTTGTACACCAGTAAAACTGTTTCTCTGGCTGGTAAAAGTATATGGGATGTTATCTTTTAGTTTATTAGGTAGATTAATTACAGGGTTGTAGCTATAGTCCCACAGTTAAACCACAGGAGTCTTACTTATTTTTCACTCTCTCTCTCAGTACTCTCCATAGTTAAATCTCACTCTTAGAGAGAATTTATTTTTCATGTGCAACTTTAAAATGAACTCTCCTGAACCATTATGCTACTTGGAGAGTAGCATCTATTAAAAAATATAGATATATTCCTATGGTTTTATGCAGTCAATAACTCAAAATAGCTTGTGCCTACCACAGCACAGCTACCGTGAACTTAGTCATTCCCACAGAGGGTCTTTGTTATGTTTGAAAAATACCAATTTTGAAATCAAAGGATCTGGTTCTTATTTGCACGATTGTGCCAAGAGGCCTTATAGTGGTTGCAAAAGACATTGCACAGACCTCCTAGTCTCCAGTGCCGAGGCATGAGACTTTAACAGCATTTCCCTGCTCAGACTTCACACAGCGTATGACCCTTCTTCTGGCACCGACGCAGCAAAGCCCTGTTGGATGGCACCACCCCATTGTCTATGGGTCCTTTATGAAATACTTGAGCTAGATTTTCCTGGTAGTGCCATTGATTTAAATTCTTAAATTTATCTCATCTCCTTGTTACTATCTGGTTGACTGTTTCCTTGAGGTGTCTGGCTATATCATGATTTGCATATGTATATATGCAAATACATATATGCACATATGTATTTGTGTTCATAGAGCCATAGAATCACAGAACCGTAGAATGTTCTGCATTGGAAGGGACCCACAAGGATCTTCTAGTCCAGCTCCTGGCCCCACAAAGGACCACTCAAAAATCAGACCATGTGTCTGAGAGCATTGTCCAAACACTTCTTGAACTCCAACAGGCTCAGTGCCATGACCACTGCCCTGGGAAGCCTGTCCCAGTGCCCGACCACCCTCTGGGTGCAGAACCTTTTCCTCATATCCACTCTGAACCTTTCCTGACACATCTTCACGCCCTTTCCTTGGGTCCTATCTGTTTACTCCTGTTACTCTGATTGCTGAATAAAGATGCCTTGTTTTACGCTCAAAAGAAAAAGCTTCTTACCCAGTTTGTAAGCATTGGGTTCCCTCTCATTTCCAAGCAGTGTCACTTCAATACAGAGTACCATTTTTCCAAAAAGTGCTGAACCAGCTCATTAGCCATAAGACAATCTTCATTTCCCAGTAGATGTGTGCACTGCTCCAGCAGCAATTTATTAGTAGAGATGCCGCTAATCTTCAGACCCCTGGAGCAGGACTGTCCAGCCTCTACCTCAACAATACATACTTAGGCCTACATGAAATTACATCTGTAATTTCTGAGAAGAACATAGACGTAATTAAACATTTTTTGGGTCTCTTGCCCACATGCTAACATGATATTTATTATGGGGTGCTGCCTGCTTTTATCCCAGCATTTGCTACGTGAATGCAGTTGCATCAAGATGAGATACACCTAAGAAAAACCTGTTTTCTCACTGACTTTTCTCACTGACAGGGGACTTGGACCAAGTATCTGATTTGTAGAAGAGCAGTCAGATGGTCGGCAGTCAGATGAATTAAAGTTGAAATGGCAACAGATACATAACTGGGCCCTGTGAAGGCTTTCACACAGGGACCACAAAGCCTGCCTGCATCTGGTGCTCTTCTGTCTCTTCTTCAGAGCATATAAACACTTATGAATATCATAGGAGACCAAAAGATTTTTGTTTTCACATTAGGTATTCCTTGCTATAAGGATTAAAAAAAAATTCAGAGAAGAAATGATTTAATCTGGCTTTCAGCTTAATATCTGTTTATATAGTGATAATTTCCATCTCCGCTATATTGTCTTTCAGCTGTAATATTGTCTTCACTTGGCAGCCAACTTCTTGAAGTCATTTGCCACAGAAGGTTTTGAAACATATTATTTATGGCTCCAGCCTGTCACCCTCAGACAATATTCTGAGATGATGTAATGCAGCTGCTCACAGCATTTCTATGTCTCTACACTTTGCTAGTGGTTTTATTTTTGTACTTTGTTTGGTCTTCAAAAATATAAAAGCCATTACTTATTTTATCTTCTGTTAGAATTCTGTGAAAAGATACATAAAACTAATAGAAATGATACTCTATGTTTGTTTTTGAAGTTTCTAGATTAATTACTTCCTATAGTGCAATAGGGTTAAGTAAGTTCTGATCAATTTAACTTGAGTATGTGAGCTAATTCCATGCTTCTTTGTCTTTGTTATACCTGGATTTGGTATTTCAAAGTGCTTTTGAGACTATTTTCATTGTTAGGAAGAGAAGTGACTTTTTTTTTTAGAATTCTTGAATGAGTGAGTTCACAGTTAGCATGACATATGAGACTCATTTCCTCATTTGTTACTATTTTAAACATATACTTATCCTCCCACTTGTTCCTGAAAAAGTTCTGTTTCTTGTAGATTCTCCACCTAAAAAAAAAAGACACAACAAAACAATAAACACTAAAGTAGCTCCTCAGCCTGGCAGACAGTGGGTAGTTCCTTTGAATAATGAACAGGAATGGCTGCAAGCCTGTGAAGGTCATGTCTTTGTGGACATTTTGATAGGTCTCCCTTTAGCAACGCTACGTTCCATCTACCAGCCAGCTACTCTAGGTTTCTTCTGTAGTCAGTGGAGAGGAATGGGCACTTCCTGGGCACATTTCATCTGCCTGGAAGATAAAAGTCTAGAAGAGGCTGATGGGTTGCATTCTGACTGCAAATGGAAAGTCGAGAGTCCTCCAAAAGGGAATTCCTTTCATTCCCTCGTCCTGACATTAGTCTCTGTCTGGTTCTTGGCATAGCTCAAAACTTCTCAGAGCTGCAGTGCCTACCCACAGCTCTGAGACTATGGTATGGTACCCAGAAGTGACCAGAGTGCAATATCCAAATGTCCTACCCAGGAAAAGATGTTCACCTTGCAAGGAACTGTTACAGGGCTGCATTGACTGGTTTCATGGTTTCCTCTTTCACCACAAGCTTTGCACCAGTGGTATACTCAAACGTAGAGACGGCCTTGTACTTAGACTATTTGCAAACGTTTGCATGCATTACACTGGATGGAAGTACAGTGGTTTTTGGCCCACCTGCCAGTACTTTTTTATGTTAGTACTATTTCATGATCTCTTGGTCTTCAGAAATTTGCATTTGTAAAAACTCTTACCCTGGATTTAGTCAATCTTATAAAAGTGTAAGCAGCAGAAGTATATGAAGAATAAGAAGTAATGGAGTAATGATAAATAATAATACTGATTTGTAGAGTGCTATTTAATGCAAACTTGTCAAGTGTATCTTCTCCTAGAGATTTAATGAAGACCAAAGTCATTTGAGATGACCACGTAATTGAAAGGAAAATGTTCTCTTCTCTTGTGGTCAGTGATGTATTGACATGGTTGGTTGTGGCAAATTAAGTTGCAACTGAAATTTTGTTTCCTTCATCATGTTTGCTGGGAGGCCAGCAGAGAATATTTTAAATGCATGTCCTCGTTTTAACTTTAACTGTGTTGCTTTGATTTCTATTACTTGTGTTTTGTAAAACCATTAGTGTTCTTTTTTTTTTTTTTTCTTATTTGCTTTTAATCTCTGGTATACTCCCAGCCTGAATTAAATCCACCATACTTTATTCATCTTACTTTATATGTAAATCATTACTGTTTTCTCCATTTGTCTTTTAAAGAGAGTATCTGGAAAATAGTATGTAACCTCCACAGAAAACTATATCCTAAACAGAGAACTATTTTCTCTTTTACAGATGAAATAGCTAGTCTCCAGTTGCTCTAGTGTGAATATAGTTATACAGTCCTCCCAGCAATTTTTTGCTGACAGAAACAATCATAGGTAAAATAGTAGTTTTGGTTCCCATGAATTTCTAAAATAGGACAGTGATATTTTTCTTTTTCTTTCACAGCTCTTATAGAGGAAAATTTATCCCAGCAGAAAACAAAAATCAAGATTCAATGCCCCTTCTACACTTTCTGAAGGACTGCTTCCACTCATAGTCTCCCCACATATTGATTTTACAGTCCAAGTTCTCTTAGTGATAAATACACTTGACAGAACTATTTGGCTGAAGCATAGTAATTAACAGGCAAGATGGTATTCCTAAGATTTAGCAACTGGTTAATTAAATATTATTGTCCACTAGCTAATTCATATGTTTTACTATAAACTCCGATTTTTCTAATTTGTCTTTTCCTTGTTCTATCTAAAATTTAATTAAAGCAGTCTGGTTTGAGTATAAACGGGAGATAAAGGCAAGTTATGAGCAATGCAGGAGTGCAAGCTAAGCTCAGCTGCACCACGTGGATTGCACAGAGCGTGGTCAAGACTCCCTGGTGATTCTCCTGTCTTACTGCAGAGAGAAAGGTTTGGAGATTTTTCCGACCTTGTGCTTTGCTAGTCTGCAGGAGAGCTGCTCAAGAAGTGAACAGAAGCATCAATATTGACAGCAGTTTTGGCTTTAGCTATAAAATAGCCTCAACTCTTTAAAATTATTTTCATCCCCGGTAGTTTAGAGCAGTCAGTTTGTATTCCAATTGCAGAGACTTTCAGGTAAGAAATTGAAAGCAGAGAGGATAGAGTTACAGAACCCAAATGGACACTGGTGGACACCAAGCTGAACATGAGACGGCAACGTGCCCTTGCTGCAAATAAGGCTGATGGTATCCTGGGCTGCATTAGGGAAAGCATCACCAGCAGGTCAAGAGAGGTGATTCTTTCATTCTGCTCAGCACCAGTGAGGCCACACTTGGAGTGCTGGGTCCAATTCTGGGCCCCCAGTACAAGAGAGACATGGACATGTTGGAGAGAGCCCTGCAAAGAGCCACCCAGGTGAGGAAGGGCCTGGAGCACCTCTCCTGTGAGCAGAGGCCGGGAGAGCTGGGACTGCTCAGCCTGGAGAAGAGGAGGCTCAGGGGGATCTCACCCAGGGCTGTGAATCCCCGCAGGCAGGGGGCAAAGAGGCCGCAGCCAGGCTCTTTTCAGGGGTGCCCAGCGCCAGGCCAGGGGCAGTGGGCACCGAGGGGCAGGCAGGAGGCTCCCTCTGAGCACCAGGCAGCACTTGTGTGCTGGGCGGGCGGCTGAGCACTGGCCCAGGCTGCCCAGAGAGGCTGCGGGGTCTCCTCCTGGGAGAGCGGCACAAGGCGCCTGGACGGGGTCCTGGGCACCCTGCGCTGGGGGGCCCTGCTGGAGCGGGGCTTGGGGATGGGGGCCTCCAGAGCTCCCTGACAGCCTCAGTCATTTTGTGATCCTGTGCAGTGTGGACATGTGGACAACAGCTTAGGCTTCGTGTACAATTAATGGAGGCGAACAGGCCCCAGTACTAGTTTCTTACTCTGAATTGTCCTCATGAATGGTTTTCGCCTTTTCACTGACTGCTGAGGGAGCCTAGAAGGCTGCTTGTCTAATTTAGCCACCTAGGTCAGATACTGGAAATTGGTAAGACAGGAATGTTGACACAATAATGGACATTTTCTTGTGAATTTGCCTGTGAGACGTGCTGGCCAGTAACTACTGACAGTAGTGTTGATAAGGAATCGTCAAGCTTAAAGTGGGAAATCAGCGCTGACATCTCGATGCCACCAAATTACTGGATACTGAATTCACTGGAATTGGTTTTTCAGCCCAGTGGGCAAAGTGCAGCAAGACACCCACCCATCCCATCCCATCCCATCCCATCCCATCCCATCCCATCCCATCCCATCCCATCCCATCCCATCCCATCCCATCCCACCCCACCCCACCCCACCCCACCCCACCCCATCCCACCCCATCCTTCCTGACAGGGTGCTCTCAGCCAGCACTTCAGACCATATAGAGAAAACATGCTCAGATCCACGGTTTCAGTTTACCCGGCTCACACAGAAGGAATTCAATTATCTCCATTATTGCAGGGAAACACAGATGTGGATGGAAGATGTTACTAAGAAATGAACATGGAAAGCAATTTGTCTTTTTCATGTCAAAATCTGTATGACAATGATACTCTCTTAATTGAAAGCTGTGTTCTCCTGCAAAAGAAAAAGAAAGTCTGTCTTTCTACCCAGCAAAGTTCATTATGGTTGCTAGAGAAAACAGACTTTGAAGAGACTTCAGTAAATATACTATTCTTGATGGTAGTTTCCCCTGAATCTCTCACAATGTAATTAAATGCTGGTCTGTGTAATTGATTACTGCTAGCTGTTACCTGGACATGTCCTGATATTTTCCTGAAGACCAGAGGGCACACACATTCTGGATTTACCAGAATTTTCAACTCAGAGGAAGAGAGCTTGCCAAGTGGTTTGGGTAGACCTGAGGGCATGTTTGGGCTGTGCATAATGTTCAAAATCCCTGCCTTAGGCCTGCCTTGCTGGATACGTGTGTATGGACCAGTATAATGACATGAGGAGACACAAACTTGAGTCCCAGCAGCAGAGCACCCGCAGCTGTGTGGTTTTACCTCTAAGGTATCTTGCCCTTATTTTTGGAAGCTACATTGCTGGTGCAGCTACCCTGTTTCTGGGCCCGGATCTGGTATTTTCAGGGTTGGTTTGGTAATCCCAGTGCCAGAATCTTCTGTGTTCGTACCCACATTGTCTGGAATTATTATCCCTGGGATTTTAATGTAAAACTGTTGGGTAGGAGCTAAAAGGAAGTGGTGCATCACGATCAAAGTGATGCCTTGTTCCTTCTCGATGAAAACAATCTTTAACAGTTATTCAGTAACATGTATTTGCATTTATCATATGGGAACTTGCTTGCAGATCTTGCCAAAAAGAGTAAAGAAAGAATAAGACAGCTGGCACAAAAAGGTACACAGCAGATGGTCTCCACACTCCCCTGAACCTTTACACTTGAGTCACCCTTTAATCCTACTGAAGCCACCGAAGCCCTGCCTGCTGTGTTAAAGCAAATATATCCGAGTAAGAGGGATCAGCTACTGAGTGAGGCTTTCTTTCCCTCACTCGACATCTGTACCTGTCAGGGCTGTTTTGGTCGTGCTAGCGAGGCGAGATCAAAGCAGCACCTTCCCTCTGTCCCCAGGAGGCTGGCTGCCGAGGGGTTCTTTTTTAAAGTCCTTTTTCCCTGAAGGTGACTTGTATGACTCAGCCAAGCCCAGAAAAGGGAGAGTGTGTGGGTGTGAGAGGTTTACACAAGATTATTACACTCTCTCAATATTCTGTATTTCTTGTCATTCATCTGTAGTTTCAGAGAATCCAGAAATTAACCTTGGACAGGAAACAAAGCACCGCTCTTAAAGGTACTACAGTTTCCTGGTGTCTTTTCTTTCATCTTCTGAGGCACTTTTCTGGAAATATAGTTAAGTGACTGGCTACAAAAAAAAACAAACATTTGAGATGTGATTTTTTCAAAGAGGACAGTTTGGGCCGCTCCCTCGGAGCACAGCACACAGAAGTTTGTCATGTTTGGCTTGTCCTGAAGGGAAAAGAAGAAAATATTTTCATTTTCTGGCTGAGGAGAACCTACCTCAAGATGCTGTTAATGTATTCTAGGGAATGGGGACTGTGTGGTTTGCTCAGGAGTTTTTGGAAGGGTCATCAGAATATACTGCTCAAAATTAGAGGCAGGGTAGCCACTGGGAACACGGTGAGCAGCAGCTTCTGAAAGGAGGAGACAGAGATATGAATTTATTAGGTCATCTGGCAAGACCAGCGTAGGTAGAAAGAGAGAGAAATAAAGTTGGAGTGGAGACACAGCAGAGTTCCCTGAAGGGGAGGGACCTCTGGGATGTCTTAGCAACTTCACTCACAATTTGGAAGTATTTGGTGAACAAAAGAATAATGTCATGCAGCCAGCACCAAGAGATCGGACAAGGGACAGGTTTTGCCCTGTGCACTTTTCCATAAAGGAGGAAAGAGGAAAAAGCTTCAAACCCTTGGCCAGTTATTCAGTGGTACGGTGAATGCCAGGGATAGTGAGCTAAAGGGGAAAGTCAACTGGGAAATGATTGTGGAGAAACAGCCTGGAGCATGGAGCGATGGGGAAGCCACGTGAAAGAAAAAAGGGTTAGAGCACAGAAGGGGTACGAAGACACGGGTGAGAGAATATAAGAGGAGGGGTGAATATAAGAGAGAACAAAAAGGGACTTAAGAGACAGTTATTTATTTTCAAAAAGGGACAAGAGTAGAAAGAATAAGAGCAGAATTGGTAGCGGTGAAGAAGGAGGCTAAATTCAGAAACAGAGCTAGCAGAAGAAAAAGGATTTTATCAGAAAAGTAGGGTTAAAGGAGAATGTTCTTGGAGGTCAAAGAGTCAGTAAATTTAGTGAAGTTTTAAACAGAAAAATGGGAGAGGAAAATAGGAAGATACAGAAAGAAAAATTAATAAGCAAAGGAAGGTAAAAGAGAAAAGCAGAACAAAGTCAAGGAAGATGATTTTTTATGTTTTAGAAAGCTTCATTCTGACCTATTTTGGTATAAAGTATCCTTACTATGTATTGGACAGACAGTATCAGGGGAACTCAGGGAGGACTGAGGACTGAGGAAACCAATCTGCAGTGGTGGAAGACAGTGGAAGACAGTGGTGCTGGATGAAGCTCCACGATGGGAAAGGAAGATGTTGGCTATGGATGGGCAGTCCCAGCCAGTGAGTATCTGTGACCTTGGCAAGTTTTTGCAGGGCCTTTTACAAGCCCTGTCTAGCAATACAGGGCCCAGGTTTTGGTTTTCAGGTGCAAAAACAATGTCAAAGCATTTCTAGAAACCCAGTGAAGTCAAGTCACTCTGCCTGGTATTTCATGGGTATATGTCCTCGTTCATGAAAGAGGGATGAAGCGTATAGGCTTACCATGATGGTATTTCATGGGCCACGGAGAGGGAAAAAGAAGGGAGAAAGGGCACAATAATAGATTAACTTACATTGAAAGAGGCATCTGCATACCTCCAAAGTACAAGCGTTTCTCTAGCCCCAGGCACCTTGGTGATGCTCCATAGGCCTCACTCCAGTATATAAGTCTTTCTTGTGCTGGGGACCCTGCAATCACACACAGTATTCCACATGCGGTTTTGCAGCAAAGGCACAGGATTTGGGACTTACATGTGTAAGAACAACACAAATCTGAAGGTTACACAGCGCAAATATTCAAAAAACTCGGTAGCTACACAGTTATTAAGCTTTCAAGATTTGGCATTTCCATTTTAGCATAATTGCATTGAGTGTGGTAGCTCATATCCAAGAAAAACACTTTTCTTATACTCTGAAAGCATGCAGTTTAAAACTGATGCCCATATACGAGGTAATTTCTCTCATTTGATATTAAACTGCTTCCTTTATTTCTGAAATCCAGAGGGCTGTTCTGAAGAAAAGGAAGTTTTGCTATATCACATGGGTGATACTGTGGAGATTGAAATAGCAAAGTACACCAGCCAAAATTAGCACAGCTTTGCATTCAGATATGCTGCCACTTATTTACTCTTTTACTATGAAATAATACAGCTTAGTGTCAGATATTTATGGTTCATCCGCCTTCGATCAAACGAAGCCCTCTTACTTGAGGCAAAAGAAAGGTCTATTAAACACAGACACAGACACCAGATGGCTCAGGATATTTGTCTTCTTCTAGGATAATGTTAGAGTGTGGAGCCAAAACTTAGTTCAGAGGCTGCCCTGAGGCCCCTTGGGGTTACATTTTTTTAGAAAACAGCCAATAACCCTCGCTTCCAGAACTACAGAACTCATTTCCCTGACTCATCTTTCCGATAACATTCACATCATCATTTTGAAAAACAAGCAAACTCAACGACCAAATCCAAACAATTTCCTTGAAGCTGCATTGAGAGGCTGAGCTTTTATTTTGCCTACTAGCTATACAGTGACAGCCAGATTTACTGGTGAGGGGGACCTCAGGGAGGGAGGAATGCACATCAGATAAAATTGTGGTACATGTTGCATTATAGAAGTCGTATCTGTGTACCCTTAAGGAAACCAGCCATGTTATCCCTGCTATTATCACAGGGAACTTTTGCACCGCATTACCAAATGCATACCATTTGCATTCCAAATACCCATTACATAAATATTTGTCATCCTTGCTTGTTTTGCTATGAGCTTTGCAGGCTCATTAGGGCTGTGCCTCATGATACAGATGCTGGGCTCATTTAGTCGTGATCAGTTCCCCTTCCCTCTGACTTCCCCCATGACTTTTTGCTGTAGTTTCTCTGTACTTCAGTTCACTATTCTTAAAATAGGAGCAAGGGCTCTATCTGGCCAAGGAAAAAGTAATTAAGCTTTAGGAGGATATTATATGGAATCACAGAGCCATAGAACAATAGGTGTCCATGCCCATGGCAAGGGAGAGGAGTTAGATAGTCTTTAAGATCCTTTCCAACCCAAACCATTCTATAATTCTTTGAATTTGGAGCTCAAGAAGTGAGGGTCAAGAAGCACCACCAACATAAGGAGATAGCAAAGGTATTACTTTTTTAGTCTCAGGGTCTTTCTCAAAATATTTTAAGATCAAGATATTTTCAGTAAATGGCAAAGTAATTGGAGGTGACTTTTTTCCTTTTCAGAAATTTTCAGTGAGGCTGTGCTATTCCATAGTGTTTAATTCATAACCAAGTCGATTCCACACTGAAGGAAATTTCAGATAAAAGTTTGTCTATTATTTTCTCAATGCCTATTTTTTTCTATGCTTCAGGATGGGTTTCTTGGAATATAATGATTTTGCAGACAGCATGAGCATTATGTCAGTGTTGGCAGCAAGAGATCATATCATTATTCCTCGGAAGGTATTTTTTAAGGCTGTTTGTGTTCCCTTGTGGTACACCTTCACTCCCCACCTACACCTGCTGCTGTGTCTGCTCTGAGGGATGGAAAGATTGATTTTGTCTAATTTTACCACCCACTCTGAAGCTGTTGGCTCAGAACGTCTGCTGAGACTCTTCCCTTCAAGCCAGATTTTGTGAATGGCAAAGCTTACTAAAAGTCAGGTTCTTAAATGCTGAGCCTTTTCTTTGTACAACATTCCTTGTAGAAAAGTAAACCAATCACCCTTTGAACTTACCATGAGCATGGCAGTGGCCTGTAAGTTTTATTTCCTTTTCCTCTCTGCTTCTATCCCTTCACACACGCAACACACACACATACTCAATGTTATAATTCTTATCCCTTCTCTGAGCTGTGAAATTGTTGACAATTGAAAAAAGCCAACAATCAAATTATTATCACAGAAGTCTGACTTGAAACCCACCGAACTGTAGTTTCAGGTGCTTTGCAAATCCCAACAGTTTGCATTAGGCACCCACATTTCATACTTTAAAGTCTTTCCAAAGTAAAACCTTAGGGGCTGGAGAACGGCTATAGGATTTATCAGCAACCAGGTCCTTTTCTGTTTCTCTAGATGTCCTGTTGTGCTTCCCTAGAGGCATGCACAACGCTGAGCAAAAATAACATTTGAGCTGAGCAGGAGCTGCCTCTGTGCAACCTGGGGAGAGCTCCCTGTGCCTTGCAGGGCCCTGGGGCAGCTGCCTTGGCTTCTGAGTGGCACCACACAGAGCCCCTCTCCATCAGTTTTCTGGGGAGCTGCCAGATCTAAATACCCCTGGAACTGAACGAGAAGGGAAACAAGCAAATATTCAAGTGTTTTATGTTGTGAGGGTGAATGAGGCTTGCCTTTCCTGAACTAAATTTGATCCAGCACTAGACAAGTTTGTTAAAAGTGTCACAGGATGTTTAAAGGGCAAGCATTAGTCACATTGGTGCAGAGCAGTGCAATGAGATGAATATGAGACTTGATTCATAACCTGGATGAACAGAAGATACTTTTCAATGGGAAAGTAAAAGGGGCAGCTCTAACATGAAAGAGTCCACAACACTTAACAGTTGTTCCTCTCCTGCAAAGAAATCCTTTTGCAGTACATGGAAATGAATTGAGATGACAGTGCCCATCATCATGTGAAATAACTTGTGACTCAGTGTTGGCAGTCACCTCGGTCATGGACAGAGTCTTCATACAGACATTTTCTGCTTTACAGAAATCTGAAAGCATAAGAAGTTTGGAAAGATGAATAAAAGACTCTACAGATCAATTTGCTTTGCAGAGGAAGACTTAATGCTAAAGCTGCTACCCTGAATGAGAGATGACAAATAAAAATGTCTTGTTTCAAAACTGTAGTGAGAAAAATGCAGCAGCTTTGCCCTGTGCTTTGACCAGTTCTGCAATGAATGGTGACATTTGACTGGCTCCTCACTGTGAAGGGAAATTTAACACAACTGTGCTGGCGTCTTAAAGGTCAACTGTCCCTCTCTGACATTCCCTTCTTTAGTAGGAGAGTTGGCATCACTGCATGTGGGAACAGTCAGGGTCTGCTCAGGGTCTTCTCCTAAACAGCCCTCAGTATTGTGCACAGCTGCACGAGTCCATTAACGCGTGCCTCTCGAATGTCCATCGTTTTCATTTAAAGACCATTTAAAGACCAAGTATACTTTCAGCCCATGCAAATCTGCTTACCCTCTCTCTCTTTTTTTTTTTTTTTTTGGATGTGGAAAATTCTTTGCATCAGAAATATACTGGGTTGAAGAAGAGCTCACGGGATCATAGGAATGTTGGTTGCAAAGGGCTCTAGTCTGACCTCTGACTTGAAGCAGGGATATCATCAATGCTGGGTCACATCACCCATGGCTTTGTACAGCACAGTCTTGAAAACCTTCAAGGCTGGAGATGCCTCAGTGTCTCTAAGTCCTTGCTCCAGTGCTGCACTACCCTTCCAATGCAGAAGCTTTTTAGGCCAAAGTCAAGAAATCCCATAGCAATCGGTTTCCTGTTTTAATGACATTTTTTCCTTTGTTAAATGTCTGGAGTCCTCCATTTGGGAAACACTCAGCTGACCAGTGTGAGTTGGTGCTGCCCTTCAACAGTATAAATTGCAACCCTTGTATGAACTCTAGACTGCAAATTTAAAGCCTGCAAGGATTTGCAGCAAACAAATTAGCTGCGCAATGACATCATTAAACAAATAAGGAGAACTTCTGTTTGATTTTCATTGCATAAATAGGTGAGAGTCCCCGAAAGGAAGCACTGAGTGACTCACAGAGTCACTTCACAGTGTGGAAAGCTTAGGACTGCTCCAGTTTTTGTTGTGGAGGAGAGGCATCTCACTCCTTGTCTCTTTCCCAGGCCTTTCACTTTGCCAGTGTTTCACTGCAGAGCTGAAACGTGGTTCTTCAGTTATCTAACCAGGACCCCGAGACTAAGCTCCCTCCCTCCTTCTTGCTGCAGAAAGGGAAGACACCTGCTGAAGTCCTCCCCCTCTGCCACGGGTCACCTTAGCTCCTCTGGCCGAGAGGCAGGACGGCTCACCCCCAACCACTTTCACTTGGGATGGGACCTTTGGCTGCTGTTCCTCACCAGCAGATCCCGAGTAGTTATCTGGTGTAGAGGAAAGGGATGGAACAGCGTGTGTTACTCCTCATCACGCTCCTCTGCAGGTACCTGGAGGTAAGCTAGCCACCAGGCACCTGGCTGACATATGGCGACATCGCTGATGTCCTCTATATGCATGGCTATATGCGTGATTTTAGCCTGTCAGCCTGAACTACGATGTTTTATGACTTACTGGGGCAGCCTTTGGGAAGAAGTCAGCTGGGTGGCATTACTTGCCGTGGGGGTGGGCGAGGGGCATGCAGCGGTCTCAGGGCTCACCCGCTGCGCCGTGGCATGGGGAGCTGCAGGCAGCTCTGCTGCGTGCTGGGCTCTGTCAGATTTACAGAAACGTGCTTCGTTTCTTGCCCGAGGTGGCAGTGAAATGTTGCTCGCACTCTTCACCAGCTGAAATTCAGGAGGGCTCTGCGTTTCAGCGGTGAGTGAAAGGGTCTCTTTGTGCAGCTTATCTGCCAGCTTGCAAAGCACTGTCGAGTTTTTCACCACGTGTGATGGCTATGTACTGCAAACCAGTCATCTGGCATGGTCAATGGGTGCTTAAATTCAAAAGCACCCTTCATACTTCACCTGGTCTGGGAAAAAAAACACACCATGCACACACAAGAATGCCCATAAAGCAATCTAATACCACTACATGAAGCATAAATCCTCCCTGTTTGAGGTGCAAAAATCTCATTAAGCTTTACTTATTGCTTTTCTGCATCTACACGGTCACTTCTGCTTCTTCATCAGGGGAGGAAGTGCCAAACTACTTCCTCAGCCTGAGGCTGCCTGGCACGTGTTTGCAGCCCCTCTCTATATAGGAAATGGTGCAAAATTCATCTTCTGATGTGATTTCAAACTCATGTTTTTGCACACATAAGTTTTGTGAGCCTTACTGTTCGTAAAAAGCAGCGAGGCCCCTGATTATTTAGCTATCAGAGAGTTCAAGCCTTTCAATTTTCCCCATAGCTTGTGCTTTAATGCTCCGTTGATGAGCCATGCCTGCTCCGGGAGCTGTGTGCCCAATTTCTGTTGACTTTAATGAAAAATGTACGGGGTATCTGAGACAGAAGTAATTTCATAATAACATTTTCCTTTCTGCCCCATATTGCTGGATTCTATAACATCTGTTTAATAAGCTTCTTTTTCCCACTGGAGATTCTGCTCAATCCACAGCAGACCAATGACTACAAGACAGATAACTTTTTTCATCTGAAACATTTTAGCTGAATATTTGGGTCACGGAGAATGAGGGCCCAGCCACGACTCTCCTTTAAAGCTGTCCACCTGCCTCCAGTAGATACTTCGCACTATCCAGCTCACGGTCACCACCTAGAAAAGTCATGCAGATGGGACTTGAGGATGAAGTCCTGTGATGAGCAATTATTCCAGAGTTTGGTGGGCAGCTGGCTACTATTTCAATAAAGACTTCATCTGGAACTTCTTGTTTTTTTGTGTGCTTTTTGTTTTCTTTTTTTTTTTTAATTAATACGATTTTTGTTTGTTAATTGTTTGTATTTATTTTGTTTTGCTTTGTGAGGTTTTTGTTTGTTTGTTTTGTTTCTTCATTTTGTTATTTCCCCCATTTCTGAACCCAATAGTGCAGTTGTCCATGTCCAGTCATGCAACCTGGACATCAAGGTTTAAGGGTGTTTGGTTGATTGTTCAGGCTCATTTCTGTTTTCCTTGGGTTCTACCCTTCCTCCAAAGAAACCTTGTGTCCTCAGGAAGCCTCAACGTGTTATGATGACCTTCCTCCAGAGCAATGAGTGTGTAACATAACAGGAATATAGCTGCTCCTTGGGGACTGACCTCCACTAGTCCAGCTGTTGCTTCTCTGAGGTGGCAGATTTTTGGGGGTTAGTGTCAGAGAAACTAAGCAGTTCCTTCCTCCTTCACCTCCCCCATGTGCCTCCCAGTGGAAGAAGATGTCTACACGGTGTCAGAAGGCTTCTCAAAGGTAGGTGTTTGCTGCTCTGGTAGTGAAGCAGTTTGTTTTTCAGTAAAGGCTTCACTGATGCACACAATGAACAAAAGTTGAGTTAGGAGACTTTCCTTCATGTGTAGCAAATCAATTGCTTTTTAAATTGGATTTATTTTGTATTGAAGTGCCATTTCTAAGGGTGAGTGGCTGACAAAGCCTTTTCAACCTACATGACTAATCCAAACCCTGCCTACATCTGTTGTGACTGAACGTTTTACCAAGCCATGGTTGCTCAGTGACTTATGCTAAAAGAGCGTAGGTGATTCAGTTGAAATGCTAGCGACCTTGTGGCAAAATGTAATGCCACAGTTGGCCTCGATAAAGTGAATTACAGTGGAGGTGGATGTATCTTCTGGAGTGAGTCCTCCAAGTGAGAGCTGCAGGTAGCCTGCCAGAGCCACCCGATGAAAATGTTTGTTGCCAATATTAAAACCAGACCACACAGACCAGGAGATGATGGTATCCAGTGCCTTCTGTGCGTGCTGCATTCAGGCAAAGCAATGAGAAGAAATAGCCACTTCTGAATGCCTTACATTGGGCAGGGCAGGACCAGCGACTGCACAGGGATAAGTTTGTGTCCCGCTTCTGCCCCATTCAAGATTGAGCAGGCAGTTTGGGGTCTTCCATCAGAGATGTGAAGCAATGGGAAACGCAGGCCTTTCCAGCATCTGTACCACCAGCGTGCCGGATGACTCGGAACACCGAGAGACGTATTTTGTTGTGTAAGTTCGGAATTTGTCTTTCCTTAGAAAAATAATTAACTTTAAAATGATAGATTTTTCTTTAACCTATGGGAAAACTGATGTCTTTATTGAATGCTTCATGATTTGCTCTGTCATGGGTGCTTCTGCAGCTTCTGTCCACAGCAAGTAGTTTCCAAAGCTTCACTGAGGCTTAGGTCACCACCTTGATCTCACAATGCTTTGATGCTGGGAAATATTTCTCAGTATATTCGAACTGTGCCTCAGCCTAAAACATTGTCACCACTTACATTCAAGTCTTTAGATGTCTGAGTTTTGGAAGTTAATGACAATTTTTCTATTGAGATCTTCTGGTCTTGAGATCTAGGCCAAGCCCAGCTACAACCCTGAATTAGGGTGCTCAAGGCAAGGGTGCGTGGGACACTTTTTTGACACAGGAACTTCCTAATGGGTTTGGACATTAGTGATAAAATAATGACTATAGGATTTATCTTGAGATTCGTTGTTGCTGAGAAGAACATTTATCTAATTGTTGTCAGGCGGACCCTAGGTATGAAGGGGCAGAGACCTGAAACTCTCCTTTGCTGGCATCCTAAACGTTTAGCACTCCCATTTTAAATTTATTTTGTAACCAAAGCAAAGGCATTGATTTTCCTCAATCATTTTTCTGACTAAGCACGGGGCTCTGTTATCTCTGAGCCAAGGAAGCATTCTGGACAGCACAATGATTCATAGGTGTTACAGGGAGAAAAAAAAAAAGAGAGAGAAAAAAAAGGTCTAAAGTGAGCAAATTAAGTTAAATTCACAAGAATCAGACTCAGCTAGCTACTCCATATCACTAAGATGTTGATGTTTTGCTCCATGTTACTGAATTGATGGATCCCAAGTTTAAGCCTTCTTCATGCTCCTAATGATGTCCTTCTTCCAAACCAGAACCATAGATGCCTTTTTTTGTGATGGTTTCTGGTAGAGTTGGTGGGCAGAAGATGTTGAAAGTGTGGAAATGACTGTGAGGCTCAATGCTGTGTTTGAGATCCTATTTTTTTTAATAAGCTGAACAGAAAATGGAGACTATTTATCTACACACCCTAAAGGCTTGATATCCACCTTTAAACGAATGTCTCAGTTTTGTGGTTCAGGCTACTTTCTGACATTGTGATCTCAAGAATCACTATTTAGTAATTGTATTGCTAATTTAGAAATAGGAATAAGTAGCATAATGGGGTTTCTTTATTATCATGACCACCTAGGACCAGATGTGTTCCTTGTGTTACTTGATTTTAATTGACTTCACATTAGTAACATGGCTCATGTGAATTTGCCCCAGGCTCTCATAATCGAACTTGGGTATAATTGCTGTGACACTCAAAGGATGTGGCAGGAGAATAACATTGATTTCCACTAGATACTCAGGGGAAGATGTCAAGGAGGTGGCAGGACACCATTATAGTGTAGGAAAAAAAGTGTGCTGGCTATTTGGGTAGCATGGCCACTGGCACTGGGCTGAGCATGTGGGAAGAGAAGAAAAGGGCTCCACTGTACATTGAGGCACGTGTACCTGAAGTCACTGATTTTGTAATGCAGAGTCAAATGCAGCAATCTGGGGATGAATTTGCTGTGGTAGAATATAGCTTACTGCTTCCTGCACAGTGTGCAGTAGGGGAAAGCAGCTTCTTCACATTACCTCACACTCAATGGGCAGCGCAGAGCCCTCTTTTCAAGTTGCCTCTGACCTGGTGTTCACCAGGTTTTGCAGCAGAAATTAATTCCTGTGTTGCTTCAGATGAGCCAGCTACAACTTCCTCCTCTATTTTAAAGGTCACCAGGGTGCTGAAAGCCAGCTATAATTCTGAGAGAAGTGCGTGGTAGCCCCGGGTCTATGAATGCCCTCTTGTTTCCTGCATATCCCTCAGCAGAGGCCATATCCTGAGATCTGTAGCCACTTAGGATGCCCACAGGCTAGGTGTCAAACGTCTGTTCCACCTCTACAGCTGAATCATTATAGGGCACATAGTGAGAGGTTTAATAATATGTCACAGAAGTAATTAGAAATTTCTTCCACTTCTAACACACTTGCTGTTTCATTTTTGGATGGATAAAACAACCACCAGGGATTCCAGCTTGCAGGGGAGCAGATAGGCATTGGTACCCAGACTTCCCCTCCTGTTTTCCAGGAGCAGCTTCAGCCACACCTGGTCACAGAGCAGTTCCCAGGAAACCACCCAGAGTGAGGAGTCATCAGGACCAGTAAAACAGAAAATCTTTCATCCAGCTGACCTGTTTTTCCTTTTCTTGGAAGGACTCTGACAGCTTATGTGTCAAATATGTCCTCACTTTCCAGACAAAGCCTTACATGCCAGTGCCCGTGTCCTGCCTACTAATGGCAGAGAGGAGCATCCCTGAGTGTCTCCACCTTCCACGTGCAGATCCAGGCCTCATCACGATGTGCTTTGCTCTATACACAGTTCAGCAAATATCACAGCTTAGCTAGAGAGCCAAGCATATGCAGCACTTCTAAAGGTTATCGGTTTAAAGGTTATCGGGCTTAAAAAGTTCAGCACTTCTGAGATGGTTGCTTAATGCAGATATAGAAGAACTACCTTTAAACCTGGATTATATTTTTCCTCTGAATGCATGTGTGTTATTGTGATGTTTGATAATAATAATTTAATTCACAAGAGTTTGCTGAACAGCTTTTACAAGGGAAAAATCTCAGTAATGCAACTGGAAAATGTAGAGAGAATTTGCTTGGGGTTGTCTAAACCTAGGGGGAAATGAGTCCCCCTTGTCAGGGAGAAGAGGCCGAGCTGGGATAGAGTCTGAGGAACTGGAGAACTGAATTTATTCTTTCTGCTGCCAACAGCCATATGGGAGAAGAAGTAGCAGTGATAGCGCTATAGGCATCCCATGTCGCCTAGCAATAACCTCGCATCTGCACATACCTCTTTAAACTTCAGGAACAGCAAGTCTGTTTTTCCGGTGCTTATCTAATAAAAGCAAAAAGGACAGCAGGATCATGACTGTTTGATACTCCCTGCAGTTTGCTGTCCTGGACAATTCTTTTTTTTGACTCTTCAAAAGCTTGCTCTGTGGCCCACCCCTGACCAATGCAATAGGTGTATTGATTAGCATGGATTTACTTCACATGTGTTTGCACCTGGACAGAATAACCTATGTGACTGTTCAAAATGAGGGTTGACTGGCTAGATAGCAGCTCTTCAGAAGAGGACCTGGGGTCCTAGTGGACTCCAAGTGGAATATGTCAGCAGGATCCCTTTGCAGGGCAGCACGTTGAACCACATAGCCGGAGTGCATAGCCTGCAGGCCAAGCGCAGAGACCTGTCCCCTCTCCTTGGCACTGGTGACATTGCATATTGATTACTGCATCCAATTTAAGGACCCCCAGGGCAAGAAAGACATTGAAAAGCTGGAGCAAGTCCTGCTGAGGGCCATTAAGAGAGGCAGCAGGCTGGAGCACAGGACGTAGGAGCAGGATGGGATTAAACAGGACAAGAGGAGGCTAAGGCAGGATCTAATCACTGTTTTCCTAACCCGGAAGGGGGTTGTGCAGAAGATGTAGCCAGACAGTTCCCTGGGTACATGGAGATGGATGAAAAATTATGAGTTGATGCAAAGGAAATTCTGATTAGACAAGGAAAAAAAATCAGTGAGGGTGGTCAAACATTAAACCAGGTTACTCAGAAAGCCTACAAAATCTCTGTGTCTGGAGACACTCAACACTTGACTAGACAAGGCCCTGAGCAAGCTGATCCAACTTTCAAGAGAGCCCTGGAGGGTGAAAAGAGAAGAGGTTAGCCTAGGTGACCTCAGGAGGCCCTTTCAGACTAAGTTCTTGTATGAGTATATGATTTTTTTTCCTTTCAAATGTCCTGGACTCACTCTTGTACACTGTGTTATGGATCAGTGTATATTCAGGCAAGCTGAGTGCAAAGCCCTTGGAAAGTAGCATTCCCAGAGCATAAGAGAGAATAGGTCCCATTCATTTCCACAAGAAGCTCCCCAGTGTGCCGAAGAAGAGGGAGCTTATGTCATCCTCTCCCCCATCCACAGCCTCGTTGCTGTCAGCTCTCTAGCACAGTCTAACACTTATATGCTGTGTCTTGTACTTATTTATTCTAGAAAGGTCACTTCAGACGTCGTATCTGGGTTCTGGGAGGTCCAGGCATGACTCAATCTTCCAGCTTAGCTGATGTAGGTAGCAAGAAGCCAACTGCATTGCTCATGTTCACACATCCAGCGTGAGTCAGGAGCTTGGCTTAACACTGTGACTGCAAGATCCTGGCTGCAAGACTTTTACTCTATGACCTGATGCCTCCTTTTTGGTTAGAACTGACCCCAGTCCTGACTTGGTGCTTTCAGAAACCAACCATAGCACTGTGGCCTCTAATACAATAGACCAGAATGATCCCAGGGCACTCCTGGATGACAAGACTGCAGATGTGAAGGCCTGGCAAACTCACTGCCAGCTGCAAGTGCTGGTGTGAGGAGAGGAGCCCCATCCCAAATACTACGTTCTCTGGAATTTCCAGATAAAGATTTTACCTATTTTCCATTTGCAGTCCTCCTACTATGCTTCACGATGGACCAGGTATTCTCTTAGCACAACCCCTCATGCCCTGCGAGACACAACACTTGTTTGCACAGCCTTGCAGAATGACTTTGTTGCTTTGGGTCATTACCTGAGGACATTTGAATTCTATAGTCACGAACTGTTTCAGGACAAATTGATGTTTATATCTGTGATATTTAACCTGAAACTCTATGCTTTCATCAAGGCAACCCACAATTTTGAGGTAGACTAGTGTTGTGATATCATTTGTCCAAGCTTGGAGATTTTGAAATCAGGCTTTATATTTCCAGCATTTGGAGAAACTTGCACGGCCAAGATTTTCCCATGACACTCTTTGTTTCTGTGCAAGCCCTCAGGAAAGAGGGATTGCTTTGCATTACTAATTAGGGATAAGTTCAGGGTTACATGGAGATGCACAGCTGCTACAAACCAACACTGGCATGGATGAGGTTGAGAAATCACTCAACTGGAATGGTCCCCGTGTTTAGCAAATGGTTTTGCTCTATCCAAAGTGGACCCATAAGCTGATAAGCAATTAGGACAGCATTGCTTTGTGCTTTGTTTTACAATCCAAACCCACGATAATGGTCACATGCAGTTTCTGTTTCTTCCAGATTAGTAAAGTTTTGAAAAATAAAAAATATGCTGGTTGGTATGATGAGCATGAAATCAGGAGCTGTTTTATTTCTTTACAATTTTTGTTTTAAAATTTACTGTGAGAAGGGATGACCTTCCACCACATCTTCCAAAGCCACCATTTACTAACTTTAGTTGACTTTTAACCAGGTCACATTCTCCAGCTCCCCCTCTTCAGTCATCCTCTTTCTGCACGGGCTGCTGTCTGCTTCTCTCATGAATGGCCGATCCCCCCGATGATTAAACAACAAATATCATTGTCTCATACACTGTATAATTGCTGTGCAGCAATAGAAAGAATAGAATAAAATGGAAATATGACTCAGAGCTTGGCAGACTGCGGATAAGGGGAGTATATGAGAAATGATGAACATGTTGGGGATTTCTGCGCAGAAATTCAATTTTTAAGTACACACTTAGCTGATACAATTAATTAAAAGATAAAGTGCTTAAGTACTTGACTAATCTAACTGGGACAAGGGAATAAAGAAGTTTATATTTCTCTAACAGTTTGCAAGTCAAAATAGCAGAATCTACCACTATAGATAAATGTCTTGGCAGAAATCCTGTGATAACCCTGATTCCTAAGGCTGTCAGCACTTTTCCTTTCTATAGCACAGAGTCAGCTGATCCCTCTGATATTTTTAATCCAAATCTATTTTTAATTCATTCTTCTTTCATTTCTAAGACCTACCAGTCACATTTTTCCTCAGGTATATATATGCATAATTCCCATTAGTATTAATGGCAGTGGTAAAGCATGGAACTGAGAACAACATGGTCCTATTTAATTTTTTATTTTTATTTTTTAATGAAGCTATACAGTGAG
The DNA here is from genome assembly GCF_964211835.1 of Anser anser. NCBI lineage: Eukaryota > Metazoa > Chordata > Aves > Anseriformes > Anatidae > Anser > Anser anser. Next base: position 183,129,933 of record NC_139720.1, on the reverse strand, counting down.
ACAACTGTGTCTAGATGAGGCTTCCAAAATAGTGCTTTGTTCATGGATTTTTATTCTCAAAGTTAAAAACCTCTTTTATGAAACGAGGAGACTACTTCTGGTGGGAGCATTTCTCTTACAGGCTGACTTATTACTAAAGAAATGAGCACTTGTCTCAGATATTTTTCCCAGCCTGCATAAAGCAAAAATGCCTCAAAGGAAGCAGCTGTAGGTCATTTTCCTTTCCACAGAACCACAACAAGAGCTGGTGCCTTTGTAGCGCTGGATGAGAGTTAAGCCAGTGACAGTCCCAGGGCAACAATAACTGAGAAGATGAGGACAATGGGTTCAAACTAAGAAAAAACATGCTGCTGACAAACTCTAAATAGATCAAATTGTAGCAGAGATGCTGTGGGAGTCTGTAAAGAGTCAGATTAAGTAGCAGCAAGACTCATCTAGAAAAAACTGGAATGGCAAGCTTCATCTGCTATCTTAAAGTCATGCACATATGAAAAGCTACTTGCTGTTTGGGTAGCTAGAGTGCTGGGAGATGTCTCCTTCCTCTGCCATTCTCCTGGATGCTGTGAGCTTGAGCTTGAAAACTTTGTTGGGAGTGACTGCTCAGCTCATTCAAATGCTTTGCATGTGCCCGTGTGTAAGTCCCTTGCACCAAGCCAACGGTTTGCAGGGCGGTGTGGAGCTGAGTGCAACGCCCTCCTGGATTTTCTGTGAATCCCAGCCTAAACTTCTTGTGTCTTGGGTAGTTCCAGTATGGAAAACTCCTTCAGCAGCACGCAGGGGCAGGTGGGTGTGCTTGGGCATGGTTGTGCTTCTGGTGCCCTGAAAGAGATGACTGCACTCACATTTATTGACATAACTTGTGTGCACTTCTCCTGAAATCTCCATACACTCCATGCTCTCATATTTCTTGTGTTATATCTCCTTCATATGGTATAGTGACCCTGGCATGGACCCAATGCCCTGAATTACCCTCGGAGCATGTGGTCTCCCCAGGCAATCTGGTGAACATCTGCAACTCATATTTAGTGTGAAACTAAGGATGAAGAGAGGACTCCCATGCCAAGTAGCTGCAGAGCTGGAATTAAAACGGAAAACACAATAAGTAGGATGAAAAGTAAACTATCAGGAATGTAAATAGAAATTTCAGCCATGTGTGGAAGTGGCAGAGATGAAGCTTTGCATGCAGTGTTGTCTGTTTGAGCAAGTTGTCATGTGATACAGAGAGTAAAGTTGAGATTGTACCGAAGGCTTCTTAATTTCTGTTGGACCAGCAAGATGAATGTGTCTGGATCTTCCTGGTAAGGGAATCCTACTTCAAACCCACTTGTGTCACAGAAGATAGTGTGAAAATGTGTTTTGCATTGTTTATACTGAGGTTTAGTGCTTGGAAAAGGCTCGGTATTGCATTTTCTAGCCACTGAATCTGTCTGAAGGAGGTGCCTTTTATTGCTCCTCCAGCTACGAGAACACTTCTGTAATCTTTTGGCACTGGGCTGGCATTGCTGTTGCTGTAGCATTTGCAAGGACTCTGAAAAATATTGAAACACTAGCAGGGAATATGCACTCCCTATATTAACAGTGACTTCAAGAGAAATGGTCTGAGTGCTGGATTTGTATTCATCATGTGTCTCTGAAAGGCAGGTCTCTCTTACACTGAGGTCTGGGAGAGCGGCATGATGGAGGGAGGCATTTAACTTGTTGTTATTGAGAACAGCCTGCTACATACCTTTGTCCTAGGAAACCAGATAGAAGAAAAGAGTTTTGGTTTAGGGGAATTGTGTGATTTATAGTCGTAGTTGTTTCCTTTTTCTTTGCATAAGCCCTCTTGAGGTGCACTATAAAAAGCACAGGGAAAGTCAATTTTTATCGGAGAGTATTTGGAACAGGACCGTATACGGGAAGGAGCAGTTACTAACATCTGTATGGACGTGGCCAAGGTTTTCTAGGATGTTACGAATTGCCAGTCATTTCCATTTGGGATAAAGGAATCAGACGGGTGGGGGAGACAACAGTAGACTTGCTGCTTGTGACTACAGAATCCCACGAAATCATGTGGTGAAGGAAGTGGCCGAAGCTGCACAGACATCAAAGGGGCAGGAGTCTTTCCTTCCCTGCAGTTTTTGGTGTTTCAGCACTGGCTCATATAAATGTTGGCAGGACTGCAGTGGGAAGAAGTCTTTGACAGTGTTACAAGCCACATCTTTTAGATTTTCTTTTCATTACAAGCATGACATTTTCCAGTTAATATGTAGTGACTGAAGAACTTTTCAGTATACAAAGATTTATCTGTCTTCTTCCTGAATTATAAACACTTACATTTAGTTTCACTGTAGTGTATTACAAACTATGTTTTAATGGTCCTGACATATCCAGATTGGTCTCTATGGCAGGCTTTCTCTTCCTCATTACTTACCTGTTAGTCAGTGCTTGATTTAGTCACGATTTTTGCCAAAATTGATTTTAGGTTTCTCCAAATTGCTGGTAAAGATCCTGCAAAAATCCTTGCTCTTTTCAGAGTAATGTGTATCTGTGCTCTCTCCCCAGTATTATTTCTTCTCTGTCTTTCTGGGGGAAGATCCTAAGCAGCTTTACAATGGGATACAAACATACTTATTAATCCTAGCCTTAATTTAATTATTGAGGATCTGATTCTGAAAACATCAAAAGGAAAAAAGAGAAGCTTCATGTCATGGCCTAGAATTTTCCTCCAGAGACCTAAATAAATTAGTATGGACATCTTAAGTTTGTACATTAGAAATAAAATGGAATAGCCAAAAGCACTGTTTTTCTTCCCTGCAAAAGAGTTTAATCTCCGAGTTAATTTACAAGAAGGCCAATTCCAGTCTAGTCCTCAGGAGGCTCTCAGAGAATGTTTTCAAACCTCAGTGAGTTGAAATGGGGGGAACAAAGTGAGAAACATAGATATTAAAAATGAAAAGAGAATTATTTCCTAGGCTGACATCTTCTGAGATAATACGGTGTATGATACCTGCTGGTATTAACACCTACAATTTTGTAATTTCATTTGTTAATCTTGTTAACATGCTATTTTCCTTCTATTTCGGTTAATTAAAAAAGACACATCTGACCTGACA